>NC_141673.1:112291457-112891457 GCF_028749965.1 Puma concolor | reverse complement strand
AAAATTGTGGGTTGGGGATAATGTAGCAAAAAGATAGAAATTGTCTGGATCTGCAACCCTGTGGGGTTTCCAACCTTCTCTGGACAGTTTATATTTGGACTGTTAAACAATAGATAAATAAATTTCTCTATTGTTTAAATCATTGATATTTTGTTCTGTTCTTATAACTGTACTTGTATACTAAAAAATCATATACTTGCGCACATTTATAAATTAGGATAAAATACTTCATAGAGTTGTGTGAATTGAGCCATCCGTAATGCATAAAAAGCAAGAGGACCAGTATCTGCCAAACCATATGTACTCAATATTTACTGAACACTTGAACACGTTGGTAGATCCTTATGGAGAATTATCAAGGAATAGTGTGTACATGGAGGGAAAGGGGTAGAGGAAATTACATTATAGGCTGCTTTGTAGATAGATGTTAAAGGACTTGAACTTTATTCCTCAGATAATGGCTCCTTATAGTTAGCAACATGTAGAAATTAAAAATGGGCTCATACATGTTGTTACAAATGGAAAATTTAGTATTTTTAGAGCCCTTAGTTGATGCCAAGCATTGGGGAAACAAAGGTAAATAAATCAAGGTGTTTGTCTCAAGTTGCTTGCTCAAGCAATCGTATAGTATACTGCTTAAAAGCGTGGACTCTCTCTCTAGACTTTCTGAGTTTCAGCCCAGGATTTACTACCTTCTGGTTGGTAGCCTTGGCAAATTATTTCAACTCTCTTTAATTCAGTTTCATTCTCTGTAAAACTGAGATAATAAAAACACCTACTTTGGAGTTCTTGTAAGGAATAAATGAACTAACACCTACAAGGTGTATAAAACAATGCCTAACATTGAGTAGGTACCCAGTTTATGTTAGTTATTGTATCAGTTAACTATCTCTACATAACAAACTGCCCCAAGTTTGGCAACTTACACCCATAGACACTAATTTGTCTTACAATTCTTAAGGCTGGCAATTTAGACTGGGTTCAGTACATCTTGGTATGCTTCTTTATGCATCTGCAGTCATCTGCAAGTTGGCCAGGTGGCTCTGCTTCTGGATGTTGGTTCATTTCTATAGTCACTGGCTAGGGAATAACAATGGAAATTGAATTCTCTCATACTCTATACTCTACACTCTGTCTCTCATATTATCTAGCAGGCTTATTAAGCTTGTTCTCCTAGCAGAAGCAAGATTCTAAAAGAAAGTGAAAGTGTGAAAGTCCTCAAGACCTAGACACAGAACTGGCATAACTTTGGCCTCGCCATATTATATTAGTCAAAGCAAATAGACAATTTAGCCAGGTCCAAGTGCTAGGGAGCTAGCCTCTGTTTCTTGATGGGAATAGCAGCAAAGTCACATTGCAGAGTGCAGATATAGAGATGCCATTAGTTGGGGCTATCTCTACAATCAATTCATAGCAATTTGCCTCTGGTCTCAATAATTCATAGCCCTCCTACATCCAAAATATAGTCAGACTCTGCTAAGACTGACAAAATCTCAACCAATCATGGCATTAAACTTAATATCAGCCCTGCATGTGGCTCTTGGAATGTGTATCCTCTTGATCCAGAGGTCTGTGAAATGTAGAGACAAGTTACGTGTCACCAGAGACCCAGCATATCATGACGGCACAGGGGCAAATCACTGCAATAAAAACTCCTTTTGAAAAAGGGAGAGGATGGGAGACACTAGCAGTAACTGACCCATAGCAGTTCTGAAACTCACCAGGGAAATGTTACCAGGTGCCTCCAACTCTGGAGATGGGGAGTGTTTCTTGATTAGACCTTGGCTGGTGGTGAGGAACCTTGGTTCTGATTCTTGTGACTGATTCCTTGGTCTTTTTTTGTTTGTTTTAAAGTTCTTATGCCATCCTCTGAGATCCTGTCCCTGGCCTCTGAGATGTTCTTCTTTTCCATCATCCTCATTGGCTCCATCTGAAGAAATAACCCATATTGGCAGATGAATGGATTTTTTTTTTTTTTTTGATGAATGATGTTCTTAACCTATTTCTGCCTACAGAAAGTAGGATGCTCAGAATATTTTGAACATTTTGGACAATCTCAATCACCTTTAGTCTAGAATGGCAGTGCTTTTGCCTATATAACTTTCTAATTAATCTGATTATTTTCTTCACCTCATTGGACAAAGCCAATACCCAAGATTGTTCTGTAGATATGGCTCTCTAGATTTATCAACTGCTACTTTGGGATTCCGTTTTTGAGAGATTATACCATTAATATTTTAGAAGTCCTTTGGTTCAGTGGCAATTGAATCATTTGTCTCAATGTGTCCTTTAACTATTTCAGAGGTTTAAACAAATGGTCCCACAATGATACCCTTGATTTGATCTGTGTCCTCAGGCAGATTTTTACATTAAGAATCTTTTGCTATCTAAAGAGACTGGAAATAAGTAAGTGTTTTATTTTTCAATCCACCAAGTCATTCTGTTTACACACTGTCCAGTGCTTTCTTTACATCATCTTCTGATTATGTACCTTGCCATATGCAGCTAGAAGTGACCAGCTAACACTTTTAACATTCTGCCTGGAGAATGCACTTAACCAAAACCAAGCATTTTTTAGGTTTTATATGTATATATATATATATATATATATGCATGTATATGTGTGTATATATACATATATATGTGTGTATATATGATACTTGATTGATCAATCTATTGATTGATTGATGAAGCATGTTTTATTTTGCAGCAGGTGATAGCTTTTTCAATAACAGCGTTACTGAGAAATAATACACATACTCTAAAATTCATTCATTTAAATTGTACAGTTCAGTGGTTGTACTACTCTCATTACTATCTAATTTTAGAAAATTTTTGTGCTTCCAAAAATAAATCCTATATCCACCAGAAGTCACTCCCCATTTCTCTCTTCCCCAAGCCCCTGGCAAACATTAATTAATCTAATATACATATATATAATATTTTATTGTCACGTTAGCTAACATATAATGTATACAGTGTAATCTTGACTTCAGGAGTAGATTCTTGTGATTCATCACTTACATCCAACACCCTGTGTTCATCCTACCAAGTGCCTCCTTGATGCCCATTACCCATTTTCCCCACCCCTCCCAACCCCCCAATGCCCATCAACCCTCAGTTTGTTCTCTGTACTTGAGTCTCTTATGGTTTGCCTCCCTCTTTGTTTGTAACTTATTTTTCCTTCCTTTCCCCTATGGCCTTCTGTTAAGTTCCTCAAATTCCACCTCTATTTCTACTGATTGGCCTATTCTGGCCATTCCATGCAAATGGAGTTATATGTGGATTTTTATGACTGGCTCCTTTCACTTCATGTAATGTGCAGGGATGACCACTTACAAGTAATTTTGCTGTTGAATAACACAGATCACCATTTTTCTAGCTTTGAAAACAATATTTACACCATTTCTCCAGCCTTTGCTAAGAGTGTACTTACTGTTTTTCCATCCTCTACTCACACATTGTTTCCCAAATCAATGCTGCATACATTAGATGTTGGTTACATCAACATTCCACCTCTGGTACTAATTTTCACATCTTTATTTATTACCAAACTAATATTATATCAGAAACAATCAAACATCAGTGGCATGCAATAATAATCACTTTATTTTGTTGATGAATCTACAGATCAATTGGGTGGTCTTCTTAGTCTCAACTGGCTCACTTATAAATCTCCTGTCAACTTTAGGTCATACAGATAGTTCTGTTGGCTTGTCTTAGGGACTGGCTCACTATAGGCTTGTCTGGAATAGCCTGGCTAGGAATATTGGGCTGTCCTTCATGTGGTTTCTTGTCCTCCAGCAGGTCAGCCCGGCTCATTCACATAGTGGTTGGGCAGCTTTCCAAGAGAGAGAGCAGAATCACAAGAGGTCTCTCAAGGCTTAGGCTCAGAACTGGCACACTGACATTTCTGTCACTTTCAGTTTGCAAAAGCAAATTACAAGACCAGCTCAGAATCAAGGTGTGAGGGAACAGACTACCCCTCCCGATGGGAGGAGCTGCAAAGTCACATTGTAATGGGAGGCTATTAATTGGGACCATCATTGCAATTAATCACAGCTGTAATTCTCATTACTGATACCAAATAGCTACAGCCAAGTCAATCAGACTGCTGGAGTTCCATAATTTTTCTCTAACTCAATTCATCAAACACTTATCAAGTGCTATTGTTTGATAAACATTGTGTGTGATCATAAGAAGATAAAGATGAGAGGGCATGGAACTTGTCCTTAACGAGTTCATCACCCTGAGAAGGGAAAGAGACATGTACATCAACACATATGAACCAATGTTATAAATTCAACAGTATGTTCAAGACACAAAAGGAAGTGATGAATTCTACTTAGGTTTTCAGGGGAAGTTTGATAGAGAAGCTAATATCTAAGTTGAGTTTTTGCAGAAGACTGCTTGGAAGGTAAGAGGGTGGAATGGATCATTCAGGGGAGAGGGAAGGGTGTGGACAAAGTATGGAAGTGTAAGTACTTGTGGTGTGAATAGAAATCCCATGTAGTTTAAAATCCTTGAAGTATCAAGTGTCATGCGGGAAAAATAATGGTAGATACTAAGGTAATGGTTCCAGCATGTTGGGGCTTCTCTCTAATATATAAGAATTCTTTATTATCCTGGGGGTAAGTGGGAGTCAATGAAGTAGATGAAAGGCAAACTTTCTTTTTAAGAAAGAGGACTAGCTTATTACACTTTTGATAATGGACTGCAATGAAGAAGAGAACAAAGACTATGAGGCTAGTCAGGAGACTATTGGAATAGTCTCTAAGGAAAGATGATGATCCGTACCAAGACAATGGCAGTAGAAACAAGGGAGGACATAATATTTAAGGAGTGTATAGGAAGTAGAACTTGATGAGTTAGTGTGGAAGAGGATAAAAACAAGGGAAAAAATTGAGGGTGATGTCCAGGTCTGTCATCCATTGCTTTAGAACCCTGAGTAATGTTGAAACCCTAAGGTGACCATTTTTCAGAAGAGCAAATTTATCAGCCTAAAACTGTAATCCTATCAATCAGTAACCAACAAATATTTTTCTAACATTAAAATTTTTTTAACTTTTCATTTTGAGAAGTAACACAGAGTTCCTATGCACTTTTCATCCAGTTTCCCTTGATGGTAACCATACTACAATATCACAAGCAAGAAATTGACACTGATACTCTGTACCAACTGTGTTCAAAATTCACCAGTTTTACATGCACTTATTTTAGTGTGCATGTATTTAGTTCTATGCAATTTTATCCATGTGTAGACTCATGTGACCACCACAACAGTCAAAATACAGAACAGTTTCATCATGAGGATACCTTGGGCTACTTCTCTCTTTCCCACTATCTGGACGCTGGCAACTACTAATATGTTTTTTATTTCTATTATTTGGCTATTTCAAGAATGTTATATAAATGGAAGCATGCAGTACATAACCTTTTAAATTCAAATAATTCCCTTGAGATCTATCCAAATTGTTCTGTGTATCATTAATCCAAAGTTCCTTTTTCTTGCTGAGTAGTGTTCTATGCTGCAGATGGAACACCATTTGCTTAACTAGTCACCCACAGAAGGGCATCTGGATTGTTTCCAGGCTTTAGCTATTAGGAATAAAGCTGCCACAAACATTTATGTACAGGTTTTTGTGTGAATGTGCATTTTGATTTCTCTGTAACAAACACCTAGTGGCATAATTTCTGGGTCTTACAGTATGTGGTTAGTTTCATAAGAAGCAGCCATACTCTTTTCCAGAATGGCTGTGCCATTTTATATTCCCACTAGCAATGCATGAGAGATCCAGTTTCTGAACATCTTTGCAAGCATTTGTTATTTTTTATTTTAGCCATTCTAATAGGTGTGTAGTAATAGCTCATTGTGGTTTTAATTTGCATTTCCCTAACGTTTACTGATGTGGAACATCTTTTCACGTGCTTATTTGCCATCTGTACATCCTCTTCAGTAAAGTGTCTATGTCTTTTGCCCATTTTCTAATTTGATGGTTATATTCTAGCATGTTCTTATTCCCAGGCTCTTGTGCATTCATCTAATCAGAAAATAGTCTAAATTTTATCTTGTGTTTTTACTAAACAGATTTTTCCATGGAAAAGAATCAGAAGTCCTAGTAAATTTCCACACGCTCTATTTAGATGGCTTACTTTTTCTATGCATGAGCCATTTTATTGTACAAACCAATGGGACTTGTCCTGCTTGTTAGTTTTCCCTCCAAGCCACCGGATGTTTCCCAGTCTCTTGTGTTATACACAGGTGCCGAAAAGCAACTAATTACTTAGGTTGGTTCAATGGGGCTTGAGCATAAGCAAAAAAAAGTGGTTTTAGGCCCAACTAAAGCTTATTTGTGCACCTCTAAAGGAAACTGTTGACCAAGCAGTTAAGTGACATGGCAGGTAGTGAGCAGAGAGCATAGCTGTTACAGTTGCCTGTGTTTGATTGGAAACTGACAAAATTTTCTCCCTCAGAAAAGACCCATGTTTAGCATCTGACACTATTCACCTCCTCTGGTGACTTGTGTGAAGTGTGTCCTAGATTTACTATTTGTGTTTTTTATCCAATGAGTTTAAGAGACACACATAAATTTTACCTCTCTTAAGCCATAAATGCTGAGTCAGCATTTATCTGACCTGTTAAACAAATTTAAGAACAAGCGTCAGTGATTAGTTAATTCAGGGGAATAAGAATTACTAAAGACTTGCTAGAAAGTGTGAAAGAAAATTTTCTCTACTTTTTCCACATAAACTTACAGTGATATCCTTTTGTACAGATTTTCTCCCCTGCATAGGATATAACCAAAGGAATTATGGAAGACCTTGCAATTTATTTTTGAAACAAAAATTATCAAATACAAATGCATTGAAAAATTGGTAACAATTCTTATGGAAGTATAAGCACACATTTTTAAATGCTATTAGGAAAAAACTACCCCACACCGCAATACATTAAGTAGGTTGCAATAAATACCAAATTCTGAAATCAGTGTGTGTCAAGAAAAAATGATTGAAGAGGGCTGACATGCACTGAAATATGGACTAGTCTAGAGAGTGCTTAAAGAAAGGAATAAAAGCAATAAATAAATAATCATTTATATTATTTGGTCTTTTTTATAAATGATTAATTGATTAAAGGGGAGGCAGGGTTAAGTAATTCAAGCACCCAATATCAATCAGAAACCACATTCTAGTTTGTGAGATACCACCTGGTTTAGAGAGCTCAAAGCGTTGTTCCATGCTGTTTTTCCTAGGTAAATCATTTCCAGTTTTCAAAGTTATGGGTTTGTTGGGTCTATTTGAGCATTTACTCCACGGAGAAGTTGTACTAGAAAAGCTCTGGCATCTAGAGTACCATGTGAGATGGCTGTGTGACAATCCCTGTTGGTGACGTAATGACAGAACACCAGACACACAGAATGGTTAGGCAAAGGTGCACATATAGTACCAGAGAACTCGTGAGCACTTATCTTTGCATTTAGCATGTACACATTGAACTCTTTGCATAGTCTAGCTCTGTGCTAAGTACATGCAATACACAAATCCCAACCTTTAAGAAGTTCAGAAACTCACATGGGAGAGAGACACATGATCATCAAATACAAGATATAAATAAATATTATGATGGCAGCAAGTACATGGTATTATCCACATACAGAGGAGCTCTTATTCATCCTTGTGGTGGTGATGGGGTGGGATGGGTAAAGAAGGAGGTCCTGAGTGAGGTGAATACTGAGATGGATCTTGACAGTGAAATAGGAGGTGAAATAGACATAGGAGGGGGAGAAGATTGTACCAGGCAGATTGACTTATGGGCAAGGGGAAGTGGCACTTTGCCAAGCTGCTGGAAGTTTGCTATGGTGGGGATATAGGAGATAAAAGCAAGGGGATAGGAGGTGAGGGCTGCGGAGGGAGGCAAGAGCCAAGCAGGATAGTTATCAATGGGTTTGATGCAGGTCAATGACAAAATGAGAAAGGCAGAACTAGAGGAATATTTTGTTGCAGGTTAAGACCACTTGCTTTCTATCCCAAGAAAGTAAAATCAGAGAGGCCACTGCACTATGTTTTAGAGATCCCATACATAATTAGTGTATTTATATATATAAGTTTATATGTATATATAACTATTTATATTTATAACTATATATATATCAAATTGTTCCTCCTGAGTCTATCCTACTTTCTAGGCACTGGACTACAAATTTGAGGATTATCCCTCAAATGTCAGTTTAAAGACAGAGATTATCATCTGGCAGGTTATTACCCATAGGCCCATCTTCCACGCTGAGTCATAGCAGCTGCATGATAGCCTTAATGGAGAACATGGGTGCTTATATATTGTCTTTCCATTCACAGGTGCTGTGAACCCCTCAAACAGATCCTATTCCACGTGTCTTATTTCTACACTAAGGATGGGATAGAGCTTGAGATTAGAAAATAATGGAGGAGATTTAAACCATGACATAGGAACTACAGCTGAAGAATCTGGAAAGGTTTCACTGGACTAGATAAAATCTCACAAGACGCATTGCTATTGTTAGTATTGCAAAGGTTGTCTATGTAAGAGGAAGGATTAGACCTTTCCTGTATAGCGATAAAGTACGGATTGTGTAATTGGATGAAGCTATTTATTTGAAGCAAATTTATTTGGTGCGCAATAAAAATAATGGTGTTTATCATTTGTTAGTGACCCATACATGCCAGGTATTCTGCCAGGATCTCTAATCCTTTCAACAACCCTGTAAGGTATATGTTTTTATCCTCGTGCTGCTGAAGGGTCTCAGATGCATTCACAATTTAAACCTATCTGGCTCTCTTCTTCCATTGCATGAAGGTTCTCTCAGGAAGAACTATTTTACTGTATATTATCTACCCCCTGAATGTAGCTGTCAGAGGTAAAGTGGACTATGTTCTAGATGGATGGTTCCCTCTCCTTCCAGTGATCATTGCCATGGATAACATAACAGGGATTCAAATAGTACTTGGATTGTTGGACTCTGTGGCTGTTAAGGAACTGTTCAATGAGAGCTTCCAGGGTTCTTTGTCATTATATAAGCAAGTTGGATGCTTACACTATATGGGGCATGTATTAGTTTCCTGTTGCTGCTGTAACAAATTGTCAGAGACTCCATAGCTTAAAAGAACATGTTTGTTTTCTCTGATAGTTCTAGAAGCCAGAGGGTACTCATGAGGTTAAAGTCGAGGTGTCAGCAGGGCTGGCTCCTTCTGGTGGCTCTGAAGGGGGGGTCTGTTTCCTTGCCTTTTTTGTTTCCAGTGACTGTCTATATTCTTTGGTTTGTGGCTTCTTCCATCTTCAAAGAGTATCACTCCACTCTCTGCTTTCATTGTCACATCACCTCATCCTCTCCTTTCATCAAATTTCCCTCTGCTTACCCTCTTATAAGGACTCTTATGATTACATTGGGTCCACCTGGGCAATCCAGGATAATCTCCCCATCTCAGGATCCTTAACTTGATCATATCTGTAAAGACTATTTTGTCACATCAGGTAACCTTCATAGGTTCTGGGAATCAGGACATGAATATCTTGGGGAGTGGGGGGTGAGACTGTTACTCAGTCTACCACAGCCATGCAAAGGCTAAAGCATGGGTATAGTAAGGATGGTGCAATCTTCTCAGATGAAAGTTCACTGAGGAATGAAATCCAATCTGCATATGTCCTTCAGACACTCAGAACAGATCCCATTAAAATTGTTCCCTAGCACATGCATTACTGATAAAACAAAGAACAGTTCCCACAGGGGGACCAAAAAAGCACTTTTACTTATCTTTTCTCACAAAGGATGGTAGCATTTTAAAATTCAGATAAATAAAATATGTGCCTAGCATCAAAGTCTCAAGAGGCAGATGAAATGCTAAAGTACGGAAATAACCAAGAAAAACTAATCACAAATCAGACAAAGACCAAGCACTACCATTGTTTTGCATTATCTAAAACTGTCAAGCCATTGGACTTAAGGGACCAGGGAAAGGGGACACAACGAGATAGAGAATTTAATATTAACACTGGAAATAGGTTTGCCACACTGATGATCCTACTGGCAAAGTAGCACATCTCAGAGTCCAACGCCTGATACTAAAGTATTGCTTTACGCAGATGCCAGTCTCCCCAAGCCCATTTTAGGCTGATTTCTCCAGGGAGTTTTCGAGCTCTCACATCCACCATTAAGAGTCTCTGAAAGTGGCATTCACGCAACAAGAATTTGTGGAGTACCTACATAGGTATGCATTCCTTTGTTAGGCACTAAGGGAGATGTAAAAATAAGTAGAAGACAAAACCCTGTGCCTGAGGAACTTTGAGATACATGAAAAGCTCCCTCAAACAACCCAAATAATAGTGGCTCATCATATCATCTTGATCTCCGTGTACTAAGAATCTACTCCTGATTTTAGCTTGTGTGTCAAATTGAACAAAGCCTCTCACAAGTAACAGGTATTTGTTCCCATTCTTATTTATCTACTACAGATAAGATTGAAGAAAATAAAAATGAACTGATGGAGCAAAACAAACAAACAAACAAACAAACAAACACAGCAAACCATTTGCTGAGATTTTTCTGTATACCAGATCCTGGGTTCACATGAACAAACAGAGCTGAGTCCCTTTCTTCAAGGTCCTGCAGGACATTCTCTGACACCAAGGGGCTTATAATTCAGCTGTAAAGATTGAAAATATGAGTGAAAGTATTAAATAAAATTAGAGGCTAAGCTATGGGTACCGAATGGAACATTTTATGAGTAGATTCTTGACATTGATGAAGATGCTGCGAGGTCTTTGTAAATCCTCCAGATTTGGAAATACTCTTTAACATGGCAAAATGAATTGAAAATGGAAACATTTTCTCCATTTTGCATAGGTATCCATATAATAGTAAAAAGCTTGAAAAGCAAACACATGGTTGGTTAAAAGTAAATTCATCTCTGGCAACCTCTGTGACCAGTTTCTTGCATGTATTCATGCAAAGATAATGTATGCATAGTTGAGCATGTGGTATAGTAAATATGTGCATGTTTATACATAATATAAATGGTAACTTTACATCTGATTCTGTAACAGACTTTAAGTAATCTTTTCATATCTGTACATATAGAACTCACGTGACTTTTCACAGAACATTCTAACTTACCTTGAAAGACCGCTACTAATGGACATTTAGGTATTTTTATTCTGTTTCTCTTTGTCATTCCTCAAATATATATCTGTGCAATAAATTCTAAGAAGTAAAATGCTTGAAAAAAAAAGAAGCAAAACAAATGAGCAAAAGGGAAAACAGGAGATACAGGCAAACCAAGAAACAGGCTATTAACAATGAAGAACAAACTGATGGTTACCAGAGGGAAGGTGGGTGGGGGGATGGGTGAAATAGGTGATGGAGATTAAAGAATGCCCTTGTCATGATGAACACAGTAATGTATAGAATTGTTGAATCACTATACTGTACACCTAAAACTAATATAACACTGTATATTAACCGTACTGGAATTAAAATAAAAACCTAATAAAAAAGAAAAAATATATTAATATATTTGATTGCAAAAAATAAATAAGATGTATTTCTTCTCCTTTCTAAAATTCAATAAAATATAATTGAAAAATACAGTGGTCCAATTCAAAACTTAAAACTATATAGGTTTAGAACCAAAAACTATACTACATTATTAAAATGAATCCTACAAGTCAAATGAACTCTTTACTATATTATGTTTATAGAAATAGATGCATAATAGCAATATGCACAAATGCCTCTAAATGTCAAAGACAGGAAGTTTTTGGTCACTTTTTGTAATAACCAACCAATTGATAAATAAGGCAGAATAAAATCAGCATTAATTGGGGGTTATCTGGTTTTACTAACTAGTTTAGTTATGCCTCAACCAATTACAAGTTATTGTAAAGCATGGGCCTTCTAAATAGTTCATAAAATGACTAGGCTATGAATGTTAAGTTTCTATTTGAGATCTACACTGCTTGGGAAATTCAAAGGAGAGGCGAAGGTTTAAGGGTTGGAGCCTTTGGTGAAGCCTTTGCCAAGGACTAGGGAGTTGAGTTATAAGGCTCATAAGACTTGAATATGTTATTGCATACAGCATGGCAGAGATGTTTGGTTTCCTAACTCAACCAAACATCTTATTTTGGTGAGTAGTTGGAAGTAGTGTTGAACTGTGGTCAAGCTGGTACAGGCAGGCAGGGCTTTGGCACACCTCCCATCTGTTTCAAATGCCAAGAAATGATTAAGTATTAAATGGGAAAATTATAATAGCTAAGTTGAAGTACTATTAAAACATTTCCATGGAACAAAAGTGAAACAAAAATACAAAGTGGTAAGCAGGGTCATAGCCACGGGTGGGATGGAGTCCAGGTCAGGCAGCAGGCAATGGGAACTAAGTTCCTACAGGGTAAAAGAGATTAAAAAAAAAAAAAAATCAAGAGATGAAGACAAATGCCAGGGGCTGAGGTTGGGCTCTCCAAGCTCTCAAAAAGATATGGAAAAACTGTTATCGACTGCTGCCTAGGGACTACAGATGATGGTAATTGGAAATCCAAGAAGGTAGGAGGTAGAGGCACAGTCTCAGGATAAGGAACTCCATCTGTGACATCTCTCCTCTCCCCAAAACACTAGGTCCCCAAATGACCATTATAAAGTCTGGTTCTGCACTTGGAACCCAGGGACCAGGTAGAAGCAGATACAAATGGTTGGACTAGGAAGGATGAAGATGTAAGAGAGAGCAAGAGAGAAAGGAACCAATCAAACAGGATGAACCAGCAAAACAAAACTCTAAGCCACATGGAGAAACCTAATGGTAAGAAAGAAGGAAGTAGACAAAAAAAAATCTGGACAAGAAATCAGCATAGATGAAGTCTGGACAAAGACCTACATTTAGGGTGCATAAAGAGATAAATGAAACCATAAAATATAAGTAGGACACAAAAGGCAGAAATAAAACTAGAATGGGTGGATACAGAAAAGAACCAATTCTAAAATTTTGGGATTGAGGAATATAGTAATTAAATAAAAATAAAAATCCAAAATACAGGATAAACTGTGGAAGAACATATTACACATTTGGAAAACATTGCTAAGATACAGCGTACTCAGCATGAAGCAAATGGCTGGGGCTAGGTGCGGGGGGTGGGGTGGTGGTGGTGGGGAGAGATTGATTTGAAAATACACATGAACAGGCACTGAGAGACAGGAAGGCCAGGTGAAAACCACCAGAGTATATGTAGTAAGGGTTCCAGCAGAAGAAAATGAGGAAACAGTTGGGAAGAAAAGACTGGCATGAGTACTCAGACTGAAAGCACATTCTATGTACCTAGAAAGAGAAATAAAAACAAACCCATACCCGTTCACTTCATAATAAACTTGTAGATATCAAAGATAAAGAGAAAATCTTAAAGTTCATAACACAGAAAAGATAGATTATCCAGAACAAAATGGCAGATAAACAAATAGGTGAGGAAAAATAATCGTCAGCATGATCTAAAAACCAGTTAAACTATCTCAAGGGTGAGATCAAAATAGAAACTCTTAAAAGCACATTAAAAGCTAAATGCACTGGGCAAGTTAAAAGCAATTATAACAGAATTTGATTAAAGGACATTACATTTATTTTTTTTTTACCCTAAAATAACTAAAAAATGTAAACCACAATCTAACCAATAACCATAAGATAATGAGAGGGTCATTCTTCAGAGAGTGTTAAATCATACTGATATGGTTGTCATGGTCAACAGAAGGATATAAGTATCAAAAGATACAATCTATATGTTAAAAAATTAAGAGTTGTCACTGAAAGAATGGAAACACAAGTTCTAATTACCAAAGTAGTGTAAGAAAACAAATATATAAACAAAAATGCAGAAATATTTTTATTACAGAAAAAGGCAAAGGTGAAAAAAAGTCAAGGAAAAGAATGGTAACTAAGATGGTGAAATTAGTCCAAACAAAATTAATAAAAGTAAATAAAATTCAATGAAAGTAATGAATTAACCATCTATTGAAAGAAAGATTATTCAATATCATAAAGATCCAGGTATATATTGCTTAAAACAGACAATTTAAAATCACACGGAAAGATTAAAGATGAAGAGGAGTAAAAAGAGACACCATACAAATGTTTATCAAAAGAGATTTAGTTTGGTAATGTTAATCAGACAAATTAGAATTTAAGGCAGAAACAATAGGGACAAAAATAGGATATTACATAATACTTAAAAGAACAAAGGCATCAGAGCAATCATGCGCTGCATATACTTAACAAAATAATAGTGAAAAAAAAAACAAAGATTGACGGCAATCCTACAGGGAGTACTGAATAGTGTTCCACCTTTAAATTTAGTAAGTGTGGTTGGTTGCTTTTGGTATAGTGATGAAATGAAGCCATGGTGCATCCTTGAATGAGAGAAGATGTCCTGAGAGCAGGGTTTGGGGTGGTCAATGTCATTGCCCAAGAACATAGGCAAGGGTAAGGAAACACAAGGTGCCATAGTTCCCATCCACCAGATAGGTGTGGTAATCTGATCTAAGATGGCAAAAGATAAAATAATTTAAAATGAACAAAAAAGAAGAAGAAGAGGAAGAGGAAGAAGAAAGAGGAGGAGGAGAGGAGGAGGAGGAAGGAGGAAGAGTCTAAAAAGAGTAGTGACAGACTGGATATCAGGGATAGGGAAGGGAAGCCAACCTGAAGTTCTTGTTCAACCAAAGAATAAAGACACCACAATGCAGGAGAATGGAATAGTGAGAAAGTGAGCCAGTTTTCATGGAAAGTCAATATAGTTTTTGATTTACTGAATTTTGAGCAATGTACATGAAATTATTGTTCATCTGACATAGAAACTGGCCAGCTGTTTGTGATGGAGACTCAGAAAGCTAGTCTGGTTGTTTCTCTGCTGCCTTCTCCTCCTATCTAAAGAGCCCCTGAATGCTCTAGAGAGGCTGGGATTCCTATCTGCTCTCACTTATAGTATTAGTGGCACCAAGCATGGTTAGGAGAGAAAAGGGGTTAGTAAAGGAATCCCACAAGTCTGTGACTTTTTACTGAGAAAATTCTAGTATCTGTGAGGGTGAAGGTAGGAAGATGGCACTATCCCATCCACCAAGAAAGATGCTTCTTAGCTTTCTTTTCACCTGCTATTTTGTCTGCCATTGTAATTTAAAGTCTTGATTATAGGATATTGTTCTGTTTTGTCCTGAATATTTTTGTCACCTACATTGACCATTTTTTAGTTTCCCTGTCCATTCTAGAAATGACAGTTTGGGATGCATAAGGAATACTGGTTCCCTAAAAGTCTAGTCATGTGATTGAGGTTTTATATTTGGGCAAGATCCTCCCAATCTGAGAGATACATAAGCTAAGCCTGATGGCCACTTTGCAAGGACAAAGGAGGGAGAGAGACAACTCCTTCAACAACTGTAGAGAGCACTGCGGTGGGAGGTCAGAGAAGCTGTAAGAGACACAGAGGAAGTCAGGGCTGTACGAAATATCATGGAAGAGCACAGATTCCATCAGAATGGGAGATGCTTCTTTGAGGAGTAGCTAGGAGTAGCCAGACAAGTGACCACATGAGGGGAATTGCTGCTTGAAGGAAAAAGAAGGAAGAAGGAAAAATAACAAGGATGAGGAAATATTAGACTTAAGAAGTTGAATTTTCTGGGGGTGCTTGGGTGGCTCAGTCAGTTAAGCATCCAACTTTGGCCCAGGTCATGATCTCATGGTTTGTGAGTTCGAGTCCTGAGTCAAGTTCACTTCTGTCAGCACAGAGCTCGCTTTGGATTCTCTGTTCTCCTCTCTCTCTGCCCCTCCCCACTCTTGCATGCTGTCTCTCTCTCTCTCTCTCTCTCTCTCTCTCTTTCAAATAAATAAACATTAAAAAAAAAGCAGTTGAATTTTTTGGCATGGGTGAATTAATCAGTTAATTCCCCTAAAGTTTCAGAAGGAGAAACCAGATGACAGAGGGAAGAACAGATCTGGAAGGGTTAATGAAAAGGAAGAGGGCAAATCACAAGAGCTGAAAGCTGAGTCATCATCAGGATGGGGGTTGAAGAAGAAGCCAGTGACTGCCCACATGGGCACATTGGCCCTGGGAACTTTCGGTATTAAAACCGTGGCCATGACTCACAAACCTTTTAGCTGTGATTCAGATTCCAGAGTTGAGAGTACAGAGTCAGCTTTAGCAGGGGAGCTGTTTCTGACTTATTCTGGAGGATAAGATGAGCATTGGTTTGGCAGCAATACTGATACACAGGCCAAGGATAAAAGCTGTTAGCGTGTCATTGAGGGATCACATTTACTAGTGGTGACACAGTTGGATGGACAGAAGGAAGGCGTTGTCATAGATTCCTGAAAGACATGCGGGTGAAATTGTGCATATCTATGACAAAGGAAAGCTGGGATTAATGTACTGAAATCCTTTTCTGTGAAGAAGTGGGGAGATATTTACAGGAAGGTTGCATAGCTGCACATATACCTTGTGAGGATTCAGAGAACAGTTTATTATTAATAACTTGCTCAGGCTCACATAGTCCAGGTGAGAGCACCTGGCCCAGGGGTACCCCTGGTGAAATGGTGCTTTGTGACCTCATATGGCAAGGAAAGCTGTATTTATTTCTGTTGACCAGAGTTGGGGAAGACCAGGCTTATGAGGAAGGAACTAAAGATAGAAGAAACAGCTAGAATTCATCTTTCTGAGACATAATCTTGCTTCCTTAGGATTGCCAAATTCTAAAAAGTTTACATCCATCAAAGATAATAAAAATGCATGCATAATTTCTAGATATGAAAACCATAACTGAAGAAGTTTAAATCATATCCAATCCATCTGATAAATAACAAAAATGCATTTTTAGTAATTTAGAAAGTGGTAACATGCCAACAGTCCTAGCTCCTAGGGAACTATAGAAATCTCTGATGACCCATCCCACATTAAAAAATTCTGGGGGCTTCTGGGTGGCTCAGTTGGTTAAGCTCAGGTCTGAGACTTCGGCTTAGGTCATGATCTCACAGTTTGTGAGTTCAAGCCCTGCATCGGGCTCTGTGCTTCGGATTCTATGTCTCCCTCTATCTCTGTCCCTCCTCTGCTTGTGCTCTGTCTGTCTCTCTCAAAAAGAAATAATAAAAACAATATTTTTTTTAAATTTTAAAAATTTCTGGAGTCTTTCTCTGCATACAGAGGCAAGAACCACATTTACCTGGGCAGCTAACTCTGATCCCAAGAGCAAAAGCAAATTGCACCTGGGTGGTCCCAGCAGGACCAATGGGGAGCTGGGTAATAAGTTCTGGAGCACCTGCCCAATCATTCACCAGAGAAAAGTGGAGGGAGAACTGGCATTGCACTAACAGATCTTTCTTGAGGCCTGGCGGGGGGCGGGGGGGGGGTCAGAAAAACTGTCAATCACAAGGCATCAAAGTGACTAGAACAGGACTCAAAGAGACAGGCAGAAGTTTAACCCATCAGAGAGAAAGTGAGGATGGTACTGGAGAAATGTCTACAAAAATGTAACATCAGCAATCTGTATAATAACAAAGAACGTGGCTGGGAATAATATCAAGAATGAATAATATGTAATACAGAAGGATGATGTGAAATATGTTGTGCAGTTGGGGACCTCAGAGTTGAGCATTCCAATGCTCAAATGCCTGAGTCTTTGAAAAGAAAAAGAATTACACTTTTAATTTGTGGGCAATGAACTCAGGTTCTGTCAGATGGATATTCTTCATATTAGGGCTTTGAGGACAGGGGAATGCTAGAAGCTTCGCTGAGTCAGGAACAACTCAAAAATCTTGTCTCAGAGTTTTCTTCCAAGAATTAAGGTTCATTAATCAACACAAGATGGGTATAAAACCTTGATTGTTGAACATGAAGATATATAAGAGGGGATAAAAAAAAGCACAGCATAATGTCCTAGAATGAAAAGAAAGAGCTGATCTTAGGGACAGGTGAGGATCCATGTGTTATCTGGGCACCTGAAATAAGAAGAAACATGCCACAGATTTCTACTTATAATAAGTTAATACCAGGGAGATGACTGAAAGAGGGGAAGGAAGCAAATCTCATGGAAAAACTAGAAGAAAATACCAGTGTAAATGTCAGCCAGGTAGCCAGTTCATTGAAGGCAATATTAGGGGCATAAGGAATGTGCTTTTTTTGTGGGTGTCTGTTTGCTTTTCACTTTATGGGTGATGGAATTTCTTGGGCATTTTAGATTAGAGTTACAAACCATGAAAATCTCCCCCTACCACCCTACCCCACCCTCAAAAAAAGCATTGATATTATAGGATAAAATAAGTTAATGTCTTTATTAGACCTTTCTGTTTGAAAGCTTTCATTTAATTTCGAATGACCACATAAAGGGTGACCCATACAACCAGGCCAATTTTGTTTAAGCTCAAAGACAGGTGAAGAATGAGAACAATCTAAGATTCTAAAATAAGACAAAGGCAATAAAGAATATGAGCAGTGGAAAGTAATTTAGGGAGTCGCAATAGCAGCTTTCAGAATGACACACGGGAGGCCCCAAACTGTACAATAAAAGAAAGCAGGCTAGCAGATGGCTTAGTCAGCTCAGCAGTAACAGTGGGGCAGAACCAAGTTCCTGAGCAAGTACTTCTGATAATTAGCAAATAATTTTTGTCCACATGGAGGTTACTGAGCTTATGATCTCCATTTCAGTACGGGCACAGTGCTGGCTAATAAGAAGCATTTTGTCTAATGAGGGAAGAGGTGACACTTAACATAAACACATAAGGTCCAGATTGTGAGTGGAGGGCCAAAAATGGTTTACTTACTGAGTCTGAACCAAAAGGAGGCATATGACAGGAAAAGACATCACTCTTCCAACCTCCTAAGCTACATAGGTTGTTATTAAAGTGCGCACATATGAGAAAAGAGAGAGCGAGGGAGGGAGAGGGAATGAGGGTTATACAGACATAGATACAGATATGGACGGATAGATGGATGGACAAATGGCTTGATACACAGACATATAATGAATTTTATATTTGATAAACAGTCACTAGCATTCTAATATCGATAGAGTGAATATGAAATTTATGGAAGAATATGGATCTGAGTTGTTTGTATTTATCACCTAGCTAATTGGCAAAGCATCTCTAAGAGGAAAGTCAGGAGCACACTTAAGGCCAGCACAAGACAGAGAGGTTAAAGTGGGAGGTGGGAGGTGGTATTATATCAACCCTGACTGAGCACCTTTGGATAACACAGTAAAAGGGTTGTCAGAGAAGAAGATGGAAGGTTCTCAAAAATAGATGTCACATCTGTGTAGTTATTGGTGTCTAAACCCAGTTACATAAAATCTTGGCTGAATAGGTTTGATAATGAAGAAAAATGAGAAAGTAAAGGAAACACTCTAGGTGAGCGATCTGTTGGAATGCTAGGGATGTTAGATCAAAAGTAGGAAAGGATATTTATTCCCCACAGCACATGGATATTAGCCATAGACCCAACCATGCATAGCATTTGGTCAAGTTTGCATATGAGAAAGAGAGAACCATACCTCTGCTCTCGGTGCAGCGCCCTCCAGACCCTGCACTTGCCACTTCTGCATTAGTGCTGTAGAGCATATCTAGGTCCACAATCAACCTTGGTATATTCCATTTACACCACATGGAGAAATAAAATGTATTTCTAATTGGCTTTCTAATAAGTACTAATTAGTTCAGGCCTTTGTGATCCATAAAGAGATAAAGACTGAGTTTGCATCCTTCCATCAAAGTGCTAAAGCTGCAGCTGGCAAAGCGTCCCGCTGCTTTCCCTGCCTATCTTTTGGGAAGAAATTGAAATTACCTCAATGAAAAATCTCATTTAGATTTTTCTAATATGTATTAAAATCTAAGAGGTGAAACAGCGCAAGCAACTGTGGCAGAGTCCCCAGGAGTGGTCTGAGGGGACCAGCTTGGGGCAACATTAAGACAATAACTGATTCTTCCAGGAAGAAGTAACATTTAAACTGAGTGTTTGGTTGTGACAGCTGTACAGCATCAGCCATTTCAACGCATCTTTGGGCTGAAGGACTCGGGAGGCGATAGCTAAGAGTTGAAAGTCAAAGGGAGAAAGTTAATGCATCATGTTGATTATTAAGGGATGAATGAACAGGTTTAAGATGGACTGGAGGAAATATAGGCCTTCATAGTTATCCGATTCTAGAGGGTTTTCTAGCTCCAGGGTTTTCTATAAACACCATAGAGGAGGTGTCTGGAACCAAGGGAAAGATTTCAGAAAGTTGGCCGGTTCCACTGTACTGATGCTTATATTTGACACGAATCCAACTACACCAAAGTTAGACAAATCAGTCCCAAGGTCTCAAGTACCTTCTCCATTAAGTGAGCCATGGAGACACTCTTGTGGTTTTCAGTGCGTGAAAACTCCCTGGGAAGCAGCCTAGACTATCTTTCTCTTGCTTCTGCTTTTACCTGGGTCTTAGGAAATGTCCCATGTAATCCCAAAAGTAGTTTCCACAACACAATATTTCCTCAAGGCTATTCCAGGGCTGTCCTACTTCCCACTTCCTGTACAAAGGCTCCAAGTGTTTTTAAAGAAATAATAACAAGGATGCCTTGTGGCACTGTTTGTTGTGATTCAAAACAAGAAGTAGTTAGAAATCATTTGTTATGTAGTAACAAAATCTAGCATATCCTGGTTATTTGCAACCAAACTATTCATCTGGAAGGGGATACAGTAGATAAAATATGTATATTTCAGTGCTCAAGCTTTAAGTCAAGTGTGTTGGAATAAATATAGAAGTTAAAAGATGCCATAACAGGATGCTTATGAGAGCCAGTCGCTAATGCAGGTCAGGAAAGAAAGATGCCAGAGCCTGAGATAAAAGGGAGAGCTACATAAATATCATGAAACACTGAATTGTATATGAAAAACAACAACAAAAAAAAAACTTCTGGAAATCAAGGAGAACAACTACATGAACAGGGTACACCTGCGGGTGTGGGGGACATAGGGAAGTGGGCTGAGAAAATAAAATATTTTGCTAGTAAGATTTTAGATTCCTGGGAAGGAGAAGGGAGAAGCAAGAGAGTTAGGAAGGTAGGAAGTTGGGGTTGCATGCAGGTTGAGCAGGAAATTATTTCAGTCTAAACTAAAGTCCAGTGGAAGTGAGAATGAAAACGCTCACTTTGTAAGATTTCTGTTCAGGAAGTGGAGCAGTGGTCCCATGGGAATGAAATGTGGCCAGAGAAGGAAATGGAGGAATAATACATGATTATAAGCCCCTGAGTTTGGGAAGCGGGGAGGTGTTATTGACAGTCAAGAAGGGAAAGAAGGTGTCTTAAAAAGGAAACAAACAGGGTTCATTTTTAGGTTGGTTATTTGATATATGAGGAGAAACATTTAAGAGTCAAGACCAGAGAGAGGATGTGTCTAGGAAATAGGAGGGCAGAGGGGATTGCAACACCCAAGTCATGACTCACTCCACAAATGTAGGAGAAATGTCTTAAGAGTAAAATTTAGCAAGAGGGGAAAACATGAAGAACATGGACACAATTGGCAGAGAATTTATCAGATGATTTTATTGTCCAGATTTTATTGTTTTCTGTGCATCCACATCTGTGTACCTTCCAGTGCATTTTTCTGAATCACAAAGCTTTAGAACCTGCTTTTTGTAGATTGAGAAAATGGATTTTTGGTGATTACAATTAAGAGAGAAATAGAGAGGGGATGGGAAAACTCTTGGATAAGCCAATGACAAAAGTCAGAATTTTTATGTATCAATGTGAATAAAACTTTCTAAATAACTAGAAAGAAGGCAGATAAAATTTTGACAAGACAAACACAAGACTGATTTTGAAAGTACAGAGGAAGTGGCAAAAAACAGTGACAGAGGACAGGCTGTGAAGAAACAGGAGTGTGGGTGGGAAGGGACAGAGGAAAGGGACAAGTGTTCTGGAAGAAATTGGGGAAAAAGTCTGGGAAATCAAAGGCAAATGTTTGGGATAAATGACACCCAGATGGCCAGGGCCACCTGTCCTTTTCCGAGAGACACAAAAGCACCACCCCATCCTCTTATTCTTAGCAGTTAAAGGCAGAAATAGTGCCTATCTACAAGATAGGAATTTCTGATGCTGACTTGTGCACGAGGATAAAAGGTTAAGATGGTGAAGATGAGCAGGGAACTGATAAATGAAGTGATCAGTAACCCAAAAGTAAACATAATGCATGACTTTAAGAGCCAGAGATGCATAAAGCAATCGTTGAGGTTGCATCCAAAACTTTTGAGATTGAGGAAAAGAAACCATATGGGACTTATGGTGAGGGCTTGGGGGATCTGGAATCTAAGTGGATGTGATGGATACTGATCAAGTGACAGAGAGGCAAGTTTTGAAGAAATACCAAGGCGCGCGCACACACACACACACAGGAAAAAGATTAGAAGGTGGCTGATTTTTGGAATAGTATTCATTTTCTACTTTTGTGCTTTTGCATCATGTTACATTTGATTTACCTTGTAATCAGAAAAATGTATATTTATTTTTGTGATTAAGAAAGCCAGCTAACTGAAAATCAAGTCAAAGGGAAGACTGGGCCATCTCAATGCCCAAATATGTAAAGCAGTTAATCCTTTAAAAAAACTTTTTTCATGTAGTTCCATGAAAGAGGTGTGGCATTTTTGCCAGTAGGTAAGAATTTTAAGGCAATGGGATTTCAAAATACTAAGTACTCAATAGTTACTTGTTAGATACAGTGGAATTGTGAATAGAATTGAATTTTGCAGGTATATACTTTACAGAGATACAATCTAGTCTCTGCTACTAGAAAAATCTCATGGAAGCTCTTCTCCTTGGGTGGGAATCAATGATTCTTTGAGGCCAGCCTCTATGACAAATTCCTATTTAGGAAGGTCTCTGTGTGTGACCTCTTTGAGTAAACATACCTTCTGGTTTTCCAGCCAGATTCAATACAAACATATTATCAAATCATCCCACAAACCATAGGAATGTCCCAGCAATTTCAGCATTTCTGACTTCTGAACTATACATGACTCAGACTGCTCTGAGAATCTGTAAGCAACACCCAAGTCCTCTGCGGATTGTGTGTTTGAAGTTCTGTTTGGAGAATGTGGCTTCTGGAGTTACGTGGTGTTTATCAGTGTTCTGTCTTAGTCTCCTGGTTCCTGCGCCCACTTCTGGAGACTCAGAGCAAGGTTAAATAGAACCCTTGCAATTGTTCCTGGTGCTTTATGCAGAGGTTATCAAAGGCTCCCTGTTTTGGAAAAAGATCTTGCCACCAGCAACGACATGGATGGACCTCTAGGGCATAATGCAAAGTGCAAAACGTCAGACAGAGAAAGACAAATCCCATATGATTTCACTTGTATGTGGGATTTAAGAAACAAAACAAATATACAAAGAAATAACAAAAAATAGACAAAACACCAGACTCTTAAATACAGAGGACAAACTGATGGTTACCAGAGGGGACGTGGGTGGAGGGTGGGTGAAACAGGTGAAGGGGATTAAGAGTACTCTTACCTTGATGAACACTGAGAAATGTATAGATTTGTTGAATCACTATATTGCACACCTGAAACTCATATAACACTATATGTTAATTATACTTCAATAAAAAGAAAAACAAAAGACCCCCGCTTTTAGCAGTGTGGAGGAAGCCTGCTGGCTTCTGGCTGACAACTATTCCTGAGTCAAGGGCAGACTGCCTTTGCGTGGATGAAGAACCCAGCAAAGCTAGATCAAAAAGGCAGAAGTATGGAGTACCCCTTCTTAGTCACTAGGACAGAATTCAGAAGGGACACAGGAACTCTTATTCATGCCTCCCATTTCTGTGACACTATGCAAGGCTGAACAGGGCTCCTGCTCCAGGGATTAGGGACACCATTGTCACCAGGAAGACATTCCTGCAGATGTCTGGTTCTACGCACATCACATGGCATGCGTGAGCTACAAGGAAGGCAGCTCTGTCACCTCAGCAGCCTCTTTCCTATACCTGTAGATTTTCTTCCCCTTGTGTGTGTGTGTTTTCCTGCTCATTTCCATAAATAAAATGTTCTTTCTCAGCCGTATAGCTGCTTCCCCTGATTAATTCCTACCGTGGCCTCTCTGTAATGGTGTTTCTTCTTTTGCTTAAAACAGCAGGCATCTGCTTTTTGAGTTGAGTTAATGGGGGATGGAAGGGAGTTAGCCAAGTCTCCATGGGCTCTCCAAGAATCCCCATAACCTCCTTACAAATAACTTACTTTTCAGCTGATTTCTTTTGATTTTGTTTATGGCTCGCCAAGGTAGAATATTTTCTATGCCACTCAGAATTTCATGAAACAGCCCACACTGGGTTGGATTTTAAGTAATACCTTCTAGAGAATTCAGGAGCATCCAGTTATCATTCCGGCCATCAGAGCCTCATTGGTCCTTTGCCACCGTCAGGAGAACAAAGTGTTACATGTGCTTTCTTTGCCTCACAAGGCAGCTATCACGATTTCACTGCGAGCTTTATTAATCCATTGGTCTTCCTCTAACACCTTACACACAATAGATTGCATCTATTTAAGTACCTAGATCCCTTTGGAAACAAGGCCATCTTCTGACACACACAGAAAGGATTTTCAAGCAGCAAATCTGCAGGTAGTAATTTTAATAGCCACTAATGTGAATTAATAATTCTAATAACCTCATTTCAGATGTGTTATCGGGACACTGGAGAGGGTTGCCATGGCTGCTGTATTTTATTGCTCACAGCTGTGCAAACTCATTTTGGCCAGAAAATTCTGTCTAACCTCTCCTTTCATTGGTTTGCACAATCTCATACAGTGTGGATTAAAAAAAAAAAAAAACCAACAACAAGAAGAACTTGAGGAAAAGTTGTGTTCTTAAGACTTTAACTAAATGGCATTGGTAAGTGACAATAAGGGATCCCAGTGCTTTCTAAAAGAATTACACAGTTATATATTCATGAAATCAAATCATTGCTTTTGCACATTTAGCAATACCTATGTTGAAATGATAATTTGTCAGTAATTCTAAAGCACCACTTTAAGTGCTTTGGGGCATTAACAATATTTCTTAATAAACTATCATAGGTATCATTGCTTACTACAAGATTCCAAAAGTTTCATTAATTCATTCACAGTCTCAGGCCTATAACCAAAAACAGTCCAGTAAATGTTTAGCTAAGTGTATGAAGCATGTGCCAGGGCACTGCGTGAGTGCAGGGTAACCCCATGAATTCCACTTGAACTTATCTTGTCAAACTTACAGTGGGCAGTAAGATTTGTACCTTAACAACCCTAACAAAGTACTAAACAGAACTCCATCTATTAAGCACCTGTTAATTTTCTGGTACTGGAAATATAATGTTTTACATTTTCTAATTTAATCCTCACCATGTTCCTACAAGGTTGTACTGGTGGTTTTAAAACATGGCCACACATTCTTTGATACTCTTTTTGAGAGGTGGGGTCTATATCCTCTCCCCTTGAATCTAGGGAGGATTGTGACTGCCTTGACTGGTAGAGTACAAGATAAATGACAAAATGTCTTAAAAGGCCATGTATCTTCTGCCTTGACCTCTGGAACATTTGCTCTTGAAGCCCAGAACCATCATGGAAGAAGTATATCATGAGACCACCATGCTGTGAGGAAGCCCAGGGCATGTCTACATTCTCTGGGTGCCAGTCCTAGCTGAGCCAGCCTTCAATTTATCCTGACCCAGGTACTGAATAAAACTTCTAGGCGATTCCGTTTGCCTATAGAGTCCATCTTTCCAGACACTGTAAAGCAGAGATAAGCCATCACTGCTGTGGCTTGACTGAATTCTTGATCTACAGAATCCACAAACATACTAAAATCGTTGTTGCCTTATCCTTAAGTTCTGGAATGTTGGTCATTATGTAATAGATAACCAGATCACTAGGAAAACTTAGAAGTTAAACAACTAGTCCAATGTCACACAGTAAATAGTGTGCCTGGGAGTCAAAACTGGGTCTATCTGGTCCTACATATCAAGTTCTTTTTAGCACAATTTATAAGTACCATAAGAGAAGTCTATAAACAGTGTTGTAAAAACACGAGACACAAGTAGTTTTCTTTCTGTTCATGGTCATTAGTGTGGACTTATCATGGGCTTGCCAAGCCTAAACACAGAAAAGCTGTGGAAAACATGTTGTGATCTTTAATTAAAGTATAGTTTTTAAACCCACCCCTGTGTTCCTACCAAATTTTCATGTATCTGATTTGAAAAGTATCCAACTCATTGACTTTAACTTTCATCTGAACCCATATGGCAATCTGGAACTCAATATGAAACCCTCAAGTTCTGTTCCGCACCGGTTGCTCCATTGGAAGCCAATCATGGGAATGGCTTAACAGCTTCCCTTCTTTGTTGCCATTTAAATACTCTTCTTGTTTCATTAAAAAAAAAAAAAAAAAAAAAAAAAACCTACAGAGTTTTAAACTTTTACAAACCTTGGTTGTTTAGATTCAGGACTGCAAAAGGAATGCAGATCCGAATAAGTTAGAGTATTTTACCATCCTGTCAGGGATAAAAAGTCTCTCTCCACAGTGAGGCCCATTCAGAAGGTTGTGGTCCAATGAACTCAAAGCTCATTCTCCCGTACCCCTCTCCCCCTCTGCCCCACACAGGACTATGAAAAACGGTAAAACTAACATTATATTCACTTAGAGGTTTGTAGGACTCAGGAAAATGCTCGATGAAATGGGGATAATTTAATAAAAGCCTCAAACCTCATTGGAGTTGAACTCTAGGCAACATATGCCTGCACTTTGAAAACTCTATAGGTAGGACTGAAATTTTACATCAACTCCATTTTCCTGGAACAAATTGACTAACTTGGTGAAGCCTTTTTTATAATGAGAGGTCTCGATGCAAGGTCACAGGTGACAGAATTGCTTATGCAATTAGTCGCTAAATGCATCTAGAAACCTTCGGGAATAAGGGACTTTCCTTGCTGAGGAGACTTATTTATTAATTGTTAATTATAATTTCTCTTATTTTCTCTGTGGATTTGGTGTCTACAAAGAAAGATTGAGTGGAAAAAATGATGAGGTTCTGTACAACAACTGTTCCACCAGTTAATAGTGCCCTGTTGGTAGTGGCATTCAGGAATCTCAGATAGGGTAACAAAACAGATGGATTCTGCCCACCATGGATACATGGGACCTCCTGTGTGGGACACGCAGGTGAATTATACAGTCCTTTGGAGCCACCACTCACATGACGTCCTGTGGAAATAGTGGATGAGAGCTCCAGCACACCAAAAAGCTTCTCTGGAGCCCCACATTCTGCATTCTACCTTGTAGCTTACATATTATAGTTTGTCTGAAAGTCTTATCTCTTGAACTGACTTGGTCAGAGTGAGTGGTGACAATGGATCACATTGGCCTCTCTACAACACAGTAGGTTCTGAGACACCAGCAAGTATCATGACATTGAAATGTGATCTCCTGGGAGGGGCCCAGAGACCATGCAATGTCACCCTTGTTGATGTAACAAGTTGGCTTCCTTTGGGTGGCAAGGGGCTGTGCATAACACTTCTTAACTGACCTTTGTGGTTGTTATGATGCAGTTTTCATAAAGAAAGAAAAAAAATACTGTTGTACTTTGAAATAATATTGAGCATGACAATAAATATTGCCCATTCCATTTTTTTTTTCCTGTATGGCTGTCTTCTTCATGGGGTTTGTGGTATAATTATTCACAGGTTATAAAAGTACATAATCACTTTTGACAAATATAGATACACATATTTCCCCCCAGCAATAAGTGGATTAGATGATATTTCAGATCTAGACAACCCTAATTAAATTACTTCTAACTTTACTGGCCTCTGTGGATTGATCTCTCTTTGACCTTCATAGCCATCAGAATAAGTGAAAAGAAAGCATTCTAATATTTTTTCACATTAAAACTTTAACATAAGCCTTCATATCTGTAGACTACATGTATATATCAACCGCAACAAACAAATGTTTGCTTGTTCTTTATGTGTTTTTTTTTTAACTCTATAGTAATATAAATTAGCATTATGTCAGGAAATACATACATTAGGTTACTGCAAAAAAGGTCATTCAAATTACATTTTTAATGTTTCCCCATTCATTTAAGAAAGAAAAAATATTTTTAAACAAATATCCTTTCTTGAAACAGGAGTGTAAATGCATTCTGTTGCTTTTATCTTTTTAAAAGCACAGGATAAAAGTATGGTCCAGTGTAGTGAATAAAAGACATTTTCTCTAAATGGGCAAGTAGTAAACATTTTCTTTACCACACCATGCACTAGAAATGATCTCTCAGGTGAAAGGAGCCTTTATTTTCCTTATGAGTTGTCTTTGTTCTACACACCATTAGAACATTTTTGGCATTTGTGAAAAGGCAATGTTTACATTACATTTTTAAAAAAAAGGTTGGATATATTTTGCTGTTTGAAAAATGGAATTATTACTACAAGATAACAGATGTATAAATAAATAAGTATAAATAAGTATAAAGTTCAAAAATTACAAGTAACATAGACTACTGGAATTATCAAATTGTCTTATGTAAGACAATTTATGATTCTTAAATTAGCAAACTTTCCTTGAGCATTTAAAATATATTCCTGTTTGTGAATATTTACATACAAACTCTTCAGGATTACCTAGATTATGTAATTCAAAGTATTCCCACCATGGGAATAATACTTCAAAGTTTTCATCTAATAAAAGTGTCCATACATTTTAAGAAACTAGAAGCAGGATTTATGTATCATTCAGTTCGTGTTTGTGTGTGTGAGTGTGTATATGTGTGTGTGAATGCGTGTGTGTGTGTGTGTCTTCCACAGTAGTTAGTACAAAGTCTTCCACATAGGAGGTACTCAATAAGTATTTTAATTAACTTGGGCCACCATATTGACCAATATGATGGGTAATTGGTAATTTTGATTATAATAATAGATAAACACAAGGCAAAACATTAAATCATGGCCTTTTTGCTAAGTGATTTTATTTTTTTGCTGTGTAAATCACAATAATATTCATCTACGTGATTAGTTACATGGTGGAGAGCCATTTCGATGCAGATAAACAATCAACTTGATCATCGCCTGATGGCACCTGCTATCCATAGGCATTTTTATAGGGCTTTTGGCATCACCATCAGGTACTGGGTCTCTTTATGATCAGTCTTTTAAGGGTACATCTCCTAATTTAATTTTATTCTGTCTGCTAGAGAAGGCCTTTTGGCCATGCACATACACACAGACACATACCACTGAAAATTTCTCAAGACGGTCCATTTTCAATTTTAACTATTTTTAAATTGATACACTTTTTTTGAAATTATTATTTATTGAATCATTTACAACTCTTAATTGAAGGGATTCTACACAGAATAAAGGCTGACTGAAGAAGGAAAAACATATTTTTCTTTCTGATGTTTTGATTTGGCATTCTGACATCATGCAAATCTTGAAGTATCAAATTCTCCAAAATAAATTTCAGCAAAGAAACATCTCCTGCCTTTTGGCTCCTTCCCAAGTCTCATAGTTTCTGATGTCCTGAGATTCTTTCCATTATTAAGGCAGCCTCTGTTGAAAAGGAAGGTATATTTCATGTATAGTCAAAGAAACTGGCAACCAGAAAGATTAAATAACAATTGGCATAAAGTGGGCAAAGTCAGAGTCAATAGACTTTTTTTTTCAGGAGCTTTCCACTTATCCGTGAAGAAAGTAAGTTTCATGAAAGAAATAATCATTCTTTCTTACCCTAATGAAAATCTTGATATACTAATAATTTTGCAACCTTCCCTCAAATTTTTCCCTCAAATGATTTACTCAAAACATCACCTTTGAAAAAATTAAATCCCATAACTTCTTAATTTCCTTTTTCTTTCCTTTCTGTTTTATTATACCTTCTTGTATAGTTAATCCAGTTCTCTCTTAAAAAAACTTTTTTTAATGTTTATTTATTTTTGAGAGACAGAGCCCAGGCAGGGGCAGGGGGAGAGGGAGACAGAATTTGAAGAAGGCTCCAGGCTCTGAGATGTCAGCGCAGAGCCCAACATGGGGCTTGAACCCACGAACTGAAAGATCATGACAAGCCAAGGTCAGAGGCTTAACCAACTGAACCACCCAGGCGCCCCAGTTCTCTCTCTCTTTTTTCTCATCCTATCCAGGGATCCTGGGCTGTCTCCTACAACCTCCTTTCTTTCCCCTTCAGAAAAACAATTGAAAACATCTTTCCTTGCTGCTCAGAAGAAATTCCCCCATTTAACATAAAATTACATAGGAATTTCCCAAATAGAGAATATAAAACATATCCCATGATGTCAAGGAAGTAATTTCTATAGATGGTAAATTCACCAATTTTTGACCAGTGCCAAAACTCAGGTGGGTGTCTACTAAGGATCTGAGTGCTGTGCAAGCTTCCCATTCAGTACATGTTTTCTTGCTAAGATATTTCTACTGCTCACTCTTTTCTATCCCCTTATTCACTTGAATAATCATTAGCAGCAGCAGAAGCCTAATTATCCACATCATCCACTCTGTGCTCAAATCAGGGGTAAGAGCGGCATGACTCCTTCCTTACGAATCCATTGCCTTCTTAACCATAACTGATGCAAACAGCGTCTTACAAATAGAGTTTCTGAGCAAAGGCTGGGAGCTTATGAAGCTAGCCCTGGCCTCACCTCAGTGGCAAGTATCACCTGCCCTTCTCTACTTCCTGTCAAACTGCCAAAGGGGCCAGGGCTGGCTTCCTTAAAATGTGCCTCAGGGACATTCACACCATATGGCAGCACAGAGAATGTCACCCTATGCTCTAGGGTATTTCCCCCCCTAGCTTACACAAATTGTAAATTATTATCCATAAAATAATGGTAAAGAGAGACAAGGGCAGCAAAAGGATCTGCTGTAAAGCCTCCATTAGCAAATGAGATTGGCTTTCTTATTCATGTGAAAAGTTCAAGGAGGCAATCTTGTTAAACAGCCATTTTGCATAAAGAAATAATATGCCATAATGGACCTTTTCAAATAACTTTGATGTTTTCCAGGACAATTTATTAAAACCGTGCTTGGGAGGAATAAGGAAGTCTCATTAGAGGATAAAATCGGCGTTTGGTGGGCAGTTGGTCAGGGCTCACACATTTCAGAGCTGTCTGAAGCATATCCCGGTCCTCTGCTAGAAATGCTTCACTACACTGTTCACCCCACTACATCCCCATCTTATCTTGGCATTGTTTACATCCAAGAAGCACAGTCCTGTGGGGAGGAAGAGGTAGAAAGGGAAAAAGAGTGATGGGGGTATGCTCCAGTGTTGCAAGAAGTAGGTTAATTATTTACTTATTTGAAGTAACTTCCACAAGCAAGACCCATAATTTGGCTCCTTGGATGGATGGTACATCCTATATGTCCTGTGTGCAGAGATCACCCAAACCATTGCTTATCAAACTCCTTCATAGAATTTGCACAATGGTGCTTCTAAGTACCACTCTGCCTTCTGTCCTACTTTCCTGGTTAGCATATATGAAATACAATGCCTCTCAAGTGCTTTCAGTTTCTCTGTGTTTTGGGTACACTCTCAGAAGGGATTATTTCTTGTTATAAAATTAACACCTTATTTATATAAGCACATTCTTCAGAGCAGTAGTTTCATAGGTTGTTATAGGGGTCCCTTGCCAAACAAATTTGGGAAACCCTGAAAAAAATAAAATTAAACAGTTTTCTTTACCATGGCAAATTAATATATTACAGATCTTTTACTATATTTATTTGTTTTGTGAGTCTTCTGAGAGTTGCAGAGTTTGCTACATTTCTCAAACTTACTTGAATTTCATTAAGGAACATCTTTAGTCAAACACACTTTATGCACTATGGTGCACCATCAGGAGTTACAGAGGGAGAAGAATTGATTCTATTTTCACTAATCTAAGGTGGCTTGAGAACCAGTAAATAAGCTGGGAATGAGATGGGATAAGCTTTACACTATAAAGATGTTCTCTCTTAACAGCTTTGATGAAGCAAATTGCCATATTGGAGAGGGCCATGTAGCAAGGCACTGAAAGATTCTTCTTCCAGTAGCCAGCAAAGAACCTCAAGCCAACCACCCTGTAGAGACTGAATCTTGCCAACAACCATATGGGAGATCCTTCCCCAGTTGATATTTTAGATGAAGCTCCTTATCCTGGACTGACACTATGATTACAACCTTTGAGAGAACATGAAGCAGAGGACCAGATACACCAGACCTCAATTCCTGAACCACAAAAACTATGAGATAATGAAAATGTGGAGCCACTAAGCTGTGGGGGGAATTTATTATGCAGCAATAGGTAACAAATACAGATTTTGGTCTAGAGTCTAGAATAATGTGAACCAATATCTCAGTGGAATTAGGTTAAAAATTATAATAGAAGATATAAATTCTATACAGAGTTGTGAAGGAGAAAGACAGATGACTTTTCTTAGAGTAAGACAGTGTATTCCAGTTACAAAGAAAAGAACGTTCAAGGGCTCATGTCCATGACTGCAGAGAGTATTTCCTGAGAAATATTCTTATTTATTATATGCATGGCACTATGGGGAGTAGAAGAAAGAATAATTTTTCTTGTCCTCAAGGAACTTTATCTCTAGAAGAGAGGCAAATAAATAATTGAGCATCTATTTTCAAAAGCAGAAGTAAAATAAAAGTACAAAGTGCTATAGAAGCTATACTTCCATATGTGCATATGGGAGAGATTAGTTCTAACAGAGTGGAAGGAGAAAACTAAGGAAGTTTATTTGGAGGAAATGCCAGTTGAATTGGCCTTGAGGAATATGAAATAAAGTAGTAGTATTTTAACAGATGGAAAGGGTGAGCAAAGACATTCCTGGGGGAGAAGAGAAAATAAGAAAAGGTTCAGATATAAGGGAGTACAGGATGCATTCAGGGTGTGTATGTGTGGGACATTAAAAAAGGGTACCTCAAAGAAAGAACTAAAACCAAAATGGAACAGTCAAGTGATTTTTGTATGTACTGGGTAGACTCTTATTGCAACAAATTTTATTGAGGGAGTGACAATTTAGTTGCCAGAATGAAAGAACAGTCTCAATTTCTTTGGTTCCAGCTCTATGTTGACACAAGGAATAAACATTGCCCTTCAGATAAGCCCAAGCACCCCTTTTACAAATGGCCTTAAGAGGTTCCCAAGTCTAAGTCTAGGAGTTGAGATAACATGAAATTGAAACCATCCAAGCAAAAGATCATCAAACCCGTAATCACCCCAGATAAGATTCCACATTGTCCCTTGGAAACTTCTTCTGTCTGACAAATTTAACAGCCAGACTCCTCTTCTTGATTTTGTGTTTCCTACTGGTTAATTGCCCACTTTGAAATTGTGAAGATACTTAAGTCTTCTCTGAAAAGTTCTGAGTTTCTTTGACCTTTCTTCATAGGTCTTTTTTCCAAGTCATTAATAATTGTCACGTTCTCCTCTGGACCTAGTCCAAACTTCCATGTCTCTTTAGTAGTAAAGACCCCATTTTGGCAGAGCACATTAATACAGGGCCTAACATATGACAGGTAGGGTTAAAGAATGGCTTGGCTTTCACATTTCATATTCCACTCACATGACATCATGTGATGTTTACTTCCTAATGTCAGGGCCATGTCATGGGCCCACATTTGTTCTGCCCATTATGATTTCAGAGCTAAGGCAAGTTTTGGCTCTATGAACAGCTCACTAAAGTTTTCTTTGGGGTCATAAAATGTAGGAGTTCTTACCCTTTAAATGGGTTATATTCTGACAAATATCCATTGTGATTAGAATTTTAATGTTTGAACACTGGAAATGAAGTAGGCTTAAAGCTGCCTCCTATTGGTAAAGTAGTATGAATTTAGCTAAGAACGTTCATTGACATTGTCTTTGAGGATCTCACAAACATCCTGCTGGGGATGTCGAATGGTTGCTAATTCGATCATTGTTTTCCCATTGAGCAAATTAAGGTTTATATGTGGTAATTTATTTATGTAAGTAAATTGTGAATGGTGAACTTCTAAAAATCTAATCTAAATTAAATAAACCCCAATAAGACCTGCCTCTTCAAACAAATGCTTTGCCTCCAAATTCTCGCCTAAATTGTTAACACATATGAGCCCCAAACAATTAATAATAAAATGTAATTTATCTGTAGGATACTAGCTAAAATTTAAGCCCAATTTGCCTATATTGAATTATTAGGTTGTGACTTGAATTATTAGGTTATGACTGAGGGGATTGATGAGTTGTTTTTGTGTACATGCAGCACAGACAGCAAGTGCCCAGCTGATATCAATAAGGGCCACAAGGATATTTGGGGAGTACCATAAAAGAAGGTGCCTAGCAGAATTTCTATCTTTTTCCTGAGCAGATAAAGCTATCACCCTTCCTCATAAGTGGTGGAATCCTATCCCCTTAATACCTAATAGTGTGTATCATATTTGGTATGGAGTGAAGAGATGTGTAAGTCTACTCTCTCCTAAAGTAGGGAAACTTTGTTTTCCCCAACTGGGCAAATACTTGGCAATAAATGATAATACTTCTTGCTGTCTGTCTATCTATCTATCTATCATCTATCTATCTATGTATCTATCTATCTGTCTCACCTGCCTACCTTCTCCCAGGTCTGTATTCTTGGTGGCAAGGGTCTACTTTGCCAGAGGGACCTTTTTTTACCTCTACCTTTTGAAATCTTATCCCCAGTGTTCTTTTTATTAAACCATATAGTTGGTAGTGAAAATCCACTGGGAACTGTTGTGCTTGGGAATAACATTACTACATGATTATACTGTTTTGTCATCATAAAATTATGGACGTCATTGAGTACCAGGAATCAGGAATTGCACAAAACCAGTCAGCAAATTATATTCTAAGTATTCCCTTTGGAGTCAATTAAAGAACATCTTTAACAAATTAGTCCTTTTGTTTCATCATTAGAAAGGAATACATAAACAGAATATTTAGGCAATGAAATATTTTTCATTCACATTAATTATGGCATATTAGCTGGAGAATCTACAATAAATTGCAAAGTTTGACACCTTATGAACTTATTAAAGTGAAAGCTCTCCTCATAGCCTTAAATTATTCATTTTAATGGCCTAAAATTATAATTTAATAGTTTTATTGACATGTGATAATTTTTAAATTATAAGAATATAGCTGTCTTGCTAGTTCTTTATATATAACTGAAAATTACCTACAGCATTTTAATAGCAATATAGAATAATGAACAAATGCTCAGGTCTGGTTGGTCACATAGCTTTTTAGCTCTTTTGCAAAACAAATAAAAAATCTTTTCTGCAATGAACGACTAATTTATATCTAAAGATTTCTAAGAAAATTATTTTATTATTTCCATTTGATTTTGTGAAAATTTCATTATGTGTTCATCTTCTTTTCCTTCCTCATTCTTTCACTTGAGCCAAGTACTTGATTTCTTCCCTGACAAAAGGAGGAATCAAAGAGTACATTCTGCATGATTTGTTTAATTCCTCAAGGCCCCTTCATAGCAATACTTCTTGAAAGAATTTTCCAGAGTAAAACTCTACTTCTCACCTCATTTCAGCACTCAGTCCTCTCCAATCAGGCTTCTGTTCCCAGAAATCTCTCTGAAATTGCTCTTTTCAGTCACCAATGGTCATTTCTTTTTCCTTGTCTTACTTGACATTTTACCATCCTTCAAAACACTTGAGCATTCCCTATTTTGTAAAAACACTGTCTGCACTTGGTTTCCTTGACACCACACTCTTCCCCCATCTTGACAGTTTTTCTTATTAGGCTCTTTCCCCAGCTCCTCTTCCTCTGTTTAATAACCAAGCCATAATCCCAGGCTCCTTCTCTTCCCTCAGTAATCTTAGCAAGTCCCATGGCTATAGCTATAATCTATATGATAATGAACCCAAATCTATTACTTCTGTGCTTATTTCTGGTTATTTGATTTCTAAATGACTCATAGACTCTCCACTTGGTGTTCAAAACAGAATTCTTGATTTCTTACCACAAAGATATTGCCAGTTTTCCCTTGCCAGCAAAATACCCCAGCATCTACCAATTACTCAAGCCAAGAACCTAGGTGTCATCCTTGACTTCTTTTATCCCCTCTATTTTAATCCTCCAAAAGATCTGTCAACTTGATGTCAAGAACATATGCCAAACCCATCTACTGCTGTTTATCTCCCACTGCCACACGTCTCTCTAAGCCATCATCACCTCTTACCTGAAATGCTGCTGGAGCCTCTGTAGTGGTCTCCTTGATTCTATTCTTGCCTCCTGCCTTCAATTCATTCCCTACCAGCAGTAAGAATACCCTGGTAAATCATATAATGTTATTCTTCTTTTTAAAATCCTCCATTGGATTCCCTCACAGAATCCAAAATCTATACCTTGACTTTCAAAGGTCACCTGATCTGGTTCATGACTATCTTTCTGAACTCGTCTTTCATCACTTTACTCTACTTTGTGCAACCAAACTCCTGGTGGAGGGGGCTCCATCAGCTTGTGTACATGCGTGAGAATGGAGGGGAGCAGAACCCTCAGGCAGGTGCTCTATGATAAACATGTTATAATCTACCAAGATTTTGAGGTTGTTTGTTTCTACAGCATAGCCTGCCCTGTTTTAGTGGGTAGAGAAAATATTTTCCATATTCTTTTATAAAATATGTATTTCTTGGGTATATTGTATAATGTCAGGCATTATCTTTAGAACAATGACTGTAGCTGGGATAGACAAAACTGCTGTTCTCAAGATGTTTACAGTCTAATGAGGAGGGATAAAATAAATAAGCAAAGAAATACATGAATAAGATACTTTTGTACAATGAAAATGGTCAAGCATGTCCCAACCATTTTTCAGACTAAATCTGAGGATTACAAAGTAGGTTGCCATGGGCCGGTATCATAAAGAGCCCCAAACTAAGAAAGATGACCACAAAATGTATCGAAAGCAAATATGAAGTTCAAATTCTTTGAAAGAAAAAGGATAAATGGAATTAATGAACAAAGCCTAGCAATTAAAAACAGAATAATAGTCAAAAATTCTCAAATTTAAAGAATTACATCAGAACTTTTAATTAAAAAATTGTATAGCATGCTGTATAAGACAAATTAGAGAAAAAATATAATGTACATAATGCAGAATAACTTCGGAACACTCAAATCGAACAGAACATGTAAGCTTTCAAAATAACAAGAGGGTTACCTAGAAATAAGCAAGAAAGGTAGGACATCAGACTTTTCAATAGCCACATGAGAAGAGAGAAGAAACGGAGTAAGAGTTTAACAGTACAAAGTAAAAGAATTTGAAGCTAGATTTTTTTTAATGTTTATTTATTTTTGAGAGAGAGAGAAACAGGGAGACAGAGAGAGAGAGAGAGACAGAGAGACAGAGTGTGAGCAGTAAAGGGGCAGAGAGAGAGAGGAAGACACAGAATCTGAAGCACACTCCAGGCTCTGAGCTGTCAGGACAGGGCCCCACACCGGTCTCAAACTCACCAACCACAAGATCATGATCTGAGCCCAAGTTGAACGTTTAACCAACTGAACCATGCAGAGGCCTCAAACCTAGATTTAAAAAAAAAAAAAAATCCAGCTAAGCTGTTATTTAAATGCAAGGCTAAAATAAGAAAATATTTAGACATATTACAACACTAAATGTTTAATCATGTTCTGGAGAAATTTGGAGGAATTAAATCAGAAAGTAGAGAAATGAATCAAGGAGAAAGCAATGAATTATTGGAAAGTAGGAAAGCACAAAATTTTAAGTTTATTTTTAAGTGAATAATAGCTATAAAGAAAATTGTGTATCCTGTAAATATGAAACCAAAGCAGTAAAGAGACAAGATTGACTGGCAAGAGAAGAGCAGAGTTTTAGTCCTAACAACAACAACAAAAAAATACACAAGACCTTTATAGAAAAAAATTTTAAACTCTGCTCAATAATATTAAATGAAACCTAAACAATGGAAAAATGGTCATGGTTTAAAATGAGAAGACAATGACAATATTTTACAGTTGTTAATTTTCCCTAAATTAATGTATATGTTTAATATTATTCCCATCAATATCCCAGTAGGAGCTTTAGCAAAATTAGACTAAGTGTTTAAAATTTATGTAGACAAATGAAGGCCAACAAGTAGCTAAGAATATTCTTAAAAATAAAATCTTCCTGAGGATATCATTCTACCATATATAAAGACATATTTCAAATTTATAGCATTAAACTAGAACAATAGATTCATATACATGGAAACCTAATATATGACAGCAGAGAAATTAAACCTTTGGGAAATATCAATATTTAAATAAATTATTCTGAGGAAATTAGTTGATCATATGTACAAAAGTCAAAATATCTCATCCCATATACCAAAACACATCCCCTATGGTTTCAGGTTTTAAGCATGAAAGGCAAAATACACATATATTAGAAAGCAAAGTAGAAGGCTATTTTTGTGACATTGTTTTGGGGAATTATTTCCTCAAAGACATGTAAAAATCATAAATCATAAAGGGAAATTGATGGAATTTATTGAATAAATATGAAAGACTTATATTCAACAAGTGTGGTAGGAGACAGACTGAGTAAAGATATTTCCAATTTATATTACTACTAAAGGATTAATATGTAGCATATACATAAAGTTCTTTAAGTAAAAAAAAAAAAATAACCCAATAGAAATAGAGAGCCAAATGGCTTATGAGAAACTCAGCCTCACTATAAGGCAGTGGGATTTATTCAAAAAGCACTAGATTGGTAAAACTGCAAAAACTTGATGATATCAAGTGCCAATAGAAGATAAAGAGAATTAAAACAGAGTTCAACCTTGAAACACTTGCTGGGAGGAACACAAACTGATGCAGTGTGTTGGAGAGCAATTTCAAAGAGTTTTGAAAATTTGAGTGTGTACATTCTACCAACTCAGTGATTCTACTCCTAAGTATCTATCACCATAAAGCCCTCGCAGAGATTCACAAAAAGCCATATATGTCGATAGTCACAATGTTGTTTGAGATAACACAGTTTTGGAATAAAACTTCAATGGTTATGAATAATGGAATGGATAAATATGGGAGACATGCAAATGATGAAATATCACATAATGCACAAAATGAATGAAATAGATCCATATGTATCTCCATGTAAAGTCTCAAAAACCCATGTTAAGTGAAAAGGAAAAAAAAAGGAAGACAAAGAAGATGTAACATAATGTATCACAAGAAGGGATGCCTTTGAAGAAATTGAGGATACAAAAGAAGATAAAAAATACAATAAAATAAAAAGACAGCCTATGCATGAACTAATAATATTGGATGGTCATGAACTCATGATTGATTGTGTGCCTTCAGTCCTGAGTTGTGCATTGACAGACAGTCCAGGGTGGAAAATAAAGCTAAGGAAACTGGGTAATGGAACAATAAGAATAAGCCTGGTGAACGGTGGCAGGGCGGGAGAGGTAGGGTGGTCAGAGAAGGCCTCTGAGGAAGTGATATGTATGCTGGAACAGGGTGATGCACCACAAGTAACCTTAGGAACTGGTAGATGGCTAAGACCCCAAGACAGGAACAGGTAGGTTTGTTGAGGCATGAGAAACAGAAGAGCAGGTCAAGGTGGGTAGTAGGGGAAATGGGGGTTTGAGAAATTGGCAAGACTAATGGAATCATGAGGGTCTTTGAAGAACACTGGAGGGGTTTGGAATCTGTTTTAAATCCAATGGGTGTTAATAGGAGAACTTTAAGCAGGGGATACAATGATTTGATTTACATCTTCAAAAGCTCACTTCAGCTTCTTAAGCATTATGGGGACAAAATGAAATAGGAGAGAAAATAGATCATGTTTGAAGGGGGAAAATCATTTGGGTTAGATGTGCCCACAGTGATAGTTAATTTAAGAAGATGGTGTGGCAACATTAAACAAGAGATCTGAAGAAAAGAAAATGTGATCCAAGAAAGTAAAAAAAAAAAGTTATACCCAGGAAAATTGTCTTTCAAATTTAAGGCAAGACAGAGACATCTCCAAAAATATAAGATTTAGGGACTTTATCTCTTATGAACCCTTCTTGAAAAATCTATGAAAAGATGGAATCAAGGCAAGAAAGAGATAGCCAAACAGAAATAGAGAAATTATTAAGAATAGCCAAACCAGGGGCACTTGAGTGGCTCAGTCGGTTGTGTCTGACTTCAGTTCAGGTCATGGTCTCAAACTCAGGTTTGTGAGTTCCAGTCCCGCATTGGACTCTGCACTGACAGTCAGAGCTTGCTTGGGATTCTCTCTCTCTCTTTCTCTCACTGCCCCTCCCTAACTTGTGCACATACTCTCTCTCTCTCTCTCTCTCTCTCTCTCTCTCTCTCTCTCTCAATAAAAAGTAAATAAAAGAAAGGAAAAGAAAGAAAGAAAAAAGCAAAACCAAGCCAAAACAAAGCAAAAACCAAAACACTCTACTTAAATATAAAAATACATCTGGGCAATTGGGAGAATTGGATGTAGGCCAGAATGTAAATGTTATAATAGAATGAGGAGAAAAAGGAGGTAAGAAGGGTATGAGTATGCTAACTTCTCCATTTTTAAAGTAGGAAATCAGTAATAATAAATGTGACTTTGTCTTATTAATTTTTTTAAAAAATATTTTTACTTTAATGTAACTTTATGTGGAACATTTAAGAATTAAGATCTTTCTTGGTGAAGAAATATTATCTAAAGTTCACCAATTTCTCCAGTTTTATTTCAACTCATTTTTCTTTTTTAATTTTAGTCAATTTAGCTTTATTATTTGTATAATAACCCATTTTCTGTTTACATGTATGTAAATATGTACACGTGTGTATATGTCTGTCTGTCTGTCTTTCATCCATCTATCTCTAAACATGCATGTCTAGAATGGCATTAATAGTGTTGGTTCTGAGTAGTAGATTGGGGAGGTTTTTCCTCTCTTCTTATTCCTTATCTATAATTTCTTAAATTAGCAATTATGTTTCACTTCTATAAAAATAAATTATGTCAATATTCCAAAAATTAGAGCAAATGAAAAGAAGAAGGGAAGAAAGAAAAAATATCTAGTTAACAGCATTTTCTCAGTAAAAACGACATATTACATGTCAATTTTTAGGACAGTGTCTTTCCCTTAGTAGGTGCTTCATGAAAAGTTGCAATGATTTCCAGGATTATTATTTCCCAGGCTTCCAAGGAGAGAACATCTGCTGTCTCCTTCAATTTCTTTGCCATCAACTCAGAAGAATCCTTAGACAATGTTTTGCTCACCTATTAATGGAGCTGTGTTGTTAAGGAAGGGAAGGGGAGGGACAGAAATAAGCAATATCTTTATTATTCCTAAACTTTTTGGAAAGGGGAGGAACAAAAAACAAAAGCAAGGATAAAGCAGAGTACTTAATTTATAAGTATCACAGTGCTTAAAAATATGCATTCATTGTTTTTTAAAAATATACATTCTTAATGTGGTCCTTACAAACTCTGTTTAAGGTTTCAAAACGAATTATCCAGGTTTTGTTTTTCTACAACCGTTATGTGGGTCTGGTCGGGTTGCCATAACAAAATACTATTGACTGGGTGGCTTAAACAGAAGTTTGTTTTTTTGTAGTTCTGGAGCTGGAAGTCTGGGATCAAGGTGTCAGGGTAGTGGGTTTCTGGTGAGATCCCTCTTCTTGGCCTGTGGACAGCTGCCCCCTCCCTATGTGCTCACAAGGCCTTTCCTCAAGTGCATGCACAAGGAGAGAACAAGAGATCTGGTTCCACTTTTCCTTATAAGGATATTAATCCTATCTGATAAGAGCCCTACCCATATGATCTCAGTTAACCTTGATTACTTCTGTAAAAAATGTATACAGTCACAGCAGGAATTAGGGCTTTGACCCATGAATTTGGGGGGAGGGCAAAATTTAGTCCATAGCAACTCCCAACTTTTTAGAAGTTGTGTTTGTTTTCTTTTTAAACTAACATACCCAGATACTAGCTTAATTTTTAAAGTCCTCTGTTTTGTATTAAAAATAACTGGTACTATTGACAGGAACCTTATATTGTCACCTTATATTTTTTTATTCAGTTATTCCTTTCTCAATCTAGATCAATTAGTGATAGATCTCTATTTTAAAAAAATTGATGTTTTATTTATTTTTGAGAGGCAGAGACAGAGTATGAGTGTGGGAGGGGCAGAGAGAGCGGAAGACACAGAATCCAAAGCAAACTCCAGGCTCTGAGCTGTCAGCAGAGAGCCCCACGCAGGGCTGGAACTCACAAACTACGAGATCATGACCTGAGCCAAAGTCGGATGCTTAACCAACTGAGCTACCCAGGATCCCCTAGATCTCTATTTTAAAAGACAGATGGAATGGTGATTCCAACCACACATGACTGGATGGCCAATGTCAGCACTTAATCCACCAACATGCCTTTCTGATATCCAATCAAACTTGTCCACTTTGAGTTGCAGATACAGCTAACAAAATCATCAATTCCTTCTTTTAGAGTCTCGCCATTTTCAAAGTACTGGCATATGCATCTTTTATTTGATTGGTTCAACAATTTTGAGATCCAGGCAGAGAAGATCTGGTTTTAATTTTATACAGGAGTAAGACGCTAAGTTATTTAACAACAATAAACAACAAGCAAGGTCAGTGAGCAGTAAGACTCAGTTTTTACAATTGGTTAGTGGTTTTTCCTTTCTTTTCTGTTTTTCCTGTGCAATGTCTCAATAATTACAAAACTGTTTACAAATTATTAGTTCTTAAGAAGATGTTGAGGAGTGGACTGTAAGAGAATAAAAAGATGAGTAAGACATGTTTTCTTTTCTCTAGGAGCCTACATGACCTTGCATATTTCCTGCAATCCAAACTGCAGCTGCCTGAAGGCAGCCCTGTCTTTCCATTCCTCTTTAAATTAACTTTCTCTGTGAGCATCCCATAATTTTGAAGTATGGTTTGATGTTCATTTATTGTTAGGATTATGATTAAAGTGCAGTTAATCTCTGATGAAACTGTATCTATACCAATTCACTAAATCAAAAATTTTGAGGGTACATTTAACTTTTATTACTTCTTTAATAACTAACTTCTGGTTAATCAAACAAGGGCTGAAATAAATACATGTCACTCATTGATGTTAAAATTAGATTGGCTTTTCTTTAAAATATTTCAAGCCATGACATGATTTTGATACTTGTATCTACTCCAATATTTTAATGCTTATAATACCACTTTGATTACAAAAATATTTTGAAAAACACTTAAAATATAGCTCACAACAAATCAACAGTCACTTTTTCATAGTTTAAACAATGCTTTTTCTCATATCCAATGATGGAGTCCTTTCTTTTCTCCAAATTACTTTCAAAATATTTACTGAGACATTTCTCTTTTTTGAAGCTTTTTATAAAAGTTTGTTTATTTATTTATTTATTTATTTATTTATTTATTTATTTATTATTTTGAGAGAGAAAGAGGGAGTGTGTGCAAGCAGAGGAGGGGCAGAGAGAGAGAGAGAGGGAGAGAGAGAATCCCAAGCAGATTCTGCACTGTCAGTGCAGAGCCCAGCTGGGGTTCAACCTCACCAACCATGAGATCATGACCTGAGCCAAGATCAGGAGTCAGGCACTTAGCTAACTGAGCCACCCAGGCACCCCTTAACTGAAACATTTCTTAAACATTTTTTTCTCCCAAGGAAACTCATAAAAATCCATTCATGTCTACTGATACAAGCTTATTTTCAGTCTAAGACCTTACCTTTGGGGAGCAAATTGTTGAATCATTGATATTTCTCTTCATAACATCTAAATTACAGATCATATAGCTTCACTATATCTTTAATGGTAGATATCACATATAAATTCAGTTTAAAATTTCCAGGAATAGTTTTGAGGACCGTAGTACATTTGGCCATTAAAGGGTTTAAAAAATATCAAATTGACTTGGTCAGATTTGATAGGTTTGGATCGCTGTGTTTCATTATAGCCTATGTGCAGAAACTCACACATCTTCAAATGGTCTTGTTCAGATGTGGGGACCTGCTTTAGGACATTCAAAATCAGTAAGATGTCTGGGTATACTTGAATTAAGTAAAATAATCAACAAGGATTGCAAGACACCCTATCCAAGTAGAGTTTGAAAATCTTTAATACAGTGTTCTTAAAAGCAGACTATCTTCCAACAAATGACTTACTCCATGAATCAAATTGGAAGCAATTTGGTCATTGCTTCACTAACATGTCTCTGCCACTGCATTGATACATAGAAAGTTCTGGATGGCCTGCAACGATTTTTCTAACTTGGGCAAAGCCCATCTGGCCATGCCCAATCAGTCCTACCTATTTACAAATGTTCAAGTTTCCACATATGGACTGCACAGCACATACAAAGCAATCAAAATCTGTTAGTCGTGGGACGATCTGTCTGGTATTTTCAGCCATCTTAATAATTAATTGGATAACATCTGAATCAATAATTCAATGATTCAATTTGGTCAGTAATATAACTAGGTTTTCATGATAATTGGTCTAGGTGTTTTCATTTCTAGGACCTTGTCATGGAAACAGTGAGGTTTTGACTAGGTTCTCAAAAATATTTACATGTCATAGCTATATGCAAATAATTCATACAAATATAACTGTGTCAGTGATGGGGAGAGAAGCCAATAAATCAGCAATTAACAATTGTTAATTAATTTTTTATTCATATGTATTACTAATGCATTGACTATGCCATTCCCAATTAAGATTTTTATATGTATATACATCTATCTACCTATCATCTATCATCTATCTGTTATCTATCTATCTATCTATCTATCTATCTATCATCTATCTAAATCATCTACCTATCTAAAGAGGCAGAGAGAGAAAGGTATATACAGATCTTTAACATGAAGCAAACATTTTGATAGAATTTGGGGATATCTTTTAGTTTTATAAATAAGAATAAGAGTTTCCATGAGAAAGAAGCAATGTTTATTCATATATAGCATATTTTTCAGTTCTAAATATATTTATATCTCAAAAATATTATACTTTCCAGTCCCACCTCTTCTCCCTACCACCACTTTGCAGCCTAACAGACTAAAACCTAGAGAAGTCAAATATTAAAATTTATATCAAAGTATATATACATAACTATAATTAGATAGCTAGATACATTTTTATTTTGAAATGCTGAACAATAATTAAGATTTAAGAAGAAATGTAGAGTGTAAAGGCCTCTAAAATATAAGGATTAGCAAGGAAATTGTGAAATTATTATTATTTTATCATAAAATAGTTTTTGAATGCTTTGTATTCTATGGGATTTTTTTCATCTGACAAAAGACTGAACCACCTCTTCTCTCAATACCTGAAGATAAATATCTACCACTAGCCTTTAAACAATACTTGTCATGTTTGTCATTTATGAAGCAGACTCATACATAAATTAAGTTTTCCTAAACTGTAGCTATGAATTAGAGTCCCATGAAATGTGCTATTGCTAACACACTGGTGGGATGTTGCTATCACTTCAATTGTTTTAATGATAAATTTCCTTTAGAAAATGGAAGGATCTGTTGACAGACAAAAACAGGAACTAACAATGGACTATTTAGACTTGCAAATGATGGAACATTTAATTATTCCAAAATAGCATTCCCCAGTTAGGGTATGATCATTAAATCCATCATCCTTCAGTTTATATGCATGAAACATTTATCATGTCTTCCTCAAACAGGAGTCACTCATCTAAATATAGATTTTTGGACCATCCATTTCAGCATGACATTTCATCGAAAGGCTGGAATTTCATTTATTTTCTGTAACAGAGATAAAGTGTTTGTAAACGATGTGATAAGACCATAAAGAGAAAGTAAAGTGAAATCCAGCTTCATACAGAGATAAATACAAACTCTACTAAGGACACCACTAGTATAGAAAGGGAAAAATGAGAGACAATATGTCAACAACAATATTCTAGGTAAGAGTCAATATTCTCCAGATATGTTTTTTTTGTTTTTTTTTTTTTTTGTTTGTTTTTTTATTTATTTTTGGGACAGAGAGAGACAGAGCATGAATGGGGGAGGGGCAGAGAGAGAGGGAGACACAGAATCAGAAACAGGCTCCAGGCTCCGAGCCATCAGCCCAGAGCCTGACGCGGGGCTCGAACTCCCGGACCTCGAGATCATGACCTGGCTGAAGTCGGACGCTTAACCGACTGCGCCACCCAGGCGCCTCATAGATATGTTTTTTTTTAATGTGTGGACTGTTTTAGTACTCTGAATTTGTTTGCAAATTAATTTGCATTCAGACTCAAGAGAGAGGAAGCAAGATCGAGACAAAGTAAGAGTAAATACACTTGAATTCTTCCCGTCAATTTTCAAATACTGAAAAAAAAAAGTTTATTTCCTATTTGAGAGATAATGTCTCAGGAAACAGTGTTTTTTGAAATTCAGAAATTAATTTTTTTTTCTGCAGGCCCTCCTTTATCAAGAGATATATATTGTAGCTAGATATACATTATTTTAAGTCTGACTGGGGAAACACGTTATCTTTGGGGCCCGGGCAAGCATTTCATGGGAAGACAAATACAAATAAAAACCAAGTAATTTTCATGGAAATGTCCTCCTCCTCTAATAGAATGCTTGCAGCATGAGAGATGACAGGAAAAATTTTAAAGCAAATTTCCCATAAAGGACCCTGAAGGGAAGGATCATTTTTGGTCCAACATTACTAACCTGCCCTTCCTTGCCTGGGGTCTTTCTCTCTACCACCATTTTATAGCCCAGCACACCAAGATCTAGAGAAGTTATGTGACTGGTCCAAGGTTGCATGCTAACGTCAAAGTCAGGCCTTGTATTCATGTTTCCTGATACTTATTAAAATGTTATTTATGTATTTATTTAAATTTTTTAAATGTCTATTCGTTTTTTTGAGAGACAGAGCATGAGTGGGGGAGTGGCAGGACACAGAATCCCAAGCAGGCTCCAGGCTCCAAGGTATAAGCACAGATCCCTATGCCAGGCTTGTACTCACAAAGTGTGAGATCATGACCTGAGCTGAAGTCAGATGCCTAACCAACTGATCCACCCAGGCACCCTTAAAATGTTATTTTAGTTCACGATTCTGCCAATGGAAAATGTGTTTGTGCATAAGGTGGCACACACACCACCAAAAAAGTATTTATGAAATTTTAACCACATATGAAACTAGGAACTAAGTGTCTAATAGCCTACCCCAATTAGTTGAACCAACTTTAGAAAAAATTCCAGCTAGCTTTTTAAAATAGTTTTGAACAGGGGCACCTGGGTGGCTTGGTCGGTTAAATATCCAACTTTGGTTCAGGTCATGAGCTCATGGTTTGTGAATTCGAGCCCCACGTTGGGCTCTGTGCTGACACCTTGTAGCCTGGAGCCTGCTTCAGACTTTGTGTCTCCCTCTCTCTCTGCCCCTCCCCTGCTCATGCTCCGTCTCTGCCTCTCTCAAAAATAAATAAACATTTAAAAAGTAAAAAAAAATAGTTTTGAACATCCTGAGAGAGACACTGAAAGTCTTCATCTTTCCTTTAAAATACTTGTGAAACCTATGTATATGTGCAGAGAGAGAGATAAAGAGAGAAAGACAATATTCAAGAAACCCTAATTTAAAGTACTCTTGGGCCTGGGTAGCTCAGTTGGTTGAGTGTTTGACTCTTGATTTTAGCTCAAGTCAGGATCCCAGAGTTGTGGGATCAATCCTGGTGTTGGGCTTCAGACTCAGTGTGGAGCCTGCTTAAGATTCTCTTTCTCTTCCTATGCCTGTCTCCCTCACTCGTGCTCTCTCTCTCTCTAAAATAAATAGATGATGGTAGATAGATGATGATAGATAGATAGATAGATCAAAAACTGCAATCAATTTGCACTCTCTCAGAAAGAAAGAAAGAAAGAAAGAAAGAAAGAAAGAAAGAAAGAAAACTTTAAGAAAAAGCGTTCTTAAAAACTGCAATCAATTAGTATTGCTAACCGCATGTATGCTTCCCTATCCTCAGACCTGGCCTTTTAAAACCAGAGAGAGTTATTGTTTTTTCTGATTCCCCTTCCCACCCAGTTCTCTTGTCTCTGACCCTTGCTGTCTTCTACACCTATGAGGTCAGTTCTGAGTCAATGATGGTGGATGATGAAAAAGGAGAAAATATTTCAGATGCTAAATGGTAGAACTGGAACTGACTGTATTTAACTTTTTTCCTGTTATGTCTACAACAGAAATAAGCAATCACTATTTGCCTATTGTGACCTTGCTAATGGCCAGTAAATGCTCCCCTTTTTGATTTACCCCCTTCATCCTGGCGGAAAAGACCCAGTTCATTATTTTTGAGAAAAACGAAAAATTGGTAAGCAGCTCCATTGTTGCCCTGGTAGAGATAGAGAAATAGAAGATATATCTTCTTCCTTTCATAGGAACTTGAAATTAATATAGATAGATGCTTTGAACTTTTAAGTACTGGGGTGATTTAGCTGACTGATCCCTAATGAAAGGATATAAATAATTATCATTAGTGACATAAGCAGAGCCCACCCATTTTCTCACAAATGGGTTGGCAAAGCAGAGGAGACAATAGGAGAAGATTTAAAACTAGGAAGTCTGGGAGAATGTTCCAGGAAGCCACAACTGACTTCATAATACATACAGTTTATGAAGCAGTTACAGAGGTAAATAAATATCAATTGCGTACAATATTGTCATATCTACAAAAGCAGACTCCCATCATTTTGATTGGTGTTTTGCATACATATGGACTGTAAGATCAAACTTGATATGTGTGATTTCTTGCAATAATCAGTACACGAATCTTCCTTTCTCTGGCATGCAGCACTCTGTGAAAAATGTTACATTTAGACTCTGCCTTACATAAAATGTGTGCAATGTCTATGTCTAACTTCCAGCACCTGCCTCAGTTTTCTTTTCTCTGCCCAGTTAAAATATCTTCTAACAATGTCCTCATGTTTACCATGTTTTCACCCATAGAGTTTTGAAACGTGGTACCTTGGAAAGTTTTGTAGGAAAAATACTTTGCATGGTGAAAGCAGCTTATAGCAAACCTCCACATCCACTGAAACACTTGCGTGGGAAAAGAAACAAAAAAGTACCACCAGACGTTTCACAGAACTAAGTGCTGAAATATACCTAACATGGACAAAATCTGGTACCAGCAAAACATGATTTTCTTCTGTGAAAAAAAATTCTGTCACATCCAGCTCTCTAACTCCCTTGATGATGTATCTTTTTTCATTTTTTTCACCAATTCTTCAATCTCCTCCCTTTCAATTGACTCAACTTTCAATTTTCTGTCATTTCTCTGTAAAATGTTTAGAATCTATTCTTTTGCTTCCCATCATTTCTGCCCCAGTTCAATTTCCACACCATTTTCCCCACGCCCACCTCCCTCTCTCATCCCATTTAGTGGCAAAAGGTCACAGTAAACACAAAATAGGTTAGCATGACGGCAGCTTCTATCTGGACATAGTTCAGTGTTCTTTTAGTTTTCTCTACCTCCTTGGCCACTTGCTTATATTCATTTAGCTGTACGTCTGCCAGAGAGGAAAAATGGGCACACTTAGTATACCAGTGCCGCATAGTCAGAATAAGAAAGTGGACATTGAGGGGCTCCTGGGTGGCTCAGTCGGTTAAGTGTTTGCCTCTTGATTTTGGCTCAGGTCACAATCTTGCAGTTCAAGAGATCAAGCCCCATGTCAGGCTCTGCGCAGATAGCATGAAGCTTGCTTGGGATTCTCTGTCTCTGTCTCTCTCTCTCTGTGCCCCTCCCTTGCTCATGCTCACTCTCTCTTTAAAGAAATAAATAAACTGAAAAAGAAAAAAAATGGGACATTGAAAATAGATTTGGTGAAGAAATTCAGGAAACTTAGGGACATATTTCAAGATGGTGATTGGCCCTCTCAGTGTCAATGGACATGGGAAGGTCAAAGTGAAAATCAAGGCAGCAGCTAACATCAATGTTCAGAAGCTGGGCACAGTCAGCCATGCCAACCGAAGGTTGAGGGATACAAAGTGTACACAGCTGGAGAGGCACCAGTTCAGAGACGAGGGATGGCCAGACATGCAAACGTTCTAGAGCCAGAGAGGCATTGTGAGATTCCTGAGGTCAGTTAAGGTTTTTGCGAATTAAACCATGAAGGACTAAATTGGGGGACTACGTTCTGTTCAGGTTTCCAGAAAGATAGTGTGGAGAAAGTCAGTGACTGTTTATCACTGTGAGGGGGGCATTTTTGGTTTCAAAGAGATGGGGCACGGAAAGAATTCCACTTCTGACAAATCTGTGTGTTTTCCTTCCTCCCAGGAAGTTAAAATAGTTCTTTGCTTTTCCAAACTATTATTTACTAATAATTTATTATTTATTAATTATTTATTCTTTTTAAAAATTTATTTATTTAGAGAGAGCAAGGGAGCACAAGTGGGGGAGGGGCAGAGAGAGAGAGAGAGAGAATCCCAAGGGATCTCCATGCTGACAGTGCAGAGCCTGATGTGGGGCTCAAACTCATGAAACATGAGATCATGACCTGAGCTGAAATCAAGAATCAATTGCTTCACTGACAGAGCCACCCAGGTGCCCCAATTATTTATTCTTAAACTCTTACAAAATCAAGGAAATTACTTCTAGGCAAAAAAAAAAAAAAAAAAAAAAAAAAAAAAAAATATATATATATATATATAAATATTGGGCATATATACATACATACACATACATACATATGTATGTGTACATATATATATTCTTAAAATCTAACATATGCATATGCAAATATTAGATTTAAAGAATTTGAGGGATTAATAGAGGAAAATGTGATGATTCAGAAGCAAGGACTGATTGTCCAGAAAAAAACCAAGCCGGATGGTCATTAAGCAATTACTCCAGAGAATGTTCAGACATCGCCATTTACATAGAAATCTAGGGCACTGGCATTGTTTATATCAGATGCTCTTGAAAACTGAAAGGTTTGAGAAAAAAGTGAGGACAAATAGCAGGTATATGATAAAAATCTCATAGAATCAGGAAAAAAATACAACCAAGGGGGGAAAAAAAAACCTGCCCTTTAAAAAATGACATATGGAAAAGGTATAAGAATTCACATGGTTTTCTTCATCTTTTCTTTATAAACCATTAGTTTGAGTACTAAAGGAATATTTTTAGACTGTACTATGTGGAAGACATATATTTTCAGATGATAACTCATCGTGGTAAGTTAGCTTCGTGGATGCATCTTCCAAGCACTGGGGTATACATTTAGCCACGAATATCAGTAATAAGTGTGTTTCATTCAGTGTAATAGTCTTCAAAACACAGATCTGTGTTTATAGACTAAGATTAAATCAAGGAAGGACTTAGGTAATTGTTAGGCCATAATGACCTCTCTCTTTCCTGAAAATGAAATAAATCTAACAGGCATTCCTTTTAACTAAGCCCTTGAGAGAAAGGTTACATTAGTGTTTTCAGTGATTGTTAAACTGGGGCAAGAATTAGCTATTTGTTTCTGGGTTATTTTGCTTTAATATTTTAATGGTGCTATAAATTTTGGAGCTAATTAACATAAGAAAATGCCCCAACCAGTTTTCTTAAGCGTTTTAGGTCATTTTATGAAAAGTTTCAGAAAATCTTCAGATTCATGTTTTAAAACATGTCCAATTTGCATCAGGATAACTCATGATTGTCAAAATCACCTTCTACCCAGAATTGCCTCTGGCCAAGATAGAGTAAAAGGAAGTAGATTTACCCTCCTGCTTGAAACAAGCAAAAACAAAAACAAAAACAGAAACAAAAACAAAAACAAAAACCCACAAATAAACAAACAAGAACAAAAAACAAAAATAAAAATAGACAAAATATATGAAACAAAAGTTTCCAAGACATTGGACATCAGACAACAAAGGATAGTGATCCCTGAGGGATGGCAGAGAAATGAGGTAAGCCTTATGATTGCCCCAGCTACTGCCCCAGATTACTTACAAGCCACTGTGTAGGGAAGGGGAACTCAGGCAGAGTCTGATAGTCTCACTGAGTTGAGGAAATGGAGCTGAGAGTCCAGGAAGACCAATGCAGCCAGGATTCACGAGACACCATACTGTCATGAGACAGCGGGGAGAGAGAAAGAGAGAATTCTGAGGCGTGCAGAAGATCTGAGTTTTGACCAGATGACGCATTTGATGAAATTATCTGAAGCCGGGGGAGGAGGGGAGGGAAGCACCTAAAATTATTAGAAGATATGCAATGGAATTATAAAAAAGATATACAGTTCATCAAAAATATGGCATAAAAAGAGGGAACGGGAACAAAGAGCAGATGGGACAAATAGAAAAAAAAAACAGCAAGATTGTAGATCTGCATTTGTCCATATGATATTTCCATCAAATGTGAAATAGCACATTTCAGTTGCACATTTCCTACTTAAAAGGCAAAGGCCATTATATTACCAAAAAAATTAAGACCCAACTAAATGCTGCTTATAAGAAACACATTTTATGTATGTATGTATGTATGTATGTATGTATGTATGTATGTATTCATTCATTCATTCATTTATTTAATTTGTTCTTTTGAGAGAGTATGTACACACGTATGGGTGGGGCAGAGTGAGTGGGAGAGAATCTTAAGTAAGCAGTCGCCAAGCCCAAGATGGAGCCCCACATGGGCTCACTTTCACCACCGTGAGATCATGAACTGAGCTGCAATCAAGACTCAGATGCTTGACCCAGGTGCCCTGAAACACATATTTAAATATAAATGCACAGATTAAAAGTAAAACAAACAAACAAAAACCATGCAAGTATACTGTGCAAAAATGAATTTTCAAAAAGTTAGAGTAGCTATAGCAGTATTAGACAAAGTATATTTCAAGGCAAATGACATTAACAGGGATAGAAAAAGATCCTTTCAGGGGCACCTAGATGGCTCAGTCGGTTAAGCATCTGACTTCAGCTCAGGTCATTATATCACAGATGGTGAATTTGAGCCCAGCGTCTAGCTCTGTGCTGACAGCTCAGAGCCTGGAGCCCACTTCAGATTCTGTGTCTCTCTCTGCCCCTACCCTGCTCACGCTCTGTCTCTCTCTCTCTCTCAAAAATAAATAAACATTAAAAAAAAAAGAAAAGAAAAAGACCCTTTGATAACAATAATGGATAATAATTAATCCAGAGGACATAGTAATCCTAAATATTTATGCATATAATAAAAGGGTTTCAAAATTCATGAAGCAAAAACTGATAGAGGTACAGGAGAAATAGGTAAGCCTACATTTATAATCAGAGGTTTTTATAATCTTATCTTAATAATTGGTAGAACAAATAGACAGGAAATTAGTATATAGAAGATTCAAAAAACACTCCCACCAATTGATCTAATTGACATCTCTAGACCACTTCAGCCAACAACCTAGAGTAAACAATCTTCAAGTGCACATGGTATGCTTACCTAGATAAACCATATTCTCTCACAGGAGTGTCAATAAATTTAAAAGGATCCGAGTAACATAAAGTATGCTCTCCGTATTTAAAAAAAAGTTAGAGACCAATAATAAAAAGATGATTGGTAAGTAGTCAGGTCATTGGAAACTAAATATATGTATTAAATAAATTGGATGTGTTGTTAAAAACTTTTTTACAAAGAAAGCTTCAGGCTCAGAAGGTTTCATTTGTGAACTCTACCAAATATTTAAGAAAGAAATAATACTAATTCTACACAAAGTCTTTCAGAAAAGGAGAGATACTTTCCAACTTATTTTATTATTACCCTGACACCAAAAGCAAAAAAAGACATTCCAAGGAAAGCTGTACAACATCCCCAAAGAACATGCATGCAAAATTCTACACAGAATTTTAGCAAATCAAATCCAACAATATATAGAAGTACTTTTATATAAAATTATACATAATTATGTGTTTATACATAATATATAATACATAAAAATATAATGACCAAGTGGGGTTTATCTCAGGAATGTTAATTTAACATTGCAAAGTCAATGTGATTCATCATATAAACTAAAACAAAAAAACAAAAAAACAAAAACAAAAAAAACCAAAAACAGTCAATCATCTCAATGGATACAAATAAAGCACTTGACAAAAATCCAACAGCCATTACCCATTTAAAAAAAAAACAACAACCATAAACTCTCAGCAAACTAAGACTAGAAGAGAACTTTCTCAACCTGATAAAGAGCATTTACGAGAAACATACAGTGAATACCTTTCTTCAATAAATATTTTAAAAATTAATGACAGATCAGTGTGAAAAATGGTGTACAGGGAAGGGTCTTTGAGGAAGTAGGGCTGAAGATAGTTGCCTGATTTGGTTTCTTCCCTACTAAATTATTTAGTGCATAGCATTGTGATTTACGAGTGGCTTTATCTGGTATAATTGGCATCTTCCAGCTGCCAGTCTGCATCTACTGCCTTTGGTCTGCACCACCCTCTACTTGGCTGGGCTGTCTCTCCTCAGGCTAAGTTTGCAGGGATTTGGCTTTGGAAGCAACACAGACAAAGCTTTTGGGGATCCCTTTTATCAATTGTCTTCTAAATTATCAGTAGGAATGCAGTTTAATTTTTATTGTTATGCATGATTTGGGATACAGTCATGCTGAACCCATAAATACTTAGAATGTGAATCATTGTGGGAATTGGTTTGACTGTTTACAGACACAATCTAACTAGAATCCTGAATGTGGGCTCCTGCGTCATGAAACCTAAATTTCTGAGCTAATTTGAATTTTGTGACAATAATAGTTATAATTCTGAACTTAATATAGGCCTTTTCATCTTCATGGTTCTTGGCAAACATTAGCTAATTAGCCTTCCGGTCCTAAAGAAAAATATTACTGCTCCTTTTCAAAAATAAGAAGTAAAGGGGAAAAGTAAAGTTTATAACTCATTAGTTTGAAGCAAGAGACTGGGAGAATTAAACCCAAAACCAGTTCTAGCATGTGGGTTTGGGGAACATCCCTTCCCCAGGGGACTCAACTGATATCCTGAACTTACCGTCATTTTCTTTTACAAGGAATGTGCATTATAAATGCTGTTGCTTTAAAGTGATAGGATTCCTTTTTATGCACTGAATAACCCTTCTACCTAAAGATTATCCTTCAGATCTTGAGTCACATTTATGTGGTATTAACCTCGTATTTTAAAGAGGTTTTGAAAGAGCGGACCTACGCTGGCCGACTCCATCTTGTTCTGCATCTTCCACCTTGAGTGACTACTTCCCTGACGTGGCCCCTTTCCAGGAAAATCGCAGAAACCTCAGACCACGCCTCCTCCCCTTGAGTAACCTCCTGCTCACCTGTTCAAACTTCCCCATCAAAACATGCCCGGCGACCTGCGTAATGGGACTCCGACCCTTCCCCAGCCAATCGGCTGAGGCCACGACCCTTCCCCAGCCAATTGGCTGAGGCCACAGCCATTACCTCACCAATTGCCCCTAGACCCCTATAAAACCTTTGTGCTTTTGAAACTCGCCCTCTCTCCGGTATCTCACCGCTGCGTCGGTGCAGGTAGGGGATTGAGCTTGAGCTAGCTGGAATAAAGGCTCTTTGCTTTTGCATTGGACTCGGCTCCCTGGTGGTCTTTGGGTATCGCGAATTCTGGGCATAACAGTTTCTCCTGGTGCTGGTGCCAAAACAAGACTGCATATGCACAAGTCAGTATAGTGTCAGTGACAAGCACATTAAATCTTGCCATCCCTTTGAACTCAGAACATTGTACAATAAGAAGTAGAGGTTGTCTGGATGCCTGATCCAACTCTGCCAAAGGTCCTTTTACTTGTTAAGCCTAAATTTAACTCACCCTGATAACCTGGAATGTCTTTTACTTTTGCCACCTCCTTTGTGAATAAACCTGACAATCACAAGTGAAAACATAGTATTGTTACTGCCTTTGTGTAAAATTTCATTAAAAAAATGCTGTTTGACTATCAACGAAGAGTGTTTTCTAACCAGTGCAATCACAAGCTTATGTCATAACTAGGAAGGAAATATGGTAACCTTTTGTATTAATTTGCTTACTTTCCAAACGTGGCAATAATTGTGCACGGGTTTTTGAGAATAAAGCATGTGAAACAGTCTTCCACTGATCCCTGCAAATAGCAGCAAGCATTTGTTTGAATCTGGCCTTGAACATACTTGGTGACTTCCTTCCCCACTAGCAGTAAATTTTGGTGCTTGCAACAAACGACCATTAGTGACATCACTGCAGTAAAGGCAGCCCATTTTTGCTGTGAAGCCAGACCCAGATCTTATTTAAAATAGGCCACCTTGCTAGGAGTATTTATCTCACTATTTCAAAGTGCTCAGTAAAAATTAAAGAACATTTTTAACAGTTTTGGAAGGCATTATAACAATGGTTAAGAACTAAGTTGTTAGATGGGAAATCTAACTCAGCAAATCTCCTACTAAAGTCAGAATAATGAGCAGCCAATGAGGTGTGTGCCTTGTGCTTATTTATTTGCATAATCAACACATATTTATCAAGTATTTACTATGTTCTTATACAGTAGAGACATAATCCCAGTCCCCCTAGAGTTCACAGTTTAGTGAAAATATGAGAATAGCCAAGCAATTATAAACAATGCAAGAACCACATTAGAATAAAGAGTAGGGCACCTATAGGATGCAGTTGGGGATCAGCCAGTTGGAGAGACAGGGGAACAGTATACATGAAAGCCTGGGAGAAAATGAGAATGTGGAATGATTGGGGAGGTAAAAGATTTTCACTCTAATAAAATAGGGTGGAAAGAAAGAGACAGGGCTAGAGATATATTGGAACCAGATTTTGCTGATTTTGTAAACCCGTTTAAGGACTTTCGACTTTTTTTTATTGACAGTGCTAGGGAAAATATTGAAGGATTTAAATAATAGCATATCATGATTGGTTTTTTATTTTCTTTAAAAAAATTTAATGTTTTTATTTTTGAGAGAGAGAGTGCACGAGTAGTGGAGGGGCAGAGAGAGAGGGACACACAGAATCTGAAGCAGGTTTCAAGCCCTGAGCTGTCAGCACAGAGCCTGATGCGGGGCCTGAACTCACAAACCTCGAGATCACGACCTGAGCTGAAGTTGGAAGCTTAATAGACTGAGCCACTGAGGCGCCTCTAGTTTAGTAGTTTTAAAAATGTCACTTTGGAGAGCAGAGTGGAGAAATGATTGATGAGACCAGAAGCAGAGGCTGTTTAGGAGGCTGCTGTAATAATTTGGACAGGTAATAATGGTGGCCTAAATTAGGAAAGGATCCTTGGGGATGGAGAAAGGGAGATGGATTTATGGAAAATTCAGAGTTAGGACTTCTAGATTGTTGAATAAGGCCAATAAGGGAGGCTGAGGAGTCAAGCTGGCTCCTAGATTCTAGCTGCATTGATGTTGGAACCAATTGTTGATATTAGGAGCACAAGGAAGAGTTGATGGGAGTGGGGGTGAGGATGTGAAATGGAAATTTCATTCAACACTGAGGCTTAAAGTCTATCTTGAGATGACCAGTAGACAGCTGGCGATATTGGTCTGAACTAGGAGATGGATATAAATTGCAGATATAAGTTTGAGAATTATTCCTACAAAGATGGTAGATGAACCAAGGGAATTTCCCAGGGACGGTATGTAGAGGGAAAAAAGAGATCCTTGGATCGAAACCCTAAACACTATCATCTAAAGGACAAAGAGGTCTTGAAGGAAAACCAAGAAGTGGCCAGAGAAGTGCAAAGGAAACCAAGACAGAAAGATATCACAGAACCTAATGCAACTGTGTTTCAAGAAGAAGGAAGAGAAAGTGGGTAAATAAGGAACTGAAATGTATGAATTGCATTTTAGAACAAAGTTGCTCATGCCTTTGGTGAGGACATTTTATTTCAGTGGAATGGTTATAATAGAAACCATATTTCTGTGATATAAAGAGTGACTAGAAGGTGGGAAAATATGGACCATCTGTGTAGACCACATCTGAGGCATTAGGAAGAATAGGATAATAGCTGGAAGTTGAGAAGGGATGGATAGGTAGTAATTTTACAATATGAAAGACATACACATATTTAACTGCTTAGAGAAAGGAACCAGGACAAAGTGAGGAGAAAAGTGCAGGATGAGAGCATATGATTTATGGCACAAGCAGGACTTCATTTTAGAGGCTCTTCCCAACCTCAGATCAAACATAACAGCGCGCCCACAGGTGACATTAAGAATATTTTGTTTCATTGAAGTGTAATTAACATATAGTGCCATACTAGATTCAGGTGTACAATATAATGATTCAACAATTCTATCCATTTTTCAGTGCTTATCAAGGTTAAGTGTACACTTAATCCTCTTCACCTATTTCACCCATCCCTCGCCTCTCTGGCAGCCATCAGTTTGTTCTCTGTATTTAAGAGTCTGTTTTATTGTCTCTCTCTCATTTTTTTTCAGTTTATTTATTTTGAGAGAGAGAGATACATGGAGAGGGAGAGAGAGAGAGAGAGAGAGAGAGAGAGAGAGAGAGAGAGAATCCCAAGCAGGCTTCACACTGACAGCCTCCCCCTGCCAATGTGAGGCTTGATCCCATGAACCATGGGATCCTGACCTAAGTCATAATCAAGAGTTTGATGCTTAACTGACTGAACCACCCAGGCACCCCTTGTCTGTCTTTTATTTTTCTTTGTTGTTCATTTGTTTTGTTTCTTAAATTCTGCCTGTGAATGGAACAATATGCTATTTGCCTTTCCCTAACTTATTTTACTTAGCATAATACCCCTAGGTCCTTTCATGTTGTCACAAATGGCAAGATTTCATTCTTTTTCACAGCTGAGTAATATTCCATTGCATACATACACCTCTTTATCTATGGATGGACATGTGGGTTACTTCTAAATCTTGGCTATTGTAAATAATGCTGCAATAAACATAGAAGTGCATGTATATTTTCAAATTAGTGTTTTTGTTTTGTTTGGGTAAATACCTAGTAGTGTAGTTAGTGGATTATATGGTTAACCTATTTTTAATTTTTTGTGGGAATTCCATACTGTTTTTTCCATAGTGGCTGTACCAATTTGCATTCCTACCAACAGTACATGAAGGTTCCTTTCTCTCCACATCCTCACCAACACTTGTTATTTTTTTATTTCTTATTTTAGCCATCTGACAGGTGAAGTGATACCTCATTTTACTTTGATTTTGTATTCCCTTATGATTAGTGATGTTGAACATCTTTTCATGTGTCTGTTGGCCACTTCTTTGGAAAAAATGTCTATTCAGGTCTTCTGCCCATTTTTAATTGGATGATTGGAGGTATGAGTTGTGTAAGTTTTTAATATATTTTGTATATTAACCACTTATTGGGTTTGCAAATATCTTCTCCCATTCAGTAGGTTGCCTTGTCATAAAAAAATTTATTTAAATGCCTGTTAGTTAACATACAGTGTTATATTAGTGTCAGATGTAAAATATAGTGATTGAACACTTCCATACATCACTGATGCTCATTACAAATGCACTCCTTAATCCCCATCACCTACTTAACTCATCCTCCACCCACTACCCCTCCTAATCATCGGTTTGTTCTCTATAGTTAACAGTCTAATTCTGGGTTTACCACATTCTCTTTTTTCCCTTTTTGCTCATTTATTTTGTTTCTTAAATTCTACATATGAAATAAATCATACAGTATTTGTCTTTCTATTATGACTTAGTTCGCTTAGCATAATATTCTCAGCTCCATCTATGTTGTTGCAAATGTTAAGATTTCATTCTTTTTTATGGCTGAATAATATTCATTTGTATGTATAAAGCACATCTTTTTTATCCATTCATCAGTCAGTGGACACTTGGGCTGTATCCATAATTTGTCTTTTACACATAAGGCTGCTATAAACATTGGGGTGCATGCCACCCTTTGAATTAATATTTTTGTATTCTTTGGGTAAATAACCTAGTACTGCAATGGCTGGATCATAGGGTTCTGTATTTTTGACTTTTTGAGGAACTGCCATACTGTTTTCCACAGCGGCTGCACCAGTTTGCATTCCCACCAACAGTGCAAGAGGATTCCCCTTTCTCCACATCCTCACCAACACCTGTTGTTTCTTGTGTTATTGATTTTAGCTGAACTGACAGGTAATATCTCATTGTAGTTTTGATTTTAATTTCCCTGATGATAAGTAATATTGAGCGTCTTTTCATGTATCTGTTGTGGCTATTCATATCTTCTGCCCATTTTTTTAAATTGAATTATTCACTTTTGTGTGTTGAGTTTCATAAGTTTCTTGTATATTTTGGATACTAACCCTTTATCAGATATGTCATTTGAAAATATCTTCTCCAATTCTATGTGTTGCCTTCAGTTTTGCTGATTATTTCCTTCCCTGTGTAGAAGCGTTTTATTTTGACATGGTCCCAATTATTTATTTTTGCTTTTGTTTCCCTTGACTCAGGAGACATATCTAGAAAGAAGTTTCCAGCCAGTGTCAAAGAGGTTACTGCCTGTGTTTCCTTCTAGTATTTTTATGGTTTCAGGTATCACATTTTGATACTTATTCCATTTTGAATTTATTTTAGTGTATGGTATAATAAAGTGGTCCAGTGTCATTCTTTTGCGAGCTGCTGTCCAGTTTTCCCAACACCATTTGTTGAAGAGATATTCTTTTTCCCACTGGGTATTCTTTCCTGCTTTGTCAAAGATTATTGACCATATACTTGTGTGTTAATTTCTGGGTTTTCTATTCTGTTTCATTGATCTGTGTGTCTATTTTTGTGACAGTATCATACTGTTTTGATCACTACAGATTTATAATATAACTTGAAGTCCGGAATTGTGATGCCTCCAGCTTTGTTTTTCTTTTTTAAGTTTGCTTTGGCTATTCAGGGTCTTATGTGGTTCCATACAAATTTTAAGATTGTACTCACTCTGAAAAATACTGGTGGTATTTTGGTAAGGATTTTATGACACATGTAGATTTCTTTGGGTAGTATAGACATTTTAACAATATTTCTTCTTCCAATCATGAACATGAAGTGTTTTTTAATTTCTTTGTGTAATCTAAATTTCTTTCTTCAGTGTTTTATAGTTTTCAGAGTACATGTCTTTCACCTCTTTGGTTACATTTATTCATTCATAGGTATCTTATTGTATTTGGTGCAATTGTAAATGGAATTGTTTCCTTAATTTTCTTTCTTTGGCTTCATTATTGGTATATAGCAATGCAACAGATTCCTTTATGTTGATTTTGTATCCTGTGATTTTACTGAATTCATTTATCAGTTCTAAGTGATATCAGTTTTTTTTTTTTTTTACTGAATTTGTTTTTCAGTTCTGATAGTTTGTTGGTGGAATCTTTCAGGTTTTCTGTGCATGGTACTATCTCATCTGCAAATAGTGAAAGTTTTACTTCTTTCTTACTAATTTTTGGATGCCTTTTATTTCTTTTTGTTGTTCAATTGCTGTGGTTAGGACTTCCAGTACTATGTTAAATAAAAGTGGTGAGAGTGGACATCCCTGTCTTGTTCCTGACCATAGAGTAAAAGTTCTCGGGTTTTCCACATTGAAGACAATACCTTTATTGTGTTGAGGTATGTTCACTCTAAACCTACTGTTTTGAGGGCTTTTATCATAATGGATGTTGGACTTTTGTCAAATGTATTTGCTGCATTTATTGAAATGATATTTCATTTTTAAATGTGATGTATCATGTTCATTGATTTGCAAATATTGAACCACCTCCTGCAACACAGGAATAAATTCCACGTGATTGTGTTGAATGCTTATTTTAATATATTGTTGGATTCAGTTTGTTAGTATTTCATTGAGAATTTTGGCATTAATATTAATCAGGGATATTGGCCTATAGACCTCTTTTTTAGAGGTGTCTTTATCTGTTTTTGGTATCAGTGTTATGCTGACCTCATAGAATGAACTTGGAAGCTTTCCTTCCTTTTTAAATATTTTGGAATAGTTTGAGAAGAATACATTTTAACTCTTCTTTAAATATTTGGTAGAATTCTCCTGGGAGGCCATCTGGCCCTGGACTTTTGTTTATTGGGAGGTTTTTTTTTTATTAATTTATTTGTTTATTACTGATTCAATGTCTTTCCTGGTTATGGATCTGTTCAAGTTTTCAAATTCTTCCTATTTAAGTTTTGGTAATTTATATGTTTTTAGGAATTTATCCATTTCTTCTAGGTTGTCTGATTTGTTGGCATATATTTTATAATATTCTCTTATAATTGTTTACATTTCTGTGGTGTTGGTTTTTATTTCTCCTCTCTCATTTGTGATTTTATTTACTTGGATCCTTTCTCTTCTCTTTTTGGTAAGTCTGGCTAGAGGTTTATCAATTAATTTTTTCAAAGAACTATCTCCAGATTTCATTGATCTGTTCTAATTGGTTTTTCAGTTTCAGTATCATTTATTTCTGCTCGAATCTTTATTATTTCCTTTCTTCTGCTGGATTTAGGCTTCATTTGTTGTTCTTTTTCTTGATCCTTTAAGTATAAGGTTAGGTTGTTTATTTGAGATTATTCTTGCTTCTTGAGGTAGGCCTGTATTGCAATATACTTCCCTCTTAGTACTTTGGTATATCCCAAAGGTTTAGGACCATTGTATTTTCATTTTAATTTGTTTCCCTGTATTTTTAAATTTCTTCTTTGATTTCCTGGTTGACCATTAATTTAGTAGCATGTTGTTTAACCTCCATGAATTTGTGGTCTTTCCAGATTTTTTTCCTGTGGTTGACTTATAGTATGATAGAGTTTTGATCTGAAAAGGTGCATGGTATGACTTTGATCACCTTGAATTTGTTGAGGCCTGTATTGTGGCCTAATATGTGATCTATTCTGGAGAATGTTCCTTGTGCCCTTGAAAAGAATGTATATTATGCTGTTTTAGAATGGAATGTTCTGAATATATCTGTAAAGTTCATCTGGTCCAGTGCATTGTTCAAAGCCATTGTTTCCTTTGTTATTTTCTGTTTAGATAATCTGTCCATTGTTGTAAGTGGAGAGTTAAAGTCCCCTACTATTACTGTATTATTATCAATTAATTCCTTTATGTTTGTTATTAATTGTTTTATATATTTGGGTGGTATCATGTTGGGTGCATAAATATTCATAATTTTTATTTCTTCTTCTGGTTTGTCTCCTTTATGATTATATAGTCCTCTTCTTGTCTCTTGTTTCAGTCTTTGTTTTAAAGTCTAGTTAGTCTAGCATAAGTATTGCTACCCTGGCTTTCTTTAGACATCCATTTGTGTAATAAATGTTTCCCCATCCCTTCATTTTCAACCTGTAGGTGTCTTTAGGTCTAAAATGAGTTTCTAGTATATAGGTTTTTTTTGTTTTTTTTTCCATTCCAAGTGCTATGTATCCTGATTGGAGCATTTATTCCTTTTACATTCAAAGTAATTATTGATAGATATGAATTTATTGACATCTTATTACTTGATTTGTGGTTGTTTCTAGAGATTTTCTAATCTTTTCTTGTCTTTCTCTCTTTCATATTTTGCTGATTTTGTTTAGTGATATATTTGAATTTCTTTCTCTTTATTCTTTGCATGATTATTAGTGGGTTTTGATATATGGTTACCATTAGGTTTGTATATAACCTAACTTGCAAATAACAGTCTATGTTAAATTGATGGTGGTTCAAATTTGAACACATTCTTCTCTATCCATGTTTTAGATATGTTACTATATTTTGTATCTTTTTTTGTGTTATTCTTGACTTATTTTTACAGAAATATTCATTTTTACTGTTTTTGTGCTTCCTGCCTTTATACCATCACTTTTTTTTTCTCCTTTCCACTCAAAGAGTCTCTTTTAATATTTCTTTCAGGACTGGTGTAGTGGTCACAAACTCCTTTAGTTTTTGTTTATCTGGCAAACTCTTTTCTCTCCTTCTATTCTGAATGATTACGTTGCTGGGTAGAATATTGGCTGCAGATTTTCCCTATCAGCAGTTTGATATCAAGGCACTTCCTTCTGACTTGCCAAGTTTCTGTGGAGAAATATCCAGCTAGTTTTTTCAGTTTTCCATTGTCAGTTAATGACTTCTTTTATCTTGCTGCTTTAAAATTTTTTTGTTTATCACCATATTTTGCAAATCTAAGAACAGTATGCCTTGGTGTCGCCTGCTTTAGTTGATTTTGATGGGAGTTCTCTACACCTACTGGATCTGGATGTCTGTTTCCTTCTTCAGATTGGACACGTTTTCAGCTATTATTTCTTCAAATAAATTTTCTTCTCTCTTTTCTCTCTTCTTAGAAGTCCTATATTATGAATATTATTAAGTTTGGAGTCACTGAGTTCCCTGAGTCTAATCTTCTTTCTCATAATTATTCTTTCTCTTTTTTGCTCATCAGCATTGCTTTCCATTACTTTGTCATTAATTCATTTCTCTACTTCCAGCCTGCTGTTCATTGTATCAAATGTGTTTCTAATCTCATTTATTTCAGTGTTCATCGCTGATTAATTCTTTTTTAACTTTTTTTTATCTCTGTGGTAAGAGTCTCACTGATATTTGATGTCTTCCATTCTTTTCTCAAGCCTGGTGAGTATCCTTATGATTGTTGCCTTAAATTCCCCATCTGTCATATTACTTATAACTGTTCTGCTTAGATCCCTGACCATGGCTTTATCTTGTCCCTTCATTTGGGATGAATTCCTCCATATTGGCATTTTGTCTAAGTTTCTGCCTCGTTCTTGTGTTAGAAAAGCCAGTTATGTTGCCTGTTCCTGAAAGTAATGGTCTTATGAAAAAGAGGTCATATAGTGCCCAGGAGCTGATGCTTCAGGGAGTGTTTCTGTCATGAGCTGTGTGAGTCCTGCTGTGGTGTTCTGGCTGCTCTATCCTTCAGGTTAGTAATCTACAGAGGGTCTCCTTGTCTGCTGTGTGCTCTGGCCTGGATGTGGTGAATTTTAACTAGGTGTACTCTGATCTCCTTGTTAAATGAGACCCATAACCACCTCCACTGGAGCTGACACCCTGCAAAACTCTGTTTGGGAGATGTGGTGTTGGCAGGGGTTTGTGCTGGTCTTCTGTGGGAAGGAACCTACTTTGCTGGGACTGAGGTAAGAATTACTGAGAAGAGCACTTCTACTGGAGTATAGGGGGATGGTGCTTGGTGTAAGTAACTTACGCAGACTGTTTTAGAGCTGTGCTGCTTCCTGCAGATGGCTCTGTGTTTATGCTGAGGGGTGGGGGAGGGAAAAGGTGCTAGTCTGCTCCTTTGTTCCCAGAGAGGTCTCTTCCTGAATGCTTCTGAATAATCTCCTCTGTGTGCCCCAGGCACTCTTCAGGTCTTTATTTCCAGGCTGTCTGCCCCAGTGTTATTTACCTGCCTTCTCTCCAGGAGCAACACAATGCTCTCCAGGCTCTATCTTAGCCAAGTCTGCTGACCTTTTACTACTCCAGACATAAAGTACCACTGGTTGCAAGAACTTGTAAAATTCAGCCCCTTTCACTTTCCAAGTATTTGACCTTGGGGAAACTTTCTCCTAGTGCAGTCCCCTGTGTGCTTCTCTCTCTCTTTCTTTCTTTTTCTCCCTCTCTCTCTTCTCCAGGACCATGGGTCCCTCCCCTCCACAGCACCAATGATCCATTTCTTCCCTAAAGCATTTCTCTGTATTTCTTACCTTCTTTGATGTGGCTCCTTGTCTCCCTTTAATTGTGAACTTTGTTCTGTTAATCTTCAGGTAAATTTCTATGGTATTTAGAATGATTTGATAGTTATATAGTTGTGTTCTGTGGGATGAGTCAAGCCTAGGGTCCTCCCACTCTGCCTCCATCTTCCTGCTCCTTTTGTTACCTTGCCAATTTATTGATTTTTTTTTTCACTGAGTAAATCCTTTTTATTTTGGTGTAGTCCCAATAGTTTAATTTTGCTTTTGTTTTCCCTTGCCTCAGGAGATATATCTAGAAAAATATTTCTATGGTAGATGTCAATGAAATTACTGCTTATATTTTCTTCTAGGAGTTTTATGTTTTCAGATCTCAAATTTAAGGTTTTAATTGATTTTAAGTTTATTTTTTGTATGGTGTAAGAAAGTGGTCCAGTTTTATTCTTTTGCATGCTTGTCCAGCATCATTTGCTAAAATCTGTCTTCCTCATTGTATATTTTTGCCTCCTTCAGTGTAGATTAATTTGCCATAAAAGTGTGGGTTTATTTTTGGATACTCTATTCTGTTCTATTGATGTATATGTATAATTTTTGTGTCAGTAGCATACTGTTTGGATTACCTCAGATTTGTAGTACATCTTGAAATCTGGAATTGTGATACCTCCAGCTTTGTTCTTCATTTTCAAGATTGCTTTAGCTATTTGGGATCTTTTGTGGTTACATACAAATTTTAGTATTATTTGTTCTATTTGTAAAAAAAAAAGCTTGTTGATATTTTTATATAAACTGTATTAAATCTATAGCTTGCTTTGGTAGTATGACCATTTTAACAAAATCAGTTCTTCAAATCCATGAGCATGGGCTATCTTTCCATTTGTGTCATCTTCAATTTCTTTCATCAATGTTTTATAGTTTTCAGAGTGCAGGTCTTTTACTTTTTTGGTTAAGTTTATTCCTAGGTATTTTATTCTTTTTGTGGTGATCATAAATGGGATTGTTTCCCTAATTTCTCTTTCTGCTACTTCATTATTAGTGTATGGAAATGCGACAGATATCTATATGTTAATTTTGTCTCCTGAAGCTTTACTGAATTCATTTATCAGTGCTAGTAGTTTTTTGCTGGAGTCTTTAGGGTTTTCTATGTATAGTGTCATCTTATCTGCAAATACAGTTTTGCTTCTTCCTTATCTATTTAGTTGCCTTTTATTTCTTTTGCTTATCTTGTTGTTGTAGGTTCTGAAGTACCGTTATACACGGAAATTGGCAAGCACTCACACGTGAGGCAAAATATTTTTAGGGTAAACCTGTTTTTTTCTTTCCTGCTAATGAATTCCCACGAATATTTCTTACAAGGCTGACTTAGTGATGATGAACTCCTTTAACTTTTGTTAGTCTGGAAAACTCCTTATCTCTATTTCTATTCTGAATGATAGCCTTACTGAATAGAGTATTCTTGTTTGCAGACTTTTTTCCTTTCAATACTTTGAATATATCATGTCACTCACTTCTGTTAGAAAGTTTCTGCTGAAAAATCCACTATGGACCTGGAGTGTTTCCATTGTATGTAACTGTTTATTTTCTCTTGCTGTTTTAAAAGTCTGTCTTTATCCTTTTTGCCATTTAATTATTATGTATCTTGGTGTGGACCTCCATAGGTTGATTTTTTGGGGGGACTTTGTGCCTACTGGATCTGGATTTCTATTTCCTTTCCAGATTAAGGAAATTTTCAGCTTCACTTCTTCAAATGAATTGTCTGTCTCTTTCTTTCTTTCTTCTCCTTGTGGGATCCTTATAATGTCAATGTTATTACATTTGATGGTTGCTGAGTTTCTTTAACCTATTCTTATATTTTAGTGTTCTTTTTTTCTTATTGTTGTTCACTTTGATTGCTTTTATTACCTTGTCTTCCAGCTCACTGATTTACTCCTTTGCCCTTTCTAAACTGATATGATTCCATCTAGTGAATTTTTAATTTTGGTTATTGAGTTCATCATCTTTTGTTGGTCCTTTTTTTATATTTCTTATCTCTTTGTTGAAGATCTCACTGAGATCCTCTACTCTTTTCTTAACTCCAGTGAGTATCTTCATGACCATTACTTTGAATTCTTTACCAGGCGTATTGTTTATTTGTTTCATTTAGTTCTTTTGCTGTGGTTTACCATGTGCTTTCATTTGGGACATATTCCTCTGTCTCATCACTTTGTCTAATTCTCTGTGGTTTTTCTATGTTTTAAGAAAGTCAGTCATGTTTCCTGATCTTGAATGTAGTTTCCTTATGAAGAGGGCATCTTTCAGTGTCCTGTAGTTCAGTTTCCCCTATTCACCAGGACCAGACTCTTTAGGGTGTCTCCTATGTGGGTTGCATGCACCCTACTGTTGTAGCTGGACCACATTTGCCTTCAGTCCAGTTGGCTATAATAATCCACTTTGTCTATTGTGGGCACATTGTGCAGGATTTGGTTCCTGTGCTTTCAAGGGGCCGGTCTGGTGTCACTGTGGGCTTCTAGTTGGTAGTATCTGCAGTCAGACCAGATGCCTGCCCTTAGCTCAGTTTAAGGGGCCTGGGTCACACTGACCCATGGTACTCTCCCTGCATTGTCCCTGAGTGGTTTTTATTGGTGGGTGTGGCCAGCAGTTAGACCAGCTGCCTGCCCCCAACCTGTCTGCTGGGGCAGTAGTCACACTGCCGTGTGTGGTTATATTCCCTTCTCGCCAGGGTTGGAGTCACTTTGGTGTGGCACTGGTCCCTGCCTGGGTTTCTTGCAGAGTATGTCTGGGCAGAAGCTGCTTTGGAAGCATGCCTGCCCAGTGGGGCAGATTGGATGGGGGCAGATCCATAGAATAGAGGGCCAGGGTTCATGGTATTAGCATGATAGGTGGAGCTTGTATGTTCTGGTTCCCACAAGTGTCTGGTTATCTAGGCTGCTGTGTAGAGGGAAGAGAAATGGCACTCTACAGCTGGCTTTTTTGTTTTTGAAAAAGTCTCCTAAAGATCTCTGCAACTCTAGCACACATTCTGAGATTAGTAAATAAGTCTCCTTCACATATACCTCAGGCACTTTTCAAACTGCTACTTCTATGCTGTATCTCAGTGAGGTGGTTTGTTATACTAGCTCTTTAAGGGAAGTGCCTCAGTTTCCTATTGCTCTCCAGCTCTCCCATAGTGAAGAGAGATAATTTTTAAAGTACATAGAGTTAAGACTTGCTAATTATAAAAACTCACAAAGTTAAGCCACACTGATTTTCAAAGCCAAATGTTATGGGGACTCATCTTCCTAGTGCCGATGCCTCATGCCTGGGGTGCCTGGAGTGCTGTCTGTTCCTCTCTCTTCTCCACACTTATGATGCCCCTCAAATTTGTGGTTAGCCTTGTTGGGAGTTTAGCTTCTGACCGAGTCTCCACCCTTACTATCCTGAAAATCTCTTCTGCCAGTCTTCAGGTATTTTAGAGTTAGTTGCACTGATATGGTTGTTATCTAGATGCATTTATGAGACTAAATGATCTTAGGATCCTCTTACTCTGCCATCTTCCCTGACTGAAGTATATTTTTGCAATAAAAAAAAACTTTAAAAGAATTTTTATAATTTTGCTTTCAAATTTAGTTGTCTATGAACTACTCAGTTTATAATTCAGTATGATTTATCAACAATGTATGTGCATACTCAGGAATTTTGGAAAATGGAGAGCTTCCAAGTCACAAATTGTTTCCAAATGTAGTGAAAAGTTTACAAATACCAAGTTTTACAATGTTGACATAATATTACATTTTATATACATTCTGTTATTTATTACATTTGATTTTCATTATTCATAATTTGAATTCCATAATCTGTTTTTTGGATACAAACATGTCTGTAGGTACTTGAATAGTTCACAAGTTCCAAGAAGTTTACTTATATTGCTTAATGGCTAAAATGGTCTAAAGAACAAGGTCCCTGAGGAAGTAGGAGAGGCACAGTGAAGAGCAGAAGTAAAGGGCTAGTCCTGAAAAGGAAATTCTTCTTCCCTTGCACAAGAGAAAAAGAGAAAAGAACAGGTGAAGAAACAAGATGACAGAATTCCCATTTCATGGTCTCTGTTTATGAAGAAAGAGTTGAAATTCTTTCCATGTGTTTGTGTGTGTGTGTGTGTGTGTGTGTGTGTGTGTGTGTGTATGTGCATGCCTTCTTGAGAAGATAAAACATAGATATTCCTTCTGGAAAGTCTCCTAGAAGCCAACATCTTGAAAAATTTTTCTGTTGATGGTGTTTGGAATTTGTTGGCTCTTTCTCATTGTTGATCCATCTAGGCACCATTCCACCTCTGTGTGCTGAATGTGAAGAGGTACACGGAATTGTTGCTCTTCTCTGCTCCTCTCAGATTATTTTTTCACCTCATTGTTCTTCTCAAAGCAACACCTCTTTCTCTACTCCTACATGATAGGGCTTACAGGACTTATCAAGGTGTTCTTATCTACCTTTGAAAAAACTTCACTCCACTCCCTTCTAAAGTCTTTTTTAAAATAAAAAGAAAATACATTAATACAAATTTCAATACCTCCTTTTATTGTAAAAATGCTACATATTTACTATAGAGTAATTATAAAATGTAGACAAAAATTTAAAATACCATCATTGATACATCAACCATATTAATATGTTACTATTTCTTTAAAAAACACAGAATCTCACTATAGATGCTGTTTTGTAACCTGCTTTTTTATTTCAAGTAAAATATTGTGAAGATCAATAAACATAATTTTATACCATAATGTTTTATAGCTGTAGTGTATTCTATTGTTTAACCATTTTCCTATTGCTGGATATTTGTTTCCAAAATTTCAGTATTATAATGAACACTGTGGTGATTATACTTGTATAAACATATGTATGCATTATTGGTTATACTTACTGAGGGCAAACTTTTAGTAGTGGAGTTGCAAGTTATAAGAGTCTTTACTTTTTAAGGCTTAAGATACATTTTCATTTTGAGTCCACTTTAACATCATGCCTTTAGTTTTCTGAAGATCCCTAGGCATATATTTTCATCACCTTCTTTATAGAAAAGAAGTCAGAGGTGACTCAATTAATTTTGTAGTGAGATTAGAAAAAATCAAAGTGTCAAAAATCTATCATTCTAAAATTTCTACCTTTTTAAAAATTTGAATCACTTCTGTTCTTAAAGATAGCTCCACAAAATGATGTCAAACTCCCAAACTGCAAGCATTGATGCCAAACAATCCATTTCAGTAATGGGATGCCCAGTGCTGTTTTCAGCATTTGTATGAATTGAAGGTCATTTGTGGTGAGAATGAGGTCTTCTCTCCTGAAGCATCAGTACCATCTTACTCACCCTCGAAATGCCGGAATGCCCATGGGGAACCTGAAAGCATCAACCAGACACTATTATTAAAATCTCCTAATTATTTAAAAAGCCATTCAGGATAATAGAGTAGGTTTACTTTTCTCTCATTAATGTCCCTAGGCAAGCTATATAGAAGTTAGAAAGTCACAATTTCATTGCTTTTGGCCTAAGGCCATTGCAGTACTTTTAGATGGAGGGATAAAACAGGTACAAAGTGTTCTTCAGAAAAGGTTATAAGCCTGTAGACAGGACAGAATTAGAGTACAATTCTGAGTGTACAAACACACAATACTTTGGTATTGGTTTTCTGAAGAGAATGTCAGATCAATACAAAACCATGTCAAATTGACTGTGGTGTCTAAAATAACTTTAGATCTGGCTTTAGGAGGAGCTAGTGGGGAAAAAGAAAAAGAAGTGACATGAAGGTCCATGTTGGACAATAAATAACTTCTCTCATCTGGAAAAAGTCTTGATAACATTTTGGATAAGTTATACTAATAAGTTTCTGAAATTATTCAAAATGTATGTGACAGAAGTCTAGAGTAATGAGAAACAATTGTATGTTATAATTCAGTATAAGAAATTATGTTTGAGTTAATATCTTTGTGTTGTATAAATTTGTCTAAGCCATATAAATGATTACACCTTTAATTCTTATAGTTTATTTTATACAGCAAAATTAGAATAGAGCACTATTAAAGGGAGAGTCTCTTGAAGGTCACAACAATGTGAAGAGTCTGGCTGTGTATAATGTCAGCTAAATAACCCATAGGGACAAGAAATAAGACTGGATTTCTTCCACAGAGCAGGCCTGGCAAATTCCCATGAAATTAGGTCACTAGGCAAACGTTCCAGGGCTGGCAGCATACTTATGATTCTCAATCTCCCTTCTAAGTTGTTAAAAAAATCTTTTGGCATTTAGAAATTCTGCTAAGGCAGTATCTGAAATAACAGAATAGCTTGAAGGGACACCAGATGAATGCTAAATATGAAGAATATATACAGTTTAGAGACAGCCTTGAGAATGAAGAGAGATAGTTATTGAGGCTACAAGGAAAAGTTAGAAGCTTATCAATCAACCAGTGAATATGTATTTATTGAGAATGCACAAGATACCTGATACCAATAAATACAGGTGGTGAGAAGTGCAAGAGTTAGGTTGGGTATCTTCCTCTAGTCCATTTGGAAATTTAGAAACAGTCCAAACAGGGCTGCTAGATGAAAATAATACACATGGCCCATTTAGTTACACATTTGGATGGTGACTTACAAATAGATGAAGAAAATTGTTGAAGTCTGTGGCCAATGTATTAAATTACAAGGTTCATAATCTTCTCACATCTCAAATTTCAAGTTGTGTTTTTAGAGACTCATTTCCTGGCACATTCACTTCAAAAAGTCTCTAAACAAATATCAACTCTAAATACCCTTGGAAACTCACCATTGTCTAAGTAATTTTTTCTAGCCAGTAGCACAGAGATAAATACTTCCATTCTATGTCAAGTATTTTTTTTAAACTTAAGAGATATTCTTTAGCTTAGTTAACTGGTTATTCTTCATGTTACTAGTAATGGTACAACTTCTTAGGGAAGATGAAAGACTTCTTGGAATAAATAAGTGTCCCTATTGTCTATACAGTGTCAAAGGATAGTCCCTTGTCCCTCTATGTTGTAGCCTTAGCATCAAATTCTTTGGAAAGGTGACCTACACTCTTCTAGTTATATAGATGGAGATTGTCTCCCATAATAAAGATAGAAAAAGGTAATAAAAGTTCACTTCCTGTTGCAGTAATGAATGTCCAAGTTCCCTTTATCAACTAACTATTCAGTTTATGATTTTCTAGTCAATTGTTATGTGTGTAGAAGCTTGCCCATGTGAAAATACTTATCATCTGCTTCAGTGGCCCATGGTCAATACATTTATATCATCAACAATAACAACATACAGTGATTTTTTTACAAGATAAGCCTGAATATTGGCAAATCTTTCTCTAGACTCACCAAAGAGAGAGAGAGAGAGAGAAAGAGGACTCAAATGAATGAGAACAGAAATGAAGGAGAAAACACTACAACCAATACCCTACAAACACAAAGAATCATAAGAAACTACTAGACCAATTATACACCAAGTTGGAAAATCTAGAATCTAGAAATGAATAAATTCCTAGAAACATACGATCTTACTGAATCACAAAGAAATACAAAATTTGAACAGACCTGTTACTAGTAAGGAGATTGAATAAATAATAATAATAAAAAAATCTTCCCAACAGACAAAAGTCCAGGACCAGAGAGCTTCTCTGGTGACTTCCAGCAAACATTTAAAGAAAAACTAATACCAATCCTTCTGAAACTCTTCAAAAAAACAGAAGAGGAGGGAATATGCCTACATTCATTTTATGAGGCCAGTACTATCTCAATACCAAAATGCGACAAGGATACCACAAGAAAACAAAATTACAGGGAAATACTTAAAAAAAAAATTTAATGTTTATTTATTTTTGACAGAGACAGAGCATGAGTGGAGGAGGGGCAGAGAGAGAGGGAGACACAGAATCCAAAGCAGGCGCCAGGTTCTGAGCTGTCAGCACAGAGCCTGACGTGGGGCTTGAACCCACAGACCGCGAGATCATGACCTGAGCCAAAGTCAAGCACTCTGAGCCACCTAGGCGACCCTACAGGGAAATTCTTTTGATGAACATAGAAAAATCCTCAACAAAATGTTAGCAAACCAATGTCAACAATATATTAAAAGGATCATACACCATGACGAAGTGGAATTTAGTCCAGAGATATAAAGATGGTTTAACATCCACAAATCAATCAATGTGATACATCAAATTAACAAAATGAAATATAAAAATCATATGATAATCTCAATACATGCAGAAAAAGCATTTGACAAAATTCAACACCCATTTATAATAAACACTCTCAACAAAGTAGGTATACAGGGAATATAATTCAACATAAAAAGTACCACATATGACAAGCCCACAGCTAATATCATAATCAATGAGGAAGAGCTGAATTTTGTATGTATATAATATATGATGGAATACTATTCAACCATAAAAAAGGATACAATCTTGGTACCTGTGCAACACATGTCCATCTTGAGGGTATTCTGTTAAGTGAAACGAGTCAGAGAAAGGTAAATACTGTATGATCTCACATGTGGAAACAAAAACAGAAACAAGCTCATAGACACAGAGAAGAGGCGGTTGCCTGAGATGGGAATGGGGATTGGTAAAACGGGTGAAGAGAGTTAAAAGGAACAAACTTTCAATTATAAAATAAATAAGTCCTGGGGGTCTAATATACAGCAAAGTGACTGTAGTTAATCATTCTGCATTGCATATGTGAATTTTGCTAGCAGAGTAGATCTCAAAAATTCTTATCCCAAGAAAAAAAGGTTCTGTAAGTATGTGTGGTGACAATTGTAGACTAGACTAATTCCGATCATATTGTAATGTACACAAATATGGAATCATTATGCTGTAAATTTGAAACTAATATAATGTTGTATATCAATTATACCTCAAAAAAAAAAAGGGATACTATTACACACCTATTAGAATGACTAAAATCCAAAACACTAAGAATATCAAATGCTGGCAACAGGAACTCTGTTTATTGCTGGCAGTCTTACCATAAATCAAGCAATCGTGTCATAGGTATAAACCCAAAGGAGTTGAAAACTATTTCCACACAATAACCTGCACATGAGTATTTATACCAACTTTATTTGCATTGCCCCAAATTGGAAGCAACCAAGGTACCCTTAACTAGGAAAATAAACAAATTGTGGTAAATCCTTATGATGGAATATTAGCAATAAGAAGAAATGAGCTATTGAACCACAAAAATACATGGAAGAAACCTAAATGCACTTTTTTTTTAAATGAAAGAAAACAATCTTGGAAAAAAAGAGAGAGATCCAAACCACAATACTGTATAATTCCAACTATATAACCTTTAGGAAAAGGCAAAACTGTAGAGTCAGTGAAAAGATCAGGGTTTAGGGGGAGAAAGGATGTGTACATGGAGCACGGCGCATTTTCAGGACAGTGAAACTATTCTGTATGATACTCCAATGATGTTATTACGCATTTGTCAAAAGTCCATAGAGTTGTACAACATAAAAATGAAACCTTAATGTAAATGATGGTACTTAGCTAATTATAATATGTTGGTATTTGTTCATCAATTATAGCAAATGTAGCACGCTAATGTAAGATACCAGTAGGTGAAACTGTGCACACAGAAGGGGATATATGCAGATTTTCTGCACCTTTTTCACAATTTTTCTGCAAACTTAAAAATGCTGTATAAATAAAGTCCATTTAAGATGTTTAAAAACTGGGTGGGGAAATAATCTTGGACTCCGATCTTAAACTTGTTTTTTTTTTTCCTAACAAGAAGGTAGTAGAAACCTTACAGCTAGAGAAATAGTCTTTCAGTGACTGAGTTACTATAATTTCACCTTTATACTCCTTTAGTTTCATCACACTGATAGTGTATTTTTACATTTCTCATGAATTTTTGATTATTCTTTCTATAGATACAGAAATTCTGAACATCACATAGCAAACTTAATTATATTTAAGAAGAGCTTTATGTCATTCATGATTGACTGCTTATCTATGATATGCAGAAATACTAATCTTATTTAGAAATAACCAAAAAAATCTGTTAAATTATGAATAAAGTATGAATCATTGTATGCCTAATTATAAAAATAATGAGTAAAACATCAAAGAAATTAGTTTGGGGAATTCTAGTTTTTTTTTTTTTTTTTTAAAAAGGTACTAATTTTCCTAATAGAAGTTTGGAGATAATTGTATTCCCAATTTTATGGAGAAATCATTTCATTATTATTAATATGTTTAATTCTCAAAAGTTAGTTGTGACATTTTTAGTGTAAGCTTGTTTGGAAAATACAGGCAAAATGATATAATTATGTGAATTTTACTATCTTTCCAAGAAAGCAAAAATAAACAGAAAGACTAATTTCAGATAAGAATAAGGACATCTAGGTTCTTTTTGCTCTACCACTATGTAATCTTTGGCAGATTATTTTAATTTTCTAGAACTTGAGTCCCACATCCATAAAATAAAGAGGTTAGAAGTGTATTACTCCTGATAACAATCCTGAGATATGCTTTGCAAAAAAAGTGTTCTTTGGGCAAATAAGTGTCAAAATCACTGTACATTGTTCCTTCTATAAAGGAATTTATCTTTGTTCATGCCAACATTTCCCAAAGTGATTTGGCCACAGATCTCTTCCTCTGTTTTTAACATATTTGGGATACACTTTGAGAAATGCTGGCCAGATGATCTACAGGGTGTACTCCAGATCCCACATTCTGTTGTCTTATACAATTCAAGGCCAGACAATGGAAAGCTGAGTATCATTTTTTGGAAGACAAAACTTGGAATTCTATGTATACATTAAACTCCTGTTATTCTTCCTAATAATATCTTAATATCCCCACATTTTTAGTTTCCATGAACACCAAAAATCATAAATTTTATGCACACCCCATGGCCCATGCAACTTTCTAAGTTACTAAGACTACTGAGACACTAGTAAATTGTAACTATTAGGTTAAACTTTACCTAATTGCTAAACAAATTCCAAAAAGGAAAAATAGCTTAAGGCTTGAAGATCCAAATAAAAGCTTTATCCTTCTTAAATCATTGAAACAAATCACTGGCCACATTTACTCAATAAATGTTTAGCGAAGATATATCATATTGCAACATTATGACAAACCTTCTCAAGTAATGAAGAAGAAATGTTCCCCTTTATTGAAGGGAATTTTTTTTTTAATTTTTTTTTCAACGTTTTTAATTTTATTTTTGGGACAGAGAGAGACAGAGCATGAATGGGGGAGGGGCAGAGAGAGAGGGAGACACAGAATCGGAAACAGGCTCCAGGCTCCGAGCCATCAGCCCAGAGCCTGACGTGGGGCTCGAACTCACGGACCGCGAGATCGTGACCTGGCTGAAGTCGGACGCTTAACCGACTGCGCCACCCAGGCGCCCCTATTGAAGGGAATTTTTGTCTAAGAGGAGATAAGATATAATAATATGCTAGTAACAATGCACTATTACATTAAACATATAAAATAGTAATAGCAAAAAAATAACAATTGCTACTATTAAGCCCTTACTATGTGTCAGGCACTATATATACATTATCATTTATCTTTTAAAAAAATTCCTAAAGCATAGATTCTATTATTATTCTCATTTTACAAACAGGAAACTAAGGTTTAGAGAGGTTAGTAACTTGTTCAAGGACAATACAGCTGTCAAATGACAGAAAGGTCTATATGACCATAGTATCATACTACCTTTTAAACCAGGCTTAAATATGAATGAAAGAAGAAGAAAAAAAAAAAAGAATTAAGAAGATGGGGGAATAGTGGTGTGAGAAGAGGATTAATTGATACAACTGGGTTTCATAGGAAGGATCAAATCAAGATTTCCAGGAAAGTGAGTTGGCCTTGGATACAGTGATGGATATCTCTCCTTCTCTGAGACAGGAATGAGAAAGGTATGGATGAAAGAGGAGATATATCAGAAGTGTGGGGAGGAAAAAGATTCCAGACTTAGTCTTTTTCTTACATGGATTAGGACTTATGGGAACAATTCTTTTTTTAGTAAGAAAAAATTTTATTTTATTGAAAAAATTTTTTAACATTTATTCATTTTTGAGAGTGAAAGAGACAGAGTGTGAGCAGGGGAGACGTAGAGAGAGGGAGACACAGAATCTGAAGCAGGCTATAGGCTCTGAGCTCTCAGCAGAGCCTGACATGGACTTGAACTCACAAATTGTGAGATCATGACCTGAGCTATGGGAACAATTCTTAATTTCATTTTCTCCTAGATACACATATTTGCACTTGACCTGCTTTATTACTCTGCATGAGCCCTGTTCCAAGTGGACTCAGGACTTCTCAACTATCCGGTCTACCTTTCACAGTCAAGTATCAGTAGCCATGATTTCTTCTCATAACCCCAGCCAAGGCTCTTAAAAACAACAACAAAAAACTGAAAAATCAGCCATAAAATATATATCCGAATCCCAAATAACTGAGTAACCATTCTTGCTGGTTTCATGGAGACCTGTGGGGGACACAGGTTCTCTATCTTGCTGTCATTAGGGAAACTTTCAAATGCAAAATAGCCATACGTTCTTACAGAACATCAATTTATGTTGGAAGCCTACAGAAAGACAACCTTTTATCTCCATTTATTGCGAATGTAAAGATTTACTTCATTTTGAAAGGAAGTCTTGATTCTTGGTTTGTCCTGGGCACACGGATTTCTGACAAAGTGTCAGACCTGGTGAGTGGCAGCTTGTTGCCATTGAAGATCACTGTGTGTCTTTCTTATGTAAACTTACCTACTTAAAAGGACTGAGAAAAGAGCCCTCTCTAACCCTTCATGCCCTCTTCCACTTATAACCTTTGAATCTCATGGGGTTAAAGCAAATTAAAGTGTTAGATTCCACCATGACTCAAGGTAATGAAAACATTTCTCTGAGGCCTCAGATGAGCTGCAAAAAATAAAGACTGTATGTGAATTCCTTGGGTCTACGACGTTGGGCTGTTCAATGAGTATTTAAAGGCTCTTGAAGCATCTTAAATGGGCCTCACTGAAAGGTAAACAATGGTTTGGGACCCAAGTGCTCTGTGTTCTAGTCTCAGCCCTGCTGCAAATTTACTGTGTGGCCTTGGGCATTTAGAGAGATTTGGTTAAAACATATCTTTTAAGCACCCTTCTAGTTCAAAGATTCTACGTTGTAAAAATGAACAAAATGGAATACCTGCATTAAGGGAAAAGTCAACTTTGGGTGTGTGTGCACATATCTCTCAAGGACAAAGGCAGTTTTTCCTCTGGTCACTTTGTGATTAAAGAGTGCATAAGCAAAAATAGACTCATTCATGAAAATTACATTAAAAAGTTATGTAATTACATAAAAAATCCAAGCAGTGTGCAATGGCAACAATTTCTCAACTCTGTTCTGTAAAGTGACAGAAATCCATATACATTGGTCGCCTCTTGAGAGAATCAGCAATTATCTTTAGGAGTTTACAAGTTAAAAATTATACACTCTGGATGCCTGGGTCCTTGCTGTGGTAATACTAGAGCTGTCCACTCCTAGCTATAGGACTTTATGCCCTATTACTTTGCAAAAAGAAGAATAAAATATAGTTTTCCACTGGAGGAAGTGCTAGGACTCAAGAAATATAATAATATGTATCCAATACTTGACAATATTATGAAATTAGCAATTTAGCAAATTAAAGAGAAGAGCTTCCTGTGCCTTTACTGTGTATTTTCTTTTTAAAAATTTTTTTGATGTTTACTCATTTTTGAGAGGGAGAGAGAGACAGAGAGAGAGAGAGAGACAGAGAGAGAGAGAGAGAGAATGACAGAACATGAGTGGGGGAGGGGCAGAGAGAGGGAGACACAGAATCCGAAGCAGGATCCGGGCTCTGAGCTGTCAACACAGAGTCCAACACAGGGTTTAATCTCATGGACTGTGAGATCATGACCTGAGCTGAAGTCAGAGGCTTAATGGACTGAGCCACGCAGGCTCCCTATACTGTGTGCTTCCTAATACTAATTCAATATTTGGGTAGAACTGTTCTTACCTGCACATCCCCTATGTCCTGTATACATAAACATTTGTGAAAATGGTGGCCTGAATTCAGCAATGAAATATGTAGCCTTGGGAGAAAAGAAAAGCTAACTGATTAATTTAAAGTTTAGGTCCATAGTTTAGTCTTTTTAAATACCTACTGCTATGAGATCAAATTTAAGTCTAGTAGGTATCATTCTCTGTATTTTAGCTGCCATTTTCTACTAATTTCCACCAGGAGTTCAATATATATTGCCTTCTCTCCTTTAGGAATATTCTTATTTTTTCCCAGACTTTCTACCACATGATAGGAAAGCTCAAAATAAACTAGATTCTAAATGACATGAGAAAATGAAAATATCTTTCTATCGTCTGACCTGATATGAACTCTGGTACTGGTAGATGCCTCCAAATGTTCATTGAATAAAGTTATTCAATTAATGTAATAATGTAAGAATCAAGAATTTGTAGATTTTAACAACATGTGATGTATGGAGCTTGAAAATGTGTCTGTGATTCATTTTGATCTTTGGAAAATGCTGTAAGTTTAGATTAGTGGGTTCCATTCAGAGACTGGCTCCCTAGCATTACCCTACTGGATAATTATAAATTTCATAGAAAATCTGAGAACATCCTCTCTACCAGTTCAGATTGGTCCTAGCAGAATAGAAGGTTTGTGAATAACTGGTATGACAAATTCTCATCAAAGGCTGGCAAAACTATGTCTAGAGAAATATATTCTGTTCATTGAAAATGAGAACAGCCTTTCACTCTTTGGTTCTTCCTAGAATAATTTATTATAGCTGTAGAACACTCCCTACCCCAGGGTCATTTCTAAGGAAGTTTAAGTTCAGATTTTTCTCTCAATGTCTTTCAATAACCTCTTCTGGAGTGAAAGATATTGTTGCCAAATGTACTTTGCAAAAAATAAACATGGAATGAAAGGAAAGCTTCCCTCTCTTTCCCCTCAATATGTCCAGTCATAGCTTTGGCAATTCTGGATTCAATTACTAGTAATTCTGCCAGCACCTTGACATTTTTTCTAGGCCTACACAGAAGAGGGACTAAGGTGATTTATTTATATGCTACCACTGCCTTTGTCTTTTCCCCTCTTGTTCCTATGCACCCAAGGACTAAGCAGTTACCACCTATATCTTAGTTCCTCTTTGTTGGACCAAATGTTAGTGAAGAGTGGTTAGGTAGACGGATGGACAACACTTTCATTTTCAGGCTTGAGAATCCTCAGCCTCATGGGAGAGACCAAAGAATAATGAAGAGATCCTTTCTATGATGTGAATTAACAGCTTTCATTTAAATAAATGACTCAATTATTTTATCTTCCAAAAAGTTTATACATAAAAATGAGAACAATATTTATTTTCCCCTCTGAAGAATAATAACATCAGGCTATAAGAAACATATATATATATATATATATATATATATATATATATATAGTGTGTTTCAGAATTTATTCATTTACTGGACAAATGCTTATTAAGGGCTTATTGTGTTTCATGTACGGTTCTAGTTTCTGAGGAGACAGAGTGAATAATATCAAAACAGACCCTGTTGTCAGAAGAGAAACATTTTGAAAACAAATTAACTAATAGTTTAATGTAATTTCAAATGATGTTATGAAGAAAAAGTAGGGTAAAGAGAGGGTGACTATGTGCATTTGTCTGAGAAAGCAACATTCAAATGGAAGAACCTGAATGACATAAAGAGAAACACCAGAAATGAAAGCCCTATGATGCTGTGAGATATGAAGGTGTTCAAAAGCTAGGAAGGAGTGGGTGGTAGAGATGGGGGTCGACAAAGGCTGGGCCCCAATGAGGTGGATCTTTTATGCCAAATTGATTTTATTCTTCTTGAAAATAAGCAGTGAGTTTAAAAAAAAAATTAAGTTTATTTATTTTGAAAAAGAGAGAGAGTGAGCACGTGTGCACAAGTTGGGGAAGGCCAAAGAGAGAGGGAGAGAGAATCCTAAGCAGGCTCTGCACTGTTAACATAGAGCCCAACGTGGGGCTGGAACCCACAAACCATGAGATCATGACCTGAGCTGAAACCAAGAGTCGGACACTTAACTGACTGAGCCACCCAGGCACCCCTGAATGTTATTCTAAGTGTAATAACAAAGGATTGAAGACTTTGGCAGGGAGTGATGTAAAATCTGATTCCTATTTTACAAAATCACTCTGGCTATTTTATGGAAAAAGAGTGATAGCTGGAAGCTGGCAAGGAGACTTTTCCCATAGCCCAGGCAGGGGGAAAATGGTGGTGAAAATAGCAAAGTGTCACTAAATAATTGCATTAGAAATCTCTTCATTTGGGTGTGATTGGCATGGATAGTCCCTCATAAGTTCTGTCCCAGAGTTGCACTATTTAAATTTCAGAAGTCAGAATCTCGACAAAAGCGTTCTGCAATCATGTTTCATAAGGCTGGGTGTGAAACTCATTTTTCCTTTTCACTAAGCTCAGTTAGACGATAAGGATGTTTATGTAAGCTCCTGAAATGAAAGAAAAAAAATGAGGCAAATTATGTCACACAAATGAAGACACATGATAACAGAAGGGGAATTGTTGTTCAAACAGAGAAAGATAATCATGGGCTAGAAAGAAAGACAGTGATGTGGGGACTTGGACACACCAACCAATCCTCAACACTCCCAGTAAAGATATAGATGGTTGAGCAAAAGAAACACACACAAAAAAGAAATCCCATTGAACTGTACAGTGATTTATTACATTTTCAACACCAAAAAAATCTAGACAGTATGGCCAAAGAAAAGATTTCTGTAGTATTTCTGTGTGTGTTTGGCAGTGTAGGAAATGTAACTTAACACTGAAATGTTGGAATTGTCAGGAAATGTTCATGGCTTTATGTAGATAAAGGAACAATGTTGTTTAATTTGGGACCACTGAAGAAAATTGGGTATATACAGACATCTGAACCATATAGTGCTCCTCCTTAAAAATAGACATGTTTCTACCATTTCAGTCTACCAGATATAATCTTAACATGAGAGAAGAGATTTTCATGTTTATTTTATAAGAAAGTGAAACGCAGAGAGGTGAGCATAATTGTTCTCAGTTCCACAGAGACCAGATCAAGCCTTGAACCTCCACATGCATTTCCTCATCCACCATTAGTGCTACTACAGACTCTGGTCACTCATCTAACAAGTGACTGCAAGTCATTGTATCCTTTCTTTTTTTCACATTCCACTTAGCAGAGGAATGAGTTTTCTTGGCAGAGAAAGTGGAACAAAAGGAAAAAAAAATGTTTATTTGCCAAAAGGAAAAGAAGTTTTGAAGCAGCATATATGTTACACACACACACACACACACACACACACACACACACGCATGCACGCACGCACACACAAATCATCTCTTAGAAGCAGTATGTGTTTGTTTTACTTTTTCTACTTCTAGCCATGTGAAGATCTACTGTTCATGTAATTCAGCAAGGTGCTGAATGAAGAATGAATGAAACTCAGGGAAAAAGATGAAAAGCTATTGAAAAGCTTAATTCTGATGGTCAGAGGCTGAAAGATAATTCCACAGCAATCTATGAGCATAACAGATGTTGGTGACCAATTCCTACCATTGTCATATAATTGAATGTCTTCTCGTCTCTGGCACAAGTGTTCTGATCTAGCTCCATGGTGAACACAAGAATAGGCTAAACTTCATGATGACAATTTCTGGTTTATTACAACTAAAATTTCTGGTAAATAAAACAATGGTTCAACACTAGAATGGTTTATACCAAATGAGACCTTTACCAAGTAAATTCTCTATTCCTCTGTGACTCATTTCAGCACTATTCTCTGTTCCAATCATTTCCTTCTTCCTATCATTGGATATATTTTCCCATGCACTCTTTCCTTTTTCTTATGTTTCCAAGCCCTGACATATTTCAGGTCATAGGTCAAATCAGATCATATTGAAACTTAGTGATTTTCACCTTTTGTGATCCTCTGCAATAAAGTAAAACTTGGGGATTTATAGATATACCATCCATAGTTTTGACTGTTACAAGAGATTTTAATTCTTATTACTTTCATTAGGTGTAGATTAGATTCATGATGTTCATGAAGAAATCACTGATTAGTGAGGGAAATGAGTCCACCATTGAGCATCTACAGCTAAATGAGGCTTGTTGTTGTCTACCTATCTTTGTGCCCTCAGTAACCTCTGAATGTGAAATTGGAACCTTCAAGTTTCTCAGCTTATACCTCTGGCAAATCTTAAGGATCTACAGTACCTAAAGACTGTATCATGTATTGTAACCCAGGGTCCAGAAAAGGCCTAATTTGAGTGCTCCTTAGGGATTCTGGAATATAATGGTTTGGTTTACATAATCATTTTAACCAGTGACAAGTGAATTCAAATTTCATTTTCACATTTACTGATTAGTGTAAATAAAAACTTCTGGGAAAAAATGTTTTGAAGAGTTTAGGTCCAGTGTGCAAGAGTGGGTCCAATAATTCTACCAAAACTACAGTATAAAGGAAGCACATTGAAAGTATCTTGATATTGCAGTATGAAGAAGGATTTCAGCTCTGATCCCAGAGACATCTAGTGAGACTGGGATCCATTACTCAGTCTCAGAGAAAAAGCGAAAAGCAGAAGTGTTAGTGTAGGAAAAGTGGGATCATGCCATAGAAACTTCCATGGTCCAGCTCAATGAAAACTTAGCCTAAGTCCTTTAAAAATGATCTCTAACATTATCAATATAAGAGTGCCATTCAGAGGCCATGCTACCAGTTGCAACTGTTGGTAAGGTAGAAGTTTGAAGAAATATGATGAGTAGTGGGAGATGGGATCCTCAGAATTGGGAGAAAACTGATGAAGTCTGCAAAAGTACTGAATTGGTTAAAAGACAAAATACCATACAACACCCAGTTTCCCCTCCCCCCCATCAACCCTCAGTTTGTTCTCAGTATTTAAGAGTCTCTTATGGTTGTATGGAAATCAATTTGACAATAACTTATATTAAACAAATAAAAAACATAAAATATAAAAAATAAAAGACAAAATACCAATAATAAAGGTAATAATGATAATATGCATCACTGATTGAGTTCTTTTTATGAGTCAACACTATGCACATTATCTCATCTAATCCTTATTACTACTGTTTGAGGTAGGTAATACTAAGTCATTTTACAGAAAAGGAAACTGAAATATAGAAAATTTAAGCAACTTAATCAAGAATCACACAGGGCATAAGTAGAAGGGTGAGAATTATGTGATTTCAGGATTCTTATTTGTAAATTTTTTTAAGTTTATTAATTTTTGAAGGAGAGAGAGAGACAGAACATGAGTGGAGAAGGGCAAAGAGAGAGGGAGACACAGAATCTGAAGCAGGCTCCAGGCTCCAGGCTCTGAGCTGTCAGCTCAGAGCCCAACACAGGGCTAGAACCCACAAGCTGTGAGATCATGACCTGAGCCAAAGTCGGATGCCTAACTGACTGAGTCACCCCGACGCCCCTCAGGGTTTCTATTCTTAATTCTCATGTTCTATGTCTTCTACACAATGATAAAAATGGCAGAAGAGTGTATTAAAGAACAAAACCCATATAAATCCCCCTCACAAAAGATACTTAAAACTAGCCACCTAATAGCAGAGGTGAGGTGGAATGGAGTAGAGACTGGTGTCAGTAAGACGTAAGAATCCTGAGGGAGAACCACATTTACAGTGGAGCCCAGCCTTGAATTTCCCAGTAATAGTGAAACCCAAATTTTCCCTTATATTTTTCTCTAATCATTTTATGAGTGACATGCATCTAGTTATAATTTCTCACTTTTGCGGTGAGAACTTAGTCTATAATAATAATATTTACTTACTAATACTTAACATTTAATCAATAGATTCTCCTTTCTCTAAGATGAGAAGGCTCACTATGGCCTTGTGGAAATGGAAGGCAGAAGACTGACCATAATTACTTCTTATCCTTTCTTTTTTTTAAAATGTATTTTAATGTAGAGAGCACAAACAGGAGGCAGAGAGAGGGGATCCAAAGTGGGGCTCTGTGCTGACAGCAATAAGACCGTTGTGGGGCTCAAACCTGTGAACTGTGAGATCGTGACCTAAGTCGAAGTCCAGATGCCCCTGACCACAATTACTTCTAAAAGGCTTTTCAGTTCCTAAAGAACTTGCATTTTAGTTACATCCTCACTGTGCAAGACATATTTAAAAAGAGACTCTTAAAAGAAATTTCCTGGACAACATATGTTTTTCTTCTTGAATAGCTATAACCTTCACCCCTTACCTTCAGTTCTAAACTTTTAGAGCAAACAAGATATAATCAACTCATGGGCCAAACCTGCAAACCATGCATATGTAGATTTATGTAAATATCCATGCAAATCAAACACAGCCACTGGGCTTCTGGGAGGTTACAAATGGAGCCCTTGGTACAGCAGAGGTCAAATATCCTTGGCTTAGTGCTCAAGTCTACATACATATTTTTATACGACAATGGCAGCCCCTAAACTCAGCAGTCTTTAAATGCTGTGATAATTCTATGCTTGAGTAGTTTTGAGTCATAATTAGGAAGGGGTGACCTGGTCCAGAGAAAAATGAAGAGCAGAGTGAAACCAAGGTCTAATATTCCAGTTTATTTAAGCTGAATATGGATTATCTCCTAGCCCCTGCTTTCCTTATTTTTTCATGTGTCCATGAAGAGGCCTCAGCTGGCATGGAAAATGCCTTTTTATTTCAGTTGGCTTTGATTTGAGCACTGAATTTCCCTAACTTACCTAAAATCCAGAGAGCCCAAGGCCACTGTCCTTGGAAAGGCCTCAGTACAGAGGAGCCATCCGCTTTGAAGTACATGGACACTCTCCCTGAGTGCTGTACCACCACCACCTTATAAAAGGCTGTGGAAACAGAGAATCTGCCATGACTGTTACAACTACTACTAAGAGCTATGGATTTTAATTCTGGGGTAACCAATGAAAAAGGCCACTAGACTAGAGTCTAAGAATATCCTTGTGGGAACTCACTGGATATGCTTGGACACAGCAGGCCAGGTTACTTCCAGACCCTCTGTCTTTTGGTGGAGGAAGTCATGGAACATGGGGGAGGGGGCATGATCATACCAAATCAGCGTTAGACCTGGATGAATGAGCCAAAATGGTCTTCTGCCATCCACGTGTGCACATCAGCTATTGAGTTCACAATCAGGGCTTTTGCTTCTATTGCAGGGTTCAATTAATTGTGCTGAGTAGTTAGACTTTGAGCTTCACCAACACTTCTTGCCCAGAAACAAATCTCATGCAGGGTAACTTTAACAGTTCCCAGTGCTGGCTACTCCCAATCTCCTGCCACACAGCACTGCCTCCTTGTTTCCCCAAACACTTTGTCTCATAGCCTGACAGTGAGAATATTCCTGTTCTCTTAACGTGTTTCCAGGACTGTGGCCAACGGCAGACACCAGGTCATTAAACACATTCACAGCTGAATGACTAAAGAAAAGACATGATAGTTTTAATTAATTCTTTGCAATTGAGCCCTATGTTCCTTGGATAAGATTATTGCTTCTATGTTCCTCCAATTCCACATCTATAAAACTGAGATCAAAATGCCAATTTTCTTCAATGAAATGGTCTGGAAAATAAGAAAGATAAAAATCTGAAAGCATTTACAAATATCTATTTTTAAGTTGAGAAAAGAACATTAGTAAGTTTAAGATTAGCCAAATTCCATGAGGAGTTTCTGTAAAAAGTTAATCGATCAGGATAAGAGCTATTGTGGTTCAAGTGATGACAAAATGAAAAAAACGAAATTAAAAGAGTGGGGGTGGGGTATTTAAAAAGTCAGAGATGGAGTTTGCTCGGTTTGCCAAAGACTTGGGGTGAAGACAGTGAAGAAAGCAAGGGAAGCTTTTCTTTAAATGAGACAAGAAAAAGCAAACCATTCATGCCATGGATAAGGGGAATGGATCAAAACCCAGCTCTCAGTTTGCCAGATAAGCACTTTCAGTTAGACTGTAAATAATTCTCACCTGTGGTAAGGTATAAACCATGTAAGCAGTACCAATATTTGAAAGACAAAATTGTTCTCATTTCTAATTAAAAGGTATTATATTCTCAGTCGGCTGTGTTGTCCAAGAACCCATTAATCAAAGAAGCCATTACATCTCTACTTACATTAATTCCATTACGCTATCACGTGAGTTATGTTCAAACATTTATTGCCCAATAATTTTCAGAGAAAAATGTAATAACTTGGGTGGAGATATCATTAATGTGAAGAGATTTTTGGCACAGGAGTTAATGAAGTGCATGAACTAACCCTCCAACCCCAATTATAATGAACTTTTCCAAATTCCAAGGCTAATGGGTAAGCTCCAAATGCTGTAAATGAGATTGCTGGATTTGAGCAGCACTCTGTGAATGTCAATTTAGTCCTCAACTTTTGCAAGGATAACATTAGGTAAACAAAATCAGGGACCTTTCTCATCTTCTAGAACATTTGAAGCTATTTCTTACATGTCCAATAACTTTTTAGTAATAACTTCCATTATAAGGAAATCTTTACACACACACACACACACACACACACACACACACACACACACATTTTCTAGAACAGACAATTGATTCTTCCTTTTTAAAATCTCAAGCAGTAAAACAAAACATCATCACAAAAATAATGCTTACAAAAATTTAGGTTATTATAAGAGAATTTATCATGTGTGTTTCCTTTTGTCCCTGTGCTTGTCAAACTTTAGAATTATGAGATAAATGATAATGGCAGTCAGGCAATATTTGCTTTAAGAAGTCTGGGTAGTTATAAAAACACATTGTACTACCTATACCTGATCCTCGGTTCTAGACTCTTGAGCTGGCAGAGGTGGATTGCAGACCTGAGGCAGAAGAGAGACAAAAAAAAGGAAAACACTTGGATTTGGGCATAGTCACATCATCCGAACATTTGAAGTGATCTCCAGAGTTACATAGACCAGACAATTCTCCCAGTCAGGGATGAGGTGAGGCCAGAAGCTGGGGAATCCAATTGCCTCAGCCATAGAAATGCATGGCATATCAGGGAACCCTCAGGTCCACAGGGAGCAGTTTTTATTTTTCAGCAACGGAAAGTCAACAGAATATGTTTTAAGTAAAATGATGTGTAAAATCCCAATATATAAAACATACAGAATAGAGATGCTTGGGCTGAAGGCAGAGGGGATGGAGAAGAGTTCCCCTACTCACCAGGCTCTGCTCCCCGGCTCCGCTGCAGTTTTCCAATAGAAGTTTTCAGACTTAGATCTCTGGGGAACTACATGACTGTTCTGGTCTCAAAAGAAAGAACACGATGAAAGCAAGAATGAGATCAAGCAAAACAATAATGATGATAATAATTACATCACAGACCCAGAAGAGCAGTGCAGCTGAGTTTGAGGGAAGGACTAGAAGTGGGATGGTTGGTCATCAGATCTCTCTGTCTGTCGTCTCTCTCCCTCCCTTTAAATAAACACATGCACTTCCAAATTCCATGGGAAAAGATTATGATTGATCCAATTTGGGGCCCATCGACTAAGATGGGATGGTGGTGGTGGTGATGTAGGAAGAAGGAGGATAGGAACATATAGTAGACACATGGATGTCTGTGAGTTGGGTTTCTATTGCCAGAGAAGGACAGGTGTTTAGATCACCCAGAAGTTTGAGAGTCACTGAAATAATATGCTGGAAGTTAAGACACACACATACCGAAACAGGACAGGAGCTTGGATACCTACTGAGTTACAGGAAATAAAACTAAGTAGAGCATCTATGCACAATACTGAGGGCCATGATTGCCAGTGGTTAGTGAAGTCAAGGAACTGATATTTACCATCTGAGAAATCCACAGGATTTCTAACACCCCAGCAAATTGGGGGCAGGCACCATGAGAAAGCAGGCAGACAGTTAGCAATGGAAAGCTTTGGAAGCATGTTCCTGGACCCTAACTTCTCAGTGAGGCTCAGAGTCTTAGCTCCCAGTCCTGTGAGCAAGGATAACTGAGGACCAGGAACATGTCCTTGAAATACTGACCAAGACAGAAGCCCAGCTCTTTGCCTACAGCTTAAGGTCAAGGAAAGGAACAGAAGGACTCTTGTGTTGGTACGTCCCATAAGCCACCTAACTAGGCCTTTGAGACACTCATGACCAGTTCACAATTGCTTTTGGAGTGGAGGGTGCCTAGTAGAGCTTGCAGAAGTCAGTGGAACTCTGAGCACGTGTGGCGTCTGCTAAGGGAGAACTGGATGGGTCATTAAAACTTCCCATTATAGGGGTGCCTGGGTAGCTCATTTGGTTGAACATCTGACTCTTTTGATTTCAGCTCAGATCATGATCCCAGGGTCATGGGATCAAGCCCTGTGTCAGGCTCCATGCTCAGTGTGGAGCCTGCTTAAGATTCTCTCTCTCCTTCTGGCCCTCTCCCTTGCTCACACTCTTTCTTAGGATAAGATAGATAGATAAGATAAGATAAGATATCCCAATGCCTCCCACTTTCTCTTAACCTTTCCTAACAAGGAACACAAAGGAGTGATTTGTGACAGGAAATAACTATCTAGCTCCAATATTTTGGCTTGAGACAAAATAAAGAGAGATATGTTGAAAATGTGTGTTATCTGAACACGAACAAACATGACTGGTATATACCTTCTAAGCTAACATTTTTGACATATGTACTCTTGGGGTATATGAAAATCTTGGGGTATATAAAAATCTCTAAAGATCTCATGAAATAATTTCAAGAGTTGTTCACATATATTACCTTGCAATATTTTTCATGCATGGAAAGACTAACACATTAAACTTGTCTACATCTCAATGTGATACCTGTTTTACTCATTTGCTTAATTTACTGAAGATTTTAATTCAAATGGTTGCTAGAAGAAGGATCTGGAGATGTTTAGAAGCAGGACTTTGGGTGTTAACTCCAAACACCCACTCCTAAAGCTTCTGTTAAGAAGTAACAAAACATGTGTCTCTAAGATAGTTAACCTCTCTTCCATGCACAATCTACAGCACTTCGCATTGGCAAGCTTTATGCAACACCCCTTCCCTTCTAGAAGGGTGGAAATCTTTTTGCATTGTTTTTCAGCTTTTCTTACAAAGATGCAAAACACCAAGAACACACACCATTCACCAACAAGTTAGCTTGTCTTAAGACTATTTTTTATCTAATTTAAAGGTAAATGTCAGAGGAGCATTTCACTATATGGGGATTAAGGAAGTAGAATTCCAACATATACAAAAATGTGGTTTGTGACTCTGGTGGGTGAGGGGCTTTTATCTGCACAGAGCTTGCCACTCCCCAGGATTCAGTGCCCAGAAGATGAGTAGATACCTCCATTTGTAACCCTGGGGTGACAGAATAGAGCATCTTCTTTTGTTTTTTTCCAATTCCTTTCTTTCCCCAGAGGACTTTGGATGTATTACATATAAAACCAACCCATGGCTTTTCTGACATATTTTGCCCAAGTTGGAGTTATACACATGTGCCAATCACCAGTGAAATATGATTACTTATTCAGTAAAGAGGAGCTTTGAAGAACAGTGGGACATAGTTCCATATAAATGACACGTTTTATCTGTTTTTCAAATAATTCATGGAAAATACTGACATAAAGTGCCAATTATTTTTTCCCCATGAATAGGGCTGGCAGTCTTATTGTATACTTTAAAAGTCACTTACAATTTGCTCATGTTTTTTTTTAATTCCCCAGGGAAAAGGATGTATTTTCTTTGCTCTAAAGATTAAAGTTCAATTTGACTTCATATTTTGTGAAAGGGACTCTTAAAGACACTGCATACTCATATCCTTCCAGATATCATTACAAGCTGTAAATTGGTGATTGATGTCTACCAGGATGGCCTCCAGAGGCTGCATGCTAGTTAAAATAATAAAGTGCTCCTTATCCTCTGGATGCATTTGAGAGAATAGCAGGTGGTCATTGTTTACCGTGCTAAAGTGAGCCACTCCATTGGAGACAGCTCATTTTGGACGCAAGCTTAATGCCATGCCTGAGTGATTCTACTTCTAACAAAGCTGCCAACAGACTCATTCTCGTTGTTTAATTTGAATGAGAATTAGCTACTGCCGCAATGCAAGCCCAAGACCCTCTATTATAAAATGGTTCACTAGATGTGTTTACTGAAGTCTAGTGGCTGAAGAATTTGGAGGGGAGTACGAATGATACCCACTGGAAGACACTTCATTTCCAACCTCACTACTCTAAGTTAGACTCAAGTAGATGTGGCAGCGGGAGAGGGAGAGGTGGTAACATCCTTCGGCTTGTGTCACAGGCAGCTGTGTCACTTAGACTCGCAGGGAAGGACAGGACTCAGGGAAAACAGTGGCCCATATATTTTCATTAAAGAAAGAGCGTGCAGCCACTCTAGGAGCTGTCAGGGTAATTGACACAGAGCCATTCTCAAAGAGCATTACATCAGCAGGAGCATAGGGCCCGTCTGTGCCACACTGCTGAAGTTTCATTTGGGAGGGTCAGAAAAACAAAACAAAACAAAACAAAACAAAACAAAAAAACCAAAAAGCTGGAATTTGCAAGACACTTCCCTGTATTGTCCTGGATAGAGTTGTAGAAGCCTCTTTAGGATGAGCAGTAACTTAATCCTGAGACCTTTGGCAAGTCCTCCCACGTGCAACCATTGTAGCCTTGTGCCCTAAAGCATGCATTGTACAGTGTGATCTAGAGAATCTGAGCGTAAAGATATGAATGTCAGAGTGCTTTAGAAAGGACTCACTGGGGTCCTGGTGTAAGCATCAAGGCCAGAGAAAGAGCATGCCTGCTTCTACGGAACTGTTCGTGTCCCAAGGACCAGCTTACGTTTATAGATTTACTTGTGATACTGTTCTCCTGTCTCTGCCCAGGAAACATTCAATGTCATGTTTTTCTTTAAAGACGATGGATCATTTCTCTAAAACCAGATGAGGGTCATAGAGCTCAGGATGGTCCCAAAAATTTATTATTGAAGTACAAACAATCAAGGTATTAATGAAATTGATATTGTTACTAGAAGAAAGAAATAAATGTCATAACTCAGGGTCACCATGGCGATCCTTATTGGCTTATTACTTTATTGTTACTTCCAAGATTTGTTTCTTGGTTCAGTCAATGCAGCCTGGTGAATATCTATACTTTGTTTCTCATGGCTTTTATCTGCTCATTCAGTGATTTTTACCAATGATGTTGGACATTTTCAAGATTTGGTGTAAACATTTATGTGGATAGGCTTAGTGTCCTCTTTGACTTTCTGCTTGGGATAATGCAATTTCCAGGAATACATTACACCATTTCCTTCAGGAAACAATTCCCTACCTTTTGGAGGTCTCCTTTTCTCCAGTTTAAATAACCTTAACTATGCTTATCTTTTTTTCTAAGACTTATTGTCAATCCCTATTACTTTTGATTATTCTCTGTGGGATTCTTATACCATTTTTGCAATAATTCTGTAAAGGCTTCAAGAATCCCCCAAGTTACAATTCATTGGTGGCAGTTTTGGGTAATAGATTGAGGAATTGCATTTCCTGGAAATACTCTATCTTGTTTTATGACCCTCATTTTCTCAGAGTCTGGCTAACTTAGGAAGTGGATAAAAGAAAAACATTTACGAAGTCTTAGCTAAGAACAACATGAAGTCATCCTCCTTGAGAAGGTAAAAAAAAAATGTTCCAAAAATAATAGAAAGGGCAGTTTTATCTCCAGCAAAAAGAAAGTACCCATTTATTCTTTCCCAGTAAAGACTATAGTAGGGGAAAACACTCTGGTTCCTGGGAAGCTTGACGTAGTTCTCTTTTTGTTGTTGTTGTTATGAACTTTGGATAGTGGTATGCATTACAGACCAGGTAGGAAGTTAGAACCCCAAATATGCAGAATCCAGGCCTTTAGAGAACTGTGGAATCTTAGGTGAGAAGAATGCAAGGATTCAGGGTGCACTAAGACAGAGGCTCAATAGCCAGGAAAGAATTCAGGAGTCCAACACCCAGGTTCTGAGGTCAAAGCAAAACAGAGGGTCAGAAATGTGTAGACATCTAGAACTCTATCCCTGAGTCATGTGGGACAAAGTTTGCAATGCCGTCTCTGCTGAAAAACCCCTTATCCAGTTTCTGTTGGGGCAAGAGTCAGTCTTCATTTTGTATCCCGTTCAGGGCCTGAAAAAGAGCTGATGGTGACAGGGACATAATGGAATATTAAAATAACTTTATTGGGCAAGTGTATTTGTCATGATCCCCATTACCTAATACAGAGCTCCTTCCTGTTATTTACTTTTTCCAGCATGATTGCCATATAATTGGCAAACAAAAGTTGTATATATTTAGAGTGTGCACAATGATGACTTAATATATGTACACAATATGAATGCTCAGAAAACATTGCTGCAGGGTTTTCAACTGCCAGTGATCTTCAAGGCCATCTGAAAATTTTGGATATAAGGTATCTAATCTTAAGGCACATTATCAATGTAAACACATAAAGTTCTGCTGTTAGGCTTCTTTAGCTCCTTCTGAGCTTCAAGGAACAAGCTATTTCCAATATCTTTATATGGAAAAAAAAAAAGAAAGAAAAGAAGCTTTTTTTCTAGAGCTTGTCCTGGCAATGACCAGGATCATAACAACTACTTCCTCTAAAGGAGGGAACTAAGAGTGGAAGGGGGTAAGCTGGGCTCAAAAATAAGAAGTAGGTGGTGATGGGGAAAGAGTTAGAGTTTCAATAATATGAAACTGAAAAAAACATTAGAGACAATAAAACATGCATATGCTTACTCAAAGATTTATTGGGAGTTTTTGATGTACCAGGCACTGTATATATAACCAAATGCCAAAGGATTCAGTGAAAAAAATATTGGTGACCTCTAATCATCTCCACATTGAGAAAACAAGAAAGTTTCAGGGGAAACTGAGATCTAGAGAAGGATCTAAGCAGATTTAGATAGATGGTCCTTCTATACCACAGTACTGCAGGGAATACTTACAAGAATATGAAGATCACTAGAGTAAGCTCTGGGTTTCAGCTTTAGTTTTACAATTTTGAGCAAGTCTGTAAATTTTGCTGACTCTAGTTTCTAACCCTAAAGGATAAGATGCTTTGTCTTCAATGTTTAGTGGGGAAGATGTCATTTATGTGAGCTTTTGGGGATTATAATAAAGTATGAACAAGTGGAGGAGTGTCATAGAAGACAGAGAAGCCAACTCTTTCTGGGGGAGATGTCAGAGCAGCTTTACAAATATTTGAGCTCAGCCTTGACCAAGGAGAACAAATTCATAAGGCAAATATAGATGATGAGTAGAAATTTCTGGCAGAGGGCAGAGGAAACAGCATTTATCAAGGCCCTGAAGAAGTCATTCCTTCATCCATTCTTTCAACAAATTAGCGAGAGTTTATTATTAATTGCTCATTAGTTCTTATTCATTAGTTATATTAATTTTAGTATTATTATCTAATACTGTTCTAGATACGTTAATACAATAGTACAAGGCATGTCTCTGCCCTCAAAGTATAAAATCTCATGGGAAAGAAAGATAACAGAATCAATAAAAGGTATAATTGTGAAATAATATGATATAATATGGTAAAATTTTAAATAATAAGTACTATGAGAAAAATATAGCAGGGTATGAGAATAGATAATGAGGGCAAAGGTGGAAAGTATTTTATTTTTATTTTATTATTATTTTTTTTATTTAGTTTTGAGAGAGAAAGAGAGAAAGAGAGTGGGCAAGCAGGGGTTGGGGCAGAGAGAGAGGGAGACACAGAATCTGAAGCAGGCTCCAGGCTCTGGACTGTCAGTACAAGAACACTGAGCCTGACCTGGGGCTTGAATTCGTGATCATGACCTGAGCCAAAATTGCATGCTCAACCAACTGAGCCACCCAGATGCCGCAAGGTGGAAGGCATTTTAGATTGGGTAATCACAGAGGGCTTCTATGAGAAGGTGACATTGATCTGGGACAAGACAAAGCCAGCCATGAAACGATCTGCAGGAAATTCCAGAAAGAGGGACATCAGCACATGTGAAGACACTAAGATGGTTCTAGGAGGAGCATGCTGAATAAGGGGATGATTAGGTGGAGGTGAAGTCAGAAAGCTAGGCGGGGACCACCTCTTATAGGGTCCTGTAAACATTCTAAGTGTAGAGGCAGCCAATGGAGAGTTTAAATGGATGAATGACAGGACATGATTAACATGCTTAAAAGATTGGAGGGTAGACTGGGTTCCAGAAGACGGGGTAAAAATGAATACAGCAGCCTCTGGGTGGTTCAGTCGGTTCAGTGTTCAACTTTGGTTCAGGTCTTGATCTCACGGTTCATGAGTTTGAGCCCCACATTGGGCTCTGCACTGAGAGTTCAGAGCTTGCTTGGGATTCTTGCTCTGTCCTCTCTCTCTGCCCCTCCCCTGATCGCACTTTCTGTCTCTCTCAAAATAAATTAAAATAAAAAAAAAAACTTAAAAAAAGAAGAGAATGAAATCAATTATGACAATGTCTTCTAAATAGTTCAAGTAAGAAATGACTATGACTTCTACTTGAGTATCATTTGTACAAATAGTAAGAAATGGTTGAATTGTTTAAAATATTGTGTTCCATGGAGTCAACTGGATTTACTTGGATGCAGGGATTGAGAAAAGGAAAGAAAGAGAAAGAAAGAAAGAAGAAAGAATAAAAAAGAAAGAAAGAAAGAAAGAAAGAAAGAAAGAAAGAAAGAAAGAAAGGAAGGAAGGAAGGAAGATGACTCCCAGATTTTTGGCCCAGAGAAATGGTGGTGTCTTTTAGTAAGACAGGGGAGGCTCAGCATAGAAGATACAGAGAGAGAAGAAAAGTTCTGTTTTGACATGTTACGTTTGAGGTGCTTATTAAGCACTTAATCAGAGATGTTAAGTAGGCTTAAAGAAAAGCAGACACGTGCTTTGAACTGTAACTGGTGTGTGGTGGTTGAAGAGTTGCATGTGCGTAGAGAGAGCAAGTCCAGGCTGAAGAGACAGGTAAAGAAGACAGGTGCATGTCACATGAAGATGGACTTTGTCCTGTAGGCAATGAGGGACAAATGTCAGCAGTCTTCAGTTTCTGAACACTCACCCTGACAATAGTATAGATGGCTCCCAAGCTAGCAAGACTGGAAGAAGAGGACTAATCAATAAATTACCATTATTAATATAAGGTAGAGTCCAGGAAAACCTCCATTAAGGCAGAGATACTGGGAATAGAAAAATATTTTGGACATTTTGGGCTCAAGACACCAGTAGTCCCTATGAAATAGAAACCAAGCTGAAGACAAAGGCTTGGGCTGGTAATGTTGATGCAGAAGTCATCAACATCTGAATAAAAGCTACAGCCACATGAGTAGGTAAGACTGCCTGGATTAACATGCAGAATCAGAAAATAAGCACACCAAGGAGAGATTTTTGGGAATAAGCAATTTCAAAAGCTGATGGAAGATGTGAAGCCTGGGAAGGAGACTGACATGGATAAGAATGTCTCTAAACTGATTGTCTTTGTCAGCTTAGGCACCTAGCACAAAGTACCATAGACTGGGCAGCTTATGAACAACAGAAATTTAATTTTCACATTTCTGGAGGCTGGAAGTCTGAGATCAGGGTGCCAGCACAGTCGAGTTCTGATGAAAACTCTTTTCTGGGTGTCAGACTGCCAACTTCTTGTTATATCCTCACATGGCAGAGAACAGAGAAAGGAGGCAAGCTCTGGATGACCCCTATCAGAGCATTAACCCAGTTAATGAGGGTTCCACCTTCATGACCTCATCAAATCTTAATTAGCTCCCAAAGGACCCTCCTCTTAATATCATCACATTGGGGGTAGAGTTTTAACATATGATTTTGTGGGGGGACACATTCTTTCATGACAGTAACTATCAGCCCTAATTTCTATAACTAACTCTAATTTAGAGCAGGTCAAGAAATAGATATTGAGGAAGCAAGACAATAAACATATTACAATGCTCAGCCCTATGCAACTGAAGTCTGTAATTTTGTCCAGAGTCTGTTTAGCTTGAATGTGTCAGCAATCAGATCCTGAATTCTTCATTAGGAGATGCAATACCATGTTGCAGAAGGGAGGGAAAAAGGGAGAGAAGTAGATAAAGGGGGTGAATATATGATGCATCATAAAGCTGGTCTTTACTGTGATTGACTTCTAAGTCCCTCCTTCAAGAATCTACATGGACTGTATCTCAGGACAGTTCATCAGGGGGAGAGAGGAATCATATTTATCACCATCTCCATCTCCCACTAATCAAAGGTTTGGCCCAGGGCACATTAACTCTCCCACTCTTTAGGTTTTACATATGTGGTCTCTGGGCAGTATCAACAGAGAAGCTGTTGGCTGGAAAATGAGGCGTACAGTATGGGAATGAGGGAAGGTGAGATTAAGTTGTGCAAAATAGCCCAAAACTGCATAAAAGGATGATTGAAGCTCCATTGAAGGCTAGAACAAGAGACATACAAGAACAAGCTCTGAAATGGTACTTAAGAAGTATCTGATTTAGTAACTAAATATGAAGAGTAGTTAGGTGTTTTGAGGTCTTCTGTTTATTCGGAGGTATTTATTGAGTACTTGATGTTCTTGACACTCTTCTAAGATCTTTGAAATATATTTCCATGGCAATTTTATAAAGTAAGGACTGTTACATGGTCATTTTACAGACAACGAAACCAATGCTTACAGAGTTGAGTACTTTGGCCAAAGTCCTATGGTAATAAGGGGCAGATCTAGGACTTGAACCCAGTTCTGTCTAACTCCTAAGCCCCTTCTCATTTCACACTTCATAAGCATCTCACACCAGACTAATTATATTAGAATTTATTGGGAAGGGGCCTATGTGTCAACATTATTTTTAAAAATTCTCCAGCTAGTTCAAATACACATCTAAGAGTGGGAGAGAGCCAAAGCATAAGAGACTGTTGAGAACTGAGAACAAACTAAGGGTCGATGGGGGGTGGGAGGGAGGAGAGGGTGGGTGATGGGTACTGAGGAGGGCACCTTTTGGGATGAGCACTGGGTGTTGTATGGAAACCAATTTGACAATAAATTTCATATATAAATAAAAAAAAAAATTAAAAAAAAACAAAAAACAAAAAACAAATACACATCTAAGGCATAAGTGCCCTATTAAAAAAAAAAAAGTAAAACAAAAATCTTTTTTACCCATGGATTTCAAATATAAGTTGGAATTATATTTTATTTTATTAACGTGAAGGTTTGTTTGATTCAATGTTGATGAGAATAGGGCTTCCATGTAGTGTAGAAAACTAAACAGCAGTCAATGTACAGGAAGCATGTTCATTAAACCCTAACATTCAATACTATGTTGAGATCACATCCTTATGTTTGATAGCACTGTCTTTCATTGCTCTTTTACTGCTTTGTGATCCCCTGAACTGTGTTCCTCCAGCTAAGGATAAAAAAAAAAAAATAGAAATGTCTCTAGATTCTCCCTGCCTGGTAAAATATAAATCTTAGAAAATCAAATTCCAACTTGAGAAATCTGGTTTGGATCAAAGAAACTGAATCATTAATCTGGATCCTTCTCCAAAACTGGAGTCAACCCAAGTCCGGACCATGATATATATGGAAGAGGCCAGATATTTAGAAGGATATTAATTCTTCCTTATTGTTGATGTGTTTGTGCTGACAGAGGAGACAGAGACCAATGACAGAATACTGAAAGGCTGTATTTGAGTATTTTTAGCTTGATTAAAATAAGGAATGATTTAAAACTATTTTAAACAGCTCTTCTCACAGAATCCTGCAAAGCTTCCAGCCTGATTGCTGGATGGGAGAAGCTTGGCCAAAGATTCTGCATGATGAAGAAGAACCTCTCCCATTCAGACTGAGCCTCCAGCAGTCAGAGATTGCACCCCATCAGTCTAAACAACATTTTTTTGTGATGGAAACACAGACCACAGATGGGAACTGTCTTTTCGTGTCTTAGATGGGAAACCCCAGCAGTTCTCATGGACTGCTTGAAGACATTCAGAATCATACTGCAGTTGGCAAAGTGACTATTTCCCTTCTGAGGAACACTCTCAGGTGACAGTCAGCCATCACAGGCAGGTGGTTTTGAATCATGGAATGATGTTAACGTGAACCAAGCTTTCACCCCTGAAAAAGCCTATTTCCAGGTCTCTCAGGCTGCTTCATTTTCACAGACTGGTGTCCCTGATTCTCATACCGAGAGTGGAGAAGGAAGGAATGGGACTTGGTTAGCTATGAGCTCTGGACTTGTTACAAAGCTAATCCTGCATTTTCTGCATCGGATTCGTGAGACAGCCTGGACAGATGAGCAATTTTTGTGCTGAAAAGGCAGAAACACAATCATTACCCTGCACCCATGTATCTTGCAGGGTAACTTGGACAACACATTCCATTTCAACGCCTCTGATTGTCTGACTCATTTCTTCTACCCAGGGGAGAAACAAGGACTTCTTAGACAAAGCATTCATAGCCAATAAGTTGGGCCATCCTCCAGATTCTGAGGAGATTTAGTGACAAGCCCAAAAACCTCTTCTTAGATGGAGTTCTTTCACCATGGGCTCTACGTACAGTCTGAGTTTTATTTCAGTGATTTGGCTAATCCAATGCCTTCCATGTAAAAAAAAAAAAAAAAGAACAGAAATTATTTGAGAATAAAATCAAACAAAAACAGTGTTCCACCAAGATCTTTCCCTCCCCTGGGACTCACCAGGCACAAATAGCGCCCTGGTGAAAGTCCACAGCATTGTATCAGTGGCAAAACATACTCAAACCTAATTTTAGCCAATATTTTTTAACAGCCTTTGCTTGCTAATAATTATACACGTGCTGAAGCAGAATTCTATAGAAAAGAAAAAACTGGACCTACCCAATCCTGAACCTCATCTTAGAGATAACGCTGTCTCTAACTGCGTCACCCAATTGCCTAGTTACCAAAGGCTTCAGTGTTCACCCTTGGCACACATCAAGTGCTTAACCAGTAATACTTCTCTGGCCACAAATTCATACATTTGGCTTAACAGTGACACAAAAGTGATCCCAAGTGCCACTTTTAATGGATTTTTCTCGTTTATAAATGGACACTCGACCTTATAAGCTTACATGCCAGTTGCCCACACGTATTGTTCTCCCTTCCTTTAAGAATTGAAAGTAAGTTGTTTTTATTTGAGTGAGAGTAGATGACATCCCTTGGGGACCGAAAAATCCAACCAGAACTTGCCTCTGGGTGGCTGAATTGTAAATCGATGGGCACATTAGAAATAATCAGGCGTCCTATGTGCTACACTTAGGGTACAGCGATTAAACCTGAAGATTCATGAATTAGGCTCCAGCATTCAAATCCCAGCCTCACCATTTTATATCCATGGGCAAATTACTTAACCTCTCTAAATCTTAGTTACTTCATTTAAAAAATAATTATGAAATAGTCCCTGCTGTGAGGATTAGGTAAGATAAAATCTGAGTGTTTAGCATCTGTGTGCAGTGAGTGGTAAGTATGGTTCAATAAAAATTAGCTATTATCATTTCACTATTATTTACTTAATTTTGAAAGGACACTGCAAGATTCAGTGGCATTTCCAGGACTAAATCAGATTTATAAGAGGAAACTTTTTAATTCTCATTATGACATTTAAGTTTGTTTCTCTGAGAGTTTGGTAAGATCTCCTACTTTTCCAAATACAAAGGAAAATTTTTTATACTCCCCCTCACAAAAGGTAGTTAGAGGGTAAAAAACTGGGGTTCTTTATTCTATCAGAATCTGCCTGGGTGGTGTCAAGAGTGTTGAGGTAAAATGAGGGAGCAGGCTCTCCACACTCCCCACTAGTTTGTGTCTCAGGGCTCCTTGACCTGCTGAGGGTTCCCCAGGCTGCAAAGTGGTGCCAGATGATGATGTAGGCAGTTACATTAGCTGTGTTCTCCTGTGTCTGTCCCAGGGTTGTCTGAGGGGGATTGTGAATGTCAGGGCACCGCTATGTTTCACAGTTAATGGATATAGCTAAATAGATGGAGTAAGTGAGCTTAATTGATTTTGCCCAAGTTATGGGTGGAGGTGGGGGTGGGAGAGGGGAAAGAATGGGTTCCCAGAGAACAGTAAGCTTAAGGCTATCAAAAAGAGATAAGAAACTAAAATATTTTCATTGCTTACTAAACAAGACCTCAGCTAGGACCCCTTCTCAAAAAGCAATGAAACAAGATTAGAAGAAGGCCAAAGGATAGATCTTACCAAAGATAAATGAGTTCTTAGACATGGTATATTTGAAATGTTTGGGTCTTTCTTGGCAAGAGACACGCTCTCATCTTGCTGTTGTCTCCTTCTCCTCTACAGTTCTCATTTATTACACCCGGAGCTAATCTGTTTTGCCAGGATACTCCCCAAAAACATTTTACCCCTTTCCATTTCTTCTCTTTCTTTAAACCACAGGTATGTGATAGAAATTTTATTCCTGAAAGTAATTGATTTATTTGTGCTGACATCATTAAATGTCACAACAAGAATTTGACTTCGTGTCCAAGATTATTAAAAATACATACTTCTTATCCTTAAAAATAGGAAATCACGTTTCTCTTTCAGAAAAGGAACTCACCCAAAAGACTTGGGTTCTGTTAGAAATTCTCAGCATATGATCTGGAGGATCATCTAGAGTCTGTTATTTTCTTTCACCATAACATTCCCATAGTAAGCACATTAAAATCAGAATTGCTCAATATGTAAGACAGAAACCATGCAAATTTGATTCACACTATTAGTGTTTCAGTGGATCGAGCAAACATCTGTACCAAAATCTTTTCCTGCTTTTAAAAATAAATAAATAAATAATGAAACTAAAAACACTCATTTGTTTATGTCTTTACATCTTAAAGAAAATGAATTAATGGCTTTTAAACCTTTTGCACTAAAAAAGGAAAGTGCTTCCAGCTTGACAACTTAAATGATAAGTTACAGCCCAATGTGTTTTGAAATAGACCTAACATAAATCTATCTTCAATAGGGAGTTCTAATTGGAAGCCACACTGACCCTTCACTCTGGTGGTGCCGCCACACAGCTCGCAATAATAAAGACTGACAAATTGTCGTAACTGGATGTAGACTTAGAATATACTGCCCTCATGGCCTTAGCCACACCAAGTTCAGGAAGGAGACACAACCTTTCCAAGTGTAGAGAAGACTACAAAGGTCCACTTTAAGCTGCTGGACCGGGACCCCCTCCTGGACACAGTTGTCTCATTGGAGGGAAGGCAGGGCTGTGGAGGGGGCAAAGCCTGTCTAAGCAGTGGGGAGCCCAAGGAAGCACCTCCAAAATTAAAAGCATCTGAAATTAAAATGGAGGAGGAGAAGGAAGGCAAGAAAAGAAACAGTCTTCTCTCATGGAGAATTCTGTCCATTTGTGGCCTGCTTGGGAATTAACTTATAGAATTTTCTTGGGCTTCTCAGGTTGGTGTGGGAGGGGTTGCAAATCTCATCCAGAACTCTGATGATTTTTTTTCTGAGGAAAAGCAAACCAGAAAACAAGGAGAGTCTCTGGTTTAGTATGTGCTGTTGAGCAGAGATTGTGATATTGAGACCATTCCAGGAAAGGAAGTTTTAAGGCCAAAATTAAAATAGCACATTTGTTCCTTGCAATTTGAGTTCAGAATCCCCCAAGGCTCCTTCCCTGGGAAGCCTTATTTTTCATTTGAGAGATGTTGTGCACCATATGGATTTTTTTTTTTTTTTTGGTTTACATATTGCATTTGCCAAGAATGTCTTATGAGACACAGCACCTCATTTTCCATCGGGGGTCCCAAGAGATAGCAGATACCTTCAAAGCTCTCTCTATTTGCTTGGTAAATGTAAACATGCAGAATAAAACAACACTATTTAGCAAATAAAATGATACTCCCATAACTTTTAAGCTGTGCAAATCATAATTACAGCAATCTCAATAATTATTATCACTTAATTTTCAAAGAGCACCAACCTTCATTTAGACACAAACTAAAATTGGAATCCAGCCTTGACATTAGTCTATTTAGACTCAGAGTCTCAGCAGAAGGCATATATGTGTTTGAACATTTTGACTTAATTTACAGGTGAATTCAATCAATGTGTCAGTTCCCACTGAACTTACAAGTTGCTTGACTAAATTGATTGAACAAATTGACCTATTGTGTTGTCACCTCGCCACTGCATAGATATGGAAGTGGGGATTAGCTAAGGGGAAGACGTGACATGAAAAAGGAGAGTATTTAAAGTAGTTGAGTGTTGTGTTATTCTCTTTGCAATTCCTCATATTTGTTGCTGGTATATTTTTAGGTATTGGCAGTTCTCAAAGAATGAAATTCACTAAAGTGGACTTAAAATGGAGTTGGGGAAGTGTTGAATTCAAGGGGAACACATTCAGTCTTCCACTGACAAGCTCCTCTAGACTTCTTTGGCTCCATTTCTTTGTTGCTGGCAGTCTTAGAATAACAGACTGTCTTATGATCTTTCAGCATCTTCTCTTTGGCGCTCAGGCTTACTGGATATTGCAATTTGAATCTGGAAGACTCTTAGATGTCTGGATCTTGGTTAATGAAGAAACTGTCTTCTCTTCACTTACTAAGTAGCTTACTAAATAATCTTAAAGTTGAGAACAATAACTTGGCTGTCTGATTTTTTTCTTCTGAATCACTGAAATCTCATCCAGTGTTAACACGCTCCTAGTGACAAAAGCTGGAGAAGGTACAGGAACCCTAGCCTTTGAAGATCTTATGTTTTGTTCACATAGGGTTTATGTTCGTTTGTTTTGGTAATTTGCAATTAGAGTACTCTGATCTACATGTTTCCTGAGGAACATTCCAGGAAATGTCAAATATATATTTAAAAGTTACCTATATGAGTAAAAAGTGAAAACTGTATTATAATACAGTGATATTCAGAGTAAGTTGTCAAAATACTCAGAAAACTATTTTATTTGGCACAATGACTCAAATAAGTAATGGAAATGGGGTAGGGAATGGGAGGAAAGATGACAACAGCTTAGCTAAATAGAACACACTAGCTTGAGAAATCTTGCAGCAAGCTGTCTCCCCAATACTCTGCAGTAACTGTCTTTGGCCATTCTGTTCCTGTGTCTAATCTGTTGGCTTTTATAACTACTAATTTCATTTAAGGGTGGTGAAGTGGACAGAACTCTAACAAAAACAATGGCTTGCACTAAAGGTGTTAATAAATGGTGTCGTTCTAAAACATAATCACAATAACTGCCACTTACTGAGCACTAACTATGTGCCTGACCCCATATACCAAGTGCTTTGTATATTTTACCTCATTTAATACTTACTACTTAATGAGTTTTCCTACATAAAGCATGGTTTTTGGGGTCAGATGGAACCTGCATCTGTATCTTAGCTGTGCCATTGACCTAGCAGGGTGAACTTGGGAAGTTACTTAAATCTCTCAAAGTCCCTGTTGGTTCAATTGTAATCAGGTACTGCACATCACCTGACATTTTTTTTAATTTTACTTATTTATTTTGAGAGAGAGAGAGAGAGAGAGAGAGAGCAAGCGGGGGAGGGCCAGAGACAGAGGAAAGAGAGAAATACCAAGCAGGCTCTGCGCTGACAGCACAGAGCCTGATATGGGGATTGAACTCACGAACCATGAGATCATGACCTGAGCCGAAACCAAGAGTCAGACACTTAACTGACTGAGCCATTCAGGCGCCCCTCACACCTGACAATTTCTGAAGGTAACTTTATGAATGAACATGTACGTGTTCTGAATTTCTATAAATGACATTATACTGTGTATGAATGCTACTTACTACCAGGTCTTGCCTTACTTAGCCTTCACTGTCCTCTTTCCATCACCCAGAGACTCCCACTTCCTCTGGTCTTCTCATGGAGCTCATTTTCAATCATTGTGCCATCTTCTGTGTTCTTTCTGAATCATCAAATTCTCCATAATTCACTGTATTTCAGCCCCAAGTAAAACACAGCTCCATGATGAAGGCCTGTCTGAAGTTGAGGTAATGAGAGGGATCAGCATGTGTTACTTGCATGCCATACACCTTTATTTTAATCCCCAGTGCAGCCCTGGGAAGCCATGTGCCCTCACTTTTCCGTGGACAGGCGGAGGTACAGAGGAGATAAATGCCTGGTGCCAACATTATACAAATTCAGCAGCAATTTAGCCACCCTTTCCCTAGTCTCATTTTCTTTTCTTTCTTTTTTTTTTTTGGATACATACATGCAATGTAATTGAGAGCTGTTTTTTTTAGCAAAACTTTTTTTCAATTTAAATTCAAGTTAGTTAACATAGAACCCAGTGATTCATCACTTTACATATGATACCCAGTGCTCATCCCAACAAGTGCCCTCCTTAATGTCCATCACCCATTTAGCCCATCCCCCCCCCACTCCTCTCCAGCAACTGGCAGCTTGTTCTGTGTTTAAGAGTCTTATGGTTTGCCTTCCTCTCTGTTTTTATCTTATATTTCCTTCTCTTCCTCTATGTTCATTTGTTGTTTCCCCAATCTCATTTTCATTAAATACCAGTACTCCATTTCTACTTGTTCCCTTGAGAAAATAACAACAACATGCTCTTGTCAATTTAGAATGAGTAAGATGTTGGCTTTTTTTTTTATAAGTGCATAAATAGTGTTTGCATCTTTACATAGCTAAGAGTAGATCGGCTCTGGGCAAAGTGCTTTAAGTGTGATGATTAGAACCACATCGAAGTAAAAATAAAGCACAAATGGCAATTTGCAAGCAAAACTACTCAGTTCAAGTTTTTGGTGGGGACTATTTTCTGGTTCACTAGAGACTTTTAAACTTATGACAAAAAGATGACTTAGAATAAAAGAAAATTAATCCCTTAGTTATGCTATATTAGGGACTACTTAGGTTGGGTAAAGAAGGACAAAATGTGGGTAGGGTATAGGATTCTGGAAGTATCTGTCTGTATGCAATTTCTTAATGGCTGTTATGTCTACCTTTTGCATTCCAATATTTTCTAAATTGGTATATAATGTCTACTTATGTGATAACTTACCAAGCAAAATCTTATGCTCATATCAGAGTTTGTTTTTGAATGAGGAAAATAAAAATAAAAGATATTTCATCTACATCTAAAATATCGGCAGAGGCCTTGGCTCTTTCCTGGTCCTTTAAATATCCCAAGTATGAACAAGACACCCTAAGAGATACCAATTTCATTTAAACATCAAAGAAAAGCTCTCTGTTTTGATAGGTTTTCTTCTGTGTCTTTGGCAGTGAGGGTTTGTAAACATTGCTGACCATCATCCAGGTTGTTGTCACAGTTACAGACCTACCTTTTACCTTTGGAAATGTGGCTCTTCCTCTCCTTTGGTGGCATTACTCCCTGGAGGCTTGTGCCTGCCTGGTGCTGTCCCTATGAGAATGAAAGCCACAGTTTATGATTTTACATTTTATTTCATCAAATCTGTCAAAGACAAAGCCCTAGAGGTGAAAACCTTCCTCCATAAGCAAGCTAGTATCTACCCGTCTTTAGTATTTCCAACTTCTTTTCGCAGATAATATAATGCAGTTCCTTGAGAAGCAGCCTTGTCCACAGAGAAGCCAAAGTGCTTTAGGGGTCAGTCAAAAGGCTGAAAGTTCAGCCTTCAGCTTCTCTGAGCACTTTGCCCTGTGTGGAACCTCTCAGCTATGGTGACAGTTAACAGCCAGATTCTAGGTGACATGGAAACTTGATCACCACATCAGTACATGGGCCATCAAATATGTGACCCTGAGGTGAAAGTCTCCATGTTATGTTACCTCTCCCCTCAGCCAGGCTGATCCCCACAAAGCACTGCTTTTCAATTTATATTTATATCCTCCAACCCTCCTTCCTGTTCTTTCACACAAGACAGTTGACAATAGTAATAAATGTGGTCGTATTCAAGGATGGGGCTGTGACAGGCTCAATAAGGAGTGGACTGATTTGTTGCTTTGGGGTTGAAAGCTCAGACTTTCATGAAACAAAAATATTATATTCAAGGTAATGATTTATGGCCTTGACTCCTGTTTGATTGCAGACCATAAATACTAGCAAACGGTACTTACAGCATCTCTAGAGGACATTAGGATCATACTCAAGTTTATTTTATATAGCAATTACTGATTCAGTAGAAGCCTGGACACTACTTGAAAAATATTATTTTTCCCCAAAAAAGTCTTTGCAAATGATTATACTCCACAATGATTTGCACACACTCCAACTTTAGCCGTGTGACTCTAGAATGCTCAAAGAAATCCAATGACAGATCAACTAGTGAGACAAAAGCTGATGCCAATCGATATGCTGACAAGGATGTCATTTTTTAGTAAATCCTGTAATAACCTAGCTTCCCAGTTTCAAATGCATGTACTACAACTAGCATTGTCCCATTAAAATTTAGAAACTACCATGCTTGCTGACTGGACTCACAACACCAGTCTTGCTCAAATCTCTTTGATTTCCATGGGTCTAGTTTCTTCAGTGGTAAAACAGGACCACCTGTTCCAGTGGACCCATGTTGGCCTCAATCACACCATTTCTGCCTCCTGTGTGAGTGTAGTCTTATCCCTCTTCTCTCCCTGAAGTGGGTCCTGGTCTCTCTTGCCCATTCAACTACCCCAAAGTCTTAGAGCCACGTAGATGCGATACCATTAGCCATTTGTAACTGAAGCCTGTGCCAGCCAGAATGAAGAGGAGTGCCTTGTGCATAGGATGCTTTATTTATATTACAAAAAACATTTTAGTCCCAGGAGGCATGTATTTATGCTCTCTATAGTTAGTGCTCAGTGAATTAATTTATTTAAAGCAGTGAATGATATTTTTCTATGATACAGATTTGATCCCTATGTGGAAAAGAAAAAAAGTCCTTCCTAAAAGCTTCCACTGACTTGTAGAAGTTGGATCCAAAATGTGCTATTTGAAATGCTATTGAAGGAAAGTCTCCCAGCAGATAGGGATACAGCTCAGGAGCTACTTTGCATTTATTATTACAGTAGGTAGCCACTCTTCCTTCCATATCTTGTTTGAGAGACTTCCCAGAAGATAAAAACCAATTAACTCTTTATTTTGGCAGTGATCATCCTAGGTGTTCTTTTAATGGGTATTATTCTTTCTAAATTATAGATGAGCTTGATAGTAAGACAAATGCCATTATCTGAGTTATTTATTCATGGGATGTTGTCTGTAACATACCCACACTAGTTTTTCTCAAAGTTTAGTATTGATCAATTGCTTTAATCAGTTGTACCAAGAGATGCTAAAAGACTCAGCAATCACAGCTTTGAGTATCAGCATCTCTCTCTGGGTCTCTGCCAGACTAAGAGTGAAAACTGTGGCTATTTTCAAACTCTTGGTAACGAGAACACTAAGTTGAAGTGAATGGATGGCTACTCACGTTTAGATGGGAGAATTCATATCCTTTCTCCAGCTTTCACACACAGGAGGTCATCACTCAGACAAAGCCATCATACTTTTGCACACACATTGTGTTCAATTGTGATCTTAGTTGGGGGGAGTACAGACACCCAGCTCTGCTCTCTCTTAAAGATACCCACATTTTTTTTCTGACTTTGCTTTCTATGCAGGGAACAAACTCTGCTGGCTCCCCAGAAACACATGGCCGAGACCTCAGTAGATAATCAGCATTCTGTCTAGAGGCAATTAAAGATGATATAGTTGGGGTTCTATTTTTATTTATACTGTGTAATGAGGCTCCAAATTAAAAAAGTTATATCCTAATCTCCATTAGTGTAAGGAGTTGCAGCCTTGTGAGTGCAGTGGTCCATATTAGGTGACAAATTTATCATTTTTACACTTTCTTTCAGTGCCAAGATTCAGCATTTCCCGAGGACAAGTACTGATACAAATAGCAGGAGATCTACCCCCCTCTCTCCTCGTCCTACTGTGGAAGTGGGTTTCATTTGAGCAATAAGACCTGACAGACTGTGCATTTGTGGGCAATTACAGCACACCTTAGGTGGTATTAAAAAGCATAAGGTCAAAGATGGGGGCTTTAACTTCCTAAGAAGTGCAATAATGACCCTGAAATGCACAGCTTGGACACCTTATTGCAATCGTAAGACAGAATACATTAAAATAAAGAAAACAAGGAACAAAGCCATAGTGGAAATTGGGAGATGAGGGTATGAAATCAATGTCAAACAATCCTAAGTCTGTGTATTTGGATTTCTATAGGCATTTCCAAATGTTTATCCCTTTACATAGCTTTGCTGCTTTCTCATGCAAAATCAGAGACCCCATTGTCTCCCAAACTCTTCTGATCAGTTCCTCTACATTTTGTAATGAAGTTGGCAAGACTGGAAATATTATTTGAGTAGGGGACTTTGCCAAGGCTGGTGTCTGGTAGGGGTCTGCATTGGTTTTTAGAGTTAGGCCAGAGTCTGAATGGGACAGAGGCACTGGGGGAGGGCCAGAACACTTTTGGGTCAGTAAAGCACTACCGATTAACCACTGGGAAATTCAAGACTGTTCTGTATAAAGTTAAACCCTGCAATAGGCTGAAAAATGGCCTTTCAAAGGATATCCACGCCCAAATCTCTGTAACCTGTGAATGTTACCTTATATGGCAAAACCAAAAACATCTTTAAAGATGTGATTAAGTTAGGGATCTTGAGATGGAGAGATTTTCCTGGATTGTCCAGGGGGACCCTAAATGCAATCACATGTTTCCTGAGAAGAGAGAGGACATTGCTGGGGGTGAGGGTGGGGGTTGGTTCTACACACAGACACACAGAAATTAAGGCGATGTGATTCTGAGGCAGAGGCTGGAATAATGCAGCCACAAGCCAATGAAGGCCTGAATCTCTGGAAGCAGAAGACAAACCCACTCTCTTCTAGAGACTTAGGAGTGAATACAGCCCTGTCTGCCTCCCAATCTTCGTCCAGTGATTCTGATTTAGACTTCGGGCTTTCAGAACCACGAGAGAAAAAAAAATGTTGTTTTAAGACTCCCTTTTGTGGTAATTTGTTACAGCAGCTACAAGAAACAAATCCAAGTCCCAGTAGGGTAAGGGCTTGCAGTCTTGCTGACCCCACCCCTTCCAAGACTATTCTTCAAGGTTACACTATGGGTTTATTTCTATATACTACTCTGTTTTCCAAGAATCTAAAAGAATAAAATGTCTTGACTACCACATAGGTGCTGTCTCCCCTGCTATGTTTTTTTTTTTTTTTGAGAGAATCTAAGACATAGGTTCAAACTTCACAAATACTCCAATTAAAAGCCCAAGTCTTTCCTTACCCATGTTACCCTTCTCACCCCCCACAAAATTTCCTTTCTTTTCTAGGACCACTTCTTTCAGAGAATCTTCCTTGAGGTTTCTACTGGGAGTGCCCTCCTCTCCCAAATAACCTATATCTATTTTAACCCTTCTATGCCTTTTGCCACAGAGACACATGCCCATGAAGCCATCTCCCTGGGGAGGGCTTGACCCCACATAGAGAAAGAACATTTGTATCCTCTGAGGTGCGTTGGCCAGGCTTTACACCTTGAATCCTGAGTAGGAGCAGTGCCTCCCAACTGCCAGCTAAGAATGCCAACTATGTGGGTCAGAAGTCTAGCCACTCCGTATTCTCCCATCAAGTGGGAATTAGATCAATGACACCCAAAACTCTAATGAGCTCTTCAGGGTCTTAGAATACTTGACGGGAGGGAAGAAGGAGAATTCTTTCTTATAAATGGCTTATATTAGGGTTCTGTGAGGCTAGCCAACCTTAATTCTGTGAGAATTCAGTATTCAACTTGGGGCAAGAGTCTATGAACTTTTATCTCGGGAACACTATTTATATAATATACCAATATCCTTAAATTGCTATGGAAGTAGGAAATGGTCATGAATGAAATAAGCAAGTGATTTGTCTACAGAACTGCCTGAATAGAACTGAGGAGACCATAGACATCCCTCAGTGCACCGCAGTTCAACTTGTGGAGACCTAACATACTCTGCATCTGGTGACCATAAGTTTACTGGGTAGACATAATGTGTGTGGATAGAGGCGGGGAAGTGTGCAATAAGCTATTCAAGATCTTGGAAAGATCCTTTTTCCCAGGAACACTTCCCCTGAAGGTGTTTTGTTTCACATGCAATTGAATAGTCTTCTGGGGGGCAAAGGAACAAAAAAGATTTTTGCTTATTTGTTTATTTTCTAAGGTATGGTGAAAGAAAATCCATGAGTAACCATGGCTATCAATTGAACCATATTTTTAGGTAGCGCCTTCTCCTTCACATTTAGGTAACAACCACAGCAGTTCAGGAGGAGAAGTAAATAATAATAATGAGGATTATAATAGCTGATAATTATTGAGGTTTTGCTCAGTGCCAAAGATACACATGATCTTGTTTCATCCTCACAACAGCCATGTGGAATTAGTACTATTGTTAATCCCGGTTTTACAGGTGAAGACTCTGGGGTCAGTGAGGTTAAGAGACTTGGCAGGGTCACACACAGCTAGTTGGTGGTGGAGCTGTGGCCAGAGCCTTAGCAATCTGTATCAGGACATACGCTCTTTGGGGTACACAGAATAAAAGGATTTATACTTTGGTAGCAGGTCTATAATAAACTCAGGTGGCTTACTGTCCATAAATACACTTAATATCATCTCTACATCCTTCCCCACCTGGGCTGGAGGAAATAAAACTTAACCTCCTTTAGGGCTTCCTCATCTTCTTCAGCAGATTCGGGCAGGGTTTAGGGATCTGATGGACATGTCAAGATAGGGTAGACCTAAGTTTCTCTGTCTGGTTGCTCCCAGTCCACGTGATAGTCTCTGTTCTGTGGCTTCGTGCCAAGCCTGGGGCCAAGAATGTTGAGGTATTTCCCGAGAGCATCCCACACCCACCTTTCCTGAGCCCCCTCAGCCTCAGCATGTTGCCAAGAGCAGGGAGCAGGTCCTAGCTCTCCTGAACTAGGGAAATCTGAGTTGACATGAGGGAGACTGATCTCCTTCCTTTCTTCCCTACCTGCCTCTCTCTTTTTCTCCCAGAGAGATATGCTCTAGGCACTCTTGCATAGGTCACTGCTCTTCTCAATGGTCTTAGAATTTTGACAGCTTTTACTTTCTCCTCTGCTGCAAATCCCCAGCAGGTACAGATCTTGACTTGAACAGGTAAAGAAGATAGAGGAGGAATACAGCATGAAAACTTAAGTAAATATTGCAAAATGTGCCCCAGCCACACATCTCTTTGCTTCTTGTGTTAGTGATTGGCATATGCCCACTTCTTAACTTTGCCCTCACACTCATGCACACATGCATACATCCATACCTCCATAATTGTTCATTCTTTTCATATTTACTCTGTTTCTTCTATTAAGTAAAGCTTATACTATCTAGGTTTTGTCTTTGAAAATACTGATGTTGTTATGGAAATTCACTGAATGTTCCTTTATTAAAAGTCCCAACAGAGGGACACCTGCATGGCGCAGTTGATTGAGTGTCTGACTTCGGCTCAGGTCATGATCTCACAGTTCATGGGTTTGAACCCCACATCAGGCTTGCTGCTGTCAGGCTGTCAGTGCAGAGCCCACTTCAGATCCTCTGTCCCCCTTCTCTCTGCCCCTCACTCACTTGTGCTCTCTCAAAAATAAATAAAACGTTAAAAAAAATTCCCAACTGATTGTACGTTACACATGATGTCCATGAGGTAGTGTGTGGTGCACAGGTGACTTGACCAAAATTTTCCTGTATGTCACTTATACCACCACTTTTTAACATATCTTATAATGTACTTTTTAATTTATGAATTATCTGGGAAGACTTGATGGTTTGGAATTCATGCTAATTTGTTCTGGTTATTAAAATCTTTAGAAAGATTATTAAAGGAATATTTAAGTGTCTCATTTCATGGAAATTAGGAACACTGGGTTATAATGTAAATATATTTATCCAGAAAGTGGGGGTAAAACCTCTAGGGAAGATATGCTATTTACTATCCACATTGGTCTCAATAATGCCACGTGTAGTTGCTTTTAAATATATTGTTCATATCTTATCATGCATATACCTCTCCACCACAGTAAATCCCTGGACTGTTAGTGCATATAGGACATGTGTAGCGATGATTTCTCAGTAGACCTCATCTTCGGGGATCATTTTATTTCCACAGTTTAGTGCCTCCTTACTAGAATAGAGCACTCCATAATTTTTTCTAAAGATTCTATCAGTCTTGATCCAATGTGCTTGGTGATAAATGATTGAAAGTTGGCCACAGAGGGGAAGTAAGCAATGAGTCATGCTGTCTCCTAGTAACCAGTCAGTAAATAGCTTCCAGCAAGTATTTTAAAATCCCAAGCACACTTACCTTTGGTATTATCCTTAGACAGACTATCCTAATCTATATCTGTGCTCTCATCCTTCTTACAGAACTTCCAAGAAGAGAGAAAAAAAGATGGGATCAGTTTACATATGTCTATTACCTTCTTCAAAATTCAAATGAAGACATATCTACACAAGGGAGCCTCTCCCAACAAACTTCTGCCCTTGATTTGTTTTTCTGTGTTTTGCTTGCTCTCAAGTGTGAGAAGTGTTTCTCACCTCATTTGTTTATTTTTTAATGTTTATTTATTTTTGAAAGAGAGAGAGAGACACAGAGTGTGAGCAGGGGAAGGGGGCAGATAGAGAGAGGGAGACACAAAATCCAAAACAAGCTCCAGTCTCTAAGCTGTCAGCACAGAGCCCAACACTGGGCTAGAACTCACAAACCTTGAGGTCATGACTTGAGCCGAAGTCCAACGCTTAACAAAATGAGCCACTCAGGCACCCTGTACAGATATGTTTCTCTACATAACTGTTCAACCAGTTCATATTGCTATCTGGTTCCATAATTTAGAGTACAGGTCAGCAAATCTTGAGAATAGAAAGTGGCAGGAAAGTATATTTCTTAGATATCCTACCCACTGAAGATTGCCTCAGACTAGTTAATTTCAATTTATTAAAATTATTAAAAGCATAAATTCTCCCTAAATGAAAAGTAGGAAAGGAGACAGTTAAGCTCATTAAATTTATCCACCTTTTAGACCATTTCCTCTAAATGTTCAAGGTCAGATCCAATAGCATGGAAGTCCTTATTAGGGATATGGAGGAAAACAAGACAAGAAGCTTGGAAGCAGAAAGCATTTGAAGCAGTGGCCATGAAGCTGATATAGAAGGGTGCTTTGGTTGGACAGACAGCAGCAAGAGGGCTCCAGGAACTAGCAAAGGAGGGACATCAAGGGGAATAAGTAGACAGGGAAGATGAGTGGCAGGGACATAAAGGGCCCCTGAAAATCATCTTAGAAGAACATATAATGTATGGTTGCAACTCTCTGAATTAAACTGTAAGCTGTGGAAAGGTATGATTTATTCTGTTTTCTTTGTTCTTGTTTTCTGCTAAAACTCTATAAAGAGTAAGTGTGCCAGAAATGTTTGCTGAACAAATATACTTCCATTTTAGGCAAAAAGTATAGGTGATCCTCAGACAGAAAAAAGCGAAAGAAAATAAATAAAAAGAAAAAAGAAAAAGAAGAAAAAAAGGACTATCAAGAATGTTTGTCAAGATTATAAAAGGTAGCTCTGGTATCTTATTAAGAAAGCTTTGAGTTTGGGAAAAGTTGTCCCCAAAGCTAGGATCTCTTGGGTAAACCAAACATCAAGGGGAACTGGTTCTAAAGTTCACAGTCTAATTCCTTTAAAAAAAATTTTTTTAATCTTTATTTATCTTTGAGAGAGAGACAGAGTGTGAGCAGGGGAGAAGCAGAGAGAGGGAAACACAGAATCTGAAGCAGGCTCCAGGCTCTGAGCTGTCAGCACAGAGCCCAACTCGGGGCTGAACTCAGGAACCATGAGATCGACATAAGCCGAAGTCGGCTGCTCAACGGACTGAGCCACCCAGTCCCTCCTGCAGTCTTACTATTCTGTACATAGTTTCTCTTCTGTAAGTCTGAAGCCTGAAACAGGTAAAAAAACAAATCATATTTACTAATCTGGTTAAAGAGTAATTGTTGATTTATATGATAATCATAGAATTGTAGCTCTGCTAAGAATATTAGAAAGCATTTAATCTTGTGGTTTTAACCTGTAGTTCTCAGATTCCTCAGTGATACTCAGAGGCTTTCCAAGGGGAAGTGGAGGTTGGCTGGAGGCAAGAAGGGTAGACAGCTCCAGACTTTAAATCCCTTTTCCAGGGACAGACGCTTCCCTCTTGGTTGTTTTTGCATCGAGGTTCTACATAAGATTTCATTGGGTGGGCGGGGGATAGGAGGTAGTGGTTACCATTCTGAGAAAACCAGCAGACAATTGCTGAATTAGTCTAAATCTTTCATTATATAAATGAAAAAACAAAACAAAACAAAACAAAACAGAGACCTATACAATAATCAAGCCAAAGTCACTGTTCAAATCATAACATCTTTGAGCTGGGAACACCCTTGAGGGTCATCCAATCTAAGCTGTGTTCATCCACACTGGGCCCAAACTCCTCCACAACTGGGGGCTCACGTTCTACCAAATCTTCCCACCTTTCTTGTTCTTAGAAAGCCATTTTCCTATAATAAGCTAAAATCTGTTCTTCTATATTGCTAGAAGCCAAATAGAATAATTCAAGTCATTCTTCCACATGATAATGCTTCAGATATTTGAAGATAATCTAACATATCCCCACTAAGCCTGTCATCTCCAGGCACAACATCGCTATTTCTTTCCACAGACAGCATGGTTTCTTTCACGTCTGGTTGCCCCACTTCAAAAAAGTGTTAATTTGTTTATATCCCCTTTAAGGATTCAAATGCAGAATTGAACATATTTCAATAACATTTTAATTTATTCATTAAGACTTTTTTTAAAGTTCCATTGTTTACACAATATCATGGTAACTCTCTTAAGGGGAATAAAGATTGATAGACAAGAGAAGTAATACGGAGATACTATTATCTACAGGGTGGGGTTTCCTGCACAGACAAAAATTCATGCACACACTTTCCCCTCTGTTTCTTAAATATACTTCCCTACCCCAGTCAAAACCGCCCCAGTGGACTAACAGTGAGAGTTGCTTCCTAAAACAAGGCTTTTACTCTTTGCCATCAGTTATATGTGCTGTGCATAAGGATTTATAAATTTGAAACAAATAACTAGCTGACTATGGGGATACATTGGGTCAGATTTAGATTACTCAAACTACATCCAAGATGGCAACTACCTGTCTGTGTAATAGGTACCGAGGTCAATCTGTAGCAAGTTCATTATGAATGTGAACCAGGAGTGAACCTGGGTGGCTCAGTGGTGGAGCATCCAGCTCTTGGTTTTGGCTGAGGTCATGCTAGGCTCTGAGCTGACAGTGCAGTGCCTGCTTGGATTTCTCTTCTCCCTCTCTCTGCTCTTTCCCTGCTTTTACTCTCTTCCTCTCTCTCAAAATAAATAAATAAACTTTAAAAAAAATAATGTGAACCAATTTTAAGTATCTTTAGAAATATACTTTCAAGTGAGATGATAAAAAAATAAAATACATGAAAAGCATTTTAAAATGTATTATAATTGACCGTCACTTATCTCTGCTAATGGAGAAAACTGTTATATAAATAATCTCAAACAGCACGCAAAATGCCATTAAAACACAGTTCTGGAGTATATTGGAATTTACATTTTGAATGCAACAGCAAATTACCTTACTAATAATAGAAGGTTTTATTAAATATTAAAAGTGGCCAGTGTTTCCTTGAGTTCCTTCTGACTAATCCTGATGCATTCTGAGTGGTGGGAGAGTCAATTTGAGATTAAACATTTGCAAGAAATAATCTACCAAACAAATAATAATCCACAAATGCTAAATTTAGAGATGATTATATTCTACAGTTACTGCTGTTTTTGAGCTGCTGTAAGTGGTTTACTGCTCATTCTCATGTTGCTTGCTTTTCATTCAAGAAACTCAATGTGCTTTATGTACATCATCTTATTTACTATCACTGTTGCCTTGATAAATACAATTAGCTCTATTTTGTATTTGGAGAAAATGAAAGTTCAGGATTGTTGAGGGACAATATTTCAGGAGAGGAAAAGGGTAAATCTCACAGAGAATATTCAGCAAGATTTATAATTCTTGAGTATTTCAGTTTGAGAAAAAGACTCAAGGATCATTTAGTTAACTTACTCATTTTAAAGATGAGGCCAGTGACAGTAACACCATTTCAACATTCTATTTAGTGAACTTAAACACTTCTCAACTTCATTTCCATTTCCTGAGTTTAAAATGAGAATACTTACACTAGCTTTTTTCTAATAATAGAATTCTGATAACCATTAATGGGAAAAGGCCAAGATGAATGGAACCGTCTGTCCGTCTGACATCTAGCTAATTTGTACATTGGCAGTATGATACCAGGGGTGCTGGGCTGGGGATAAGAGCCTTGGGTCCCACCCCTTTCTGTGACACTAACATTGCTTTCAGTAAACAGATCTCAGACATGTTTTTGGAGCTCAGTATCTTCATCTCTAAAATTAGGGGTTGGACTAAATCTTTTAAATGTTCTTAGAGTCTAATGTGCCACCATTCTCACTTTCCTTATATAATTTTTGCAAATGCATAATAGATACATATGTCATAGAAATGCAAATTCACAGACACTATAGGGAGAGGAAAGAAGCAGAAATTAAAAATGGAAGATTACATTATATTTCAAAGCTAAGTAATCCCTACAGAGAAAAATGTTGATTCGGTATTTTTAATGTTGTACTTTCTAATACACAATAAATTCTGAAGTGACTGGTTCCTCTTGGGGTATGTTCATTTCTGTTTCCTTCATGAATTTTGGGGAGTTTGTATTCTGAAATAAGTGTCAGGTTCTCTTAGCTTGATGTGTTGTGGTTACTCTTGCTCATGAGAGTGTTTGGACACGTCATCTCTGACAAGTCAAGGAAGAAAAGGACAGGGGTATTTCTTTGAATGAGTTTTTTTCAGTTGCTTGGAGTTTGGAGCTGTAATTCTCAGCTGGCAGTACCACCACATTCCTCTAGTAACCAATTATGTCATCACAAACAGAGATTTATGAGCTCAGACTCTAAAGAAACAGAAGGCAGGATGAATTATGAGAAGTTCCAGGTCTGCAAACACTTTCTCCAATAATTAGCCTAAGGTGGGGAGGAGGGAGAAATTAACCTCACTAAACTCCCATTTTATACAACCCAAATAATACATTGCTAACATCTGACTGAGCACACAAATTCATCTTGAGGTGATCCAGTTTAAAGCCCATTTGTAAATTCAGTCTGAAGGGCTTCACGTGAAAGGGACGAAGGGCTGGGAAATGCACAATGGGGTGCCCACAGTCCCTCCACAGGACAACCAGGATGACATAATAGGGCCTTTGTATCACTGATGGATGCATCTTTGACTTGACCCACAGGTAGACATGAAATGGTTTTGTGTTCGAACAGGAAAAACGGGAGTTCATCACCACAGATACAGGCTTGCGCACATTCCTGATGCAAATACAGAAAAGCTAGTGTGCATAGGCAATCGTGTCTCCATAATGGTGTGTGGCAGCATGAGTTCACAGGTTACCCAAGGCAAGGGTGGCACCATTTACTTAGTGTGTCATTACACAGAAACATTCCAATAGCTATAAAATTGCAAGAAAATATTCAACTCATTTTCATTTGTCCCCTTTTGTTAAAAAACTGCAGGAAAATGTGTCTTGGGGAAACGGTGATAGGAATCCATTAATCTACCAATGAATATTAATATTCTGAGACCTGGTAGGGAATAATAACTTAGTTATATTAAGTGTGGTTACAGCTCTCAGGAATCTTCAATTTTTTTTCATAGAAATAGAACAAACAATCCTAAAATTTGTATAAAACCATAAAAGACCCTCAAGAACCAAAGCAACCTTGAAGAAAGAGAACAAAGTCAGCACACTCCCCAATTTCTCACTATATTACAAAGCCACAGTAATAAAAAGAGTATGATAATGGCATAAAAACAGATACATAAATCAGTGGAACAGAATAGAGAGCCCAGAAATAAACCCATGCATATATGGGCAATTAATTTAACACAAAGGAACCAAGAATATACAATGGTGAAGGGACGATCTTCAATAAATGGTGTTGGGAAAACTGGGCAACCACCTGCAAAAGAATGAAACGGTACCACTATCTTACATCAAACACAAAAATTAACATCAAACAAACAAATAAATAAGACTCGACTATAGAGAACAAACTAGTGGTTGCCAGAGGGAAGATGGATGGGGACATGGGTTAAATAAGTGGGGAATAAGAGTATACTTGTTGTGAGGAGCACTGAGTGTTGTATGGAAGTGTTGAATCACTATATTGTACATCTCAAAATAATATTCCACTGTATGTTAACTCTACTGGAATTTTAAAAAATAAATAAAATTTTAAAAAATTAACTCAAAATGAATTAAAGACTTAAATATGTCTTGAAAATATAAAACTCCTGGAAGAAAAAAAGGCATTAAGTTCCTTGACATTAGTCTTGGTAATGATTTTTGGATTTGATGCCAAAGCAAAGGCAACAAGCGCAAAAATAAACAAGTGCGACTATAGCAATTTAACAAGCTTCTGCACAGGAAATCATCAACAAAATGAAAACACAACCTACCAAATAGAAGAAAATATTTGCAAATCATAATAAGGGGTTAATATCCAACATATATAAAGAAGGCATACAACTTAATAGCAAACAAAACAAAACAAACAAAAAAAACCCCCAAGCAATCCAATTTAAAAATGGGCAGAGCAAGGGCACCTGGGTGGCTCAGTTGTTTAAGTGTCCAACTTCGGCTCAGGTCGTGATCTCATGGTTCATGGTTTTGAGCCCTTCATTGGGCTCTGTGCTGACAGCTCAGAGACTGGAGCCTGCTTCAGATTCTGTGTGTCCCTCTCTGCTTCTCTCCTGCTAGCATTCTGTCTCTTTCTGTCTGTCAACAATGAATAAAAATATTTTTAAAAATGGGCAGAGGATTTGAGTAGAAATTTTTCCCAAAGAAACATACAGATAGCCAACAGCTACATGAAAAGATGCTTAACATCACTAATCATCAGGGAAATGCAAATAAAAACGACACCTATTAACATGGCTATTATGAAAAGACAAGAAATAACAAGTTGATGAGGATGCGAAGAAAAAGAAAAACTGCACTGTTGGTGGGAACGTAAATTGATGCATCCACTGTGGAAAACAGTATGGAGGTTCCTCAAAAAAATTAAATGTAGAATTACTATGTGACCCAGCAATTCCACTTCTGAGTATTTATCTGGAGAAAAAAAATGAAACAGTACCTTGAAAAAATATCTACACCCCCATGTTCATTGCAGCATCATTCACAATAGCCAAGATATGGAAACAACCTAAGTGTCAACTGATGGATAAATAAAGAAAATGTAGCATTTATACACATTTAATATGGCGGAATATTATTTGGCCATAAAAAGGAATAAAATCTTGCCATTTGTGACAACATGGATGGACCTAGAAGGTATAATGCTAAGTGAAATAAGTCAGATAGAGAAAGACAATTACTGTATGAGCTGAGATATATAGATCATCTATATCTATATCTATATCTATATCTGTATCTGTATCTATATTTATCTATCTATATCTATATCTATATAATCTATATCTATCTATATCATCTATATCAATGTCTATATCTATATCTATGTCTATATCTATATCATCTATATCTCTATCTATCTATATTTATATAAGCCAAGATATTTATCTATATTTATATCATCTATATCTATATCAACCAAGATATATAATAAAATAATAAATAAATAAGTTATAAAAGAAACAAGTCAAGGGGATGTAATGTACAGTATAGTGACTATAGTTAATATTGTATTGCATATTTCAAAGTTGCTAAGAAAGTAAATCTTAAATGTTATCACAAGAAAAAAACTACATAGTTTTTTGGATTTGTTACATTTGTTACATTCTGTAACAAATACATTCTGTATTGTGACAGATGTTAACTACATCATTGTGATCATTTTGCAATATATACAAATAATGAATCACTATGCTGTACATATGAAACAAATATGTTGTATGTCAGTTTTACCTCTATTAAAAAAAGACATGAATGTTCCAATTTAGCTCAGGAGGTAAGATGCATGCACACAAGTAGAACCAATGATACCAGGCAAAATATGCCAAGTCAGTGTGAGTGCTGCAGACAGAAAGTGGGATGGGAGCTCAAAGGGAGAAAGAGCCTGAAAGCTGTGGGAATCAAGAAATACTTCCAGAAATTGCCCTTGAGAAAGCCAGTTCTTGTACATGAATTAAAGGCAAAGCCTGCAGGGAGTTTTAAGTAGGACTGTGGATTCACCAGGAAGAGAAACAGGGAGAGAGACAGAACTAGGTAGAAAGCAAGAGAATAGGCAAAAAATTTCTTGTGAGAGTCACTTAAGAGAATAGTATTGGGCAGAGAATAAGGAGGGATTCAAAGACAACATTGGAAAAACTATTGAGAGAAGAGAAAGAAGATGAATGGTTATGAAGCACCTACTGCATACCAGTCACTGTGCTAGACATTCTACATATGTTCTTTCACTCAATTGTTTAATCCTCAGTAAGTTCATAAGACCAGTAGCATTGCTCCCACTTTATAGATTAGACAATAAATTTCAGAGGCATTAAGTGGATCCAGAAGTGAACCCCTTTCCTTATGAATTCAAACCCCATGCTATTTCTACTATTCTTTTCCATGTCCCTGTATCTTCCTTGAGTGTAGAGTCATTATTTGTCAAGGTAGGGAACCAGACTAGATAAGAGCTAAAGTCCATTTTAGTCTCAAAGTACTGAGTCAATCATTTTAAATAAACAGAGAAGAAAAAACAAACAGAAAAGGTACTTGAGGAAAAAGTGGGAAGCTGAATTGCGATGTGAAGATGTGGAAGATAATGTTGGTGAGGAGCTCTGACACAGAATAAATCAACTCAGAACCTCTTCTCTGACCCCTTCTGTGTCCTTTTCTCTAAGTTGGGTATGAGAAGTCCAGGCCAGTCACAGCTAGCTTAGAGACGGATACCCTGAACGTGACCATCCTCCTCAACCATACAGGTCAATCCAGAAATGAGATGGATCAGCTTCTCAGGACTACCTCAGGAGGCAGACTTTCTCCTACCGGGGTCTGCTGCCAACCTCTAACTCACAGCTTCCCAGAACTGGCTGGAACTGACTGGACTTTCCAAAATAGAGATGGCCAGAAGACACTGGGGACTTGTTTCAAGCATATTTTCATCTCCTCAGCCAATGACTGGAAGGAATAAGAAATTCTAATGAGAGACATATTGAGGAGAGAAAGGTGTGAAATGGAGAGTGAAGCGTGAATCCTGAGCATATAAGAAGAGGGGCGTAGAAAAGAAATCATATCAGAAATACTGAAGTGTAAAATAACAAAAAAGAAACGTCTACAAACTTTTATAAACGTGTCAAAATTACCAATTTGTTAGTGGTAAAAGTGAGTAAAATCCGGAGAGAGAGCCAGAGGTAAAGCAAGGTAATGCTAACAAAAAAGTGACAAAATGCTCCACTTTGAGTAAGGAAATCTTCCCCATGGCCTTGTTCAGGACATATCACGTTTCCTAATTTGGAAAAAAAAAATGAGTTTGTGTGTTTTCGTGGACTTTGTATATATGTGCTGAGGAACTTCTGACCACTCAAGCAACAAGAACTGGAGAAATTACTAGACAGCCTTGGGTCATTCTCTACTCGACTTGCCATATGTCAAATACTTCTTTCTTTTTGAAATGACTGTTGAGGGGCGCCTGGGTGGCGCAGTCGGTTAAGCGTCCGACTTCAGCCTGGTCACGATCTTGCGGTTCGTGAGTTCGAGCCCCGCGTCAGGCTCTGGGCTGATGGCTCGGAGCCTGGAGCCTGTTTCCGATTCTGTGTCTCCCTCTCTCTCTGCCCCTCCCCCGTTCATGCTCTGTCTCTCTCTGTCCCAAAAATAAATAAACGTTGAAAAAAAAAAAAAGAAATGACTGTTAAGAAGGAAACCTGGAAAAATCCAAGAATAGAAACTACTCAAGGCCCTTGCTATCACCATGCTGAGTTGGAGCACACCAGTTTCTGAGAGGGTGTATGCAAATATTAAGACTAATAAATCAAAACAAAGGAGTAATCCATAATTTATCGCTTTAAATGTTTTAAACTGCTTGGGGAAACAAAACTTGAGACAGCAGTTCTTCACCTGGCCAGGGCTTAGTGCTATATTTGTTTCCTCATCTGCCTTCACTTATTTTGGAAGCTGGATACTAATGGCTGAGCACACAGTGAGATGGAACCACATTCGGCCAGAACCAACCTGAGTATAATGAACTCTTTGAGGATGTGGCTTCAGTTCGTTAGTGTGAATACATTCAGGAAGCCACGTGAAACGCCCTGGTGCAAATTCCTTTTTTTTTTTTTTTTTTCTTTTTCCTTAATGGACATTTGCTTTGTCAGACTTGCATTACAGGGGAGTTATAAATATAGAAATGAAATATTGATTACTTGTCTCAACTCATTCACAACTTGTGCAAGATCACACACCACAGAGCAGCAGGCACTGAGGGGGTGGGGGATGTGAGCACTTTCAGGAACTAAACTCTCTTAAAGGGTTCTTTGGCTGAAATTCTTTTTCAAAAAGTGTTTCCTCACTAGGCTATTTCAAGAAGCAGAAGTAAGGTTTAGGATAGATTTTTCCCATGAAAATTAGGGCCTTGTCATCCTGCAGATCTTTTCCTTCCCACCCACAGAGCTGGTCAGTCTCCATACATTTGGGCACCATAGGCATGCAGAGCAGCGGGTGGTTGCCCAGGCTGGGAGAAGGCCCACTCCCACCCAGGCATTGACACTGCTCTCAGCTGGGAATAGCAAGCAAGCAGTGAAAGAATGACCGGGGATTGTTTTGATTCCAGGCAGAACGCAAAGAATGCATTCCCTAGGTGTTAGGTCAAAACAACCTAACAAAGGAAGAGAAGAAAGTTTCCCAAGAGCAAGCAGCTACTGATTCCCCTAAACTGGTTTTTTGGGTAAAAACTATTAGTTTATGATGGGTAAGCCTGGTGGATGCCACCTTAACCAAATGGTACAACCCAGTGTTTGGACAAATTGACATTAAGAAACTCCTGATATGATTCACTGAGAAAGGCGCAAAACCACTTTTGTTGTATTCCTGCCGAAAACATTCATAACCAGAGTCCAGGCGTGAGGAGATATTAGCAAACCTCAACTGAAAGACATTCTACAAAATAATGGACTTGCATTCTTTTAAAGGTTAAGGTGAAAAAATACAAAGAAAGGGTTAGGAAACTGTTCCCAATTAAGGGTACTAAAGAGACATGCAACGAAATGAAATGCATGATTTCGAATTGATGAAATCTGAGTATGGACTGTGGATGAGACAGTGACATTACATCAATATTAAGCTATTTGACTTTGATAATTGTACTGTGATTATGTAGGAGAATGTTCTCTGTTCCAAGGAAACACACAATGAAGTAGTTACGGAATGGACATGATGTTTCCAACTTAGTTTTCAATGACTCAGGAAGACAAATTATCTATCTACATCTATCTAGAGAGAGATGGAAAAAGAATGATATAGCAGATGGGACAAAATGTAAGATATTGGTAAGTCTGGGTAAAAAGCATAAGAGAATTTCTTGTACTATTCTTTCAACTTTTCTGGAAGTTTGAAAATATAATAAAAATTTCCAAATAAGTGTCCCCAATATTGAACCTATCAGATTCAGGGTTATAATTATCAGCTTTTTCTTCAAGAATAGGGACTTAAAATTCCACCAGCAATCTTCCCCCTCCTCTAAGATGAAGAACCACTCTCCACCTGGTCTTTTCACTTGGTAGAATACATAGAACAGTTGTTCAAGGCCTCTAAAAAGGAAATAATAGCTGACACACTGGGGTATATGTCTGAATTGGAAGTTCCATTGAATTGGTGACGTTTACCATTTGGTTTCTCCTTTGCTGTATCCCCTGGCCTGAACTCAACAGAGCCTGAAACCTGGAAGATGGTTTCAGGACACAGAAATAGAAAGAGCTAGAAGATGACCTCTGGTTCTGGCTCTAGGAACATGAAGGGGAGCTCTTAACTCTCAGAGAGGGGGTGGAGGGGTACCCTGTTATTCTTTTTATCTTTTTTGTTTTTATTTTTTCTCTGTTTACTTGTACCCTATTCCCAAGGTCATCTGTATATCTCCACTGGTGGCTGAAACAATGGGGTTGTGCAAGAATCTAAAACTCTGAGAGAAGAAACCGTGATCTCAAGGGGACAAGACAATCCCGATGGCATATTTTTATATCTGTCTTTCTTCCTCTAGGCCCAGGACACAGGCATGGTCACAGGAAGTGCATGGTAGACTGCGATAATTTAAGCCCCCATCTGCTGGCTTGAGGACTGAAAAAAGGAGCCCCAAGGAACTGGAAAGTACTGGTGTGGTCATAGAAAGAAAGAAGCTCAGGAAAGCAAACTTATAAAGTAAAGTGAACTCCTGGCCCCCCCTTGAGCTGCTCATGTCTGGATTGACACCCAAACAGCTGAGGCAGGTGCACCTTGAAAGCTAAACTAAAGGATAGACCATTACCTGTGTCCCAGACTGGCTCCAGGTGGTACACATATGGGACAGTTCTGAGTGGCAAGCACTATAGAGGTTTTCAAAACCAAACTGACATGGGAATGACAACTGAAATAAGGGTAGTCATGACTCAACCAAATCAAATTGTTTGCTAAAACAAAAATACCAAAATTCTCAATAGCACTTAATCAAGATCTAGGGCCCTATAATATGTTATTCATAATGGTAATGACAAAATTCAAAATTGTATGACATAGAAAGAATCAGGAAATATTAACTCACATGAAAAAAGACAACAAATAGATGCCTACAATGAGATGACACAGATTTTGGATTCTCTGACAAATACTTTAAAGCAGCTACTATAAAAATGCTTGAGCAGGCAATTACAAACATTCTTGAAACAACGTTAAAATACAGTCTTATTAAAGAAAAAACAAGGTATGTGAGACCACATGGGAATTTTAGGACTGTCAAATACAATAAACAAAATAAAAAAATTCATGAAATGGGCTCAAAGGCAGAATGAATATGACAAGAGTGAAGATTCAGTGCACTTGATGATAGAAAAAATAGGTATTATCCAATCTGAACAGAAGAGAATAAAAAATCAAAACGATGGAAAAGGATCTGGCGTCATGAAACAGTGCCAAAAGTTCTAAATGAAAAAAAAAAGTCTAAATGCATGTCATCAGAATTCCAGAAGGAGAAAAGTGAGATTCAGAACAATATTTGAAAAAATAATGGCTAAAACTTCCAAATTTTGATGAGAGACACAAATATATAGATTCAAGAAACTGAATGAGCCCCAAATAAAATATAGAAAAAGAATTCCACACCCAGATATATCATATTCAAACTGAGAACTGAAGACAAACTAAAAAAAACCAAAAAACAAAAAACAAAACAAGGCAGGAAAGCAACCAGAGAAAAGCAACAAATTACTTAGAGGGGAATGACAATGCAAATGACTGGGGATTTCTCATCAGACTTCATGGAGGCCAGATTAGAAAGGAAGAAATAAAACTGTCACTGTTCACAGATAATATGATTTTCTTTACAGATAATCCAACGGATTTATAAAAATACTCTTAGAACTAATAGATAAGTTTGGCAAGATTTCAGAATACAACGTCAACACACAAACATTAGTTGTATTTCTATATAAAAGCAACAAACAACTGAAAACTTAAGTAAGTACAATATATCATTTACAATAGCTCTAAAAAAGAGAAATATTAGGTATAAATCTGACAAAGCACATGTAGAATCTGTATGCATAGAACATAAAATGCCAGGGAAAGAAAACAAAGACCTAAATAAATGGAGGGACATTTCATGGTCATATATTAGAAGGTTCAACCTAGCAAAGATAAATTAATCTACAGATTTAATGCAATTCCTATCAAAATCCCAGCAGGATATTTTATAAATGTGGACAAGCTGATTCTAAAATTGATATGGAAATAGAAAGGAACTAGTCAGAACACTATTGAAAAAGAAAAGCAAAGTTGAAAGAATCATACTACCCAATTTCAAGACTGATTTATGAACTCATGGTAATCAAGACAGTGTGGTATCGATGAAAAGATACACACATTGATTAATGGAACAGAAATTGTCTAGAAATTGACACACACAAATATGGCCTATTGATTTTGAAAACATGCAAAAGCAATTCAATGGGAAAAGGATAACCTTTATGACAAATGTTTGGAACAATTGAACATTCATTTGCAAAAAATTAAGATAAACTTTAACCTAACCCCTAGATTGTATAAAGAGCTTAACCCTCTAATGCACCATAGATCTAAAAGTATTAAAATAAGACTAGAAAACATTTAGAAGAAAACATAGCAGAAAATCTTCAAGAGCTGGAGTAAGGCAGAGTTTTTACACATGACAGCAAAACCTGATGCATCAGAAATTCAATATTTGGACTTTGTCAAAAATAAAAATATTTGCTCTGTGCATAATATTCAACTATAAGAACACAACCGAATTTTAAGAATGGATGAAATACTTAGACACTTCATCATGAAGGGTATAGGGAAGGCAAATATGCATATGAAAAAGATGCTCCATATTATCAGTCATTAGGCAAATACAAATGAAAACCACAATAAGTTAGTGCTACATAGGTCTTAGAGAATCTAAAATGTAGCAAGTGCTGGCAAGGATAACTGAGCTACAGAAACCCTCATACACTTTTGGTGGGAAGATGACCCAGCTACTCTAGAAAACACACTTTGGCAATTTCTAATAAAGTAAATGTATACTTACTCCATAATCCAGCAATCCACTTTTAAGTATTTTACCAAGGAGAGATAAAAATATATTCACAGAAATCCTGTACACAAAAATACAGATTTTCAGGGGTACATGCACCCTGATGTTTATAGCAGCACAGTCAACAATAGCCAAACTATGGAGAGAGCCCAAATGTCTATCAGCTGATGAATGGATAAAGAAGATGTGGTATATATATGAAAGGGAATATTACTCAGCCATCAAAAAAATGAAATCTTTGCAATGACATGGATGAAGCTAGAATGCATTACACTAAGCTTAATAAGTCAATCAGAGAAAAACAAATACATGATTTCACTCATATGGGAATTTAAGAAACAAAACAATTGAACGTATGGGAGGGAAGAAAAAGAGAGGGAAACAACCATGAGAGACTCTTAGAGAACGGAGATGTCTGGGTGGCTTAGTCTGTTAAGCCTCTTGATTTCAGCTCAGTTCATGATCTCAGGGTCATGAAATTTCACTGGACATGGAACCTGCTTAAGATTCTCTCTCTCTCTCTCTCTCTCTCTCTCTCTCTGTCCCTCCCCCTCTTATATTTTCTCTTTCTCTCTAAAAAAATAAAAATAAAGATAGAGAACAATCTGAGTGTTGATGGAGGGAAGTGGGTGAGGGATGGGCTAGATGGGTGATGGGCATTAAGGAGGGCACTTGTGACGATCACTGGGTGTTGTCTGTAAGTGATGAATCACTGAATACTACTCCTGAAACCAATATTGCACTGTATACTCACTAACTAGAATTTAAATAAAAATTAGGAAGAAAAAAAAGAAAACCTGTACACAAATTTTACAGAATTTCTGTTCATAATTGCCCTATACTGGAAAGAACTCAAATTTCTTTTAACAGGTGAGTGGTTACATGAGCTGTGGTACATCCATGCAATGGAATATTACTTGCCATTAAAAGGAATGAACTATTGATACATGCAATACTTTTGATGAATAATTAAAAGGTATTCTGTTGAGAGAAAAAAGCCAGTCTCAAAGGTTACATATTATACTCTTCCATTTATATAACATTCTCAAAAAAGACAAACAATATCATTTTTCCCAGAAGCTGGGGAATGGGAATGGCGTGATTATAAAAGGCTAGCAGGAGGGAGTTCGGGGAGACTAAGGAAACCTCTCTGGTTCCAGATTGTGCTGAGAGCCACATGATTCTGTACATGTGTTCCATTTCAACTGTACACAAAAAGTCAAATTTTACTGTATGCAATTTTAAAATTAAAATAAAAGAAAAAAATCAACTATAATTTACTTAAGAATAAATTTACCTTCTAAATAGGTAGAGAAAATTCAACAGAACCACCAACTGAGGATCAGCTGCTGTAGGTGAAATTCATTTTGTTTTCATGTTACTTTGGGGAATTTGGAGAATAACATCCATCAACAATAATTCAGTCATTTTGGAACCTGAGGACTACTCAGTTGCCTTCTAGAAACAATCACCCTATGTAGCCCTGTGCGGAGAGTGTGGGTATTCTGCTGACTTGGGATATCAATTCCTATCTTCCTCATGTTCTGGAGCTGGAGCTGATTCAAATTGAGGTAGATGATGAGAGTGGGGAGTGGCCAAGGAGGACCAGCTGCCAAGTTTCCAAGTGTCCTCGCAAGATTGTATCATCTATAATGAGTTCACAGTGGCACAGAGTATGACCCTCACACTTATGGGGTCAGAGATTTGATCCTGTCATTGCCTCTGAGTTGATTGGATGCTGAGAATGTAGTGAAGATCCTTCCTAGCCTCTATATCCATTTACAATTGTGAGTTGACACTCTTTCTTAGAATCGTCTAACTCTCTTTGCCAGATTTCATGCTCAACCAGCAGCCTTCTAGTAATTCATTTCTTTATTCATTCTTTCACTATACATTTCTCAAGTACCTTCAATATGACAAACATTACACTGGGTGCTGGGCATACAAAAATAAATAATGCATATCCACTGCTTCGAGCAGCTCATAGATTTTGCTGCAGGGGAGAGAATGTGATGGCCAGTTGACAGGTATTCCAGGCCCGGTGGCAATGATTTTCCACATTGTGATTTAACAAGGTAAGCTTAGGTACAGCCAGTCATTCTTTTGTGAATTTGCTTAACAAAAATCATTATCCCTGAATTTCACTACACAGAGGAAAAATGATGAAACCCCAGGATTGGACCCCAAATGCATGACTCCAGTGAGGAATTGTCCACCTGTGAAATTCCAGCCTATATCACACCACTAATGATCCACCCTGGAATCTAAAGGGTGGCTGCCTTTATACTCAATCCACACTCAGCAATTGTACTCCAACTCTTCTCTCTCCTTCCTTTCCTGTTTCTATCATTTGTAATACAACACAGTGTCCTCTCCAGGCTGCAAACTGAGCTCCAGAGCTGTTTCAGTCATGCTTTTATTCTCTTGCTTCTTCTATCCTTTGCAGTGAATTCAGGGCTTTTACAATAATATTGTGAATGAATTATAATTTATGTTTATGAGAAAGAGGGGAGGAAGGAGAGAGAGGGAGGGAGAGACAGAGAGAAAGAGGGAGGGAGAGAGAGAAGGGGAGGAAAAGGAAGAGAATGGGGGAAATTAAACCACTTGGGATTTGTAGTATCTTTAAGTACCTCTTAAGTAAAGCATATTTTTAATAGATTAGTTCAAGAAATACACTCTTCAATGGAAAAAAAAATGAGTTCTAATTTTTGCTGCCACCTGTTAGCTATGTTATCTTTGTAAGGTAATTATCATCTCCAGCCTTGGTTTTCTTAACCATAAAATGAAATGATTGGGCTAGAGAATTTCTAAATCATCCCAGTATCCATTGATTCTAGTATTTTTCAAGACGAAATCCTCTCTTCAGATCCTTCACTGTTTTGTTCAATGATTTGTTTCACTATTTTCTCCTGACACTTAAAAGGGCTTTGTGATAGCTACTAGTTGCAAAAAAATATTTCCCATAAATATCATATCATATATGTTTCCTGTTAGGGCTTCTGACATTCCACATGTTTTCAAAGGTAATGGGAAATACTGGAGACAATTTAAGGGTCATTATTGTGTTAGCCAAGAAAATAGCTAATGATGACTTTAGCTACCAGACTATTCAGCCGATCATAGAACCCATTAGCTCAATTAAGTCAATCAAATAGAAAAAAACATTTAGGCTTAAAAAGCCGCCCACCACTAACTACTATTTGCCAATGAAGCTTCTATTTCATGGTGAATTCAAATTGTTTATTTCTTCTATGAAGAAGAAAATGACCAGATCATCTGATTTAGCAGATACGGTTATTCAAGATCACTTAGCATATATAATTATACACCAAATATTCCACTAAATCACAATTTCAAGAAAGCAGCTAAGACTAGAAGTCTTCTGTTGTGAATAAGACTTGAGCTTTCTGGAGTGTAGTATTATTCACTATATTGAGGTAGGTATGGGAGGAAGCCAAGGTCTTTTCTTGCCTTAGGAAAGTTTCTCAATCCTGGGATGGTCTATATGTTCAGATTAGTGAGAAGGCAAGGGACTAGTATTGATATAAACATTTATAATTCCAAATGTTCTGTCTAGTTCTAGTTGTTTACAGCATTCAGACATTGAGTACTCATTTAAGCTTTCAAAGACTAAGCCCTCCAGATAATGCTGTCTTTAACTTAAAGTTGTTTGTTTGTTTGTTTGTTTGTTTTTGTTTGTTTTGTTTTTTATTCAAGTGGGTGCCTCACAGGATGTTTGAAGTGACTCATGGAGAGAAAAGAAAATCCCTGGTCATATTATTTATTTATTAAGTGTGGTTATTATATTCAGGCCATGGTATTGCTGGATAGAATCGGTCCATTGAAAGACTATTCAAAATTGATACAGTGAATATTTTATTCAATTATAAATTTAACAACTGATGTAATCAGTAGTGTGCTGGCAAATGTTTGACAACTGGCTTTCCAGCAGTGGTTTTCTTGGTGTAGACTGATATACCCAACCTACCGATGTAATTTCATCCAAATTGCACAGTTGCTAGAAATTCAACAATGTTAACAAATAAGGAAAAGAATGGCTTTGAATATAATTGGCATTCCAAGAAAATTATTGTTAGACAACACACTTTTATTCCAAATTAAAGAGGGTGTTGGGTCACTTTTTTCCGAAGACCCCTGTCAAGGATCCCTTTAGAAAAAGGCTGGACTTCAGGAAATTTACATTCTAAATATCAACACCTGCTGTGTGACCCGGGGCAGGTCATCCCATTTCTCTGGGACTCATGTATAAAATAAACAGATTGCCTACTTGAGAGATGTTAAATTCTCTTCCATTTCTGATTTCTGCTATTTTGTATGCAATTAAGTCCAAAACTCATCTAAGGTACAGATAGTGGATCTGGAGACAGAAGTGATCACTAACCAGAAATGAGTAGGAAGTCTCCAGTTCTTCCCCAGGGGCTTGCTAGGATCTTGGTTTCTCTCTAAGAGAGATGTTTTGTAATTGATCATGTGTAAGGGTAGGGTCAGATCTGCTTTCTCCGAGGCCTCTCCTCCCTTCTGCCAATGATTTCACCTTCATCTCAGCCCATCCAATGCTATGTTTAGTCCTGCCTTTAAAAAAGGTGAACTTTTGTCTCCATCCCCACTTCTTTCCCCTACATAGCAAAAGATGGTCGAGTATATATTCTTTCATATTTGTGTTGAAATACTCACTGCTAGGAGCAACACAAGAATACCAAATTTGTAAAAACAACACATATTTAGGTTCTCTAAAATAATACAATAATAAAATGAAACCAGTTCCTATTGTCACTTATTGTGCCCTGTTCAATTGTACCTTAAGATTCATTCGTTTTATTGATACGTATCTATTTAAACATCAGTTCTGCACACAATCTAGTCAATATATATCTGTTGAATGCATAAATGAATGAATGGCTGACATATCTGCCTGTATGGATGACATGGTCTCTCTAGTCATTTTCAGGCTGGTAGTGCTATGACAGATTTTTCCTATTTCCATATTTTTCTTTATGTTCTCTGTTTATTTCTAGAGAACAGAAAACCACCTCTTTCACTGTGGGGGTGGGGATTTTGGCAGGAAAGTCATACTCTTTACCTGTCAGCTACCTTCCAGAAACACATGAACTGAGAGACCGAGAAAGCAGACAACGTGCCATACAATTGCTAACAGTTGGTAGAGCAGCAAGTGCACTGAAGTGGGTGGCATTTGTCCCTATTTCTACCCTCTGATCCGAAGCTTGTACAACAGATGTACTGGGGGCTGAGGAATGGCGGTGCTCATTTGTGGAGGTGAAATGCTAGAGAATGCGCAGGCCACGACTAGCAGCGGAAGCACAGAGCTGCAGGCTGATGAACCTGTTGGTCCTGCTGGGTGGTTTTCCTTCAGCAATGTTTTTAACCATTTGCAATGTTAGAAGCACTGACAAGTATTGCTAATGTTAACATTTCATTATCAGGCGAGACTGCCAGAACTAGATTGTGTGGAACTTTTTGAAAATACTGTCCTTTTATGTTTCTTTCTGGGTAAAATTTAACCTCCAACTTGACAAAATTATCATCCCCCAAACCTTTTATGTTATTGTTGTTAACCATAAAAATGGCATAGAAGTATTACAATTTTTTTTTTAATTTTTTTTTCCAACGTTTATTTATTTTTGGGACAGAGAGAGACAGAGCATGAACGGGGGAGGGGCAGAGAGGGAGGGAGACACAATTTTTAAAATACATTTTAAATTTTGGTTTTTGAGACAAAGAGCAAGCGGGCACACAAGTGGGGGAGGGGCAGAGAGGAGAGAGAATCCTAAGTAGGCTATGCTCCACCAGCACAGAGCTCGATGTGGTGCTTGAACACATGAACTGTGAGATTATGACCTGAGCTGAAATCAAGAGTTTATGACATAAACCAAGATCAAGAGTTGGACGCTCAACTGACTAAGCCACACAGGTGACCCTGAAAGTATTATAATTCTAAAGTTACTTAATAGTTTTTTTCTGTAATCACCCTGATATCTTTTTATTTGTACATTATTTAATACTTTTTCTTATTCCTACTTTATTTCTTTGTTTTATTCTAGTCTCATTTGGGTTTTCTTTTCTCCCACATGTGTCCATATTTCTCTAAGTAAAAAAAAAAAAAAAAAATCTTAAAGAGTTGTAGGAATAACTGTATATTTAACATACTAAATACATTCTTCACAGGACCTTATGGTATATTTCTGAAATAAAAATAGTAAAACAAATATCCCTGACAGAAGGGTAGTTAACTCACAATTATAAAATTGGAGTTAATCCTTAATTTCATATTTTAATCAGTGTGCATCTTTAAATTAGTTTTATGATTTTTTTTGACCAATCAAAAGTTGAAATTGCATACATTTTAAACACTCCAAGATTTTTTTTTAAGTGAGAAGATATAGAAGACACAGCATTCTGACTTTTTAAAAGATTGGGAGATTGGGGCGCCTGGGTGGCGCAGTCGGTTAAGCGTCCGACTTCAGCCAGGTCACGATCTCACGGTCCGTGAGTTCGAGCCCCGCGTCAGGCTCTGGGCTGATGGCTTGGAGCCTGGAGCCTGTTTCCGATTTTGTGTCTCCCTCTCTCTCTGCCCCTCCCCCGTTCATGCTCTGTCTCTCTCTGTCCCAAAAATAAATAAACGTTGAAAAAAAAAATTAAAAAAAATAAATAAATAAATAAAATAAAAAAAAGATTGGGAGAGAGGGAGAGAGAGAGAGAGAGAGAGAGAGAGACAGAATATGAGAATATCTGTTTCTAATTACACAGACTATTTAAGAAAAAGAATTTAAGTCAGCTGATATTTTTCCTTTAATTATTTATGATTCAAACCAGCTCATTCTTTTCCTTTCATTATTTACACGACGTCTAATAACTGGTCTGATTGAGTTTAAATATTTGCAGTGGTTTGTTCTTGGCTTCATGTTTGTAGAAACACGTGTTTCACCAGCAGGAGTTTTATACTGTTCATGAAACACAGTGCTGCAAAGGGCAAATTTTTTATTTTCTTCATTTTGATTCTCTTCTTACACCCACAATATAATGCAAATTAGGTCATTGGTTATTAACAATATTGTCAATCAAGAGAGTATAATTAGTAATAAACTATGCGTGCCTGAGCTCAAATTATATATTTTGCTTTAGAAGATTTCATCAATAAAAACCCAACATATCTGCTCATAATCTGGATTCTGAATCCAATGAAAGGATTATGGTATAGAATATGTAGGTGAAAAGAACTTTAAAAACATTATCACCATCATACCAAATATCTGCTATTACTTAAATTGTCTCGAAGACCTTAGCACTGTAGCTAGTGGAGACCAGTTTACCTAAGACACTACCTTTCCTCTACAAGGCAAGTCCTTGCCCCTTTCACATAGTGAGTTCATGTAGAACAGAGAAATTTATAGACAGAATAATTATAAAACCTTTCATGATTGCGAAACTGTAAAGGGATTCAGTTGGCAATAGTCAGAAACAGCTTTTTTGGGTTTGGCCTTAGAGCAAGGCCTTCTTCTCCCTCATCTCTACACAAAGTTATTAACTGCTGTGATAGGGGGCTGGTTACCTCTACCCTGCATTCCTATGTAGGTATGAATTAATTTCCAAATGCCAATGCGTGTATTTTTTCCTTTTCATGCATCATATTTGGGGACACAGCTGGAAATATTATTCTCTGTGCCACATGCATACACTCAGCACAGTCTCTTGCTCACTGAGTGGAGTCAATGGGTAAAGAAATTGCTCATCCATCCTTTACTTTTATCTTGGTGTGTGGACAACAAATTGTCTAAAAATTGATACAAATTTCTACAGTAATGAAAAGAAAACAGAAAATGGAGAGAAAATAATAGAGTCTGTGCCTTTAAAAAACTAACACTTGTATGCCATCAGTCAGTGATTTTAGAATTGAAGAATATTAGAGATCTTGAAAGAAGTGCAAAAGTGAAAATGAATTGCCTTGGTATAAAGTAAAAACACTCAGAATCAGAAGATCTGGAAAGTCAAATATTTTATGAACAAAAAAAAAATTTTCACTGTAGCTTATATGACTACCATAGGTCATTTTTCTAAATGTCGAAATGACACCATATAACGAGTATCTGAGAGGGATCAAACTTTGAGAGTACAGGGCAGGGATCTCCAAGTTCTTGAGAGTTATAAGCCTCATTGCTATTTCAGTTTTAGATGTTTCCCTCATACCTACAGGTGATTTTCAGCACATTTTAAAAATTTAAACCGGACTCAAATGAAATACATATATAGTAAAAGGAATCCATTTGAATTGAGAGAGGAAGTTAAGGGCAATGTTTTACTCTGATTATGGAGTGTGTATTTTTGAACAGTAAGCCTATGTTAAAATATAATTAGTGTAATAAAAAGTAATATTAAAAGGAAGAAAGTAATCCCTTACGTGAAAGAATACTATGATATTTATACATCTTTACCTCTATCACTATATATTACTTTGAGTTAATAGTATGGAAAAAATGGAAATAGAATAAAGAAAAAGAACACAATCACATGTGTTTACCAAATTCTACAAATTAATACTGTTTTGTGAATTTTTGCATTATTCCTTGGAAAGCTAGATCTATTCTGGGATGTTTTCAGATTAATACTTGAAATCATCTCTGCTATAAAGAGAAAAATAAACAAATAAATAAAAATTCAGAGCATATCCAGACAAAAATGTCCCTGATTGAACAGAAAAGTTCTGAACTCATTGTTGTTCTTGGATAGATCTCCCAAGAGCACTTTTTATGAATCATGTATCTGATTGTTCACAGAGATTCCTCAGTAAGATGCCAAAATACCTCCTTTTGATCAGTTAGGCCAGAGACCAGAAGACACCCAATATTACTGTCATTACTTTTGCTCCTGGAAAGATGGCAGAATTCTAGGGAAATTTTAGTCCTGCCATGGAATTTAAGATAATGCTGAGAGTTTAAGAAACTATAGGATGCCCCAAAAGATACTGATATTTTGGGCTTCCAAGCACCTATGAGGCTATTTGTAAATATTGGCTGAAGGAGAAATAGAAGGACGGGACAGAGAAAGGAAGGGAAAGGGAAAAGAAGGAAAGAAATTTGATGGATTCATGCATTTACACAAATTACTTTGAATGGAAATGGCAATCTAGAAATAGCCTTATTCCTACCCTCAAAGTAAACAAAGTCCTTAGGACAGAGTTTCTTATTCTATACCCTAAAAACATATTCTGTGCCTAGCATAGGACTAAGAAGAACTCAAGTGTTCATTAATGTAAATGATACGAAATAATAAAGATAAAAACCCAAGTACTCATGTGATGTACTGTAGAGACTTTAAAGGTATGTTAAAACTGAGTTCATATTTTGCCCCTAACATATGCCATTTTTAGCTCTTGAAGTCACATATGTCTACTCTAGACAAAACAATCTCATGATTTTTCAAGCAGCAAGCAAGCAAAGGGGAAAAGTGTGAGAAGACTTTTGGGAGAAAAAGCTATGGTTGGAGAAGTGGTCAGCGACAAGAAATAAACTAGATAATTACAGGAAGATCAAAGAACTTTATACGTCTCAGTAAGTAATCAGATTGCATTTAAGAATCCTCAGCCAGGAAAGTCTGATTCTGTCTATGATACAGTAAATGATGCAAAACTAACTCTCCTATTGAGAATAACTATAAAACTGGACAAAATATATGAGGCAATTATTGCAGGCTTTGAAAAACAGTTAGTGCCAGCCTGCTATCCCTGAGAGAAGGTAAACTTGCAATCATGCCATCTCTGCATAGGGAAAATTTTCTGACTATGGCCTAGGGAGGTGGAGCCCAAGCAGAGCTTGATGATCGTCCTGAGTGAAGAAAGTAGAAATCAAGTATAAGACATTTAAAGTAACTAGAATCTGTGAGACAGGGCACTGGGAAGGGCAGCCGTGCAATGGAGTAGATCATGGCAGAGGATTTAGCTGAGTATGCACAAGATAAGCAATGAATGGCTTCCTGGAGAGCAGCAACAGAGTAGAAAGTGTAACTGGGTTACTAGAAGTTGAACAGAGCTATAAGATGCTGGGGTTCTAGTCCAGTTTCAGTGGAAAGACCTTGTATCCATTTTGGCATCCATTTGACACAGCAGAAAAGCCACTTGTTTAGGAATAAGAACCAAGTCCCAGAGGAAGGCCTACCACAGGTATGACCTTAAAAAGCTTAAAATAAAACCATCTGTACACAAGTTCAACTTGATTAGTTAGCGACTGGACAGTCTACCAGAGTAGAAGTCAATACTTGCCAGGAAGAAGATCACAGAATCTTAAAACTCTAAGATTTATCATCTATGCTGTTGAGAATGCAATAAAAATTACTAGATATTTAAAAAATAGAAAAATTTGACCAATAATCAAGAAAAAAAAAAACAGATAATGTATCTTCAGGTGAAGCCAACATTGGAGTTAGTACCCTAAACATTAAAACAGATATAATAAATATGTTCAAGGATTTAAAGAAAAATAGTGTCATAATTATGAATTGTTAGAGAGTCTCAGCAGAGGGATGGAAACAAAAAAAAAAATAAAGAGAGAAAAAAGGAAATGGAATTCTTGAACAAGACTTCAATAACTTAGGATTTTTAAAATTCAGAAATAATTAATGGTATACTGAAAATAAGTCAGGACCAAGAAGACAGATTGGTATAAACAATCCAGTCTGAAAAATGGAAAAAGAAATAGGTGGAAGAAAAGTAAAGATGTTCAGAAATCTGTGGCATAATATACAATTTCTAACTTCTGTTGGAATTAGAACCCCAGAAAAAGTAAATGATAATATTTTAAGAAATAGAGAGCTCTCTCCTCCAGCCAGCCAAGATCCAAAGGAAAGAAGGCTAAGAGGAAAAAGGTGGCTCCGGCCCCTGCTGTCATGAAGAAGCAGGAAGCCAACAAGGTAGTCAATCCCCTGTTTGAGAAAAGGCTCACTAATTTTGGCTTTGGACAAGACTTCCAGCTCAAAAGGGACCTTACCCACTTTGTCAGATGGCCTTGCTACATCCAGCTGCAGTGTCAAAGGGCTATTCTCTATTAATGTCTTAAAGTGCTTCCCACAATTAACCAGTTCACCCAGGGCTTGGACCACCAAACAGCTACTCAACTGCTTAAGGTGGCCCACAAATACAGTCCAGAGACAAAGCAAGAGAAGAATCAGAAATTGTTGGCTGGGGCTAAGAAGAAATCTCCCTCAAGGGGAATGTCCCCACTAAGAGGTAACATGTCCTTTGAGCTGGGGTTAATATTGTCACAACTTTGGTGGAAAACAAGAAGGCTCAGTAGCAATGATTGCACTTGATGTGGATCCCATTGAGATGGTGATTTTCTGGCCTGCCCTGTGTCATAAGATGGGAGTTCCCTACTGCATTATCAAAAGGAAGGCCAGGCTGGGGCATTTGGCCCACAGGAAGACCTGCACACTGTTGGCTTCACGGAGGTTAACTTGGAAGACAGAGGAGCTCTGGCTAAGCTGGTGGAAGCTATCAGGACCAATTATAGTGACAGATATGGTAAGATCCACCATCAGTAAGGAGGCAACATCCTGGGTCCAAAGCTGGTGGCTCACATTGCCAAGTTGGAAAAGGCAAAGGCTAAAGAACTGGCCACCAAATGGCTAAGTGTACCCTGCTGAATGTTCTGCACATAACTGTAATAAAAAGTTCTTTTTCAAAAAGAAAAGGGGAAGCGCCTGGGTTGTTCAGTCGGTTGAGCGTTGACTTTGGCTCAGATCATTATCTCACAGTTTGGGAGTTCGGGCCCTGTGTCAGGCTCTGTGCTGACAGCTCGGAGCCTGAAGCCTGCTTCAAATTCTGTGTCTCCCTCTCTCTCTGCCCCTCCCCTGCTCATACTCTGCCTCTCTCTGTCTCTCAAAAATAAATAATTGTTAAAAAAAATTATAAAAAAATAAATAAATAGAAGGAAGGAATGACTCAAATGTTCCTAAGTTTGATGGAAAACATCAATTTACACATTCAAGAAGCTCAGTGAACCATAAGCAAGATAAATGCAAAATAAACCACATTAAGCCTGTCATAGTCAAATTTCTAAAAGCCAAATATACAGAAATAAGCCAAATTAAAAACAATTATATATGAGGGAAATAGCAAAACAAATAATGCCTTATTTCTTATCTGAAACAATGATGTCCAGAATACAATGGAACAAGATTAAAAAAAAATTTTTTTAATATTTATTCATTTTTTAGAGAGAGAGAGAGAAACAGAGCATGAGTGGGAGAAGGGCAGAGAGAGAGGGAGACACAGAATCTGAAGCAGGCTCCAGGCTCTGAGCTGTCAGCACAGAGCCCAATGCAGGGCTCGAACCCACAAACTGTGAGATCATGATCTCAGCCAAAGTTGGATGCTTAACTGACTGAGCCACCCAGGTGCCCCAGAAGAAGAATTTTTTAAACGTTAAAAACAAAAAGAAATAGAATAAAAAAAAATTCAGAATTCTAAACTACATTGTAGAGAAGATACCCTTCAATATTAACATACACAAAGACATTTTCAGACAAAAGAAAACTGGAAGAATTTATTCTGATAGACCTGAGTTGTAAGAAATAATTATGGATATTTTTAAGACTGAAGGGAAATGGAAATTTGGGCTTTCAGGAAAAACTGAGGACACCAAAAATGATAAAAGAAAGAATAAATAGAAAAGACTATGCTTCTTCTTCCTTCTATAATTTCCTAAATGGCAGGTAATCATTTAAAATGAACATAATAATATTGTAAGGTAGGATTTATTCATTATGTAGAAATAAAAGCATGACAACATTAACACAAACATAGGGGAGTAAATGAAATCATACTGTGGCAGGTGTATTATATTTGTACACTGTGAAATGTGAAGAATTGGATGTGAAGTGTGAATTGGAAAGTCAGAAGTGGAAGTGTGAGGTATGAGGTGTAAAGTGGTATAATATTGACTCAAATGGACTTTGATAGGTTTGGGATATATCATAATCCCTTACTAATCATTTAAAAGTAATTAAACTCAATTATAATCATGATTACATTAAATACAAATGATCTAAATGCTCAAATATAAAGGTTGAGATTGTCAAAATGAATTTGAAAAATGCAAGACCCAATGGTATGCTGCTATATGAGATGTATTTTAAATATAAATATATAGTTGAGGTTGAAACTACAAGGATGGAAAAATATATATCATAAAAACTATAAGCAAAGTAAAGCAGGCATGGCTATACTAAGATGAGATCAAATTAACTTTAGAAACAAGAGTATTACTATATCTGAAGAAGAACAATTTATGCTGATAAAAAACCCAATTCATCAGGAATATTTAAAAATCCTACATGCATATTGACTTAATAATATACCTTCAAAAAACACAAAGCAAAACTTGACAAAAGTAAAGAAAGAAATAGAGAAATTCACACCATGGTTGAAGGTTTCAACAACCTCTCACAGTAATTATTAAATCATATTATATATATATATAATATAATATAATATAATATATAATCAATGAAGATACAGAAGATCTGAACACAATCAACCAATATAACTTAATAGGCATTTATAGAACACGATGAACAACTTCAGAGAACACATACTTTTAGACTATACCTGGCTCAACATAGATCATATATTGAGCCATAAAATAAAATTTAATCAATTCTAAAACATTGAAATCTTATACCATATGATCTCTTAAAATAATAGTTTAAATAAGAAATGAATAAGATGCCCAGAAAAACCAAAAATGTTTGGAAAGTTAGTAAGATATTTCTAAAAAATCCATGGACTAAATTTTAAAAGTTACCAGTGAGAATTTTAAATTTGAGTTGATTTACAATGAAAACACAATGCTTCAAACTTTGTAGGCTGTAGCTAAAGAAGTACTTTAAATGAAACATCATTTTAAACGCCTTAATAGAAAGGAGAAAAAATTAAAATCAATAACCCAGTTTTGTCTTTAGTTAAGAAAAAAGAGCAACTTAAAGTGAGAATAAATAAAATAAAAGAAATAATAATAGAACTCAGTGGAATAAAAACAAACAATAGAAGATATTAACAAAGCCAAAAGTTGATTCTTTGAAAAGGGCAAGAAAACTGATAAGTCCCTAGAAGAAATAATCCAACAAATTAAAATAAAAAAGAAAAGAAAAGAAAAAAACACACAGGTATTGCCAATCTTGGGATTAAAAGAAGAGGAAATCCTACAGCGATTATAAGGGTAATAAGGTAATATGATGGCAAATTTTTGTGATAAACTTGATTATTTAGAACAAGTAGATGAATAAATAATAAATAAATAATAAATATAATAAATAAATAAATAAATAAATAAATAAATAAATAAATAATAAACAAAATGAAATACCTGACTCATCCTATATTTGTTGGACAAATTGGATTTCTAATAAAAAATCTTCCCACCAACGTATATTGATTCCCCAATGGCTAGCAAACTTTGAAGTAAGGAATGATGCAAATGCGCACAAACTCTTAGAAACTAAAAGAGGAAGGAATAATTTCCAACTCATTTAAAAAGTTTGGAATAACCTAAACACAAAACCTGACAAAGAAATTGTAAGGAAAGAAATTTACAAAACAGTATCAGTCATGAACAAATGTAAAAAGCTCCCTTGCAAAATATTAGCAAAGTGAATTCAAATACATACATACATATATATACATATACATACATATATATATATATATATATATATATATATGTGCATGTGTGTGTGTGTGTGTGTAATATATTTGTGATCAAATGGAGTTATTTCCAGAAATCCAAGCTTGGTTCAGTGTTAAAAATCAGTACATGGGCCGTAAGTTTTCAGCTAAGAGAGGTAGAGAACTAGATAGCGCTTTGCTTCTGCCCTTACAATAATAAGGGGAAAAAACACTGACTAAACAAAATTAATAACTTTTCTTGACCCAGTTAGAGAACTGGTGTGACAGGGCAAAGGAATAATGTCAAATCCAGGGACAGACCAGTGCCTGAAAGGACAAACAGAAAAGAACTCATGCACTTGTTTACCAAGGAAAAATGCCACATAAATAAATAAATAAATAAATAAATAAATAAATAAATAAATAGCTTAAAAAGTTTAATAAATTACTGAAGGCTACATATGGGTGTGAAGTCTCTGGGTAGTAGACAAGGGAGGATTTTCACCTTCTACTAGTCCTTTCCTCCATGGATACTACCAGGAAGTCAGACAGAAGATAGGAGAGATTCCTAAGAAAGTTTCACATCATGCTGACTGTGGATAGGGAGTAGTAGCCACTGCTGAAACTCTGCCCAGCTTCATCTTCAGTATCTCTTCTATGGTACCAAAGCTTTAATCTGAAAAAAGAATAATAATAGAAATTGCCAGCTTAGAGCACTGAAGAAAATCCACAGTAGCTGAGGAAGAGAAGAGAAAAATAAATAAATAAATAAATAAAACTCCACCCTATCTCTAGGGCAGAAGTCAATGCTAGGTCTAGGATTATAGATGGTAGAGGGGCAATGTACTTTAAAGGCCACACTCTCAAGACTAAAATCCACAATGTTTGCCTCATGCTGAGGCTCAATGAGCACAGGGAATGCCCCCTCTTCCACTCTTCATCACCATGCTAACAAGTGAGTAAAAGTAACACATAGCTGAGATCACTGCAAGAGATAGTTTCTAGTGAACAGATAGAAGGAGAACTCAAAAATCAAGTGGAAAATAAACATTGAGAGAAATTATTCTGGCCAATTAGCTCATATCCTAACACAAGTATCATTAAAGGAATTTGAGACTATGGTGCACTGGAGATGATTATAGCAATAACAACCTTCAAATATAGCCCAAACTCCTGAAAATATTAACACAAAACCCTACACTAAAGGCCTCGCATGAACCCTCATACTCCAACAAATTAGGTAACCTAGAAGAAATGGATAAATTCTCAGAAACCTACCAAGACTGAATCGTGAACAAATAGAAAATCTGAACAAACTAATAATGAGTTAGGAGACTGATCACTAATCAAAAACCTCTCAAGAAAGAAACTCCAAAATTAGGTGGTTTCACTAGTAAATTTTTACCAGTGAACATTAAAGAAGAATTAATGCGAAATTTTCTCAAACTCTTCCAAAAAATTGAAGATGAAGGAATGCTCTCAAATTCATTTTATGAGGCCAGCATTACCCTGGTACCAAAGCCAGATGGGGACACCAGAAAATAAAACTACAGGCCAATACCCCTGGTGAATACTGATGCTCAAGAAAATTTTAAGAAACTGAGTTCAATGGCACATTAAGAGAATCATACATCATGATCAAGTGTGATTCATCCCTGGGATATAAGGGTGTTTCAAAATAAGCAAATCAATAAACATGATATGCCACATTAATAGAATGAAGAAATAATATGATATAATCAATAAATGCAGAAAAAACATTTGGCAAAATCCAACACCCTTGCAAGATAAAAACTTTCAACAAATTGGATATAGAAGTAACATATGTCAACATAATGAAAGCCATATATGACAAAATCACAGTTAACATCATACCCAATGGTGAAAGAATGAACACTTTTCCTTTAAGATTAAGAACAAGACAAAGTACCCCCCACTCACTCCTATTCAACACAGTACTGATAGACCTCTCCAGGATAGTTGGTCAAGTAAAAGAAATAAAAGACATCTAAATTGGAGAGGAAAAAGTAAAATTGTCTCTGTTTGCAAGTGACATGACCTTACATATAGAAAACCCTAAAATCCTCACCAAAATACAATTAGATCTAATTGATGAATTCAGTAAAGTTGCAGGATACAAAATTAACATCCAAAAATAAGTTGCATTTCAATACACTGACAATGAACTATTTGAAAGAAAAGTAAATAAAACAATCTTGTTTATAATAGCATCAAAAACAATAAAATCTTTAGAAATAAATTTAACCAAGGAGGTAAAAGATCTGTACACTGAAAACTATAAGACATTAATGAGAGAAATTGAAGAAGACACAAATAAATGGGAAGATATGATATGATTATAGATTGGAAGAATTAATATTTTTTAAAGTTCATGCTACTCAAAGCCATCTATAGATTCAATGCAATCCTTATCAAAATTTCAATGGAATTTTTTACAAAAACAGAAAAAAGAGACACATAGACCAATAGAAGAGAATATAGAACCCAGAAATAAATCATGCCTTTAGGGTCAACTAATATTTTACCAGAAAGCCAATAATATTCATTGGGAAAATATGGTCTTTTCAATAAGTGACTTTGGAAAAACTGGATATTTACTTGCAAAATAATGAAATTGGTGCTTATCTTACACCACTCACAAAAGTTAACTTGAAATGTATTCCAGGTTTAATATAACCCTCAAAACCATAGACGCCATTCTAGAAGAAAACAAAGGGAAAAAATCCCTTGACATTGGGATTTTTTTAATATGACACCAAAACACAAATTAAAAAGCAAAATAAACAAGGGGGACTATATCAAACTAAAAAATTTCTTCACCACAAAAAAACAAAACAGAACAAAACAAAACAAAACAAAACAATCAACAAAATGAAAAAGCATTCACCTGAATGGGAGAAAGTATAGATCATACATCAGATAAAGGGTTAATATTCAAAATATATGAGAAACTCATACAATTGAATAGCAAATCATCATCATCTTCATCATCATCATCATCATTAGCATCATCATCATCATTCAATTTAAATACAGAAAACAAACTGTGGGTTGCTAGAGGGGTGGTGGTGAGTGGGGCATGAGTTAAATGGGTGATGGGCATTAAAAAGGGCACTTTTGGGGATAAGCACTGTGTGTCCCATGTAAGGGATGAGTCACTGGGCTCTCCTCCTGAAGCCAAGACTACACTGTATGATTTCTTACTTGAATTTAAATTAAAAAAAATAAAATATAATAAAATGAACAAAGGAACTGAATAGGTATTTTTCCAAAGAAGACATACAAATAGCCAACAGGGACATACAAAGGTTCTCAACATCACTAATTATCAGGGAAATGCAAATCAAAACCACAATGTGATATCACCTCATACTTGTTAAAATAGTATTATCAAGGAGATAAAAGATAAGTATTGGAGAGGTTGTGGAGAAGAGGGAGCCCTCATTCCCATTGTTGGTGGGAATGGAAACTGGTATATCCACTATGGAAAATGTTCTGGAGGTTCCTCAAGAAATTAAAAAGTAGAACTACTATCTGGTCCAGCAATCCTATCTGGGTATATATCCAAAGGAAATGAAATCATCATCTCAAAGAGATATCTACACTCCCATGTTCATTGCAGTACTATTTACAATAGCCAAGATATGGAAATAACATGTCTATTCACAGATAAATGGGTTTTTAAAATGTGGGTAAATATACATAACAGAATGTTTTATCAGCCATTAGAAAGAAGGAATCCTGCCATTTGTGAAAACATGGATGGACTTTGAGGGCATTATGGTAGATGAAGTAAGTCAGCCAGAGAAAACAAATACTGTATGATCCCACTTGCATGTGAATCTAAAAAGAAAAAGATAAGCTCATATAAAGAGAGTAGAATTGCCAAAGGCTGGGTAAAAGGGAAGATATTGGTTAAAGAGCACAAACGTCCAGTTATAAGGCAAATAAACAATGGGGTTCTAAGGTACAGCATGGTGACTATGGTTAATAATACTGTGTTATATACTTGAATAAATCTTTAATGTTCTCACCACAAAGAAAAAATGTAATTATGTGAGGTGATGGATATATTAAGTAACTTTATTGTGGTAATCATTTTATAACATATACATATATCAAATCATCACATTGCTATATGTTAATGCTATATGTCAATTTTATTTAAATTAAGCTGAGGGAGGACTAGCAGAAGAACTGAGATGTTTATCTTCAAGCATAAAGTGTATTTACCTCAGCATCTACTACCTTCTACAACATACTCAGGTTTTGACAACAGGATATTATCAGGCTAAGAAAAGGCAAGGAAATACCTAGTCTGAAGGGTAACCATCACAACCAGATTTAGACATGACACAGGTGTGGCATTTAAAATAACTTATTAATATGTTAAGGAATTTAATGGAAAAGATAGACAATATACAATACCAAATAGGTAATGTCAGCAGAGACAAGAGAACTATGAGAAAGAATTAAATGGAGTGTAAGATACAGCTTTCAGTTATGGAATGAACAAGTCACATGGATAAAAGGCACAGAATGAGGAATACAGTCAATGGTATTATAATAGTGGTGTATGAAGACAGATGGTAGTTACACTTGTGGTGAGTATAGCATAACGTACAGACTTGTTGAACCACTATGTAGTACAACTAAAACTAATGTAACATTGCTTGTCAACTATACTTCAATAAAAAGAATAAAATGGAAATGCTGGAAAACAAAAACCACAAAGACAGAAATGAAGATTGTCTTCCATGGGCTCATTAGTAGGCTTGATACAGATGAGGAAGGAATCCGTGACCTTGAATATAGGGCAGTAGAAATTTCCCAAATAAAATGCAAAAGAAAAAAAGAATTAGAGGAGGGGGAGATCAGAACATAGCATTCAACAATTTCAGATGATATTAAATGGTCTAAAATATGCACAATTGAAATCACAGAAGAGAAAGAGAATGGAGCTGAAAAAATATTTGAAGACGTGATAGCAGAAGATTTTCCAAAATTAATAACACAAAACCACAGATTCAAGAAACTCAGAGAATGCCAAATTGGATAAATACAAGCATACCCGCACTAATAAAACCATATAGGCATATCTTTTTCAAACTGCTGAAAACCAAGACAATAAGAAAATCTTGAAGGCAGCCACACCTAAAAAAAAAAAAAAAAAAAAAAGGTATATTATCTACAGAGGAACAAGGATAAGAGTTATAGCACACTTCTCATCAGAGAACACGCAGTAAGATAATGGTGTGCCTTGGAGAGAGGGAAGATGGCGGCGTAGGAGGACGCTGGGCTCACCGCGCATCCTGCTGATCACTTAGATTCCACCTACACCTGCCTAAATAACCCAGAAAACCACCAGAGGATTAGCAGAACAGAGTCGCCGGAGCCAAGCGCAGATGAGAGGCCCACGGAAGAGGGTAGGAAGGGCGGCGAGGCGGTGCGCGCTCCACGGACTGGCGGGAGGGAGCCGGGGCGGAGGGGCGGCTCGCTGGCCAAGCAGAGGCCCCGAGTCTGGCTTGCAAAAAGCGGAGGGGCCTGACGGACTGTGTTCCGACAGCAAGCGCGACTTAGCGTCTGGGAGGTCATAAGTTAACAGCTCTGCTCAGAAAGCGGGAAGGCTGGAGGACAAAGGGAAGGAGAGCTACTGAGCCCCTGGACGACAGAGCTCAGTTTGGTGGGGAACAAAGGCGCTCGCCAGCGCCATCTCCCTCGCCCATCCCCCAGCCAAAATCCCAAAGAGAACCAGTTCCTGCCAGGGAACTTGCTCGCTCCGCGCAAACACCCAACTCTGCGCTTCTGTGGAGCCAAACCTCCGGCAGCGGATCTGACTCCCTCCTGCTGCCACAGGGCCCCTCCTGAAGTGGATCACCTAAGGAGAAGCAAGCTAAGCCTGCCCCTCCTGCCCCTGTGCACCTTGCCTACCCACCCCAGCTAAGACGCCAGATCCCCAGCATCACAAGCCTGGCAGTGTGCAAGTAGCCCAGACAGGCCACCCCACCCCACAGTGAATCCCGCCCCTAGGAGAGGGGAAGAGAAGGCACGCACCAGTCTGACTGTGGCCCCAGCGGTGGGCTGGGGGCAGACATCAGGTCTGACTGCGGCTCCGCCCACCAACTCCAGTTATACACCACAGCACAGGGGAAGTGCCCTGCAGGTCCTCACCACGCCAGGGACTATCCAAAATGACCAAGCGGAAGAATTCCCCTCAGAAGAATCTCCAGGAAATAACAACAGCTAATGAGCTGATCAAAAAGGATTTAAATAATATAACAGAAAGTGAATTTAGAATAATAGTCATAAAATTAATCGCTGGGCTTGAAAACAGTAGAGCTGACAGCAGAGAATCTCTTGCTACAGAGATCAAGGGACTAAGGAACAGTCACGAGGAGCTGAAAAACGCTTTAAACGAAATGCATAACAAAATGGAAACCACCACGGCTCGGATTGAAGAGGCAGAGGAGAGAATAGGTGAACTAGAAGATAAAGTTATGGAAAAAGAGGAAGCTGAGAAAAAGAGAGAGAAAAAAATCCAGGAGTATGAGGGGAAAATTAGAGAACTAAGTGATACACTAAAAAGAAATAATCTACGCATAATTGGTATCCCAGAGGAGGAAGAGAGAGGGAAAGGTGCTGAAGGGGTACTTGAAGAAATAATAGCTGAGAACTTCCCTGAACTGGGGAAGGAAAAAGGCATTGAAATCCAAGAGGCACAGAGAACTCCCTTCAGACGTAACTTGAATCGATCTTCTGCACGACATATCATAGTGAAACTGGCAAAATACAAGGATAAAGAGAAAATTCTGAAAGCAGCAAGGGGTAAACGTGCCCTCACATATAAAGGGAGACCTATAAGACTCGTGACTGATCTCTCTTTTGAAACTTGGCAGGCCAGAAAGAATTGGCACGAGATTTTCAGTGTGCTAGACAGAAAAAATATGCAGCCGAGAATCCTTTACCCAGCAAGTCTGTCATTTAGAATAGGAGAGGGGCACCTGGGTGGCGCAGTCGGTTAAGCGTCCGACTTCAGCCAGGTCACGATCTCGCGGTCCGGGACTTCGAGACCCGCGTCAGGCTCTGGGCTGATGGCTCAGAGCCTGGAGCCTGTTTCCGATTCTGTGTCTCCCTCTCTCTCTGCCCCTCCCCCGTTCATGCTCTGTCTCTCTCTGTCCCAAAAATAAATAAACGTTGAAAAAAAAATTTTTTTTTTAGAATAGAAGGAGAGATAAAGGTCTTCCCAAACAAACAAAAACTGAAGGAATTTGTCACCACTAAACCAGCCCTACAAGAGATCCTATGGGGGACCCTGTGAGACAAAGTACCAGAGACATCACTACAAGCATAAAACATACAGACATCACAATGACTCTAAACCCGTATCTTTCTATAATAACACTGAATGTAAATGGATTAAATGTGCCAACCAAAAGACATAGGATATCAGAATGGATAAAAAAACAAGACCCATCTATTTGCTGTCTACAAGAGACTCATTTTAGACCTGAGGACACCTTTAGATTGAGAGTGAGGGGATGGAGAACTATTTATCATGCTACTGGAAGCCAAAAGAAAGCTGGAGTAGCCATACTTATATCAGACAAACTAGACTTTAAATTAAAGGCTGTAACAAGACATGAAGAAGGACATTATATAATAGTGACAGGGTCTATCCATCAGGAAGAGCTAACAATTATAAATGTCTATGCGCCGAATACCGGAGCGCCCAAATATATAAAACAATTACTCATAAACATAAGCAACCTTATTGAGAAGAATGTGGTAATTGCAGGGGACTTTAACACCCCACTTACAGAAATGGATAGATCATCTAGACACACGGTCAATAAAGAAACAAGGGCCCTGAACGAGACATTGGATCAGATGGACTTGACAGATATATTTAGAACTCTGCATCCCAAAGCAACAGAATATACTTTCTTCTCGAATGCACATGGAACATTCTCCAAGATAGATCATATACTGGGTCACAAAACAGCCCTTCATAAGTTTACAAGAATTGAAATCATACCATGCATACTTTCAGACCATAATGCTATGAAGCTTGAAATCAACCACAGAAAAAAGTCTGGAAAACCTCCAAAAGCATGGAGGTTAAAGAACACCCTACTAATGAATGAGTGGGTCAACCAGGCAATTAGAGAAGAAATTAAAAAATATATGGAAACAAACGAAAATGAAAATACAACAATCCAAACGCTTTGGGACGCAGCGAAGGCTGTCCTGAGAGGAAAATACATTGCAATCCAGGCCTATCTCAAGAAACAAGAAATATCCCAAATACAAAATCTAACAGCACACCTAAAGGAAATAGAAGCAGAACAGCAAAGGCAGCCTAAACCCAGCAGAAGAAGAGAAAAAATAAAGATCAGAGCAGAAATAAACAATATAGAATCTAAAAAAACTGTAGAGCAGATCAACGAAAGCAAGAGTTGGTTTTTTGAAAAAATAAACAAAATTGACAAACCTCTAGCCAAGCTTCTCAAAAAGAAAAGGGAGATGACCCAAATAGATAAAATCATGAATGAAAATGGAATTATTACAACCAATCCCTCAGAGATACAAACAATTATCAGGGAATACTATGAAAAATTATATGCCAACAAATTGGACAACCTGGAAGAAATGGACAAATTCCTGAACACCCACACTCTTCCAAAACTCAATCAGGAGGAAATAGAAAGCTTGAACAGACCCATCACCAGCGAAGAAATTGAATCGGTTATCAAAAATCTCCCAACAAATCAGAGTCCAGGACCAGATGGCTTCCCAGGGGAGTTCTACCAGACGTTTAAAGCAGAGATAATACCTATCCTTCTCAAGCTATTCCAAGAAATAGAAAGGGAAGGAAAACTTCCAGACTCATTCTATGAAGCCAGTATTACTTTGATTCCTAAACCAGACAGAGACCCAGTAAAAAAAGAGAACTACAGGCCAATATCCCTGATGAATATGGATGCAAAAATTCTCAATAAGATACTAGCAAATCGAATTCAACGGCATATGAAAAGAATTATTCACCATGATCAAGTGGGATTCATTCCTGGGATGCAGGGCTGGTTCAACATTCGCAAATCAATCAACGTGATACATCACATTAACAAAAAAAAAGAGAAAAACCATATGATCCTGTCAATCGATGCAGAAAAGGCCTTTGACAAAATCCAGCACCCTTTCTTAATAAAAACCCTTGAGAAAGTTGGGATAGAAGGAACATACTTAAAGATCATAAAAGCCATTTATGAAAAGCCCACAGCTAACATCATCCTCAACGGGGAAAAACTGAGAGCTTTTTCCCTGAGATCAGGAACACGACAGGGATGCCCACTCTCACCGCTGTTGTTTAACATAGTGCTGGAAGTTCTAGCATCAGCAATCAGACAACAAAAGGAAATCAAAGGCATCAAAATTGGCAAAGATGAAGTCAAGCTTTGCTTTTTGCAGATGACATGATATTATACATGGAAAATCTGATAGACTCCACCAAAAGTCTGCTAGAACTGATACATGAATTCAGCCAAGTTGCAGGATACAAAATCAATGTACAGAAATCAGTTGCATTCTTATACACTAACAATGAAGCAACAGAAAGACAAGTAAAGAAACTGATCCCATTCACAATTGCACCAAGAAGCATAAAATACCTAGGAATCAATCTAACCAAAGATGTAAAGGATCTGTATGCTGAAAACTATAGAAGGCTTATGAAGGTAATTGAAGAAGATTTAAAGAAATGGAAAGACATTCCCTGCTCATGGATTGGAAGAATAAATATTGTCAAAATGTCAATACTACCCAAAGCTATCTACACATTCAATGCAATCCCAATCAAAATTGCACCAGCATTCTTCTCGAAACTAGAACAAGCAATCCTAAAATTCATATGGAACCACAAAAGGCCCCGAATAGCCAAAGTAATTTTGAAGAAGAAGACCAAAGCAGGAGGCATCACAATCCCAGACTTTAGCCTCTACTACAAAGCTGTAATCATCAAGACAGCATGGTATTGGCACAAAAACAGACACATAGACCAATGGAATAGAATAGAAACCCCAGAACTAGACCCACAAACGTATGGCCAACTAATCTTTGACAAAGCAGGAAAGAACATCCAATGGAAAAAAGACAGTCTCTTTAACAAATGGTGCTGGGAGAACTGGACAGCAACATGCAGAAGGTTGAAACTAGACCACTTTCTCACACCATTCACAAAAATAAACTCAAAATGGATAAAGGACCTGAATGTGAGACAGGAAACCATCAAAACCTTAGAGGAGAAAGCAGGAAAAGACCTCTCTGACCTCAGCCGTAGCAATCTCTTACTCGACACATCCCCAAAGGCAAGGGAATTAAAAGCAAAAGTGAATTCCTGGGACCTTATGAAGATAAAAAGCTTCTGCACAGCAAAGGAAACAACCAACAAAACTAAAAGGCAACCAACGGAATGGGAAAAGATATTTGCAAATGACATATCGGACAAAGGGCTAGTATCCAAAATCTATAAAGAGCTCACCAAACTCCACACCCGAAAAGCAAATAACCCAGTGAAGAAATGGGCAGAAAACATGAATAGACACTTCTCTAAAGAAGACATCCGGATGGCCAACAGGCACATGAAAAGATGTTCAGCGTCGCTCCTTATCAGGGAAATACAAATCAAAACCACACTCAGGTATCACCTCACGCCAGTCAGAGTGGCCAAAATGAACAAATCAGGAGACTATAGATGCTGGAGAGGATGTGGAGAAACGGGAACCCTCTTGCACTGTTGGTGGGAATGCAAATTGGTGCAGCCGCTCTGGAAAGCAGTGTGGAGGTTCCTCAGAAAATTAAAAATAGACCTACCCTATGACCCAGCAATAGCACTGCTAGGAATTTATCCAAGGGACACAGGAGTACTGATGCATAGGGGCACTTGTACCCCAATGTTCATAGCAGCACTCTCAACAATAGCCAAATTATGGAAAGAGCCTAAATGTCCATCAACTGATGAATGGATAAAGAAATTGTGGTTTATATACACAATGGAATACTATGTGGCAATGAGAAAAAATGAAATATGGCCTTTTGTAGCAACGTGGATGGAACTGGAGAGTGTGATGCTAAGTGAAATAAGCCATACAGAGAAAGACAAATACCATATGGTTTCACTCTTATGTGGATCCTGAGAAACTTAACAGGAACCCATGGGGGAGGGGAAGGAAAAAAAAAAAAAAAGAGGTTAGAGTGGGAGAGAGCCAAAGCATAAGAGACTGTTGAGAACTGAGAACAAACTAAGGGTTGATGGGGGGTGGGAGGGAGGAGAGGGTGGGTGATGGGTATTGAAGAGGGCACCTTTTGGGATGAGCACTGGGTGTTGTATGGAAACCAATTTGACAATAAATTTCATATATAAATAAAAAAAAATGCTAAAAAAAAAAAAAAAAAGATAATGGCGTGCCTTGCTTGAAATGCTGAAGGAAACTGTCAACCCAGAATTCTATATCCACAGAAAATAGCCTTCAGAAATGAACTTAAAACAGACTTTCTCAAACAGACAAAAACTGAAAGAACTGAATTCACTGGTGACAGACCTACTTCATAAGAAATAGTAAGGAGGTTCTTCAGGCAAAAGGGATGTAGTACTCAGAAACTTGGATCTACACAAAGAAATAAAGAGCATTGGAAAAAGAATAAAAGGAAGTGAAAGGTAACTATAGAAAGCAAAAGTAATAACAATGTATTACATGTTTACAGCATACGTAAAAGTAAAATTAATGACAATCCAGGAAAGGCTGGGAAGGCAGGATTGGAAATAGACTTTTATAAAGATGCTTACCCTACACGTGAGGCAGTATAATTTGTTTGAAGTCAGACACAAATTATTTAAATTTTTTATTGTAAATCCTAAGACAACCACTAACAATTATTTTAAAGAAGTTAAATAATTCAATAGAGGGGTTGAAATTGAATTATAATTGCTTAATTAAACCTACAAACCTTAATTAAACCTACAAAAGGCAGAAAAAGAAAAAAAAAGAACAGATGGAAATTAGATATCATGATGTTTGATTTTAACTCAACCATTTCTTTTTTTTTTTTTTTTCAACGTTTATTTATTTTTGGGACAGAGAGAGACAGAGCATGAACGGGGGAGGGGCAGAGAGAGAGGGAGACACAGAATCGGAAACAGGCTCCAGGCTCTGAGCCATCAGCCCAGAGCCTGACGCGGGGCTCGAACTCACGGACCGCGAGATCGTGACCTGGCTGAAGTCGGACGTTTAACCGACTGCGCCACCCAGGCGCCCCTTAACTCAACCATTTCAAAAATCACTAAATGTGAAAGGAAGAGGAACTGGATAGTCAGTTCCTGATTCTGGCTTTAGCCTTCAGAATATTCTGGAGTTGTCTATTTTATTCCCCAAATTCACCTGTCCAGAAAAGAACAGAATCCCTACATGAAGCTGGCATCCCCTGAGTATCATCTCCTGGGAGGCATCATAGTGGAAGTTGCCTACAGTAAAAAGGTTGGGAGATTCTGGCTCAATAAGACCATCACTGGCCAATGCTGAATGCTGCAACGCAGACTATTCCAGGGCCCTCTCTATTCAGGATAGAAGGACTGTCTGGGGAACAGAGGAGTCCAAGAAGCCTTCGTACAGAGGCAGGACTGGAGCTGCTTCTGGACGTGACCTGGTCACTGGCAGGTTGCCCTGGGAAACACTGTGAGAGAGTGGAATGGGGCCTGGGGTATTTGATTTTTTTTAATTTTTTTACATTTATTTATTTTTGAGAGACAGAGACAGAGCACAAGTGGGGGAGGGGCACAGAGAGAAGGAGATGGAGAATCCGAAGCAGGCTCCAGGCTCTGAGCTGTCAGCACAGAACCTGTCTCAGGACTCGAACTCACAAACCGTGAGATCATGACCTGAGCCGAAGTCAGATGCTCAACTGACTGAGCCACCCAGGCACCCCTTGGGGGTATTTGATTTTGCCTAAAATATTTGCAGGGACTGCTGACCCTACATCATCCAGTTAGAATGTGTTTGTCAGTATTGCAGAGTTGTCTGTATTTGCTGCTAGAGGGGTAGAATCTGAAAGTAGTTATTAAAAAGTCTTCCAGGACTGTTTGATCCCTTGTCTAAGACCTTTGAAATGATTTGAAATAAACTTCATTCATGGCAGTTTTGGAGGAAGTTAGGGCCTTTGAGTTACTCTCCTTCTTACTTGATGGTACAGCCTATCCTTTTGTTAAATGTATTTTGCTGGTATTTACGGAACAATTTACGCTGTCTAATCAAATAAATTAAAACACTTATTTTTGCTTTCCTCAACTCAATTTTTAATAATCATGTTGTCATTTTTTCCCCAAACTTGGCACCAAAACTTTATTCATTCTTCTTAGAAATTCTGTCACCAACCTACTATAAAAACTGTCATTATCTCTCAAAGTCACAGTTCTGACATCTGTTAAGTAAAGGTTTATTTTACACTTCAAAAGTCAATCTGCACAGCTGACTGAACTCCTTCAGAATTTTACAGCTTGCTCTTGTCAAATATTTGGGAAAATAAAATTTGCTTTTAGAAAAATATTTAGTTTTAATAGAAAATACTCTTTACTGATTTAAAAAACCTTTTGTTTCTTTCCCTGAAAAGAAAAAAACAATCATTTCAATTGGTTTTTATGGAAAAGCATAAAAATAAAAGAAGTTGGAAGAATTTCTGTGTATTATATTTCAAGTAACACACCAGTTTCTTTACCCTCACACCCCTGAAGGTTGAATAGGTCATTTAAGTTCTAGATATATTATTAGAAAGAAAGTCTCAGCAATGTGGCTGGTCTTGAGAATGAGGGAGTAGACTGATGCTGACTTCTCTCTGTTCCTCTGGGTGCCCCTAGCCTCTTTTGATAGCCTCTGCCTGACAGATCTGAGTTTGAACCATGGTCTGCTAAACTACAGATTATCTCTGACCCCTATCTAGCTAGGGGACAATCTCCATTTGCTTTCTGATGCCTCTGAAAACAAAGCAGGGGAATAAACATCTAATAGAGTATCTGCCCTGTATTAGGCTTTGTGCTAAGAATTTTCCATGTGCCACTTTGTTTAATCCTTACGGCAGTCCTACAAGATAAGTACTGTCTCTGGGTCTCAAGTCAAAGCTTATGTTTTGATTCTCCATCTTTGCTGCTTCCCAGCAGGCTACATAATACCATGCTTAATCTTTTTACCAATATACATTTTCTTTTGTATTGCATCTTACGATTTCAAGCTTCAAACTTTTCTCTGAGAATGGATGTCTCAGCAGCTACATACATTTGTGAACCTATACATTTCTAACTGCAGCTTTGTGCTTGAGAAGTCTTTCCAGACAGACTGTGTTCTGGGGATGTTACCTTCTTTCTCATGTAAATCTACTATCCAATACAAATAATGGTGGGTGTGAATACAGAGTTTGCAAGAAAGTCCACAGGTAAGTTCATGTGTACAGCTTGGACAGTGTGCCTCTGCTGCTGACACAGAAGTCATGACACTTGCTTTTCTTCCCACACCACAGGTCTTGCATCCACTGCAAGAGGTAACAGAAGGAGTGATGCACAAGAAACCAGAAGACCTGGCCTCATATAATTGTTTTGGCATTAATTAGCTGTTTCACAGCAGAAAGAAATCACTTGGACTCTTCCAACTCCATTCTCTTTTTGGTTAATAAAAGGGAGATGATAGTACCTAACCCTTTGGTTGCTATAAAAACAAATGGGTCATGTGGAAGTGGTTTGAAAACTATAAAGAACCTTTAGCGATATTCCAGTTGGATGGAACACTTGGATAGAACCTTGGGTAGAAATGTGGATAGAACAAACTTCTGTTGTCCTTAAGTTAAAAACTAATCTACTTATCATTGTTTACCAGTCAACAACCTGAGTTACATCCAATTGGAATTAGCTCTGATGAAGTTAGACAGACAGGGAGTTTGATAGCAGACTCATAGACTCCCTGATGCTTGGGGAATAAAAAGAAAAAATGGGCTCTGGAGGACAGATGGAAGGAATAGTCTAGAAGGACAGGACACCAGATAGTGCTATTGCCACTGCTTGATGCCACAGGATGCAACTGCCATGAGTGAGTTTTAAACTCTTCCTTTGAGTTTGCATTGCTTGCTTCATATTCAAAGATTCAGGGTGATCCAAGATGAGTAATTTGACAGAATTTCTATGACAATGTCTTGGATGCCAGAGGATGAGAAAAGGAAGATCTCCCTCCTTCATTCTCTGTAACAGCTGACATAGCTATGGATACCTCAGATGTCATGCATGGTGAGAGATGCCCCCAAATAGAAAGACAAGTTGAATGCTAGATGCTAAAACTAAAATAAAAACAACTCAACCCCAACCTATGACCTCCTGCATGATCTGGCCATGCCCCACTGATTAGCCTCATCTGGCTCCACCAACATCCACTCCACCCCCATACTCTCCTCACTTGTGTTGGTTCATTTCTTCTTTTGTGCCAAATTTTTTCCCACCTTAAGGCCACTCAACTGCTATACCTGGAATTCTCCATTTTTTACCTTCTCCTTTGTCTACTCCTCCACTCAGCCTGTAAGTTTCAGTGTCAATGAAACTTCTACAGGAAATGCTTTTCTGGCTTCCATCCTCTTGGCCAAATCTAGGTTAGAAATGCTCCTTGCATTTATCCTCCCATATAAATTTGTGCTTCTTTTTTTAAATTATTTTTTAATGTTTATTTATTTTTGAGAGGATGAGCAGGGGAGGAGCAGAGAGAGAGGGAGACCCAGAATCTGAAGCAGGTTCCAGGCTCTGAGCTGTTGGCACAGAGCCTGATGTGGGGTTCGAACCCACAAAGAGGGAGATCATGACCTGAGCTGAAGTAGGACGCTCAACAGACTGAGCCACCCTAGCGCCCCAACTTGCCCTTATAATTAAATAATCATTGGCATTATTTTATAAATGTTTGTCTTACTCACTGTATTACAAACTTCATGAATATAAGGTCTTTATCTATTCTGTTCACACATGCATCCCAGTTTCCAGTACACAGTCAACAAATATCTATTGCTTGAGTGAATGAGTTAACAGACAAGCATGTGAGGATGTGGTTAGCAGCGAACTGAGACCCATAAAAATTTTCATTTTTCCCTTGAATTTTAACAGGCATGATCCTCTCCTCCTTCCTATGGTTCTGTGAGATCATAAAGAACATGACCGTGTACTTTTTTGTAGCCTTCTTGTTGGCATAATTCTAGGAACATTGAATAAATAGGTCAACAGATGGATGGATGCATAAATGAAGTGCTGGAAAGTAGTGAAGAAGCTCTTTCTACTACCCTCCTCTGAGTTCCTCTGGTGTGTCTCAGACTAAATTCCTTTTGTTACTTCAAGATAGGAGAAAAATGAGCACAAACATCTTCTTTCATCTACCAACAGATATGGACTAGGTTTTCTGTTAAGTACCACAGGGGTTATAAGTAATTTAAAAAATTCATTTTTGGGGTACCTGGGTGGCTCAGCCAGTTAAATGTCTAACTTTTGACTTCAGCTAAGGTCATGATCTCATGGTTCATAAGTTTGAGCCTCACAGCAGGCTCCGTGCTGACAGTGAGGAGCCTGCTTGGGATTCTTTCTCTCTCTCTCTCTCTCTCAAAATAAATAAATAAATTTTTTTTAAAAAAAGGAAAAACTTCATTTTCCCTTCTCAAATAACTTACCATATAATTAGGAAGACAGGTCAATAATACATGAGGAATTCAACAATAAAAGATGAAGACCATAGCACGAGACAGCAGTAATGAAAATGTTATGGGATGGTGTATCATTAATTGCCAATAGAGTATAAACAAGAAGATGATTCATTCAGAAGAGAGTGAAGCTTTAGCTTTTAGAGTGGGCCTTCTTTCTACACCTGCTACCATTTATATAGATATGAAAACTTTCCACAAAGGAATTGCACCTTTTAAAAAAAAATTCTCTCTACCTTCCTATTTCCACCTCCTCCCTGCCCTCTCTACCTTTCTAGGCACATATTGAGTGGAATCCTGGAAATAATTACCTCCTTGTGCTCTAGGTTTCAGGCTCTAACTCTGTGTCTTTCCCAAGGAACTCCAAATGTGAACCACTGTCAAACAGAGGCCATGTAGCTGCTGCTGTGTACAAGATAATTACACAGCAAGGTGCAGACATAAATGGTGACTGCTTAGGAGTGCCCATTTTTTGGTCTGGCTACATAAGTCATTCATAACAAATTGTAGAAGTTTTTTTCCATCCAATTTTGTTAACTAGAATGGGACCTATCGTGAAGAATCTTTGATTCTTTTTGTACACATTATACATTCAGCCTGGGGGTCTTGGTTAGGAGCTGGGGTCAAGTCCAAAGACAGTCTGGCCAGTTTGAATTCTGGTTCTGCCATTTTCTAGCCATGTGTCTTTAATCTTGTCAAGCTGTAAAATGGACACTGCAAAAGGACTTACCCTACAAGCTTATAGTGAACACTAAAAAAGAGCATGCACACGAGGGCTTAGCACAGTACCTGGCATAGAGGCAGCTCTCAGTGAATTTTAGCTATCATTATTACAGTAGCCCAAACATCTTTGGCTGCCTTAGTTGTGTGTGAGTATATTTCTTCATGTCCCTCTACTCTTTCCCACCACAATTTCATAAAGAACATCTGGGATTGGATAGAAGAGTGCCTTGAAATTGTCCTTTTGCAGAGACCTTCATGAGAACAAGCCGATGTGAGTCCTTCACAGCCAACTGTAGCACAATGCCTGCTGATTTAAGCTCAACTTGGTTAGTCTGACTTGCTGGTAGAACATGGATGCCAATAGGAGTAACCTTGGAGACAGGAGTCAGAGTCCAAAGTGTCAATATTGCAGAGTGAGCATCATGCAGTGGAAGGAGGATAGCTTCCAGATCACTGCTGGGTCACCACAACGGAGCAACAGAAAGTGGGCCATGCTTACATACCCCTGACCTTCTTTTCTTTCTTTCATTCTTCCTTCCTTCCTTCCTTCCTTCCTTCCTTCCTTCCTTCCTTCCTTCCTTCCTTCCTTTTATTTCTTTCCTTCAAGTTTATTCACTTTTGAAAGAGAGAGAGAGAGAGAGAGAAAACTTGAGCGGGGGAGGGGCAGGGAGAGAGGGAGACAGACACAGGATCTGAAGCAGGCTCCAGGCTCCGAGCTGTCTGCACAGAGCCCGATGCTGGACTTGAATTCACAAACCGTGAGATCACGACCTCAGCGGAAATTCAACCGACTGACTAGACCAAGCTTCCCTCCCCGACCCTGTTTCATCTCATGGGGCTCTGGTTAGTGAAGGGGGCCTTTCTTTTTCCTCCCTGCTCTTGCCCATCCAGGGTCATAGTAGTTGTCTAGAAAGATTACTCTGTTGTGTCAGTAATCAGCAGCCTGAATGGTCTCATCTCAATAAGATTAGAAAAAAATTCCCAGCCGCACTCTGGTCCGCAGCAGAGTGCTCTAATCCGGGAAACAATTTCCACCTGGGCAAAACTGCGCTCGGGACAACAAACGCGATGTCGTTTTCCGGCAATTAGAGATAGTTGCTCTCCTTTCTCTGTGCATGTTAAATTGTGTGTGTACAGCATAGGGCAGAAACACTGAGTGCGGAGGACAAAGAGACCTGAGAACCTGCTTTTAATTAGCTTCTCCTCTGACACTGCTTGTGTCTCCCCCGGTCCACCCATCCTGGGCCCTCTAATCATTTCTTACCATAGGCAATGAACATATGTCCCTCTGCTCAGCTAACAGGCACCTGTCTGCATAAGGAGGCAGATCAACCCCCAACTCCTCCCTCCCTGCCGATGTAGATGTCGAAGCTTCGAATTTCAATTCGGCCCCTGGGTCTGAGGCCCAATTTTGAACAAGTTGGCATGGGGTGGGTTCTGGTGGTGTACTTTTTAATTGCATTATCCTGGGTGATGAAACTCTTTTCATTCTTCATGCATAAAGCGCATGCTGCACGGGGCACACGCTTCCCACCGTGACTTTGAGCCCGGGCCCAGTTCCCTCCCAGGGCCACTTTGTCAGCTGTTCTAAGATCTTTTGTCATCTCAGTGCTATTAATTGCCCTTGAGCAGCACCAGGCTTTTTAATTCAGGTTTTCCTAGAACAGCAGGAGGGAAAATGGAATGATTGTAAAAGGGAGTTGATGTTAATTGCTAATGTAGGTGCACATTTCCTTGTTTAAGATAGTCCTTTACATCTTGTAGTCTGGAAATAAAGAAGCAGAGACTGGATAAAGAATCACAGCCCTGGGACCTTCTTGAGAAGCCATAGGAGGAGGAATGAATGCTTTCTTTTGTTTCCTTGTTTTATTGAGTCTAATTGTCCCACAATCAAGGTATCCAAAAGATCTTATGTGAGTCCAAAATACAAAAGATGCCTGTGAGGGCCACACTGTGCATGCCCTGATTCAGAGACTCAGGGGGAAAAAAGAAACAAAAATTTAACCGGAGCAATATAAAGGAAATTTTATACAGGCTCCTTAGGAGATTTAAAATCCTAGCCATACTGCTGACAGCAGGTGAAACAATTATGAAAGAAGAGAACCTACTGTTTGGGGAGTTTGGAATAGAGTCAAAGGATCAGGCCCTTGACACAGACTTTAAAAGAGTCGGGATAGAGTTTTAGCAGCAACAGGTGAGTTCATCTACCATCTTGATACTAAGGGAAGGAAGTTGTTTCATTTTTTTTAGACGGTTGTCATTTTAACCAGTTCCACCTTTGAAATGGTGTTTTAATTATGTCCATAATTGTATCCTAGCATGATTTTTTTTTGTATAAAACATTCTTTTAGGCAATGTTTTAAAAAAATACCTTTGTTTTGTGGTAGATGAATATTTCTCTTTCCTTAAACAGTAGCAATAAAAAAACAAAAAAACAAAAAGCCAAAGGTATGTGGCTTTTCATACTCCCTGAACTCCCATTCTGGGCTTGACCCATGTCCCACCCTCACTTTCACCCTCAAATGAGAAGGCAGAAACCCCACAAGTACTCTGTGGCTTCTTGCCACCATTTTGGAGGTCACGGTGTTTCCTCTGAGAAACCTTTCAGAACTCCAGTCTGAGGCTGCAGCCAGCACTGTGGGAGGTTGGGCCCCACCGTGGAGACCAAGGAAATGATGAGCCAGCTTGCTGTAGTTACACTAAGAAGCCTTTCAGAATGATTGCAAGTGACAAACAGGTGTGTGGATAGCAAGTCCACTAGGTTGACCATTTAAATCACTCTCCTCCCTGAGGGCTCTTACAGCTGAACTTCAGGAGGGAAACACATCTACAGAGTGGCAGAAACCCCTTTGTGGCAGATTCACAGTCACACCTAAAAGTCTGAAGTGCAAAGAGCCAAGACCTCACAGAGGACCCAAGGGGACACAACTCGAGATCCTCCAAGTGAAGGTTCTTCTGATGCATGCACAAGTGCTCCCAAGCCGATCCCTATGATGATAGACATCCTCACTGAGGTCAGATTTGAGGGTCAACACCTTATCCAAAAAATGTCCTGGCACCAAGGCATGATATCCTCTCCCAATCTGGTTCTCCAGTGTTGTTAAAGACCTGCTTATGTCACAATTGCTTAGAATTCCCAAGAAATGGGGAGCCCAAGGAGTTATTTCTTTTTTCCATTTTTCTGGCATTGTTAAAATCTTACAAATTGTCCCACACATTGGATGCCTACTCTGCAGAGGCACAGCTCTCTGGTATTATAGGAAATATATAAATGTAAGGTGTCTCTTAGAACACTGTGTACCAAAGTCAGAGGGGTTCACACCCTTGTTTTCAGCCCAGCAAGTTACTTGTTGAAGGCATGTTACTTCTGGTCACTGTATTCCCTTTCCAAACTAGGTGGGAAGACCTTACACATCACTATGTGCATGGGAACCCTGAGAAACGGTTCATTCCTCAGAAAGTCAGTCGACAAGCTGAGGATAACAATGGTTCTGCCATTCACTAAGAGCCCTCTAAAGGGCCGCCAACAGGTCCCAACTGCAGATAGCCATTCAGGCTGTGTGGTGGGGATTCACTGGAACCCCAAGATCCTACCTTGATGACAGTTGTGGCTATGGCATAATGATAAGAACCTGGTCATGGGAGTGAGGTAGAACTTAGCCTCTTTCTTTCTTCTTTCTTTCTGTCTTTCTGTCCTTCTTTCATTTTATGTTGAGAGAGACAGAGCACAAGTGGGGAAGGAGCAGAGAGAGAGGGAGAGAGAGAATACCAAGCAGGCTCTGCACAATCAGCATAGAGCGCTAGGCAGGGCTTGAACCCACAAACCGTGAGATCGTGACCTGAGCCGAAACCAAGAGTCAGATGCTTAACTAAGTCACCCAGGTGCCCCAGAGCTTAGCCACTTTCTTACTGGGTGGCTCTAGTCAAGTTATGTAACCACTCTGTCTCAGTTTCCTCAGCAGTGTAATGGGAAGGATGACACCTGCATGGTGGGGCTGATTTAGAGATTGAAGTAAGGTTAATGCATGTAGAATTGTGCCTGGCACTTAATAGATGCTCAGTAGATGCGGCTCAGGAGTGTATTACTGGATGATCTGTGTCAGGACATTGTAACATCCTAGGCATAGTGTTATACATAAAATTCGAGTGTCGCTCTGGAGAGTGGGAGGGAACACTTGTCATAATTGCACAAGGTCAAAGTCATGGATGGGATAGTCCCAGATTTAGGTCATCATCTCTAAAACCATGTCCTACTCTTTCAACATGGGTCTTGCCTGGTGCTTTTAGGAGTGTTTCCCATTTTGAAGGAGGGGCTGCTTTCAGCATGACCCCCCCTGCCTGGGCTCAGGTGGGTCTGATTAAAATCCATCCACTCTCCATCCTTCTCCCTTGGACCCCACCTACAAAAGCCCAGCTAAGCTGGCTAGCTGACAGACCAGCAAGCTTTAAATGCTATAGTGCCCTGTAGCTAATGCAAATGGCAAAACCACTCCTAGTGTCAGGCCACTGGGCTCCTTTCATGAGATAAGGCTCCTTCAGTGGGGAATTCTAGCCACAGTCATGATCCTGGACGCCCAAACACGCCATCCCCTTTCCATCAGCCCACGGCTGTGACAGCACTTAAAGCTGCAAGTGACAAAGACACTTCACAGAGGGGATCGATGTCAGGTTAGAGCAGAGCCACTTGAGAGCAGACAGGAACAAAGATGATCTGGTGTTCAGAAACTGCTCCGCCCTCCAGCGAAAGGTGAGAGAACATTGTGCTCATAGAAGTTTCCATACCTGCCCACCTGCCCCACGTGCTTTTCACTGGAAAAAGAATCTGCGGTTTGATTTAGTCTTCATTGTTCCCAGTGATAGCCATTCCAAATTTACTGTTTATGCGGTGAAGAAGGAGATATGCTTAGAGACTTAGAAAAAGTAAATTTAAATCAAACCATATGATTTAAACTTGAAATTGTTGGATTAGTAGAGAGTTTGTAAAATCTACTGTTCCATTCCCTTTCTTCCAGAAATAGAGCCGTCCATAACTTTTCTTGGTCTGCACATTGCATTTTCTTCCCTGTGCTTGGTGTTCCTTCAACTCAAAAATGAGAGTTAATAATTCCTGCCTTACCTGCCTCATGGGATTTTCTGTGCTGATTAATGGCCATAAAATAACATAAATAATCTTGTTTAGATGGTGCTTTAAAGTTTATAAGGAAAGCGCTTTTTCATTCAATCCTCACAATGACCCAGTGAGGTGGGCAGTCTGGGTTATGGTGCATAAATGTGGGGTCGAGGGTACTAAACAGTGTAAGAAGCAAAGCACTGTGCTCACCGATGGCGTGAATGTCAGGAATAATGACCAGGAGTGTCCCAGTGTCTGGTTCTTTCAGGAAGGGTGAGAGCAAGGAGTGGCTCACCAGCCCCCTGAGTGCTTTTCCTGATACTGCAGGGCATCCCCAGCTCCGATGTACAGGGGGGACCACGGAGCTGTGTTAGGGTTGGTTGGGGAAGATGTGGACTCAGCTCCATTTGCTTGCAGCCACAGTCCCTGTTGTAAGCTCTGTCCGTATCACAGCCCTCCCCAAGAGAGGGCATGAAGGGATGCAGTGGGATCCCTTCTACTTGCGTGTGGCTTCACTGTTGCCTACCTGGTGGGCTCAGTGCAGCCCACAGTGAGAATTCAGTGGTCAGGTGCATCTGTGGCCCCCCACACAGTGTGAAAACTCATTTCCAGTATTAGTCTGGAGAACCAGCAGAAATGCTAGCTCTCCTTCCTGGCAGGCTCGGGCCAGTGATTCGCACCCAGGAGGCAGTGAGGTGGCATCAACACTGCCTCTTCCATATCTGAATGACTTCAAAGATTAAGCTTCTGAAAGTAACTGGATTTTGCCAGCAATCACTTGAGTTTTAGATTACATTTCCAATCTAGAATTCCACTCCTTCATTAATGTCAGCCCTAGCACCCTAGAGTCACTATTCCTTTAGATGTCAGATGTCACTTTTTGCAGGAGTCTTTGTGGTGTTCTCCAAGTCTCCCACGGCACCCCCTGGAGTCACCCTTTCTATTTCAGATGCCTCGCACATAGTTAATACATAATTTTAGAATAAGTTGGTGTCTAATGAATTAATTGAAGCAGCAGAGAGAGGAATGGAAGTAGAACTGAACACATTGCAGGCTTGCATGTAACACCATTGGTCATCTGTCCATTCTGATTTCCTGTATTTGCCAGAATCAACATGGTTAAAACTCATCCCTCAGCCTCCAGGTTATCCCTGCTTCATACTATCTCTACACTACAAAACTATCATCCCTCAACCAGCCAACTTGAAAGACAATTTTTAAAGGGGGTTGGGAGGGTACATGAGAGTTTGTTTTATAAAGCTTTTACTTGAGGAAAAAAAGTGAAAGTGATCACAGAAAAACGAACTCACGTTTTCTAATGCTCACTACCCGATTTCTCTGGGCCCATGAGCACAGAGCTGTGTCCGCTGTCTTTGCTAACTGGAGCCTGAGGCTCACACTGACAATCAGGCTACTTAAGCTGAGGTGGCTGCTGGAGGGCACGAGTGGATGCTGGGCTGTCAGGACACAGTGCAGATGTTCCAGGCATGACCCTCTATCACCCAGCACCCAATATTAATGAGTGATCTCCTGGCTTGATAACCACTGTCTGCTGCTATGCATTCCTAACACTCATATTGTATCACATTTCAGTTATTTTAGACAAGTCCCACTTTGCATGATTGATCAGTATTTTTACTTTCATGAGGTTTAGGTAGGTGGGGAAAAAGCCACAGCAAAAGAGCATGACAGGAAGTTTCTTTGTAAAGAGTCATGTATTACCTTTGGGTTATGGTTTCTTAAAACCCAAATTTCTTAAGTGTTCTGAGATTAAAAGCTTCCTATTTGCCACAAAGTTGAAGGATGATGATTTAGCTGGTGTTATTTTACAAGCACGATTTTACATTTGGCCGTCTACAGATTAATGAGTCTTTAATTTTCACTGGGGAAGGTCATTATGAGAGAAGTAGATTCTGGATCCTGACAGAACTCATTTGGGAAGTGAAACTGAGGAATTGTACTTAAAATGTGCAGCCTACCTCTTCCCCCAGAAATGTTCTCTGGTGGTGTGGGAGGGAGGTGACGGGCGGAGTCATCCTGGTCTGCAAGTTGTATTAGGCTGCTTCTAGATCACTTGAGAAAAACGGAGGAAAAAAGAAGGGTGTTGTCATAACCTATAAACTTTTCCCTTTATTTCCTCGGCTTTCTCTCCCAATAAATTGAGATAGAAAGGAACTTTGAATTCAGTTAACCTAACCATAATACCTTATTAATTTTATAATTAAAGTTACCATTTACAGAACACTTATTATGTGTGTCATAATATGAGCAGCACAGCAAGCTAAGTACTATTATCATCTCTACAGATCAGCAACTGCAGCTCAGAGGTGGGGTAAGTTACCCGCCTGAGGTCACACAGCTTGATATGTGGCAGAGCCAGGATGGATGCTGAGGGCTGTCTGATACTAAAGACAACACTGTGCACACTTACACATTTTCTCTCTTGTTTAGAGGATAAGGGGAATCACGTCCACAGGTATTGAAGGACTTTTTCGAAGTCACACATCATGTTAGTGGCAGTGCTGTGACATAAACACAGGTTTCTGGATCCAAGGCTGTCATTCTGCCATAGCACCAAAGCATCATAACCTGACATAGCAACCATGCAGCTATCCAACTTCCATATTCTGAGCAGCTTCCAATTTTCTGTAATTTTTAAAAAAAATTTTTTTGAAGTTTATTTATTTTGAGAGAGAGCATGTACGCATGCTTGCCCGTGTGAGCCAGAATCAGAGAGGGGCAAAGAGCCATGGAGAGAGACAATCCCAAGCAGGCTCCATCCTGTCAGCTTAGAGCCCAATGTGGGGCTCAATCCCACGAACCATGAGATTGTGACCTGCGCCAAAATGAAGAATCGGATACTTACCCAACTGAGTCACCCAGGTGCCCTTTCCTATAATTTTTAAATTTTTAGTAAGAATTCTTTTTATTCTATACCCAAATAATGTGTTTTTGTAGATTTCTCTTCATTCTACCAATAAATTCATAACTTAGAAGCCGCCTTTTTTAGATCATGTATCTTAGTTTCTAGTTGGAAAATATGACCACTCTCCAGAGTTGCCCCACATATAGGTTTGGGACAAGAGTGTGTGTGATGGATGCCTAAGCTACCTCAAGAGTTATCAGAGCAGGCAGCACTGAGGTAGCAGATGGATGCTAAGGGACTCTGAAGACTGACTCGATGTATTCCATCCCATCCATCCACTGTTCTGCTTGACAAGTCTGAAATTTCTGGCCTTGGAGTCACTTCTTTGGATTAAGGTATCATATCACCAATTAAGATAGATATATGCTATGGCCTATTGTCTGTAAATATTGAACTTGATTGCAATGAACCTGATGGCCAGTTGTCTGGGGAGAAGTCGAGATACGGGGGAGGTAGTTTTTGGTGTAAGAAGCAGAATTCAGGAAAGACTCAAGGCAGAGGAACTAAATGCCTGGTAAAAGGTCAGTCCAGGTATAATAATGCCCAGTGGGGCACTTGGAGTTGAGGCAAGCAAATATAGGAGAAACAGAATTTGTCAGGGAAAATGGTAATGATTCTCTTGCTACCTAGAGTACTTTTAGGAAACATTCATAAGTAGCTTGGATAGTTGGTGGATGACATAGTACCGGATACTCAAGATAGAGAACCAGAGACAGGGTAGAGGATTCTAAAACAAGCCATAGGGGGGCTTGAAGACAAACCCTGCTAATAGGTTCATGCAATCCTGACACTGACCTCAGGTTATGGCTTCTTGAAAGAGCAACCAGGTGCCTATCACATATGCCCCAGAAGAATTCAGGCCACATGGCTTCAGTGTGAGAGTGAGAGTGGGCATGGAGCCACTGACCCTCAGTGTCTATACAAAATAATCAATTCCCTGAGCCTCCTCCCTCATCTACCAAGCAGAGATAGCTGCCATGGAATTCTGCAACACTCTCTTCACAGCTTGCCCTGGCATTGCCACACTGTTCAGTGTTTACCTAGAAGGGCTGGCAGGCACTTCAGTAGGAAGCAGGTGAAGGAAGATCCATCTCTACCACCACATCCATCCTTCACCTGAGATTCAATCCACCACACAACAAACCACCCTGCATTCCCATCAGGTCAGTTTTCATTACTTCTTTTTAAAAAAAATTTTTTTAACGTTTATTTATTTTTGAGACAGAGAGAGACAGAGCATGAATGGGGGAGGGTCAGAGAGAGGGAGACACAGAATCTGAAACAGGCTCCAGGCTCCGAGCTGTCAGCACAGAGCCCGACGCGGGGCTCGAACTCACGGACTGCGAGATCATGACCTGAGCCGAAGTCGGCCGCTCAACCGACTGAGCCACCCAGGCGCCCCAGTTTTCATTACTTCTAAGATGTGGATGAACACAGTTCAAGCCAGAAATTAGGCCCCAAGGGTGCCTTGCTGTTAAATTGGTTGGATAAGTGGCAAGTGCAGCAAATCAGCCCTCAGTGAATTTAGAATTTCAGAATCATGGTGATTATCCCTTGATGGGAGGAGAGGCAGAGGATGAGACAGGATACCAAGTAACCTATCCCTGACCTCCTACTGTTGAGTAATTAAGGCCAATCACAGACTCTTGGTGTGCAGAAGAAGGCTTTGCTAATCACGGTGTGCAGAAAATTATATTTTGGCTAAGGAGAACCTCTTTAGTACACACTTTGCCTGTTGTGTGGGCTCGAGAGGAAATTATGTAATAAGAAGAGGTGTTGCTCACAGGAAGTGAAGTGGCAGTCTCTGAACCCTGTGCCCTCCCACTTCAGACTCCAGGAAACCAATTCTACTGTCCTGGGGCAGGTGGCCGCACAAGTGCCCCCTGCCTCCAGTGTGCCTGACCAGTTGGCCTTCATGTGGCCACGCTGCTTGATATTTGCCCCTTTGGAAACCATTATATGGTTAGGTTCTCCTAATGGCTCACATTTCACCTGGTAAAAGTTTATCCAGGAGCATTTTCCTGAACCTGAGTTTTAGTCTCAAGCCAGGGCTATTTCTAGGGTCCAAAGGGTGTGTGCCCATCTGAGAATTTGGTTGCTTCCTTTAACAGCAACAAGCAAAACTCCCGACTCTGTAGGAGGATTTGCCCCCAGAAGATGACAGATTCTAGGCAACTCCTTCTTCTACTTTCTGGATCACTGCTAATGGTTCCCCACTGCCCCTGTTACACAGGCTCAGAACATTCAAAACAAGTTTAATAGTACCTAATTTCAATAAAGATAATTACAAAAGGCTTTTTTTTTTTTGGCTGAAAAGAACATCAATAAAAATTAACAAATATAAGATGACATTTTGGGGGTGCCTGGGTAGCTCAGTCAGTTAAGCATCTGACTCTTGATTTTGGTTCAGGTCATGATCTCACGGTTCATGAGTTAGAGACCCGCATTGGGATCCCAGTCTCCCTCTCTCTCTCTGCACCTTCCCCACTTGTGCTATCTCTTTCTCAAAATAAATAAATAAATGTAAAAAAAGATGACATTTTGAAGTCAAACATCTTATGAAAGTAAATACTGTACTCGTTTTTTTAAGATAGTCCATGCTTTGGAAGACTCCCTGTTTAAATTTTTTCTTAATGTTTATTTATTTTTGAAAGAGAGAGACAGAACAGAAGCGGGGAAGGGGCAGAGAGAGCTGGAGACACAGAATCCGAAGCAGGCTCCAAGCTCTGAGATGTCTGCATGCAGCCCGATGCGGGGCTTGAACTCACAAGCCATGAGATGATGACCTGAGCCAAAGTCAGACACTTAACCGACTGAGTCATGAAAGCGTCCCTGGAAGCCTCCCTGTTGAGATGATTGAGATGGGGTGGTTCTCATTAGCAGCAGTGTAAACACAGACATGGAGAGAGAAAGGATTAGGTAGCTTTCTTTAAGCTATCTCTCCTTTGAGTGGGAGGTTGGTCTGAAGTGAGGAGAGAATATCATTAAGAAAGAAACAAAAGAGCTGGAAACCAGCACTAGCAACAGACTCACACTGCCACCTCCTTCCTTGCTGGCATCTCTATCTAGCCCTATGTGAGACAAGTGTGTCCAGGACTTCCGTGGGAAAGCACAATGCCCAATCCTGATGATCTCTGAGCATTCCTTGAGTAAGGATGTCATTAACGCCCAACTCTTGGCCTTTCTCTCTCTAACCCTTCACTCATTCTTCCATAGAGATGAGCACTGAATCACTGTGAACAAGGCAAACATGTTTGAACCTCAGGTTTTTTTTTTCTTTTTTTTTTTAACTTTTTAAAAAATATTTATTTATTTTTGAGACAGAGAGAGACAGAGCATGAACAGGGGAGGGGCAGAGAGAGAGGGAGACACAGAATCTGAAACAGGCTCCAGGCTCTGAGCTGTCAGCACAGAGCCCGACGCGGGGCTCGAACTCACAGACTGTGAGATCATGACCTGAGCTGAAGTCAGATGCTTAACTGACTAAGCCACCCAGGCACCGCTGAACCTCGGTTTTATAGGTTGCATGGGGGCACTGGGTTAAGAATTCATGACATGCCTCCAAGATCCCAGATTAATTTGGAGGTTTCTCTATGCCAAGTGTCATGTGGCAGACTTCTTTGTAAGAATCTCCCAAAATTCATTCTTTTGTTTTGCAAAAGTACTGTTTGGGGATAGCTTAACTTTTCTCTTTTGTGTTTCTGTGTTTTCTTTCAACATGAGGCAGCCTAGGCCCAGGGAAGAAGCAAAGCATCCCAGTTCAGCAGAGGTGCCCGGGCTCTCAGCTTCCTACTGAGTTGAGAGCTGGTAGTTGGCTGAGGGGGCTGGGATACATGCAGGCTGGGCCAGGGGATGTATGGAAGATGGGTTAGGCACTTCCAGTATCTGTGGTACCATGGATTATTGAGAAAAGGCCAAATTTCCCAGGTCCTGACCAAGCTAGGAACAGTTCACAAGTTCATCTGCATGGTGACCAGGAAGGCTGCTTGAGCCTGGATCCACACTGCCAGCCAGAGCAGAATCAGCTCCAGATCGGGACCTCACTTATTCCTCCAGTGGCACAACTCAGGGCAGCCTCATCCTGTGCCCTGAGTAACATCTCAGAGATGAGCCAGCAGACAGGGGAACAACTTGAAGAACTGAGCATTTCTACCAAAATGACTAGTTAAATCTCAAAAGAGAGTGTCGATTATGGTTTCCATCCAAAATTTAAATCTAACTAAGGCATTCCTCTCTACTACCTATCAGATGGGCCCCCAGCTCATAAGAGAGAGAAGGTCAGTTGTAGATTCAATAAAGAATCTCTACCTTCTTTCTACTTCCAAGTTGTAATGAGTGATTTGAGGGATCACACTCTCATTCCTTCACTTACTGATTTCAACAGGTATTAAACACCTGCTACCTGCTAAAAATTGTTGGTGCTGATTGAAGTTGTGAGGGGTGACAGATATTTTGGTCTGGGGGGGGGGGCAGTGGCTGTCCAGACCTACTGTCATTATAGAGCGATCTTCAAATAAGATTATTATTATATCCTATGCTGGGAAGGGTGGGCTCTGCTCCAAAGGTGTGTAACTTAAATAGCTGACTGTTTCTAAAGCACTACCCTGGTAAAATAGTGTTTATTCCACTTAGAATAACTGGCTTGAGGCTATTGCTACTGACAACGTTTCCTGCAGTTGGATGGAGAGAAAGAAAGAAGCATGGAGCCCAACAGTTGGCCCAAATATTTGTTTAGTCATGTCTTCAAGTCAAAAATATCCTTACAAAACCATTTCTCAAGGTAATGGAAGAATCAGGTAGATTAGGGAGACCTAATCAGGTGTTCAGGTTTTCTAAACCCCATTATAAAATTGATGAATCCTGCGCACAGGAGAAATTACAAAATGTGTCACTCTGATAATTGGTACAAGAGGAAATACAAATAACAAACACAGGGAATTAATTTATATTTTCACAAGTATAACAAAAAAAAGTACTTACTAAAGCAAACGTGAAGAACTATTGTCATTGGAATTAGCAAAACAAATGCATCAAAATTTACTTTACAATGTTTTATACATTTATTGCTATGTTATTGCTTGTTTTGTAAGTTGGTATAAACTTTTTTGGGGAAAGCAGTATGAGAAAGAATAGAGAACAAAGATGGTCATAAATTTTGGCCTAGTGATTTCATTCCTAAGACTTTATCCTAAGAAAATAATTCAGGAGAAGCAAGAGCTCTCTGAGGTAAGGGAATCTTCTTCTTTTTATTTTTTTAATCTTCTGCTTTTTAAAAAATTTAAATCCAAGTTAGTTAACATATAGTGTAATAATTATTTCAGGAATAGAATTTAATGATTCATCACTCACATACAACACCCAGTGCTCATTCCAACAAATGCCCTCCTTAATGCCCATCACCCATTTAACCCATCTCTCCAACCAATGTCCTGCCAGCACCCCTCAGTTTGTTGTCTGTATTTAATAGTCTTTTATGGCCTGTCTCCCTCTATGTTTTTATCTTATTTTTGCTTCTCTTGAGGGAAGAGAATTTTCTATAACATTATCAATGTGGGGGGGAAGAAAAGGGACACAATCTGAATGACTAACATTAGGACAAAGTGGGTATGTTTCACAGTGAATTGGCAGGCAATCTCAGAGAGATATAGTTATGGAAACAATTGAAGAATGTGATGAGGCAGTATTAAAAGAAAAAACACAGTTAAAAATGATGATATGGTTGCTTATGATGCTATGGTTGACCATGTATAAATAAGCAAAAACAGTAGCAGTAGCATTGAGATGGCATAATTATGATATTTTCCAACATTTTTAACTTTGTTACACCTCGTTTTTTTTTGTTTTGTTTAAAAAAAATTTTAATGTGTATTTATTTTTGAGAGAGAGAGACAGACAAAAAGACAGCGAATGGGGGAGGGGCAGAGAGAGAGGGAGGCACAGAATCTGAAGCAGGCTTCAGGCTCTGAGCTGCCAGCACAGAGCCCGACGTGGGGCTCAAACCCATGAACTGCGAGGTCATGACCTAAGCTGAAGTTGAGCTCATGACGCTTAACCAACTGAACCACGCAGGTGCCCCTGTTTCACCTCACTTAATTTTTAATGAAAAAGCATTCACATGAAATCTAAGGTCTCCAACAAATAGAACATGGTCATGCAGGGTCTCAAATGTTAAAAATAAGCCATCATGTGAGTGAGTGATAGCTGTACTTCAGGGGCTGGGAAATGGCTTTTAACCAAGATCTATAATGAGTATGCTGAGTGGTTTGAGGTGTGTCAGAATGGAAGCAGCACATAGAGAAAAGTCATTTCTTCTTCCAGGAACCACATTAGCCATCTCTGTATCACTCAGCACATCGGACACAGCCCCAGGCTTCCCAGAACTCCAGCATCCTGGTGGAAATACTCTATAGAAAGCATGGAAAAGCCAAACCAACAAAGCCAGACTGAAAGGTTTTTAATTAGATCAAAAGGGTTGAGTGTGGTCTGGGTTTCACATGAAACATATTCTTTTTCATCTATTTTCTCACTCAAATACTCTTGTGTGAGTAATCTCCAGGATCCACTCAGCCTGGTTTATTTAATTTAATATTATTTTGTTACTTTACTTTATGTCTTATGATACAAATGCGACTCTTTATAAGACTTACAGATTATTTCCTGGGCGTCTGAAAAGGAATCTGTCAGGGTCCTTCACCTAAAGGACTCACACACACAACACACACTCACACACACACAAAAATCCTCATTTTTTTTCATTCAGATAAAGAAAGACAAAGAACTGAAAGGGGCCAGGAAGCTGGACCACCATTTTGCTTATGATCAGCAGTTTTGATTCCTAGGAGAGAGACAGCACAAACCGGCCATGCAGCAAGGCAGTGGGCAGCCAGGATTTATATGGCTCCAATTTCCTCAGGAGGACCCCCTGGTGTGACCGCTCTGCTGTCCACAAGAAACACGGGAACCCTGGTGCCACTGCTTTAATAATTAGATGCTACCCAAGCCCTTTGATTTTGTGTTATGAAACCTTTCTTCCATAAAAGGAGGGTTTTCCCTGGCAACCCCCTGAGCCTTTGGGACCTCAGGTGACTTCTGTGCCCGGGTGGATGTTGTACAGCTTCACCTCCTGCAAGTTGCCTCGTCCCTTCAAGAGCACGTGTGGGCCGGGGGGAAAGAAAGTTGCTCCCTTTGAGCTCAAGCTCATTTGTTCAAATGAACAATTCTTCTTCCAAGAGCTTTTCTCTGCATCTTTGTTACTAAATAATCGGCATGGAATCTAATGAAGTTATCACATTTGATGTATCAATGAGGACATTGAAATTAGACTAAAAATTCGTAACTACTCAACTTACACCATCTTCTATATTTTGCCTTCTGACAATCACGTGAAAACCCCAAGGATGTCAGATTTTATGCATCTATTATTAGGCCTGGGCATGATTCTTCCCGTGGAATTATCCCCTACTTGGAGGAGGGGCACTAGGAATGAAATTTCAAAATTGCATCAAAAAGATGTGAAGGGAAAGGCTGTATCAAACCTGCTATTTGCTGTAAAACCACATTGTCTGAGTGTTTATCGAGTCTCTGAAATCTGGCTAGACAAAGTTCCTCTTTTGCTGAAAAATCCAAAGTTTGGAAAATCATTGTCATTTTCAGGCTAATGTCCATTTTCTTAGCTCTGCAATAGAGAAAATTCCATCAGTATATATTTCCTTCTCAATTACTAACATGTTTCTTCAACAATTTTTAAAATTTAAGCTACTTTATACACTATCATAAAATTCTAATTTAATTTACATACATCAAGATAAAACAACTAGGAGTTTTTAGGGGTCATAATGTAAACAGAGAGAGGGCAGGTATGATAAAGAGGGAAGGAAATTCTGGTGTTCTGGCCCTTTCCATGCAGTCTGTCTTAGATTGGTGTGTAAGAGTCTCTCATAGAGCCCAGGTTACTAAGTGAACCTTAAGACAGCTGTAATCCATGGCATCCTATGCAACTTTGCTCTTTACAAAATACTTCCTTCTCAAATTCACAGCTCTTTATCCACAGCTATGAATTCTTAGTGACTGGGAAGTGCTTCCAACACTTGAGCTTTTTTGTATCAAGACCAGAAAACATGAACAAGTACAGTGTTTTCAACCAGAGTCCCTTATGATTCTTCCATCACCACTATCAGCTATATTCAGAAAGAATTCCCTATATAGTTCTAAGTAGGATTTTTAATCTACAACAGAAATAACAATAATGACCATTAAAAAAAAAAGACTGCTATCCTGTCAGTGTATTGGAATACTAAAATAATAATTGGAGTCTTTCTACTCACTCCCCTCTTGTGGAGTAAGATGTTCAAAAGCAACAGTGGTTGCTGGCAAGGGATTTTATTGGGTAGGATTTCACCATTAATGTGCTCCTATACATTTACCTCTTTCTCCAGTAGGTAACTCTACAATTTTTTCTCTGCATCTTTTATTGTCTTTTAAGGAATTGATAAGGGTCTCACTTCTAGTTTCATCTCTAAGGCCTCTTTTCTAGTTAATATATCTCTTTAGATGTTCAACAAAGCAGAATCAACCAAATTCTCTAAGGAAACATGTCAGAGTAATTGTATGAGAACAGAGAACAATATTCTTCACAGTGTTGTCTATTATTATTAGTGCATGCATAAAAATGCTTAATATTGTAATTCTGAGTGAAGTAGGATTTTGAACAAAAGTCAATTCTCTGGAGGGAGGAGAGTGGGAGAGGGAAGGAGAGGGAAACATCTCATCAGAACTTCCTAAAGACATTATCACTGGAAAAGGCTAGAAATGAGGAATAGGGAGCAGTGCAGTAAGATTACCAGGCTTCCAACTGAAAGAGAAGTCTCCTGCTACTTATGACAAGAAAATTTTATATGCTGTCCCTCAGGGAAGGTACAGCCACTATTAAAACCACATCATCATTGAAAAAAAAAGCTTTATCTTGATTAATAGAATCAGGGCCAGATGCTAACTTTCAGAAACAGATAAAGAAATCCAGCTTCTCAAACCTAATGCAATTATTCATAAGGGATGATCGTCATAATTGCACATGCCCAAGGTCCTTGGGGGTATAGTTTGAAATTACCTGCTATATGCCGGAAATTTCTTGATAGTTTCTTGTTTTCACTTTAAAAAGCTTTGTGAATTGTGCATTATACCCCATAACATATCCAAGCTCATTTTAATATAGAAATAATGTTTTCAATTGCCACTTGTATATCCCTGGCACATTACTGGTATATAAGTGCCTCGATTTAATATACCAAGGGGAAGACATAATTTTGACCTGTGCAAAGCTCTTGGAAACCTTGTTAAAGTTTCTGATTCTACATGTCCAGGGTGGGATCCCAGGTTCCACATATCTAAAAAACTCCTGGGTTATTCCTGTATATCTGACACAAACAGCTGCACTTTGAGTATTGAAGCTATAGACCAGCAGGTTGTATGGTGTGATCTCTGACCAGCAGCTTCAGCATTTCCTGGGAACTTGTTAAAGATGTAGACCCTTAGCTCCCATTCAGATCTACTGAATCAGAAACTCTGGGGGGTGGGGCCCAGGAATCTGTGTTTTTTAATAAGCCCTCCAAGAGATTCTGATTTAGCCTAATTAACCAAGGCAGTAAGAATTTAGTCAGCCAAGAGTAGAGATTATAGGCATTCAGGTCCTTATAAACCTATAATACATAGATGGCTTCGAGATCCATGCAGATGACATAAAACCAAGAATAGAAATTTCCTGAATCTGATTCAAGAGTCATGAATTAGAGCTGGACTCACTGCAACCAGGATGGTCACAGGACAAATATACTGCACAGTAAAGAACTAGAGGGGATAACCAGGAAGTGTATCAGAGAGATTAGGAAGAAGTCCCTAAGAGGAGATGAAAGTCTACCTGAACAATTTCATCCATATGAGCTTAGGCAGCAGGTATCTGAGTTCAACATGCAAGCCTGAGAAGTAGAGGGGGCGGGGAATATTCCTATGGAATCAATGTGCCATCAGATTGTAATTAATGTGACATACAGAACATTGATCGCTGTACATTATCAGTTGCTCCTTGGGAAAGATTTGCTTTATGTACTTTAGGGTCTTCAACAGTTTCCTAAGGAAAATTCCCAACTTTGTCTTTCTTATCTTCTAAAGCATTTGTATGAGCTTTTGCTTTTAACAGGCAAAGAGATATATTCAAGTCGAGATATAAATAGCTATAGAGAGAGTACTAGAGGTCAGGTCTAGAGGAACCACAGGCCCCATGCAGGTAGCAGGGGCTTATGGTGGGAGACAATCAGAAAAATTCCAAACTAGCCTCTGGAGACAGCTGGGATGGATGCTCCCCTCCTGCCTGGAGATGCCCTCACATGGTCTCTGTATGGCTAAAGAGCTGCACTGCTGCAAGAAAAACCTGAAATCTCCTTCAGCTTGGGTCAAAGCCAAAGCTTGGAGTCCCAAAATGAACCTGGTATTGCTGCTCACAAATGATGTGTTTTCTGTAGAGATATGAGGTGTGGCTTGTGATTTTATCACCACGCTTCATACCAGAGGGTATGTGACAGGGTTATTGCTCCAGAGAAGGATTGCTTTTTGTTCTGTTCTTTTTGGTGTTGTATTTCCTAAATTTTAAAGGACAGCCTTTAATTCATGTCTGCATGAGCTTTGAGGGATACCTGGACACCCGTCTTTCCCCAACACCTGTCCCCACTGTCATGGTCTGGTTGCCACTCTTCCTCCGCCCCATCTGCAGATTGTCCCCACTTCCCCTCCGGAGGGTGTCAGCTAGTCCTGGCCACCTGGCAGGACTAGACCCTGCTGCTCTGTATGAGCAGCCCTGGCATTATGAAGGGTCCCTGAGGGAGCAGGACATGGAAATCAGGTCACAGGGCTGTCATAGACCCCTATGAACTATAAGGATCAGGGCCTTCTTTTTGTCCCAGCCCTATTTCTGCTCACCATCCTCTCTGGAGGGCCCTTTATCTTCTTCACCAACTTCCCCCGTACCCCCAAAAAATACTTTTGGCAAAGAAAAGTGAGGTTAAAAACAATCGTTCTTAGAGAATCTGAAGAAAAAAAATATTTATATAGAAACATACATATAAACAGATCATGTCTATGCCCCAAGCCTGAAATGCTCCTTCAAAAGGATATAAAGATTTAAGTCAAAGAGGTTAACACCTAAGACCCAACAGGATATTCAGAATGAGTACATTCAGTAATTAGACATATACCTATTAAATTGTTGACAAGCACTAGATACAATAGTCTATAAGGAGACAAAACAGCATATATGCCCACAAGTGCACAAAGTCACTTTCTCAACAGCTGTTTCTAGTTACGTTAAGTTTTTCTACATTCTATACACTTGGTTATGTACAGAGACAAGGCCTTTAGTTATAATGAAGAACTTGAATTGAAGCATGAATCAGATACCCAGAGGAGCTGACCTGGTTTGCCAAACAGAAATATTATGAAGATAAAAATTGAACCACATAATTTGTTTTATTGTTGTATTTTCAAAAGAAAACCTCATTAACCAGAATAGAATATGTTTCCTAATAATCACAATATGATGCATAACATTTATTGAACAATTACTAAGGGAAAGGCACTGAGTAAGTTGTTTTAGTATAATTCAGTCCTCACAAAGTATTATAGGGCAGAGGTGGAAACAGGACAGTAAGTACTTGAGTGTCAGTCAATTCCAATGGAATGAATGAACTGAAACCAGTTAATACTCTTTTTTTTAATGTTTATTCATTTATTTTGTGAGAGAGAGAAAGAGAGAGGGAGGGAGCGAGAGAGAGAGAGAGAGAGAGAGAGAAAGAGAGAGAATGCAAGTGGGGGAGGGGCAGAGAAAGAGGGAAAGAGAGAGACAATCCCAAGCAGGCTCTGCACAATCAATGCAGAGCACAACTCAGGGCTTAGTCTCAGGAACCATGAGATCATGACCTGAGCTGATATCAAAAACAACCCAAGTACCCCTGAAACCAGTTAACTTTCGGTTTTGCATCACCCCATTGCATCCTCAGAATGAGTTTTTGATACATTGAGCCTAGGGTATGTGCCTATTCCTTGGCTGTGCTTTGGTGGGGAGAAGCAGGAGTTGGGAGGTGTCTCTAGGGACATGGCTGTCTTCCCAGCAGGAGGGCAGTGCTCCTGATCGGTGCCACCAAGGCTGAGGCCAATGGAAAAGGAGGTAACTTCCCAGAGAAAATCAGAGAAAAATGTTGGGTGCTCAGGAAAGGAAAAGTGTCCACTTCAGAAACACTTCAGAAATGAGTTGTCCAAGTTCCGTAACTACAAAATGTTCACTCTTGGACAAGAAGACAGAACATCTGAAGCTCAATGCAGGTTCTACCTGAAACTTTGAAAGGACTTTGAAATTATTGTATAGAAACTGAAAGAAAAAAAAAAAGGAACATAAATGTCTTTTAGGAGACAAACTGATTAATTTCAAATGCACCAGGCCTCCTTTCCCTGGCCTCATTAAGACAGAAAATACTTTAGATCAGCCAGAATCCCAAAATGACACGCTTATGTCAAGAAAGTAATAAGTAAATAAATAATAAATGGTTAAGATTTTGAAAGGCTCATATTGATCTGGTTTTAAATCCCACTTCTGCTACATAGTACCTTGTGAGTTTGAATTATGCAGCTAGCATGGTGCTTTTCTCTTAGTAATTGTCCAATAAATGTTATATATCATAATGTGATATTTGGAAACATATCCTGTTCAGATGAATATATCTTTTGAAAATGCAGCAGTTAAAGATGATATTTATGACTTTTGGGTAAGCAAAGATTTCTTAAAATTTCTTAAGCAGAACACATTGGCACTCACTATAAAGTAAAAGTACATAAATTGCAATACATGAAAAATTAAAATTTGCACTTATCAAAAAAATCAATAACGAGAAGGAAAGCCATGAGTGGGAGAAGGTTTTACAATACATATAAATGGCAAAGACTAGACTATTCTAGACTCAAATCTTGAATCTGTAAAGACCTTTTTATATTATTTATAGACTTCTGCAAAAAATATTACCCCAAAACTGAGTGGCCTAAAACAACAAACACTTACTACCTTGCAGTTTCTGTGGTTCAGGAATCCAAGTGTGGTTTAGCCGGGAGCCTCTGGCTCATGAAATTGCATTTCTCATGAAATTGCAGTGGAGCTGTCAGCTGGGACTGTTGTCCTCTCAAGGCTTGGTTAGGGAACGGTCAGTTGCCAAACTCACTCATGTGGCCATTGCAGGGATCAGGTGCCTTCTGGCCTTTGCCTGTATACATCAGTGTGACATTGAACAATTCACAACATGGCAGCTGATATCCCCTAAACAAAGAGGAGATCTCTGAGACAGAGATAGAGAAAGAGAGAGAGATCCAGCAAGACAGAAGCCACCATCTTTTTATAACCTGATGTCAGAGGTGACATCTCATAACTTTTGCCATATTCTGTTCATTAGAAGTGAGTCACTAAGTTCAGTCCACACTCAAGGGAGAGCCACACAAGGGCATGAATACAGAGGTGAGGATTGTTGAAGGTTGTTTTAGAGGCTGCCTACCACTCTTACAAGTCACTGAGAAAAGGGAAACAGCACAATGGAGAAATGGACACAGAATTAAGCACTTAAAAAAAAAAAAGTAAATCATCAATAAACATAGGGAAATGTGCTCATCAGGCATGAGGGAAATAAAAATTAAAGCCAAGATGAAATACTTCTATTCAACCAACAGAATAGCTAATGATAAAAAGACAGAATACCCCAAGCTTTGGTAAGTATGTAGAAAAATTGGAATTCTCATATACTTCTGGTGGGAGTGTAAATTTGTACAACCACCTTAAGAAACAGTTTGACAGTATTTATTACAACTAAGCTATACATAGTCTATGACCCAACATCTTTACTCTTAGTTAAATGCCTAAGAAAGTTGTATATATGGGGACACCTGCATGGCTTAGTTAGTTGAGTGTCTGATTCTTCATTTCGACTCAGGTCATGATCTCAGGGTTGTGGGATTGAGCCCCAGGTTTGGCTCCACGCTGAGCATGGGGCCTGCTTAGGATTCTCTCTCTCTCCCTCTCTCTCTATCCTCTCTCTCTCAAATTAAAAAAAGTGTATATATGTGTATACCAAAAGACATGTATAAGGACATTCATAGCAGCTTTATTCATAATAATCAAAAAACTGGAAACTACCCAAATATCTATCAATAGAATGGATACTATAAGTTGTGATAAAAAATTGATTATGATAAAGTAATGATAAGGGGATAAATTACTGCTCTGCCTTAGCAATATGAGTGGATCTCATGAAATAATTGAAAAATTTTTTAATGTTTATTTATCTTTGAGAGACAGAGAAAGACAGAGAGAGACAGAGCATGAACAGGGGAGAGGCAGAGAGAGAGGAAGACACAGAATCTGAAGCAGGCTCCAGGCTCCGAGCCGTCAGCACAGAGCCCGATGCGGGGCTTGAACTCACAAACTGTGAGATCATGACCTGAGCTGAAGTCAGCCACTCAGGCGTCCTTCATGAAATAATTTTAGGCATAAGAAATAACCAGGAAAATATATATACTGTGCAATTTTATTTATATAAAACTCATAACCTTCCGAAATTAATCCATGCTGAGGAAATTTTGGAGAATAGTTACTTTTGGTAGGACTTAATGACTGTGAAGGGGCTAGTTTGGAGAATCTAGGGACCTGGTAATGTCCTATTTTGTTGACCTGGTGATAAACATCATTAACATCAAAACTCAATATACTATACGTTTGTGATTCATGCAGTCTTCTGTATGTGTATTTCAATACAATTTTTACTTAAAAAATAATAAACTTTGTTTCTGCTATGCTCTTCAGAATGGTGGCTATGAGTAAAACTTACTAATAACTAATTTACTGAAAATTGAAATTCTGTGTCCACTGGAGCTATGTCCTGAGTCCTAGTCCGTAAGGTCTTAAATAAATACCAAGAATTAGCTTTTAATTTAATTCCTGGAAACTAAAAAATTGCTAACATTATTGACTTTTCTGTTTCCTGTCTTTCCCAAGGAGAACATTAGAAATGTTCTTCAGTTTGGAGGACCATCCACTGATCTCCTTCCCATCTTTAATGAGTCCACAAAGCCCTGTTCCAATACCTTGGCCTTAAAATGAGGAACAGAAGAAGGAATGAAACGGAGGAAGGGCAGAGAGATAAACAAAATGCCAAAGGCAAGAAAATTGGTTAAAATGTGGAATGTGGTGTGTATGTGTATGTGTATGTGATTGTGCACGTGTGTGTATGTGATTGTGGGATCAGAAGAAACTGGAGAGGAATGTCAAAGTAAGAAAAGATGAAGGAAGTGAAAAGAACAGCCAGAAAAGGGGAAAGAGTTGAGAGCTTTATTAGCCATATATTGAAATCTCCAATTTCAAATATGCTATCCTGTTGATACCACCATTGAGAACACATATCTTGATTCTTTAGAAAATAAAGATATATTTTATTATATAAAAAGGTTTAGAAAATAAAGTCCTGGATGTGAAATAATTTTCATGTAATAAGTGATAATGGAGAAAATAAAACCATGTAAGTTTGATAAAACTTTGTTTTCTTTCTATGAAAAGGTGAGGGTGGTTTAGAAGGACAGCAGGCAGCAAAGAGTGCACCAAATATTTGGCCATAAGCCTCATTTTTATGGCTTCCTAGAACTTACGATTTGGAATTGACCTTGAAATTCCTATAGCCTTACCCCAAATGTGAATTTCATAAATGCCAGATGGAAGAATCAGGATGGGGGTACTGGACATGCAACCTGGATAAATCCGTGCATCATGATAGGACACTTGGTCCTGTAAGAATCTATTATCTGGTCATTGTCATCAACTGCCACATTTCCTGAACCCAACATGAGACTGATTTTTCCATGAGATTTGAGGGTCCGTATTATTTTATAGCTTCAACACTACAGAATGAGAAAAACATGTGCATGCACATGGATGCACAGTGGGTGAGCTGTGTTCAGCACATTCAGAGGCAGTAAATATTTTTGTTTTTAAGCAACTGTAACTTACAGCTATTGAAGAGTAAATATCCCATTGGTCACACATGGAGGTTAATGCTGTGTTAGAAAGCAAACTAAAAACAGCCTTCCAGGGGTGCCTGGGTGGCTCAGTTGGTTAAGCATCTGATTTGTGGTTTTGGCTCCGGTCATGATCTTATAGTTCCTAAGTGCGAGTCCGGCATTGGGCTCCACGCTGACAGCACAGAGCCTGCTTGGGATTCTCTCTCTCCCTCTCTCTTTGCCCCTCCCCTATGTGTAAATGGTCTCTCTTTCTCTCCCTCTCTCTCTCTCTCTCTCTCTCCAAATAAATAAACTTCAAAAAAAAAATTTTTTTTAAAGATCTTCCACCAACTCCATCACCATTGTTTCCCAACCCTCCCCACCCTCCCTTTCCATCATAAATATTTATACCTAGGTTCCAAGCCATGGTAACACACCAATGATGAGGAGGAAGCTAAATTGATATCTTTACCTTTGTTCTCCTGTTTTCAACCTGGTAGAAAACTCTGTCTCAGAATGGAAGCTTTCTGCATGCATCCAGTGTAAGAAATCATTTAAAAATCTACCATAAACATGACTCTCAGTGAAAAGTATTTGCTTCTGTTTAACATTTGAAATCATTACTTTTAAATTAAAATTAATGTTTTACATTGAATAGTAGTAGGCATCATGGCAGAAAATTAATCTGTCTGGGAAGATACTAAATACTGAAATAAATCCATACATGCTGTCTGGACTGCCCTGTGTACTCTATAGCACATCTTATGCATGTTTCTTGGGAATTATACATAAATGGTTAAAAGCAATGTTTTTTTAATAAACCATCTTGTGGCAAGGACTTGCTTTCTATAGAGTGAAGAGTGTGCATGCATGAATGCTGTATTTGAATATAAACCTCATAGACCAGACTGCTGGATTCTCAGTGGTGTATCCAGGAAATATGCAGTTGGTTGGACCTTTTCTAATACTTTCCATTTTTATCAAAAGCAAAATCAAAGCAATTTTCAGTGCAAAACCAAATTCTAAACAACACCCATGAGAATTAGCAAAGCAACATTTCATCAGAAAATCACCTGCAGAATTTAGAATGCAATTTAGAATTACTAATTGGTGTGTTAAATGGATACATTCAGAAAGAGCTGAGGAGATGAGTCAACACTTCTGAAAGAACCATAATTTCAGGATTTCCTGAGAGAGGGCTCCAAATTATAAGCCTACCTAACACATTAGTGCATGGATTAGAGAAGTCAGTTCACCCAGACATTTGTTGTGTGCATAATTTCAAAAAGAATAAATACTACTTTGGAAATTGCTCTGGTTCATTTTGCCAAAAGTAACACCCTTTCTGGGCACATAGCCACTAGATATTTGCCCTGCTTTCTTTGTGACTACGGAACCTTGAAACATTGTTTGCAATTTTATCAAAGGATTCATTGAGTCAGAGGATAATCAGAGAGAACATATTAGCTATTAAAATGTAGCAAGGTGAGCCTGAGATTCCTTAGAAAAAAAGTTAGCTTTTATCTTAATACAGTCCACTTTTCATTTTTCACTATTTATTCACACTTGAATCCTATCATCTCACTACCTCAACTACCAGGCAACCATCATCTCTTTTCACCTCTATCTGCCCTACTGCAACAGCCCCCTAGATGGTCTTCTAGTCTCAATGTGGCTGAGTACAATCTGTCTTCCACCCAGTGGCCAGCATGAGCCTTCAAGAGCTGCTTAAACAGCAGAGGCTCCAAGGGCAGGAGAGGCAAATCCACACTGAGAGTAAGTATCCACCCTCTTGAAGACCAACCTCTACCCACCCAAGATGGGAAGGGTTTGATATAGTCATCACTATAGGACCTGTGGGTCCCTCTGTAGGGGTTCAACACTGGGGCTTGTTTCAGACACTCAGAGCAAGTGTGTCTGAAGCACGCTTCCTAAGTGGGAGTTCATGCTATTGGACTCATCAGTAGCTTGTCTGTGCCACCGTGGTTACTCTGTTCACAATCTGCAGGGTGAGTTCTGGGTGGCAGATGACAAAATCGGCCAACTGGCCAAGTCATTTTGTCTACTTAGTTATTTGGTGCCTTTTCTAGGGTGGCAGGTGCTTTCTGGTGGGCATTAATGTGTGATACAAGCATCTTCACACTCTGTGCCTATTCTGATTTGCCCATCCACATGCACCTCTCCTGGAATAGCTTGTCTCAACATCCCTGTCCTTTCCCTTCTAGGCCACTGCCCAGTAACCTGTGTGTATTCACATCTCAAGCAATGTCAGGTTCACCACTCAGTGCTCTGCCCATTGGAAAATTTTCCCCTTTCTACTGCTTTTAGTCACCCAAGAATGTTGCCGTAATGCAGCCCTTGTTCATTTTTGGCTTGCACTCACATACTGATCCAACTATCTGCAAAACGACCTTGAACATCCACTGCCTCTTTGAGCAGGCTCTATGCAATAGGTACACTGGTGCAGTGGCAGTAGGGGACAGGTGGATTAACTTAGCCCTGAAAGAAAATGGCAAATAGCTATTGCCCTTCTCATGTGAACATAACATCACGTGATCCCTTTTCCTAATTGGAATGGAAAGAACACATCTTCCAAACCAATGGCAATCTGCCACGTATCTGCAGCCTTATTAACCTGCTTTATTAGTAATGTCATAATTGACATAGTAGCTGCAATAGGTTGATACTTGGTTAAGTCCTTAATATACATCATCCTCCAGAATCTATCTGGTTTCTACAAGGGCCAGACTGGTGAATGAAATTGAGATATGATAGGAAATGCCACCTTTGCATCTTCTAGGTCATAATCTCTACCATCTACCCACAGTATCAGAGAAGACCATTTGGCCTTCTTCATTATAAAAAAATCTTACTCTGCAGACCAGGAATACAATTTAGAGTTATTCCAGCTGTTAAGTATATCAGTTCTAATTGTGCATCAGGAACTAGGGAATGATATTAGGTACATCCATGAATCCAAGGAGCCCACTGTAAGCTGGACTTTAGCTAGGACTCATTTATTTTTTACCTGGTTTCCTCAGGACCCCACACTGAATGAGGGCTATAATGATTTTTTGAGTCTCTGGTTATCAATGTCAACTCAGACTTAGTTCTTGAAAGTTTCTGTTGTTTTCCTTTTTCCACAGTGTATGGTCAACTGAATAAATGGCTATTGGTCCCTTTGGGGAAGAATTAGGGGACTGTCAAAGAATATACTTTTATGATGTTACAGGATCCTATTGGGCCTGGCTACCTCTTAGGTAAAAGGGTTCCAGAACTGAAAATGCATTCAGGTGTGGGGACTGAGCAACAAATGGTGAGTTTTATTGCAGTAATTGCTCTCACGCTTTTACTTTTCCATTCTTTTTTCTTCTTTGGAAATTATAGATAGTAAGCAGTGCCTTGGTTGACTGCTGTCTAAGGCAATGGTCAGCAAAATATAGCCAAATTTACCTCTGGCCTACCACCTGTTTTTGTAAATAAAGTTTTATTGGAACATAGTCATGTTTAGGCTTTTTATTTTTGCCCCTACCATCTGCCAGGGAAGCTCAGGCATTTCTACTTTGCTAAGATTTGACCACCATTTCTTCCAGGCTTTTATTTTTTAAATTTTTTTTTTCAACGTTTTTATTTTTGGGACAGAGAGAGACAGAGCATGAACGGGGGAGGGGCAGAGAGAGAGGGAGACACAGAATCGGAAACAGGCTCCAGGCTCTGAGCCATCAGCCCAGAGCCTGACGCGGGGCTCGAACTCACAGACCGCGAGATCGTGACCTGGCTGAAGTCGGACGCTTAACCGACTGCGCCACCCAGGCGCCCCTCTTCCAGGCTTTTAAAAGCCACCTCAGAAATGACTTTGTTCCATCCACTGAGTCTTTCTTATTAGGATGATAAATCCCACATCCTGAGAAAATGTCCCGAGATCAATGAATAATTGCTTATCCATCTTTACATTCTATCCTCCTCGATCAAATATCCTCAGAATATAATCCCAGGAGAACTTTCCTTGCTCTTGACAGTACTGGGTGATAGTTGTCTTCATTCTTTAGGTGTATAGTCTCTTTCTTGCCCTATCAGTCTCTACCCTCACCACAGCAGCATTATTCTGGTATTTAACCCTAATTATTCATCTGGCAGTAAGAAAGAAGATGGGGACAGCTCCTAAGGTGGGGGGCACATATGCCTTGTGGGGAGGAGGATTCTGCAGCATCTTCCAGCCTGGCTTAAGTGTCAGCCCTTATTGGGGAAAGGTAGACTCCCGGTGCATGGTACATGCCCAGAGGGTGGGGCTGTGGGTGTTGTAAAGTCAACATCATCAGGGACATCCATCCAGGTTTCTCTGTGTTAAAGAAGTACTTTAATGTCTTGGAGCTCTACCATTCTCAAAATTAAGTCTTAGCTTTGTCTTTTGGTTATGCCTGCCCTTCAGCTATAGGTAATAAGGACCTCTTTATATACTACCACCATTACCACTGGAAGCTCTATGGTTCTCACACTTGGCTATTAAGTGCATGTTAACAGCTCTCAGTCTCTCATTAATCTTTTCAGGAAGTCCATACACCTAGTGTCAACCAACCAATCGGGCTGTCTTTGTAGGCACTGTCCTCCTACTTCCAAATGCTATATCGTTATACCTAACACAGCATTTGCCTCCATAGGGACATTTTCCAGGGTCACCATCAGGGAAATATTTAGCAACTGATCTGCATCTTATGCTAGGGAGCAGACATGTGTGCTCTATGCCAAAGAGTAGCTGAGCTAATTCTCTGCCTTCATCTTGCTGTCTGTTTTCTCAGACCACTCTTGGTACCACTTGTGTTAATCCAGACCTTCTGAGAAACAGACATTAAAATAGGGTTAAAAATGCAAGGGTTTTATTGAGGAAGAAGCCTGTGAGAAAAGGATTGGGGAGAGAGCTAGAAAAGCCTGGGAAATATGTCGAACTCCGAGGCAAGAGTGAAACCAAGTGAAGGAGAGAGAGAAAAGGTTGAGTGGATTGCCCTTAGAGTTGTGCAGTCTAAGCAAGCTCAACAAAGATGACAAGGATTCCTTGACTTTAAAATGGCCAAAAGAGGAGTTTCACATCTCCCAGAAATGAGTCTTCTTCGGTATGTCCCCCACTCTCAGTCCTTGATTAGGGAGTTGCCTGTGGGAGGCATCCTCTGGCCCAAATGAAACAATGGATTTCAAAGGACAGCATCTGGGGCCCTGGGTCAATTATTCTCCCTGTAATAGGAGGTCCATGAGGCACATTTTCCCATTTGCCATATAGATTTAATATAATTTCAATTAAAATCCTATTGGTATTTTTTGATGAGGTGATTCTAAAATGTACATGGACTTAGAATGGACTTAGAATACCTAAACAATTTGGGGGGAAGAACAAAGCTGGAGGAAGCACATAACCTAATTTCAAGACTTACTGTAAAGCTACAGCAACCATATGTACATATAAATCAATGAAACAGTATACAGTCCAAAAGTAAATGCATGCCTATATGGCATATTTTTTAAAGGTGAAAAGATAAAGTGGAAAGGATATTCCTTTTAATAAATGATGCTGGAACACTTGGATATTGATATGCAAAAAATAAACTTGGACTCCTACATCAAACCACAGATCAAAAGTAACTCAAAATAGACCATGGATCTAAATGTAAAATCAAAAAATATAAAATTATTAGAAAAGAATCTGAGACAATATATATAACTTGGGTTAGGCAAAGATTTCTGAGCACATAAAAATCAGAAGATATAAAATAAAAATTTAATAAATAAGACTTCATCAAAACTAAAGACTTTTTACTTTTGAGAATACATTACTAAGAAAATGAAAAGGCAAGAAATATATTGGGGAAAATATATCTGGAATATATTTAGAACATATAAAGAGCTCTTACAATTCAATAATTAGGCAGGGGTGCCCATGTGGCTCAGTTGGTTCAGTGTCTGACTCTTGGTTTCAGCTTAGGTCATGATCTCACAGTTTTGTGAATTCAAGCCCTGCATTAGGCTCTGTGCCAACAGTGAGGAGCCTGCTTGAGATTCTCCCTCTTTGTCTACTCCTCCCATGCTCACCCTATCTCTGTCTCTCTCAAAATAAATAAATAAATGAAAATAATAAGAAGGCATAAGTCCAATTTTAAAAGGGGGGAGGGCGCAAAAGTTTCAACTGGACACTTCATAAAAAAGACATATAGATGACAAATAACATGAAAATATGCTTAATATCATAAAACCATTGAAAAATACAAAATAAAACCACAATAATATATTAATACATATGCACTAGAATGCCTGAAATGAAAAAGACTCACAATACCATGTGTTACCAAGAGAACAAAACCACTGGAGTGCTCATGTATTGCTGGTAAAATGCAATCATTTTTTAATACAGTTGAACATGCACTTAACATAGGCACTTAATAAGTTGGTAGTTTCTTAATACAGTTAAACATTCACTTAACATATGACCCAATAATCCCACTCATATATTTGATAAGATAATGGAAAATATATGTTCACACAAAGATGTAAATTGTGTTGGTAGCAGCTTCATTTGTAATGGCCACAAACTGGAATCAATTTATATTTTAGCATATTTGTATATACACATAATGGAAATACTACTTAGCAATAGAAAGGAATGAACTGCTGATATACTCAACAACACAGACAAATCTCAAAAAGATTATGCCAAGTAAAAGAGTCCAGATACAAAAGACTGTATGATTCTTTTTATACAAAATTCTAGAAAGAGCAAAATGATAGTAGCTGACCAGTGTTTTCAAAGAGTGGGGTTGGGGAATAGAGATTGCTTGAAAAAGAGAACTAGGGAACTTTTAATGTTCTATATGCCATCAGGGTGATCGTTACACAGCTCTGCACATTTGTCAAAACTCACTGAATTTTATACTTAAAACTGGCCAGTTTTGTGTATATAAATAATACCTCAATAAGGTTGATTTTAAAAAGTAGAAGAAAAGAAAATAATGACAGGAATATAAAATGGAACCTGGAATAAGATAAGAAAAATTGACTTACTTAATGGACCATAAATTTGGTTTTAAGGCTCCTAACTGCTACCTTGAAGATGGAAATTCATTCATTTACAAAATTTATTGGTCTTGTTTCCGAGACCAAATAGGAATTTTCCTCTTTACATAAAGTGGACACCATTTGGAATAAGAACAAATTACTGTAGTAAACTCAACAAAGAGTCTGAATTGAACTGTCTTTCATATAGACCCATTATACAGGCAATCCAGTAAAGCAATTTGGGGGAACAGTCATTAAAATTCTGTGTTAATAAACAGTTCTTTACTGAGCTGTCTTAATGCATGGTAAGATTTTAGAATATTTAAGTATATGAGGTACTGTGTGACTTCTAATTATTTTTCCTAAATATGATGGTTTTTTTTCAATAAGATTTTTAAAACATTGGCAATGAGCTCAAGGTTCCATTTCTTGGCATCAGCAGTGATTCAGGCTACTCAATGCTGCCAGTGACCACAGCCTCCCCCAATACTTGAACAGGTCATTGAGCCAGAAGTAGATGTAACCTCTTTGTGGAAGCCAACAGCTCTAAAAGAGAAGAGTCTGCTATTTTTATACCTTAAGCAATATTCTTTTGCATTTCACATGAGAAATATACAGGAGTTAGTGGCTTTTAGCTGTTACCTTCTCTGCAGAGACTGACAAGATTGAGTCAATTGTTTTTATGAGGTTCAAATATATCAAAAAATAAAGATATGCCAGAACAAGTCTGTAAATACTGTGATTAATTTAAGTGTTAATAACCAATAACTTATGAATTAGTAGTAGTTTGCAAATCTTGTCCATGTATCTGTGTGACTGTATGTTTACTTTTGTTTGGAGATAATGTCAGAAATTTACATTGAAGCGCTTTTTGAACAGGATATCCTAGACAAATGTCCCTCTTGCAGCCATCCACTCCACCCCACATAGCTTCTGTCCTTCGAGGATAAGATATTTAATTACAGCCAGCAAAATCCTGAGAAAAGAGAATGAATAATTTTCTCTTAATGCCAAGAACTCTTCTAAATGCTTTACGTGTATTAACCCATTCTTTTTTCATAAGTGTTGTGAAAATGAGATTATAATTATGAGATAAATACCATTGAGATGAGAAAATTAAGGTACAGAGTAGTTAGTAACTTGTCAAAGATCACTGCTACTAAATGGGAGAAGGAGCTCTGAAGTCCACATTCTTAACCATTGCATTACAGGTTGAATCAATGTAAAGTGACCAGTTGTCAATCATTTGTGATCTACAAAGTGAGCAATTTCATATGGTTCAACTTAGTATAATGCTAAGATTGACTCAAGCCACGTTCATGTGAGCACACATATATGGGACACATTTGTTTCAATTGCCACTCAAGAATACGCATCGACCTTTTATCTGAATTTGGCAAATACAGTATTTATAGCAGAGTGCTTTTTGCTCCAGGACAAAGATATTTTAAAATTCATATCTCCTTTGTGAAGAGGTAGGAGGCAGAATAAAGCTGGTGAGGGCTTAACAGAAAGAAAAACTTTCTAATGACTAGAGCTGTCAAAGATGGGCTGATGGCCACTATAGCCAGTGGTGGGAGCTTCTTCCCTGAGAGGCACACTCAGAGGTGGAGCATACTATCAGCCACAATGTTTTCTTTCTTGTTTGCTTTTTGTTCCGGTTCAGCCAGGGCAGGAGGTGAGCATCTAACCCTGCTCGTGCAGGATGTGGCAAGCTTGTCTGCTGGCCACGGCACTGTGGATGCTCTAATTTTTATCCCAGAGGTCAACACTTAGAAATCAAAGCCAAGGAGACTCTACTGAAAAACAGGGAGGTTCTTTTTGCTCCAGTTGAAAATTTTTGTAATTTATAAAAGAGTTGGAGAGAAATAATGCTTAAAAAAAATCCTTAAATTGCATAACATAGTCTTATAAAGACAAGTTCCTTTCTTTCCGGCAACAGCTCATTAACCACCTCTGATTCCTTTCTTCTGGACAAAGACCATGGAGTTCTTTAGATGCTCAGCATTGGGATTTAGTAGAACTGAAATTGCTGTCAATTGACACCCCTCTAGAAGGGTAATATGATCATGACCACTCCCTTGATCTGCATTTTATTGATTCACAGTGCTTACCTGTGTTCACCTTGATAAAAGGGACAAACCCAGACCTGCTCTCAGCAGTCAAGCCAAACCTGAATAGCCCTGACCTTAGATGGAAGTCAAAGTTACAGCTCAGATTCCACCAACAGGTTCAAATTGGCTCATCCTGACTAATAGGATGAACAATGCCTGGAAAAACAAAATCAAACTGTCCTTGAGGCTGCACAGAAAAACATGGAGCACTTCTGCATGGTAGAAATTTTTTCTTCCACACCATGTCTCAGTTTCCCTGAGTGAGGCGAGGATAGCAAGTGTCCCATTCGCTGTGAAATTTGGTTTTACTGGTTACAACTTGTAATGATCATTCGGCTCAGTGGATCAGATCTTACTTTTCCAAAAGCCATTTTATGTGGGCACTAATGTGTTTGTCCCTCGCTTATCCTGATCAGTGGGGCATTCAGTTATAAGAATCAGGTTGAAAATAATGTCTTTGATTTTCCTTTGCTGTTTCGAAAGGGAGGAGAGATTGTCTGAAGTCCTCTGAGTGCTCCCTGATGGTGTGGGGGACCCTGGGACAGCTGGGGTGGAGAGGTCCTAGTTTCAACCACTAATCACTTGATTGGCCAGGTAGGATGCTCTGCATGCCCAGACCTTTGAAAATGTGTCTCAGCCATGAGCCACGTGGCCTACCCCTCCAGAATGTCATCCTGTTTGGGGGTTGCTCTTGGATCTCTGGAGCCAGGATAAGGGTTAGATGCCCATCACTGCCTGTCCAGTTTAGTCCTATCAGAGGCTGATACACTTATCACTTTCTGCCCATTACCCTTTCTCTGTGCTTATAGATCCTGAACAGAAGTAGCAGACAAGAGACCCCCACCCAACAGAAGCAATTAAGAGCAGGACAGCAGGACCTGTCCATCCTGGGCTCCTCCCTGGGCCCCTCTGCATGGCTCCATGCTGGCTGTGTTCTCACCTCCTAAGCGCTGGGAAAAGGCTGCTCTTCTTAACTGCCAGGGCCCAGGACCCAGGGCCCATGCAATGTGTCTCCATTCCCCTGTATCACCTTGCTCCTCCACCCCCAGTGTTTGCAATAATAATTTCTGGTTCCCTGGATTGGCTCTACTTTGCAATATATTATTCACTCTCTTCTTCAAATTCTCCCTTAATATAGTCCATGCTCAAGGCTGCTGTCAAGTCTTTATCAGAGTATAATTTTCAGGTGTTAAGAGAAAAAAAAGACCTATGGAAAATTCCTTTCCCTGCTCCCAGTCAGGTCAAACAGAGTTCTTGATAAGGGAAAACAGGAAATATTAAACTGATGCCAGCCATCATCTTAAAATAAAGGCCAAGAGTAATAATTCCTTTGTGTTGGTGCATGTATATATTTTTGTCATCAAAAGAAACTGTCAAGCCCTAAACACCCTGCCTTTGTATGTATACAACTGGCCTGGCCTGGAGGCTGGATCAGAGATTACATTCCGTAAGATCACACCAATACTTCAATAACTACATCTTTTCACATCCAGATCACATTAGAAACCCATTTGCTTTATTCAAAAGAAGTGTGAGATATTCAGTCCTGAGTCTTCAGTTATTATTGGCATTCGTACATGACTGGGCATAGGAACTTAAGTCTCTGCTCTTGTCATCACACATTTATGCACATTTTGAACTGTGATTTTTACTTTTTAACCTGAGGCTCTTCAACTTTCCTAAAGGGAGAAATCCAGATGATAACACCAGACCTTATGCTATCATATTAGCTATATAAAGGAAACAATAGGGAGTGAGAATAAATGAAATAACCAAAGCCAGGTGAGATAATTAAAACCATCTTAATCCTTTCACACTGAGAGAGGGATGTCAGCCCATTTCTTTTTCTTCTTCTTTTTTTAACAGTGTAAGCTTCAGCTCTTATTTCATTTCAAACAGCTCTCCCCATCAGTGCTTGTTTTACAGATGTGAATCCGTGGAATGAATTAAGTTTTGCTCAAGGCATTTAGTATAGTAATAATGTGCTTCTCAGAGGAAGGAAAAGAAAGGGGAAAAAATTAGCAAAGAGCATCCACCCTACATGCTAGATCTGTAATGAAATCTAAAGATGCTGAGAGAAAAGCACCCCTTAACCAAAGCAGATCTATTTATAATCACATTTAGACCGGAAAGGGGAGGAAGAATCACTGTCAAAAATCATTTGAAGTATAAAAGTGAAATGAAAGTCATTCTTTTTTTTTTTAATTAATTTGTTTATTTTGAGAGAGAGCGCACAAGTGGGAGAGGAACAGAGAAAGGAGGAGAGAATCCCAAGCAGGATCCACACTGTCAGCGCAGAGCCCAATGTGGGGCTCGAACTCACCAACTGTGAGATCATGACCTGAATCTAAATCGAGTCGGACTCAACCAACTGAACCACCCAGGCACCCCTGAAAGTCATCTTTTAATGGTTGTTCTGAGATGTGGAAAAGGAAGGGAAGGGTAAAGGACGTCATTAAGGGACGCTGATAAAGTTACCAAACGGGTGTGAGATCCCAGGTATGTGACACCATGGAAGACCCATCATGAAGAAGGAAAGCCACAGAGCTCAGAGAGCCCCAGGTGGATGATGGTGCATTTATCTTTAATGGCCCTGTAGTGTAAGGGAAGAGCAACCCAAATCAAAATACATCAGGTTGAGCCCTGGCTCCGCCTCATTTATTGAAAGAGAAGAGTTAGCCCTGCACCAGCTGTCGCAGAGGACTATGCCAGCCATGCAATGACACAAACAATCTGAGTCAGCTTTGCAGAGGCTGAAGATAGAGAGCATTAAGGTAGCCTGAAGTTGCGCTCAAGCAACTGTGATTTTTTTCATTAAGTTTGGGCAATCTTTCTTGGCACACTCTCTCAGAACAGAAAGTAGAAGATAGAAAATAGTGCTTTATTGGAGAGTAGCAGAAGGGTGGAGAGAAGAGATTTTTGTTGTTTTGGTTCTCAAACATTTCAGAGTACTTCGATAGATTTGTTTTTTGTTTTTTTTGTTTTTTTTTTAACGAAAAGTTCAAAGAGAGGAAGCTAGAGTCATTTTGCAAGATATCTGGCCACATTTATTCCTCTGTGTAAAATCTCACAGTGGCTTCCCCATACCTTCAGAAAAAATTGAAATTTCTTAAAAAGGTATCCATGGCACAAAGTAGATATCCTACTTCAGTTAAATGAGTAAGTGAAAAACTGATACCACTGACCACTAATACGTGGTAACAACATAATAAATATGAAAAATGAAAGACTATTGATAATACTGTAGTCTGCCCTGAGCCTAAGACAGTTTTCTTTGTTTAAATGGGAGATTAACATAGCTTACACAGATGCTAAGGACTCTCCAGAGCAAAAATGAGTATTTCTTTTTGATTAATTAACAGGATTTAAAGAGAATTTACAAGATGACACCTCATACTTAGTGCCTCCATCTTATTTCATACATAATCCCTCAAAAATTATCAGGTAGATGTATTATGGGTCTTTCCCTTGGTTTGAGAAACTACCTATATTACCCCTTTAAGTTCTTACGTTTCTATAAAAGCTGACCAATCAGAGTTCCAGCCCATTAGGAGACCAAAACTGATTTGATAAACTCACTTAATGGAGGTAATAATGGATGGTAATGCCTAAAGTAATGTGAAGAAATCCCAAAGAGGATCATCCTGGTGTGTATTAATCAGATCCCAGGAAACAAAAAGGAAAATTGCCACCTTGACAGCCAAGGATGAAGGAGGGTGCATGATTCTCTCTTTTAAATTGGAAAAGGGGAAGATTCAGGATGGTTAGTCCTCAGAAATAAAAAGAGAGCAAAAGAGAGGTAGGAACCATACAGACCATATGAGGACTCTGTGAAAACCCTGGATTGTCCCCTTATTTGTACTTTTGTGTCATTATTTCCCCAGTTTGTTTCTCCTGGTGGCTGGCTAACAACACCCAAAAAACTTAAATTTTAAGAAGTCTATGCTTCTATTCATAACATATGTCATATGCTTCTATTCATATCATAAGCATATTAAAACATAGATATTTGGAGGGAAAATCACAAGTTGGGAAGCGGTGGAAAGTGGTTCATCAAATAGCCCTGTCTCTCAAAATTTCACCTTCCTCTGGGAGTTGTATCTTTCTTCTATTATCACACACTCTGTAGCACAGCTTCACTCACAGAACCTTTCTTTTGGCTTCCCTTTATACAGCTGAAAAAAGCCTGGACTATACTAAAGGAGAGAAAAGGAAAATTAATATTTATAATATACTATTCAAGAAAACTAAAAACACCCCAACACACAAAATGTGTGAAATAGTCACCCAAAGAGACAACCTTCTAGAAAGATCTATCAGATTTGAGCAAAGAGTGGGGGAGATTATAGCTACCCAAAATGGGTATGTGTATTTACAAGACAACAAAAACCTTGAGAATACTGTCTTATTTCTGAAGGACTAGCTTCATTTCCTTATATCTAAAACAAGAGAATCGTTCTTCTGCTAATAACAAAAACAAAAACAATAACAATAACAACAAAACACATTAAAAAAACAAAACAGAGATTCATATACAATTAGATCTTAAAACCTATTCCCCCACATTAACCAGACATAGCAGATGGAGTTGCCTTTTGCACATTCCCCAAGAACTCCCTTTCTAATCAATGTTTGCTTTAACCTTTCTCAAATCTTTCCCCTTTATTTTTCCCTTCCAGCTTAGTTTCCATGTTCAGCTGAACTGGTTCCAAATGTATAGAGAGGGGCCACAGTGCTATCTGTGCCAGCCTTCCTCCAATCTGTACTGACCTTATTGCGGCTACCTGAAAGGTGTGTAATGGGAGGGCAGAATGAAGAGATCTCTGCCCTTCCTGGATGTATGTCCTCTTCACTTTGCCATGGTGCCTAAATGATGAATTTACTCTACTTTGGACTGATAAACTAAATGCCCTGGTAAAGTGCAGGTGGGTTCCTGCCAGGGAAGTGCTGTGGGCTTTTGTTACTAAATGCCAAAGCCGCATCTCAACCTAAGTCTACTTCCTGGACTATCTTTTTACCTTTTCAACAGTTTCCAGGTACTCATCATTTACTTTTATTCATTCATTCAGCACAGATATACTAAGGACTGTTTGCTTAGCATTCTGCCCTAAGGATGCATTGGTGAAAAAGACCGGCGCTTCTTGCCCTTTAGAGATAGGTAGACATTATGCAGCTGATTACACACAATTGTAATTACTATTCATTTACCCATTCAGTAATTATACATCAAGTACCTACTCTGTACTAAGCACAATGCTCATTGCTGGGAATGTAATAGGTGAAAAAGACATCACATTCTGTACCTTCATGAAATCTGTAGCCTGATCAAATATAACACAAGAGAATATAAAACTGAATGTGTGGTAAGAGATACAAAGGGTATACAGTTTTATGACAGAATATAATTTTATATATATATATATATAAAACTCTGTAATTGGAAAAATTGGCTTCATCTGGGACATTACAGAAAGGCTTCCATGAAGAAATGAGTGGGCTGAGAATCTGAAAGAGTCATGTCTAAGAGGGAAGGTGGTTCCAGTTAAAAGAGGTAGCTTTCGCAAATTCCCGTTAGAAAGGAATGTGGTAGGGGCACATAGGTGGCTCAGTCGGTTAAATGTCTGACTTCAGCTTAGGTCATGATCTCGGTTTGTGAGTTCAAGCCCATGTCAGGATCTGTGCTGACAGCTCAGAGCCTGGAGCCTGCTTCAGATTCTGTGTCTCCCTCTTGCTCTCTGCCCCTCCCCTACTTTCACTCTGTCTCTCTCTCTCTCAAAAATAAATAAACATTAAAAAATTTAAAAATTAAAAAATAAAAAGAAAGAAATGTGATAGAGAGGGAGCTGTGTGGTAGAGATGGAATGGAAGAGAATTGGATGCATAAACAGGTATTTAAGAAGTAAAATTCCAAAGAACTTGGTTGTTTAGATACAACCAACTTGGATACACAAATGAAAAAGATGACTCAAGTTCCTTATTATCACAACTGAGAAGGTGCTGGAGCCATTCACACAGATAACAAACACTGGAATAAGAGTGGTTTGAATGGAGACATAGGTGTTGAGCTTCAGACCTCACACTCTGGATTTGGCAGGTGAGGCTTTGGAGCATTCGAGGTCAACATAGTACTGAAAACATTGAATTTGAGGAGCCCATAGAGTCACCTATACCTGTAAGATGTTTCAGGTAGAAAGTCCAATACACAGGTAGGCAAAGCTATACCTAATCTGATTCTTGTCAGGAAGCCTCATAATCTTCTGAAAACGAGAGAGGATGGAAGGCCTGTGGGGGGCTGCTCTGAGTCCATATCAAGTTCCCATCTCCCATTCACCTCCCTGTCTTCCCCTGGAGGCTGTCATGAGATAATTTCCCATCACCTCCAGGGTTCCGTCAAGGTAGGAGTCTTCCTGTCTTGCCCCCCTCAGAATAGACCTCCAGAATACAAACCTACTTAGCTGTAGTCTAAATTTGGCTCCTCAGCAATGGAGTATCCCATTACTCATGGTGTTGGCATCAGCCCATTTTGTTTCAGTACTGGCCTGTGTGGTGTGTTGGACAAGGATTACAGGAAACTAGCACCTTTGGCTGCTCTCTCTTTCTGTAATAAACTGTCTCCTTCTAAAAGTAGCTCATTGTATCTTTACTGGTTCAATCAGTAAGGGTTTGGCTTTAGCATTGCCTTTTGACAAAACCAAGAAAAGACATGAGAGTGAATAGATTTGCAAGATATCAGTCGGTTGTTAGGATTTTAGTTTCTGATGTATGACTCAAACATAGAAAAGTGCACATAACTTAGAAGCATAGAGTGGTGATTTTTTACACATGTGTATGCCTGCACCCACTCTGTAGGTCACAACATAGAACATACCCAGCACCTGGCTGATCCAGATGTAACTGTGGTTCTTATCTCTGTCACCACAGATTAGCTATGCTTGGTTTTGAAACTTTATACAAATGGAATCCTACAGCATCGAATCTCTCGTGTCTATATTCTTTCAGTCTACATTATATCAGTGAGGTTTATCCATTTTGTGCCTAGTAGAAGTAATTTGTTATTTCTCATCTTTTATTGTATTCCACTGTATTAAATGTATCACATTTTTTTGGTCCATTCAACTGTGATGGATGTTTTATGTTTTGCTCCCAGCTTTTAGTGATTAAAAACATCATTGTTATAAAGATTCCAGTACATATCTTTTGGTGGGCACAAGTATTCATTGGATATACATCTAGGAGTGTAACTGGGTAACTAGCTTACTAGGTAAAAGGTTAGATGATAGGTAAATAGATGATCATGTTAGGTAGATAGATTAGATGATAGATAGATAGATAGATAGATAGATAGATAGATAGATAGATAGATATCCTTACTAGGGTCTGTCAAACAGTTTCTCCAAAGTAATTGCGTTAATTTACACTTTTACCAGCTAAACTTATGGGAGTGCCAGTTATTCCACATTCTTTTCAACACTTGAGATTGTCAGTCTTTTAATTTAAGCCATTCTGATAAGAGCATCATGGTATCTTATTTTGGTTTCAATTTGTATTTTCCTGATGAGTACTGATTTTAAACACCTTTTCATATATATATACATATATATATATATATATATATATATATATATATATATTTAATTTTTAATTTAATTTAATTTAATTTTTCTCAACTTTATTTATTTGAGAGAGACAAAAACAGGCTGAGTGGGGAAGGGGCAGAGAAAGTGGGAGACAGAATCCCAAGCAGGCTCTGTACTGTCAAAAGGGAGCCTGACATGGGACTTGAACTCATGAAACAGTGAGTTCATGACCTGAACCAAAACCAAAAGTCAGACGCTTAACCAGCTGAACCACCCAAGCACCCCTAATTTTTTTTTTTTTTTACTTTTAGAGAGAAAGAACATGTGAGTGGGGGAGAGGGGTGGGGGATGGGGGGTAGAGAGAGAGAGAGGAAGGAAGAGAGGGAATTTCAAGCAGACTCCACACTCAGCATGGAGCCCAACACAGGGCTGATCCCATGACCTTGTGATCATGACCTGAGCAGAAATCAAGAGTTGGATGCTCAACAGACTGAGCCACCCAGACATGACATATATATACATCTTTATATACGTATATAAATATACATATATAAACATACATATATACGTATATAAATATATATATATATAAATATATATATTTTAATTTGGGTATTCTCTTTTATGAAGTGCATGTTCAAAGTATTTTGCACATTTTCAATTTAGTTGCCAATCTTTATCCTATTATCAGTGGAAGTTACATACACATAACAGACACATGTCTTTTTTTGGATATCTTCTTCCACTCAGTCATTTTCTTCTTTACTTCTTAATGTAATCTTTTTCTGAATAGAGGTTTTTATTCTTAATAAAGTGCAACTCACCAACTTCCACTTATTAAATTGTTTTCTATTTATTTAAAAAAAAATTTTTTTTTTCGGGGCGCCTGGGTGGCTTGGTCGGTTAAGCGTCCGACTTCGGCTCAGGTCATGATCTCACGGTCTGTGAGTTCGAGCCCCGCGTCGGGCTCTGGGCTGACGGCTCAGAGCCTGGAGCCTGTTTCAGATTCTGTGTCTCCCTCTCTCTCTGCCCCTCCCCCGTTCATGCTCTGTCTCTCTCTGTCCCAAAAATAAATAAACGTTGAAAAAAAAAAAGATTTAAAAAAAAAAAAAAATTTTTTTTTCAACGTTTATTTATTTTTGGGACAGAGAGAGACAGAGCATGAACGGGGGAGGGGCAGAGAGAGAGGGAGACACAGAATCGGAAACAGGCTCCAGGCTCCGAGCCATCAGCCCAGAGCCCGACGCGGGGCTCGAACTCCCGGACCGCGAGATCGTGACCTGGCTGAAGTCGGACGCCCAACAGACTGCGCCACCCAGGCGCCCCTGTTCTCTATTTAAAAAACCATTGCCTACTTGAAAGTGGAGAAGTATTAGCTTATGTTTTCTTCCAGAAGATTCATGATTTAATCTTTTGTGTAATAAGTCTATAATCCACCTCTAATTTATTTATGTGTATGGTTTGGGTAGGAATCAGAGTTCATTTTTTCTCCTGTATGGATATCTAACTGACCTTCCTATTTAAAAATACCATTCTTTTCTTACAGAATTGTAGCTGCACAGTGGTCATAAATCTGATATGACCATCTAGAAATGGCTATTTCTGGCTCTTTCTTCTGTCCCACTGGTGTATGGATATATCCTTGTGCCATGTCATGTTTTCAATAAGCTTCGTAGACATTCAGCAAACTTGTTTGAGTAAAACTTCCAACTTTGTTCTCCTTCCTCAAGATTGTCGTGGTTGTTCCAAGTCCTTTGTATTTCCACATACAGTTTGGAATAGTCTTGACAATTACTAAAATGAAGAATTTCCTAGGAAACCATTGAATCTTTAGACCAATCTGGGGAGAAGTGATATCTTAAAAATATTGAGTCTACCAATTCATTAAGATGGTAAAGCTCTCAATTTTTAGGTATTCTTTAACTTTTCTTAGCAATATTTTGTAGTAAAAATTGAAAAATGTGGACGTGTCTTTCCCTCTCTCCCTTCCTTCCTCCCTTCCTTCTTTCCTTCCTTCCTTCCCTTCCTTCCTTCCTCCTTTATTCCTCCCTTCCTTCTTTTCTGTATATATTTATGTATTTATTTTTGCAATTTTATTGTTTGCTTTTAATGTCAAGGCTGTGCTGGCCTAATAAAAATGGTGAGAAGTATTCTTTTTCTATTCTCTGGCCATGTGTGTTTAAATTTAGTATTGTTTCTTCCTTTATTATTTGGAAACATTATTCAGCAAAACAAACTGGGCCTGGAGTTTTCTTTGTGTTTAGTTTTTAATTATAGATCTACTAGAGAACAATTTGGTTTTTAAATTTTCTACTTATGTCACTTTTTCAACGTTTTTTTAATTTTTATTTTTTTTTATTTATTTTTTTATTTTTTTATTTTTGGGACAGAGAGAGACAGAGCATGAACGGGGGAGGGGCAGAGAGAGAGGGAGACACAGAATCGGAAGCAGGCTCCAGGCTCTGAGCCATCAGCCCAGAGCCCGACGCGGGGCTCGAACTCACGGACCGCGAGATCGTGACCTGGCTGAAGTCGGACGCTTAACCGACTACGCCACCCAGGCGCCCCTGTCACTTTTGATAAGTTGTGTTTTTGTAGGAATTTGTGTATTTTATCTAATTTTAAAAATTAAAAATTATTTATAAAAGCCCCATATTATTTAAAAAAAATAGTGTTTATTTATTTTTTAGAGAGAGATAGTGTGCAAGCAGGGGAAGGGCAGAGAGAGAGGGAGAGAATTTGAAGCAGTCTCCAGGCTCTGAGCTGTCAGCACAGAGGGTCGACATGGGGCTTAAACTCACGAATGGGTAGATCATGACCTGAATTGAAGTTGGACACTTAACTGACTGAGCCACTCAGGTGCCACTAGCCCTATATTACTTTTTAACATCTGTAGAACCTATATTTTTGTCCTCCTTTTGAGTTCTAAATACAATTAATTTGTGTTTTTGTCCATGATTTTCAAAATCAATCTTCCTAGGGGTTTGTCAATTTTGTTAAACTTACAAAGAACTATTTAAAAAATAATTCTGCTGTCATTTGTGTTATTGTCTTCAGATATAATATACCCCTCTTTTTCCTAGTTGGTATAAAAACTTAGGTTTCCAAACTTTATTTCTAAATTGTGAATTCAGAACTAGAAAACTTTTTCTGACTCCTGCTTTAACTGCACCCACAAGTTCTCATATTTTTATTATCATCCAGCTGAAAATACTTTTTAATTCCACTATGAGGTCTTCATTGCACATGAATTATTTAGAAATGTGTTACTTAATTTTCAAACGTTTGGTGATTTTCCAATTAACTTTTTTGTTGTTTATTTTTAAGTCACTATTATGTAGTCCAAGACTTTTCTATACAATTTAAATTCTTTTGTGTTTTGAAGAAATTTCTTTGTGACCAACCACATGGTCCATTGTGGTCAGTGTTTCATGTATCATAAAAGAGAATGGTTTTGCTGTTGTTACGTGTAATCTTAATTTTTTTTCTGTCTTAATTAATCATGTTGGTCAAGGGACTCCTGGGCAGCTCCATCGGTTAACCTTCTGACTGAGGCTCAGGTCATGATCTCACAGCTCATGAGTTCAAGCTCTGCATTGGGCTCTGTACTGACAGCTTGGAGCCTGAAGCCTGCTTCAGATTCTGTGTCTCCATCTCTCTCTCTCTCTCTCTCTCTCTCTCTCTCTCTCTCTGTCCTTCCCCTGTTTGTGCTCTGTCTGTCTCTCTCTCTGTCTATCTCACAAAAATAAACATTAAAAAAAAACATGTTGGTCAAATCTTTCTATATCTTTATGATATTTTTGTCTATTGGATTCTATCAGTGAGAATCCACAGAGAGAAGAGTGTTAAAATATTCAATGGTGAGTGAGAAAGCATCTACTTCTTTTTAAAAATTCTGCCAATATTTGCTTTGTGTGCTTTGATCTTTGTTATTGGACAAAGTAGAATTGTTATATCTTACTCTTTAATTGAATTTTTAATCATCATCTCTAGTAAAATGTCTTATGCTTTATTTTTATATTGATATAGGTACATTAATTTTCTTTTGGTTAGTAACTATTTGTGCTTTTATTGATATAATTTTTTTCAACCTTTCTAATGCCCTTATATTTAAAGTGGTGTATTGTGAAGAGTTTATAGTTGCTTTTTTTATCCTGTCTGATAATCTTTACTTTTTTTTTATTTTTATTTAAAAAAAAAATTTTTTTTTTTAACATTTATTTATTTTTGAGACAGAGAGAGAGAGAGCATGAACAGGGGAGGGTCAGAGGAAGAGGGAGACATAGAATCTGAAACAGGCTCCAGGCTCTGAGCTGTCAGCACAGAGCCCGACGCGGGGCTCGAACCCACATACCGCGAGATCATGACCTGAGCCGAAGTCGGACGCCTAACCGACTGAGCCACCCAGGCATCCCTGATAATCTTTACTTTAATATAATTACTGACATAAGTGGATTTAAGTTTCTTATCTTGTTTATTTTGTGTGTGTGTGTGTTATGTCACTCTTGACTGATGCCAAGCATTCTGTTCCCTCCAATTTTTGAGGTGTTAAATGTCAATACTTACTATATACTTGACAGCAGTCACAATAATTGAAATGTCTATTATTCAATCAGGTATGTAAAGCAAGGAGAATCTTTGGGTAAGGGACAAGGCTATAGCAAAAGTGATCTTTGAAGACTGCCTGAGGAGAAGAGAGAGAGCACACATGGGATTTTTGAATAATGTTAGGGGAAGTCTAATTTTCAGGCAGCCTATTCCAGCCTGTTCAAATGGGCATGGCTAGGTGCTGTGCTTGCACCTTATTAAGATATGGCAGAAATGGATGCAAGTTGCATTACTTGGTCCCCTCCCCCACCCTGTTAAATTCAGGTGACCATGTAACAGTTTTCACATTTACTCAAACCAGTGTTCAATGCCTTGATTAAGTGATTTTATTTAATAGTCTAAGCGTGATTTTGAGAGTGACCCAATTATGTTTCCTTATAATTGGTACCTTCTGTTTTTTCTATTCTATTTATCACTCCTTTCTTTTATTCATTTAGATTAAATATATTTTAATGCTTTTTCCTTTATTAATTATTTAGTTTTATATTATTATAAACTTACATATGCAGCCTTAACTTATTAAAGTTCACCTTAAGTTAGTATTCTTTTTTTTTTTTTTAATTTTTTTTTTCAACGTTTATTTATTTTTGGGACAGAGAGAGACAGAGCATGAACGGGGGAGGGGCAGAGAGAGAGGGAGACACAGAATCGGAAACATGCCATCAGCCCAGAGCCTGACGCGGGGCTCGAACTCACGGACTGCGAGATCGTGACCTGGCTGAAGTCGGACACTTAACCGACTGCGCCACCCAGGCGCCCCTTAAGTTAGTATTCTTACTACTTCCCCAAAATTCAAGAACTTTATAGCAATGTATCTGTAATTTACTTCCCTATCATTTATGTAGTATAATTTACTTTTATATGTCATTAACCCAGAGATATTATTTGTAATTTTGCTATAAACCATTGATATTTTATATGTACCCCTATATTCACATTTTTAGTGCTCTTAATCTTTTTCCAGTTCTGTACTTCCATCTGGAATCATTTTTCTTTGACTAGAAGAACTTTAATATATTTTATAGTTCCAATTGTCTAGAGAAAAAAATTCTCATGTTTTTTTTTTTGTCTGAAAATGTCTTTGTATTTGTCTTGAATTTGATTTCTATTTCACTGCCATTTTCTCATAGAATTTTACTTTTAGTTTTTACTTAAGCACTTTAAAGGTGTCATTCCATTGTCTTCTGGCTTTCATGATTCCCATTGGAATGTCAGCCATAAATTTTATTGTCTCTCATTTGAATGTGATGTCTTTTTTCTCAGGCTACTCTAAAGATTTTTTCTTTGTTTTTGGTTTTTAGAAGTTTGACCTATGATGTGCCTAAGGGTGGTTTCTTTATATGTATTCTACTTAGGACCCATTAAGTTTTTTGAGTCTCCTGGTTTGTGTCTTCAATCATTTTGAAAACCTCAGCAATTATCACTTCAAATATTTCTTTCAATCTGCTCATTCTTTATCCCCTCCTGGAATTCTACCCACACTCATGAAAAAACTTTTTACTGAACCCTACATTTCTCTTATGCTTTCTCTATTTGCTCCATCCATTCTCCCTACCTCCACCCTACTGAACTCTGTGCTTCCCTTTACTTTTTATGGATTCATCTTTGAGTTCATTAATCTGGTCTTTGTTGTTTCTTGTCTTAATTTAAACCCATCCAAGAAGATCTTAAATTTGAATGCTGCATTTTATATTTCTAGGCCATCCATTTGATTCTTTTTTATGAATTACAATCTTCTGTTGAAATTCTTCTTTTTTAATAAAAAAATTTGTTAATGTTTATTCATTTTCAAAAGCAAGAGAGACAGAGCACGAGTGGGAGAGGGGCAAAGAGAAAGGGAGACAGAATTAGAAGCAGACTCCAGGCTCTGAGCTGTCAGCACAGAGCCCGACGCAGGGCTCGAACCCAGGAACTGCGAGATCATGACCTGAGCCAAAGACAGGCACTCAACTGACTGAGCCACCCATGTGTCCCCAGATGTCATCTTTAACCAGGAAGTATATCCTCTTGTTTTCCTGTTAGATAGATAAGGTAATGAGGTAATCACCTTGTCACAGTCATAGATTAAGCTCACACAGGGCTGCTTACTAGTCTTAGCATGACTAACTTCATCTTTTAACCAATATTCTTTTAGAGAAGGAGAGGTGAGTGGCCCTTCTGAGGTTTTTATTAAAAGCCTGGCAAATTTCTGCCTCTTCAGCCCTGGAATACTGCAAGGAATTCAATTCTTTACTTCAAAAGTTGTAGACTTAGCTCTTTTGTCTCTTCCTTCTCCAATACCCTAATTTCCCTCCAACTCTCCCTAACAACTCTGAAATCTAGTACACTGGTAAATATTTGAGGAGGAAATAACCCACTTCCCTCTAGCAGAAATTTCTCCCTTTGTTTTGATCATGAATATGCAGTTTGGGCAGGGATTGGTAGAGTTGCCTCATCTCTGCTTCATGGAACATCAAGTGAGGGTGCTCCAACTGGGTTTGGAAGGACCCAGTTCCATGATGGCCCACTCATATGTCTAACAAGTTTCTGCTGTCAACTGAGACTTACCTGGGGCTATTGACAGATTTCTCTGTTTCATGGATCTGTTTGGATATTCTCACAGCATGGCATCTGGATTCTAAGAGGCAGGAAATGGAGCTGCAAATTTCTTAATGCCTGGCTTAGAATTTATCATAACATCACTTCCATACCATTTTATTCATCAAAGCAGGCAGATAGCTTGCCCAGACTCAAAAGTAGGGGACAGCAATCCCAACTGTCAATTGTAGAAATGTCTAAGAAATTGTGACCATCTTTAGTTTATCATATTCATGCCTTCCTATAACTTGATACATATCTTGTGGTATTTGGATGTAAAAAGGTCACACTTTTGGATCTCCTAAGTTTCTAATATGGTATTTGTGAGAACCTCAGTAGGTTCTCTTTCCTTTATTAGAGTGCCTCTGAGTGAGTGATTTTAAATGTAACCCTCAGTGTCGAACCCAAGACTGACAATATTCCTAGAAATGAAATTACTAGGGATCATATTCACCTCTGAGTGACTTTACCTTGGCTATAATTCAAGTCCATCTTTGCTGCATCCATATCTCTTCAAAATTAAAGAAACAGAGATAATGATCAGAGTGAGAAACAATAGCCAGAGGGCTAGGAAGAAGACCAGAAGAGTGCAATGCACAGAAACTAAGGCTGAGTGTTGAATAGGTGAAAGTGGCCTACCATGTCACAGAGAGGATGGTAAGATAAAGAATGAAAGCTTGCACTGGATATAGAGACAGGAAGATGAGCTGCAAGAAGCGTTTTGATGCGAGGATGGGTATAGCAGCCTGAAGGTCATGGATTAAGGAGTGAATAGGTGATTGATTAAGTGAAAACAATGTGAGTGGACAACTCTTTCAATGGATCTTGTTGTGAAGATAAAGAGACAGATGATAGGAAGAAAAGGATGAGATTGAGTGACAGTTGAATTTTGAGTTAAATATAGGATAAGCTTGAATCTGTTCTAATGTTAGTAAAAAGATGCCAATAAAAAGTGGCTAAAGTATAGGGGTCAAAAGGGATAATTGATGAATAACAAAGTCTCCTGAGAAGCAATGAGAGATTTGATGCAGAGCAGAGGTAGAGAAATTAGCCCTAGGCTAGGATTAACATTATGGGAGTGATGAAGAAGTGGGTAAATTCTCTTCTTCTATTCAATCAAGAAGCAAAAAGTAAAAAGTATATGCCCATGCAGCTAAGTTTTAGGTAGGGTAGCAAAGAATGAAGGGAATTTCTGTAAAATGGATTCCATTTTATGAGCTTAGTTCCCTGTGAAAAGTATAAGAAGGTATTCCAGGGTAGAATATTTGAGGATAGATGAGGTTTGAAATAACCACTGTGGGGAATAAGACAGAGAGAGATAGAAAGATTACTGGGCAGCTTTAAGTCTAATTGAGGTCATAAATCATCATCACGAATCTGAGAGGTTTGTGATATAAGGAAACATAGAAGTTAAACCGTTAAGTTGATTTCAAGTTGGAGTTTTATGGGGCATTTGTAACGGAAGAACAATAGATCAAAGAAACTGAGAATTTTGGCAAGAGAGTCATTGAAACAATGGTCCAAAAAAATCTAGGTTTGAAGGATATAACATTGAGATAAAGTGGTTGAATGGAATAAATTAGAGCAATTATAGATGCTTGGGTGAGGTCAAAGATCCAGGGTAGTGAAAGTAAAGATTTAGGGCAGCCAGAGAGTAAGATGTAGGAAGTTAAGCTTTCAGAGGTGTTAGGGCTCTGAGTGATGGCAGAATGCATACAGCAATCACCTGAAGTGAAGGGGTGGTAAAAAGCTATTGATTCTAAAGGACTCAGAGCTTCAAGGTTTGGTTGCTAAAGTAGCTGTACAAATGAAATCATATAAAATGCTGACAGAATTAGAGTGTTGATGAAGACCTGGTGATGAAGTTTTGGGGGAACGGTGAGGTTTGTGAGGTCCAGAGCCAATGACCAAGAAAGAATTCTTAAAGACATCTTTGGTGCAAAAAGGTGATTTTATTAAAGCATGGGGACAGGACCCCTGGGCGGCACTGGGGTTGTGGGGGTGACTGTTTTATGGAGTCAGGGGACATAAAGTCAAGAGGGAGTTTCCAAAGAGACTTTCACATGCTAAAGATGACTTACTGGAAGCCTAGCTATTGTCAAGTTAAGGTTGTTTTTCCCTCTGACAAAGTATTAACATTAAGACAGTATGGGGGGGGGGGGCACTGGGTGGCTCAGTTATGCCTCAGACTTGGGCTCAGGTGGTGATCTCATGGTTTGTGAGTTCAAGTCCCGTACCAGGCTCTGTGCTGACAGCTCAGAGCCTGAAGCCTACTTCAGATTCTTTGTCTCCCTCTCGCTCTCTCTTTCTGCCCTCCCCCCCCCCCACTCACACTCTGTGTCTCCCTCTCTCTCTCAAAAATAAATAAACATTAAAAAAGGAAAAAAAAAGATAGTAGGGAGTTCCTGGACTTTAGGCTATGATGGGATTGCCTTTTTCTGGTAAACTGGTGGAGACTCTTATCAGTTTAACTTTTTTTTTTGTCCTTTCTTGTTTTGGGGTAGCCTGGAGTGTCCAAGGAATATCATACATGTCCCACCTGGGGAGGGAGGGTATACTAACTTGTGCTTTTCCCCTCAGCTTGCCTCCTACTCCCTCATCACTGGGACAAGATCCCCAAGTATATGATTGAGACCCTGTCTGGGGAGTGGATAACTTCAACTGCAGAAAGAACAGATGGAAACTGGCATAGATGAGGCATGCACTTACTTTCACGGAGCAGGAGAGAGGACCAGCACGGTGCTGGACATGGCATTGGGTCTCCAGAAGGATGAGGACTCCAACTTCCAAGACCATGGTCCATGGAATGAGGGCCAATGAACACCATCCTTTTAAGGGGGCCACAGGCAACAGGAATCCTTATGGATAAACCAGGTATTTTTGTCACAAAGAGAAGTTCTTCCTGATACTGCTGTCTGCTCTCTGCTATCATGGGGAATAGATGGGCATTTGCTGAGACAATAAGCTGTTTCCAGATATGTGCTTGTGACAGCTCACCTGACCAAGGGGAAGAATGACCACATCAATCCCTCTCCAAGCCCCTTCCCCCTTCAGAAGATTGCAAGGAGCTCCCCAGATCCTAGAGCCTGGAGATTGTTCATTCAGACAGGGCTACATTCAGGGGAGTGGTATCCTTGCCTGGACAACCAACAGCTTCTCCCATGTACTGTTCTCATTCTTTGCTAAAGCATCATGACATTAATTGTGATGGGCTAATGCAGAACAGACAAAGACTTCATACATAGATGGACATTCACATCATGAAAGACCATTGACTCACTGTCATTGTCAGTGTCAAAAATTAATTTTGATCCTGAAACAGAAAAATGAGGCAAATACTGAGTCACCCCATGTTCTGCTAATAGCTTCAATGGGGCAAACTGACCAGAACATGTTAGCAGTGGTTGTGACCAGTTCATACGCAGGTGATGTGGTTTCTGCAAAAACGGAGTGAACCTCTCTTGAAATTAACATGTGCATTTGAATGCCATGCATTTTATAGGTTTGTTTCTACTTTATTTGCATATTTTTTCTTTTCTTTTTTTGAAGCTATAAGTATATTAGTTACATAGTTAAGTAACACTATAATTCAATACTAGCATATCTACACATTATTCTATTTTGAAAAAGAGTGATACAAAGAAAGCCAAATGACACAGAAGTCTCAGCTGAAGTTCAATGACAGTGATTGTACTAGGCCAAGCTTTGCAGTTCCTCTACATTTGCTTACAAGGCTTGAAGATGAGATCATAGGTCTTTAGACTCTTTGCTCCAAAATGCCTGGGAAAGAAGAGCTCAGTTTTGCAAACATTGTCTGCGTTGCTTTAGCTTACTAAAGAAGTGGGTGGGGGAAGGAGGGAAGAGATACTTCCATTTATGTCTAGGGGTACCCTAGGGAACATGTGTATGGAATTACACTGTCTCTTACAAGCACTTTCAGTTTGCTATGCCTGCAATTCAAGGATTGCAGAATGCAAGATACCCTATACTATCAAGATGGCCTCAACTCAAAGTGCTTGGAAATGCCACTTGTAATCTTAAAACAAAACCCACCTTCCCTCTTCAAGAACAGTCAGCAGTTTAATTATGCTAAGTACTTTTCACCCCAGGAGGCTTAAGGTTGCTGTATTAAGCAACAGAACAGCATTCTTTTGAGGCTTAAGGCTATACATTTAGAAAGCTGATAAGTGTCTCACATCAGAAAGCCTCAAGTCTTTTAGGTAATTTCCAAGGATTGCATTTTACAAACTCACCTTCCAATTCAAGCCAAGAGATGCCAGAACACCCTAGCTTTTTATAAGTGATCCTTGGCCTTGCAAAGTTTTCCTAGATAAATATGGATGGAGGCTTTTAAAACCAACAAAGACAAACATTTGGTTGCACATGTAAATGCAATTATTCAAGCTGTAAATTAAATTCAATTACGGACAGAGAGTAGTATCTTAAGCCTTATGCTAATTATACTTGTGAGTTTCAACTCATTAAACTCGGATAATGCTCAGAAAGAAGGAATCTGGTGGCAGCAAGTCATGCATCCCGCCAGCCTGTCCCCTCTGTGGCTTTCATCACTGTAGTTGGGCATGTTGGCAAAACCAATTCACATCCAAAGAGTCTAAGAAAAAGTAGAGACATCCAGGGTGTGACAACGGACAGTGTAGCCAAGAATAGACAGCTAATGTGCACCCTACAAAGCTATTGAAAAAATGTTGCTTTGGGGGCACAAAAAAGCAGATGAGGGCTTCCAAGGAAAATGCTAGCACTGGGAGGTGATGAATCTTTCCTCACATCTGACCATCCCCGCCCCCAGGGCAAGAGTCCAAAGCCAGACAGATTCCATTCCTCCTCTCCTTGGAGGGGGCAATTCAACTCTTAGCTGGGCTCTCCTCAGGAAACAGCGCTGACTCAGCCACAGTGGGAAGTGTGTTCAGCCCTCCTGTTTGGTAACTGGGACCTTGTCACCCCTTCAACGTTTCTCCTCTTTTTTGCTGTTTACTCTCACCCCAACTTTGACCCCTTGGTGACCGAGATATCTGATAAGAGCATTCACAGGAAGAGGATGACAGTATGCTAACCCAGCCAGGAATGTTTGCATTTTTTAAAAGCCTCATGGGGAGCACAACTTCAGCACAGAGAACAAATTGCTGATGTTGAAATTTCAAGTATTAATCAAGGAGATGTGTGGAGAGAGGAAGCCTTTCCTACAACCTTCAAATCACATTCAGTGGGTCATTCCTGACAACAGGCCAGCCCTGATCACAGGGATTGGATTGTTCAAGTGATGTTGATGGAGTGGCTTCTGAAAACCAGGCATTCTACTAGGTTCCTGCTCTGGAGACGATCTTATAAGAGAAAGACGGGCATGTAAGTCTTGAAGAGAAGACATGGCTGAGAATCCAAATTCACTTTTATCCAATGGATGCTGTCATATCCTTATATGTCTGAGAAAAATCTCAGAGATTCTTCATGGTGTTTGAAGACTTGGCACTGTGTCACCGTATCTGTTATGTATTGCCACATAACAAACCACCCCAAAACATAGTAGCTTAAAACAACAACCACTTATCTGGCTCATTATTCTACTAAGCAGTTCTTTTACGGGCCCCAGTGGTCTCTGCTGGGTTTGCTCATGTGTCTGTGCTCACTTGGTAAGCTGGCAGGAAGCTGGCTAGTACCAATGGTCTTCCTCACATGGTTGACAGTTGGCTGGATATTGACTGGGGCAACAGGGTGACTGGGCCACGTGCCTCTCATCATCCATCAGGCTAGCTTGGGCTCTTTAGCATGGCAGGAGCAGGGTTCCAAGAATAGCTAGAGGGCAAGCCCAATGTGGGAAAAAAAAAACTCTTTTCAAATTTCTGCTTGTGTCAGATTTGTTGCTGTCCCATTGGCTCCAGCAAATTACACAGCCCGGCCTGACTCATGGTCAGAGGGGTCTAGTCAAAGATCCAGATACTTGTGCATTTCTGCTCCTTAAACTGACATAATGCTCAGAAGGAAGGAATCTGGCAGCAGCAATAGGGACCATTACTGGAAAATCAACCCAAAGTACATATTATATATATAAGGTTTTAAGCAAAGAAATAAAAACTAAAACTTCTGCCTTTTAAAGCAGGGTTTTACAGACATTTGAATTCTAGGGACTAACAGTATTTAAAAACAAATAGGAAGATGGGAGTGAAACATAAGATTGTTGAGATTTTTAATTCTGCTGGCTAGAAATACTAAATAACCACCTACCATCCCCATTATTTTGATAAAAGAAAGGACATTTCAATACCAAAGTAGGAACAAGACATAATTTTAGAATACACTAGTTCTCTAAATAGAATAAATTAGGTTTTATGAAAAGCTATCTACATTGCCTTCATTTTTCTCATTTCACTGAAGATCAATGGAAACCTCAATTAGAATTGCTCTCGTTAGGTGACTGACATGTGGGAGCCACTGGGCTAGAGAAAGATAATAGGCAGGCAGGGTCTACTGATGAGTCGTCATTAAGAGTGTACAAAGTGTGCAGGCTAGCCCTGTCTCATGTGCCATCAGGGGTGTGACAAGGGTAAGACAGCAATTTTCCTCAAAACGCTGCAGTCCAGCCTGCAAGTAAAGAATTACTTGTATTAACATAAATGGTCAAAAATTTGGAAACAGAAATTCTGAGTGCAGGAAAGAATTATAAAAATAGCAGATGAGGCCAGACTATGACTGTGGTACCAGCCATAACAGAGAAGGCAAGAGAGAAGAACCATCATGCTAATTCATTTAATGCTAAATTCCTTAATCCCAATTCAAATGAAGCCTTCCTCCAATCACCTGGAAGACTATTTTCTGAGGTATCTCCAGTATTCTAACTTGTCAGTTTAGATTGCAGATCTCCAGGGCAGAAATATGTCTACTTCTAAACCGGAAAGAGCAGTGGCCTGGGTTGCACTGCTGTCCTCCAAACAAGCGTCATTTTTGCATATTTGGATTTGCTGATCACGTTGAAATGGAGAATGAGGAAATAGAGCTTCCAAATTCATTGCTTTTCAAGATTCTTCAAATCTTTCTGCAGAAGCAATGCCAGTTGAGATGGCACATGCATGCAAGAAACTTACCATTCGTCCTCTTTTTAAGATCCGTAGATATTTTTTCTAGAGATCCCAAGAGTAGGTGAGCCCAGAGTGGTTTTGCCTAAATTGGGGAGGTATTTTCCTAATTTCTTGTTTGCATTTCTGCTACTCAGCACAGCAGATTTGGGGTAGGGGAGGGCTCTTCCTTGAACATCAGCCCACCAGAAGCTGAAGAGCAACCACTGCTAAATTTTGGCCACTAAATTGTTACTCAGTGTCATCCTGCATTCAAATAAGATGCCTTCTGTAGGAAACCACCTTTTGGGAGAAATCTAATTTTAGAAGGACTATAATGCAAAAACATTCAGTGCATAATAAAACTTCAGATCCCATTATTTTCTTCCTTTCCATAAATATCATTTTTTTTCAAACCTTGTCTCTTAATCCAAACAAGGCACAACAGCTAACCTCCTTTACTATATCTAAACAAATGGATCTTTGCTACTCAAAATGCTTTTGACTGTAGCACCATGGATTTGTGAGTTTAGAAAGATCTAGCAAGTTTCAAAGCATGTCTCCTTCATTCTCATCGCTGACAGAAAAAATATGTCCATTTAAGCTGTGATGATCTAGTCAAGTTCACCACTTTTTAGACTAGAAAACTCAGATTCTAACATCTAATGTGAAAATTAGAATCCAGGTCTTTGGAATATCAACACATTATTCTTTGAAATTTTCTCTTGATACTAGGCTCTGCCTGAGGAAGAAGTCCTGGCAGAAATTAAATGATGTATTTCCACTTATTCTGAAGGCCTCAGAAAACTCTCAGAACCAGAGCCATATTCCTCCTCCATAAACTATGCATCTTGTTCACCTCTCCTAGTCCATTCACCCAGAAGCAACTTGTCTCCACAATCACGAATGAACAAAACCTGACTCCTGGCAGCACTATTTCAATTCATAAACTCAGGATTTTATGAGGAAGAGTCATGAATTTAAACAACACGTTACCTCAGTAATTTGCAAACCTAATTAAAGGGATTACCTTTTCTTTTTTTTTTTTAATTTTTTTTTTCAACATTTATTTATTTTTGGGACAGAGAGAGACAGAGCATGAACGGGGGAGGGGCAGAGAGAGAGGGAGACACAGAATCGGAAACAGGCTCCAGGCTCTGAGCCATCAACCCAGAGCTTGACGCGGGGCTCGAACTCCCGGACCGCGAGATCGTGACCTGGCTGAAGTCGGACGCTTAACCGACTGCGCCACCCAGGCGCCCCAGGGATTACCTTTTCAAAGTACTGTGCTCTGAGTTGCCCAGTATGTCTGTCACTCTTATGAGTCATGTGGCCCACCTGTCTAGCTCTGTTAAACCACCACCATATACCATTTTCAGATAAGCAGAGAATACTCACTGCTAGAGGCTTGCATTTAACATCAAAAGATCATTTAGTCCCTGTTAGCCTTTAGCAGGAATACCATAGACACTAACAGATGGCCTTTGTTACTCTTCAGAGTGACTAACTTTCTGTAGAGGTCACCATGATCAGAAGGTATAAAAACAGTCTCTTCTCACGTGATTACCGACCTTCTCCCTCCACTGGTCTCCTATGGTACTCAAATCACACTTCAGTTTTAACACTTAGAAAAGTTTGCCTGAGCATATTTTTTTAGGAGGATATTGGATGAGAATCCAAATTTCTCCTTATATACAGTTTTCATAACGGTGACCAAATAAAATGGTTACTTTCAATTCTGGAATGAGTGTTCAGTTTTCCCACATCTGTCTATAATTATTATATCAAAACTTGGACATGTGGACTTTCCATAGATCAGTGGAACCCAAGGGCTTCATAGGGCATGATGGTGCATTGAAAGAGAGTGATACTGTGAGTTGCCTTTTAACACTTGTAAGAAACATTAACCATTGCTTCCTGTGAGTCCATTACCGCTCTCTATCTTGTGTCAGATCTGGCAATGGTTCAAGGGAACTTCAGTTTCCACTTGTGGGGATTTGCCTATCAGTTTAAAACCTAGAGTAAAGACTCTCCTTTGAAACAAATCCAAATTCACTGCATTTTGAAATAGAGCAACTTTTACTACATATTTGCCTTTAAAAACACATTTGCTGATCTGTTGGTCACATGGTTCATCTGCAATGGCTTTTGTGGATCTTCTGTATAATTGGCAAAGATCGAGGAAAAAGAATGATTTCTCCCCACTATTAGGTCCCTGCCAGGTTGACAGCTGTCTCCTGTTTCCTTTGACCACTCTTGCTCCCAACATTACCTGCAGCAGATAGGTAAAACAAGGGGTCACAGACATTTCACCTCTTAGTTAAGTGTCCTATTGGCCATTGTAAACAGATACCTCAAATTGTACTGACTCTAGAAGTCCAGAGATAGTTTCTTGGTGTTTTAGGAGATCAGATGATACAAATTAAGTCACAGCTAGTACAGTGCTGGGTCAGAATGTGACTTGGACATATGTGATGGGGAAAATGTTAAAGAAGGGGAAGCATGGAAGTAAGCCTTCAGTAAAGAAATACAGAATGTGTAAAGGCATGGGCTGTGTGGTAAATGAAGATGGGATGGATGGAATTGATATGAAGAATTTTCCAAAAAAAAAAAAAAAAAAAAGGAAAATACAATTAGGTTAAAGGAACAGGGCTTTGGGAGAGGTTCTGTATGTGATCCTATGTTTCTTATGAAACATAGTAGAAAAGTAGAAAAAAAGTAGAAAAAAGAATTTATTGAATAAGTGAAACTAGGCTAAACATATTTTTGTCAGCAAAAAAAAAAAAAAAAAAAAAAAAATACATGCCTCAGTCAGCAGGACACTCAGAGTCTCAGGAATAGTAAAGAGGAAGAAACCATAGAGTTTTGACGTCTTTGTAAAGAGGAACTGGAGTGGGGTTTAGTAGGAAATTTGTAGAGCAGGCACAAAATAAATCACCGGGAAGAATGTGAGTAGCGGACCATAAGGATGCACTGAGTCTTTATGCCAGAAAGCATTTTGGTCTGTTACCTATCTAGTGGTCGTTGGGGACATGTTTACCACCACCATAAATAAACCAAGTCTTTGAAGACTCTCATTGACTCAGCTGTCTGCTTGATAGGTCCTCTGAGTGAAGGACAACAAAGCTCATGTCCAGGAAGCTTCCAGAGTTGGCCCAAGTTGATGAAGAACCAGAAGAGGCAAGCTGCTCCCTCATTTACTGTTTTTCATCCCTCTCCCTTCATATAGAGGCTTTGGGGCTTGCATTCCATGAGAGGGCATCAGTAACATGTCTCATCCTTATTTGTTTGTTTGTTTTAATTGAAGTATAGTAGATATACAACAATGTATTAGTTACAGTTGTACAATACAGTGATTTGACAAGTTTGTACATTGTGAAATGCTTACTACATTAAGTATAGTTACAATTTGTACAAAGGACAAGTGTTGGTGAGGATGTGGAGAACAGGAAACTCATGCACCGTTGGTGGAAATGTAATTGGTGCAGCCATTACAGAAAAGAGTATGGATGTTCCTCAAAAAATTAAAAATTAAAAATAGAAATACCATACAATCCAGTAATTCCACTCTTAGTATTTACCCAAGGAAAATCAAAACACTAATTCAAAATGTCATATGCACCTCTATGTTTATTGCAGAGTTATTTACAATAGCCAATATATAGAAACAACCTAAATTATGTCCATCAATACATGAATATATAAATGGGATATTACTCAACCTTAAAAGAGAATGTAATCTTGCCATTCATGACAACATGAATGGCCTAGAAGGTATTATGCTAAGTGAAATAAGTCAGACAGGAAAAAACAAATACCATATGATTTCACTGATCCGTGCAATCTGAAAAAACAAGACAGGTGCCTGGGTGGCTCAGTTGGTTAAGAGTCCAACTTCAGCTCAGGTCATGATCTCTTGGTTTGTGAATCTGAGCCCCACATCGGGCTCTGTGCTGACAGCTCAGAGCCTGGAGCCTGCTTTGGATTCTGTGTCTCCCTCTCTGTCTGCCGCTCCCCCCACTTATGCTCTTTCTCTGTCTCTGTCTCTGTCTCTCAAAAATGAATAAAAATTTTTTAAAAAATTAAAAAACAAGACAAACAAAAAACATAAACAGAAGCAGACTCATAAATACAGAGAACAAGGTAGTGATTGCCAGAGGGGAAGAGTGTCAGGGGTGGTGATAGGTGAAAAAGGTGATGGGGATAAAGAGGTACAAACTTTCATTCTTGGTTTTTGAACCAAAAAACCCACCTTTCTCCCAAACTGAGTAAAAGAATGAAATAACAAACCCAGTCACACCAAGGAATAAATGACTGACAAGTGATTTAATTCTCAGATGTGTTTCTGACATCATAAGGATCTTTTAGTATGCCAATCACATTCTTGGCTAGCATAGATCTGTGTTTGAGGCCACAAACCTGTCTGAGCAGTTATATTTTCAGGTACCTGCAATTGTTAAGCCAGGAGATGAAGAAGTTAACTGGTCCCAGACCTGCTGGTTAATGTGACTGATTATGGCCCTGTCTTTGGGCTTCACAGTGGCCACACTTTTACCTGAAGAATGCCATCCCTGGGGCACCTGGGTGGCTCAGTCGGTTAAGCATCTGACTTCGACTCAGGTCATGATCTCACAGTTCGAGCCCCACGTCAGGCTCTGTGCTGACAGCTCAGAGTCTGGAGCCCACTTCGGATTCTGTGTCTCCCTCTCTCTGACCCTCCCCCCGTTCATGCTCTTTCTCTATCTCAAAAATAAATAAAAATTTAAAAAAAATTAAAAAAAAAAAAGAATGCCATCCCCTTTTCTGGGATGTGAATTTTCAAGCTATGTCTTTCTCCCCTTTTTTGTTTCTCTTAAGGCAAATGCCTGCCCTTAGTATGGTAGAAAAAGTTTTCATAGGTGGGACTTTCTAAAGCTTAGAATGGTCGCATGTAAAATAATCTCTTCTAAGTCCTGCATTGGTGCCTGCCATACCCCCATTAAAGTTGCCCACTGGGAAGTTATTTTAGCTTCAGAAGACACTACCAGGGGTACATATGTCACTCAGGAGGCATAAATACTGATCTGTTCACAACTATTATCTATTCATGCTCATCTTAGGTGCTCACATCAGTTGGCAAAGCTGAGGGAAGAATATTCATCATAATTTCTAATGTTTTGGGGGTATCACTTAGATTACACACATTTTCTTAGACATTATTTTAGCTGATCTTCACAATAACCCAGGAGATAAGCAGATACAGTTTCTCCTTGCTTATGAGAAACCTAATCCTTAAAAGAGTAATAAAGTCAGTATGTGGGAGCCAGGTTTGGCACCTGGGTCTCCTGACTCAGTATGCCCTTTACACACATGTCACGTACGGCCAAGTGTGTATGGATGTGGATGTGGAAAGACATAGAAAGGAGTAAAGGAGTCTGTGGGGGAAGAGAAAAAGACCAGATGGGGCACTGAAGAAGAGGTGGGGGTAGGAAGGAGGAATCCTGGGTGCTGAATCTGCAGGTGGTAGGAGGGCAGAGGGGCAAGGGGGAGCTATTCAGAGATGAGGGAAGGAGTAGTGACCAACATTCGGAGCCTCAGTCACTGAGAGAATTTGGGGAAAACATGCATATTTGGGCTTGAAAGAATGTGGTGTAGGACACAGTATACTGGACTGGGGATAAGAGAGCTCAGGCTGGCTTGGTTGTGCCATGAACAAGCCTGGGCACATGACTAACCCCTCTGGCCTCGGTGTCTTCAGGTATAAAACAAAGGACTTCACTCAGATCATCTCTAAGTTCCTGGGAGGTCACAATATCTGTGACCTTGGTGCAGGTACATACATGACATGAGCATGAAGGAGCGGGTGCTGAGAGTGGCGTAGGGCTAACACGGGCCTCAAGCAGATCTTCCCAGTTACTCATCTCATGGTTTGTGTTCAGCCAGACTGGACAGGACTAACCTCTGTTCTGTGGGATCTAGGGACAAGATCCCAGTGACAGTACTTGAATGATATTGGCAATAGCAAGTGATACTTTCACCGAATGGGGATTCAATTTAAACCATTTTCTCAAAGTGAAGTGTCTTTATTGCCTTATTCCAGATGCTTCAAGGAATAGGGCAAGGGTAAAGGGAATTCTGAGAATATGAGCTAGGAGTGGTCCCAAAGCCCCGGAGAATTTGTCTTTCTGGGCTGTGGTGTGGGGCAGAGACATTTCAACATTCATGCAGCCTTCCATCAGCCACCTTTGACCAACACTAAAAGCCCGTTACCAAGAAGGGAGTGAGAATAATTTCTCTCCTATTAGTACTTCCTCCTTCCCAAATGTGGTGCTAGCCACTGGGAGTTGTAATTGCAGATATCACCAAGGACTATGGATATAAATTTCACAAAGGGCAAGACCTTCCATTATGAGTGGGAAGATGGCTTTAATTAAAAAAAAAAATCAATATATTGTTTCCAATCATTAGAATCCCATGTCTGTAGGAAAAATCAATCCTTTTCATATTAAAATGCTTACATTCACACTCAGATGTTATATTACACGAGTCATTGAAGGAGGTCAGGAGGCAGTCTGCCTGAGGCCCAGAATGAGTCCCAGCCATGTCCATACTAAAATCATAGGTGTTTGTGAGAGTCTGTCTTCAGGAAACCTGTGAGGTAAGAAATTCTACACAATACCACAGAGATTTGAAATTCTGTGCAGTAGAGAGGGTGCCTCCTCTTGACACATTCTCTCCTCATTCTTCCAAATCCTCAAATGAAAGTAAAAATAAAAGGAAAAGCTAAAATCGCATCTTAAAGAGTGGGAGCATCTCCATTTTTCAGTCATTTCTCTCACTCCTCCTCCTCCATGTTGGCAGATTTTTACCACAGGGTTCAACCAACAGGCACCAGGGATTCTAATGTTAACAAAGGGCTCCATTTTTAAAAGATAATTTATCTATTCATGCAAGAAAATGCTTTTGATTTTAATCAGCGGCAAGGGTTTGGTTCTCTCCTCTCGTTTCCTGAGAAGTAGGAGCAAATGGAGACAGGGCGGATCTCCTGGAGAACATCACATATTACTGAAATAGACTCTTGACAGCATTAAATTCCCAGAGGTGCTATTTCATTCCCCACACAACATAATAGTAATGATCTTATGGAGAAATTTTGCCTTTATGGAAACTGTTTATTTCTAAAAACATTCTAATGTCAGGCTAAGTGTGAAGCTTCCTTAATAAAGAAGTAAAGGAAAACAAGGGTCCTAATTAAAAACATTGTTTAAGAAGACACTTGTGAGAGAAAAGAAAATCCCACTTTACATGGAAAACTTAATCATGTATATTGCTAGAACGTATTGCAGAGTATTCACACCAATTTCCCAGACCCCGTTCCTTGTTACTATTTATACTCTTCAAGCCCAATCCTTCTGGGCCCAGTTTCCCTCCTGTCCAGTTCAGCAGTTACTCCCTTTGAAGTCAGTGTGAAACTGATGCCCAAAAGGGAGATATATGCCCCAGGGATATCTAACTTACTGGTTTCTTTTTCTCATTTCACTGGGTTTGGAAAATGATGGAACAGTCTTGCTGTCTGTCAAGTGCTGCCCAGTTTGATTTCCTATCTGTGGAAACAGAGCAGACGTGCCTGCATGCTACCTAGGCACTCACCAGTGAGGGCAATGAAAATGTTTTTATTAGCATTCTAGGAAATCAAGGGGCTGGTTTCAAAAGCTCATATATTTGCCACTTTTTGAATTTTTTCCTGCCTAAGGGAACTGGAGTCTACCCAAATTATCCATTGCTGACGACAGGAGCATGGACTCAGCCTGGTTGGATTCGAATAAAAGCATAGTTCCATTCCTTGACTTTGGGAAGTGACTCTACTTCCCTCTGCCTCATTCTACAACTTGGGGACAATCCTAGTACCTATCTGGGAAGGGTATTTATTTATTTATTTATTTATTAAGTCATCAGATTCATACAAAAAGCCTTTATCAGATAGATACTATCATTTTCCCCATGTTACAAAGGGGGAAAATGAGGTTCAGAGAGGTAACTCAGTTGCCTAACACAAAGGGTTTTGTGTTAATTCCATGGCTCATAGTACAGTGCCATATACAGAAGAAGAGTATAATGCATGTTAACTATTATCATAATTGTTTTAGATCATCCCAGTGATATTTTCAAATAGCGAACAGAAAGGTGTCTACCAAAAAAGAATGCTGGGAAGTCCCAACAACTAGGGGGCAAAGAGAAGAAGAGAGAAGAAAGTGATCAGTAATAAGGACACAAACACCAGCATTTATGGTTTAATGTGCACCAGGCACTATTCTAAGTGCTTCACATGTTTTAAGCCATTTCATCTCCATTAGACTTTGAGGTAGGGAAGCATCTTATCCACCACTTATAGAGGAGAAGACTGAGACAGAGAGGTTTGGGAAATTTCCCAAGGTCACACTGTTGGTTGGTGGCACAGACCTCCTGGTCTGGTTCTGGAGCCCATCTCCTTAAGCATCACACTCAGCCACTGTCTAAAGGGGATTGATAGGCAGAGCTAAAATGTTAGCAGAACAAGAGACACCATCATGAGACTCAGGAGGGCCTGAGTTGTTGGTAGCGTTAAATTACCTTATACAAGTCCTGGTCCTGGTGGGAAAGAGATGACACACCTGAAATCGGGAAATTTGAGGAAAGTTTAATAAAGAGACTATTTACAAAGGTATGGGCAAGTATAGAGAACCCAGAGTACTAATGGAATACTCACTGGCAGGTAAGAGCAGAGAGTAGGGTCAGTACCTCTAAGGTCTAGATAGCTGAGCAGAGAGAGTGGATCCTGGGACTCTGAGAAAAATAGAGAGGCCGGGAGGGAGGGAGAAAGAGAGAGAGAGAGAGAGAGAGAGAGAGAGAGAGAATGAACAAGAGAGCACTGCTATTTGGAGAAGATACCCTAAGAAGAGCTGTGACTTCTGTCAAGGGCAGCAGCCCACTGCAGTCCTGTCCCTTAGAAAGAAGTGGGATATATACACCCAGCTGTGACTCTTCTATCATTTTCTGGGGCTTTCCACTGGTCAAACCCAACTAGCAGCCAAAGTACAAGGGAACCCATTGAAACAACTGGTAGAGTTCAGCTTCCCAGCATACAGAGTAGGGCGCGTTAGCAGGAGAGGAGATTTAGAGGAGTGCACAGATGATAGCCAGCAGTGACTCAGAAAAGTTATGCAAAATAGAGGCCAAAAGTTTATGAATGGGTTTAGCAATTCAAACACTACTGGTTATTTTGTTAGAACATTTTTCAGTGGAGACATGGGGTGTGCAAGAAACCCAAGGGCAGTGAGTTGAATAGTAAATGGAAAGTAACACAGTGCAGGCAGTAAACAGAGACTATTTTCAAGGCTGGTGGCTGTGCAGGGAAAGAGAGAGAGATTGGGGGAGGAGTAAAGGGGAGCAAGGGGAGTAATGGAGGGAGAGAGAAGTGACAGTTGGAATACAGATGATGGAGCAAGGTCCTCGGGAAGCTGAAGGAGTTGCTAGTGAAGTGGCAAGGAAGAAGGGAAAGAGAAAAGGATTTATATGGATGCAGATAAATGTGTTCTCTCGGGGTACAGGAAATAGATGTTGTCATTAATTATTTCCCTATATGAGACTGGAAGTGAAGTCATCTCCTGAGATTGGCGGGGAAGGCATTATGGAAAGTATAAGAGTGGAGGGTAGTGCTTGCAGGAACCTTACAAGAAACGGGAGAAGGAATTAATCACAATCAAACAGAAGGATTACCTGGCTCAGGTAGGAGAAGATAGAATTGCAGAAACATGGATTTGCTGCTGTCTTTTTCCTCCAGGGAATCTCATAGGCCTGGATGTAGGACAGGAGAAGGCAGAAAGTTGGCTTGGCATTTTCTCAGTCTGGAAAAACAGGATAAGGACAAACGTATCGAGGGTGTTGGTGAGAAGTAGCATGAAGCATAGATACTGGATTCTAGACTGAATAGGGAAGGAAAAGGCCAGGGGCTGATTAGAGAAAACAGCTACAGTGACCTGGAAAGCTTGGGGGATGGAAGTGTGCATTTGACCAGCATATGGTTGGGAGGGAGAGAGGTGGAAGGACAGAAGGTCATGATCAGAAAGCGGGATGAGAGGATTTGTAATTTGAAGTGATGATAACTTCTTAGGTATGGCCGTGAGTTAATCATCACGTTTATTTTACTCTGTTTTCCACGGCTTAGCAATGCTTATAAACGAAGATTGTGTGAAAAATGTCAGCCAGCTCAAGAGTGAGGAAGGCATAGCATGATCTTCTCCAGGCACTGGGCCCGCACTGCTTAGAGATGCCCCAACTGGGAGCATGGAGGATTTCACTGTGGCTGAGAGCGGCGGTCACCGCTGGCAGCAGAGGGACAGCTAGACAAGGGGCAGACAGAACAGTGGGGGAGCATAGACGCACTGCGAGCAAGCGTTTGGGAGACATTGGCTCAGCTGGAACACCTTTAAGACGATGGCATTTCGGCCAGAGGCTGTGCACTTAGGGCAACCCACGGAACGTGCCCGCGGAGAAGGCGACACTGCACCACAAGTTCCAGAAAAGCAGAGGCTGCAGAGGGTCAGGCAAAGCAAGAACTGGCCCTGGCGCAACGCCCTGCGTGCATGTGCGTGGGCTGCTGACTCCCGGCAGGAGGATTGCACTTGGAAGCCGGGCCTGAGTGTTCTCGGAAGCTGTGTAACAAATTCAATCTGGATTTTCATTCTATGAGAGAGAGAGAGAGAGAGAGAGAGAGAGAGAGAGAGAGAGAGAACTTTTTTCATGACACATAGGGTAGAATTTGACCGTGTCTCAACTCCAAACTTGCAAAGAAGAATTTATTCCGGAGTATTTGAGATGTCACCACTTATTTTAAGATTTCTTTTTCTTTTGAGGGGTTAGTGGGGAAAATAATCAAAACATTTCTTTAATTAGAAGAAGCCTACAATAAAGAAGGGGGGGATCAAGATTTAATTGCTGTATTTTTTTGTTTAGCAAAATGTGTACCCAATTAAATGCAGTTGAGCAGTTCTGGGAAGAAATTAATAAACAGGGGGTGGGGGAGAAGATGAGGAAGCAGAGGGAAGAGACTGTTCCCAAGCTGAGATTTTGTTTGCCAAGTTTCAACAAAGAGCAAAGCTTAGCTCCGAAGGAGAAGCCCTTGAGAGATGGGGTTTAGAATAGTAGTGCAAACAGAAACCCCAAATGAGGCAAGTTGGGGAGACATTTCTCTAATGCAGTTCATCCTCAACAGGTGCTGGCAACATCTGTAATGAGACTATCCATGATAAAAAGCTTCTCATACCTTAATCCACACTATATTACATTCACAAACACATTGCCATCCTCTTCCATCCTCCTCCCCCTGAGATGCAGGAATAAATAATGTACTATTAAAATCACATCTCTGCTTTCTGCCTAAGAACATTAAAAGTGAGAAGAAAAATAGATTCCACCATCCCATTATCCTCAGGGGAATGCAACTGGTAAACATGAAGATATATTCAGGATGATCCAATAGAAGAAACCCTCATATAGCCAGCCACACCAGTCTATTAAAAAACCTAAAGATTATACATTGAGTGGATCCTATGATAGATACAAATAAATGAGGAATCTTAATTTAATTCAAATATTACTACTGTAATACAAATGCCCATGTTTGGAAAATGGAATCAATTTCTTTCTGAGAGCCACACAACATCAGAGCCTTCATTCATTCATTTATCCATTCATTCATTCATTTGTCCTACAACAAATATGTATTAACCATTTACTGTGTGTAAGACACAGAAGTACAGGAATTCAAAATCTAGAAAAAGTCGAGGAAGCCCTGTGTATCACTTAAGTTTTATGGTCTGTGAAAAAAAAGGTGGCTAGTAAAAGAGATATTTTTCTACCTTCCCACCTTAATTTACCTTCCTTTACTATGGGCTTACTGTAAAATTCAGTTAACCAGTTTACAATGTATCTGAAGGTAGAGCTTTATAGCCTGGCACATAGGTGCTTTTCATAAAAATAGTTTGAGATGATTAAATTTCACAGTGTTGTTCCTTTTGGTCTAAAGAAGATATGCATGCTTTGGCTTCCTTACCTATACGTTGCCTTTGATCCGTTCATTTATGCATTCATCAAATGTATATTCCTCATCTACAGAGCAGCAGAATATTCTTGGTGCTGGCAATACAAACATGAATAAGATTGAGTCTTTCCTTTAAAGGAGCTTATCATAAGTGGGATGCAAGAAGATAGACACATCTCTGCAAAAATCTTATAGGTTCTGGGATAGCACAGTGAGACCTAAGAGACAAAAGACAGTGGGAAGGTCAAGAAAGTTTCCAGAAATGCTTCATCAAGTTCATGGCTTCTGCCTGAAGTTGAATGATAAGTAGACATGGGGGATGAATAAGGAGAAAGTCATTTTAGGTGAAGGGAACAGCCTGGCATGCTTGTGGAAAGGTAAACATCTGTTCAGCCAAGTAAATGGGTCCAGATTGGGTGGTGGAAGACTGGAAAAGTGGGGGACAAGAAAACCCATTGGGTGATAATATTGGGAGGTGGGCGTATGTGGAAGGAGGTAATCCTTGTTCAGTGGTAGTTCCTTTCTGTTGCAATATCTAGAGATTCCTTTACTCATGACATAAATCAAGTCTATCTTCTTAAAGATTTTTTAAAAATTAATATAGATTTATAAAGAAATATGGAGGATGTGAGAGAGAAGATTATTCTGAGATTATTAAAGTGGTTCTACAGTTTACTCATTGGAACACTTTGAGAAATTGCTGAAATAAAAAAACTATAGTTTCAAAACAATTGACCTAACAATTTTGTTTGGCAAAATAGAGGTGTTTGTTTTTTTGTTTTTGTTTTTGTTTTTTTTAACCAAACCAACATGAAGTTTTTAAAAATTAGGGGTTGATTGCCCCATAAGAGGTCATATAGAAAATATTTATTGAATATCGAGATATAGGAGGTCAGTAAATGTACACAAAAGAATAAACAGAATTATATAAATCTCATAGATCTCTGTGAGAATGTACATACTATGTATATATACATACTCATTAATCTATTTTTTTACTCACTGGTCTCATTTTAAGACTAATAATGCTACCCAAACTGACAAAACAGGCAAGCTTTATAACTCAGTCCCAATTTACAGAAAAAAAAGCAACAACAAAGTCAGATCAAGCGTGAGTCAAGCAAAGCTCTGTTTACATATTATGCACAGAAAGAGTCCTGGAAATCCCTATACCCAGAATATAGACACACACATTTAATGATACAACTACATATTAGCATCATTCTGGGTGTTTTTCTATCCAAATGCACTTGAAACATTTAGTCTGAGTCTATGCCACCATCGTGCATTTCATTGGAGTGCCATGGATGGTAACTCAGATTTGAACTGCCATTTTGTTTCACTATGGCTCCCTATGTGAGTCTCTCCTAGGGAAGAGTCAGAAAAAGTGTTTCAGACCAATGTCTCCAGACCATGAGGTATGTACTTTTTTGCATTTACATCTTTTAAATGTCCCCTTTGCCATTTTCAAATATGCAATTTCTGTGTTACCAGCTACACTGTGAACTCTGAGCATGGTATCTGGATTAGGTCTCAGAATGTACCAGGCCTATGACAGTCACTAAATGACCAGCTGACTTTTGATCAGGTCTGAAGGCTAAAACTTTATGCTTGGTGAATTGAAGACAAAGGATAACCTGATAGCATTTCAGCTGAACTGAAATTATTATGTATCGCAGACTTCCAAAAGTACTAAACAACTTCATCTAGAAGATCAATTTGCTGAGGTGACCCGAGAGAATGTTTTGTAGTTAATTCAGTTGAGCAGGCCTACTGGTGGGCAGTGCTGATCAAAATCAGATACACCACAGGATGGAAACTCTTTATCGGAAAGGTGGAAAACTAGAGATACCTGTCTCAAAACTTCCCAAGCGATAATGGAATTTGCTTAGTACTGGCAACATCTCTGGAATCATTTGTACTACAGTCACCTGGGTGTTGATTTAAAAAAAAAAAAAAAAGACAAAATTCTAAGTTCAAGCATATACTGCCCCCAATAGACTCTCTGGAAGTGGGGCCCTAGAATCTGGATTTATGGGAAATTTTCCAGGAGGTTTATTCATTCACTATAGTTTGAGATGTCCAAAGAATGTTGTTCTAGACAAGGACAGACCCATTCTCTATTGAAAATGGTGTGCCATGTGGGGGTGGGGGGCTGGGTGGCTCAGTCAGTTGAGCATCCAACTTCGGCTTAGGTCATGATCTCACAGTTCATGAGTTCGAGCTCCACGTTGGGCTCTGTGCTGACAGCTCAGAGCCTGGAGTCTGCTTCAGATTCTGTGTCTCCCACTCTGTCTGCACCTCCCCAGCTTGCTCTCTTTCTCTCTCTCTCTCTCTTTCTCAAAAATAAATAAACATTAAAAAAATTAAAAATGGTGTTCCTTTCTGTGGGAGCCCCTGTAGTTCACCTCACTGGAAATTTGGGTGCCTGACTGTACTTCCCATGTCATGGCATGCAGAAACCTGTCAACCACTCCACCCTCTCAGGTGTCTTCCATCACATCAGCAACAGTTTTCAGAGAAGACTTCAGTTCTCCCAGAAAGTCACCATGCAATCCTTCACAACACAAAGCTGAACATTCTCACTCCTCTGACCATTTTGAAAATACACCACATTGTTAATGTACTTCCATCTAAATGCTCTTTCCTCAACTTTTTAATAATTACTGGTTACCAGGCTTGACATTCTAAAATAGGGTGATGCATTTACCAAGGTGACAGGGTGTTTGTGAGGCTTAATTAATTAAGGCTTGGAGAGTGCATAGAGAAGGATTTTTTATCAGCATTCAATATTATTATTTATTTGCAATACAATTTAGAACTTTCTCCATAATGGGGAAAAATTACAAACATCCATTTAATTCCTCAGGGTACTTGAGAGTAAAAAGCTGGCTACAGGAGAGTAGGGAATTGCTGCAGTTTCTACTATAATAACCACCAGCGTGGAAGTGAAATAAAAATATATTACTCCAGGTGGAAGGTTATCTGAAGCCCTAAATGGGCCTGTTGCTGATATCCTCATGGTTGGCACACACAGAAAACCAGACACTCAAACCCCTCCCCTGTTTCCCCTTAATAGGTCAGCACTGAAGCCCAGAAATACCGAGTGCGTGAAGATGTCAGTGACAATAAATATTTTTTTTCAGTTAATGGGCTTCATGAATACATAGATTTCAAGTTAAGGCAATTATCTAATTTCAACTCACCACTTGCTAATTTACTAATTCATTAACTTGAGGAAACGGTCATCCTGCTTGATGCTGGCCTCCTGACAATAGAGCTGAGTCTTGGCAGGGATTTATTTCCAACAACACCAGGGACAAAAAGCATGAGATATTTTTGAAGAATAATAAAAAATGGATTAAAGGGAATAGAAATAATTTATCATGTGCAGATGTGCAGAAGGAAAAGATGGTGGCTTTGCAGTCTTATTTTATAAAAACAAAATTACAGTGAAGGTGTCTTACCCAATCAACAATCTTTTTTTTTTTTTTAATTTTTTTTTCAACGTTTATTTATTTTTGGGACAGAGAGAGACAGAGCATGAACGGGGGAGCGGCAGAGAGAGAGGGAGACACAGAATCGGAAACAGGCTCCAGGCTCTGAGCCATCAGCCCAGAGCCCGACGCGGGGCTCGAACTCACGGACCGCGAGATCGTGACCTGGCTGAAGTCGGACGCTTAACCGACTGCGCCACCCAGGCGCCGCAGCCCAATCAACAATCTTAACACAGGGATCTTATGAGCTATCAGGTGTACGAGATTTCATAAAAATCATATCATCAAAGGAATAGTCAGTAAATTTCCCCTCTTCTGCCTAACCTACCTCAGACCTTGCAACCCTGATGAGAAGGGAAAGCAACACAAATCTGGCAGATTCTTTGTTAAAATCCAAAGGCTGTGTGCATGTCAGTACCTCCCTAAGGAGGTTCATGTCTGCCGAATGACTTGAAAATCCTACACCAGTTCTTCTCTGTAGGAAAGGATGAAAAAGATACATTCAAGAAAGGAAGGAAATATGGATTGAGATATGACTTGTGGCTTCTGGAATCTTCCAAGGAGGAAAGCACTTCCAAAAAACCACTTATAGGTACTTTTCTGCGTCTGAGAAGTATTAAATGAATTATCCAATGAGTCTTACTTTCATACAGGACTAAAATATTTCATTCAGGCATTTTCTTTAAAAAACCAAAAAGAAAACAAAAAGTATCATGGTTTTTAGAAAGACTCACAATCAAAATAGTTGTGGGGCACCTGGGTGGCTTAGTTGGTTGAGCATCCGACTTCATCTCAAGTCATGATCTCGCGGTTTGTGAACGCTGCATTGGGCTCTGTGCTGACAGCTCAGAGCCTGGAGCCTGCTTCAGATTCTGTGTCCCCCTTTCTCTCCACCCCACCTCTGCTTGTGCTCTGTCTCTCTCTGTCTTTAAAAAATGAATAAACAAAAATTTTTTAATTAAAAAAATAGTTGTATTTTCTACTTTGTGACTTGCTTTTTATACTCTTAGAGATGCCCTTTGATGAATAATTTGCTAACCTGTTTTCTTTTTAGTTAGAACTTTTCTATCTGTTTGAAAAATATTTCCATTCCTAAGGTCTAAAAGCTCTACTCTTTGACTTTGTCATTTAGGTCATGAATCAACCTGGAACTGACTTTTCCAATATGGATGAATAATCATTTGTGCCAGCACTGTTTAGTCCTTTTTCCATGACTCTGCAGCGTCACCTTTGCTATACATAAGTCTCCATTCATATGTGGGTCTGTCTCTGGATTTTATATTCTGTTCCACTGATTTGATTTATCTGCTTATCCTTAACCCATACCATACTGCTTTATCTGCTGTGGATTCCCATGAGCCTCAATACTTGATAGAGAAAGTCTTCTTCCTCCTTTTTCTTCTTCTTTGGAAACATCATGGCTGTTTATGTTTGCTTTTTGCTTTTCCATATCAATTTTATAATAAGTTTGCCAAATTCCACAAAAAAGGGAAAATATTGATATTCTAACTGGAATTGCCTTAGATCTATGGAACAATTCAGGAAAGAATTTAAGTCTTTGCAATACTATTCTTCTAAGACATGAATATTCTATGTCTACGTATTTAGGTTTTCTCTAATTCTTTTCAATTGTGTGTCATGGTCTTCTATAAAGAGGTACTGTACATTTTTTGTTAGAGAATTTTTCTTTTTGATACTGTCGTAAAAGAAACACAGAGGCACAGAAAAATATATGTTATATATTCAGAATATATCCCTTTTAAAAATTCAAACCAAAATCAAAAAGACAAAAAGTCTAGTAGCCAAGACCTTGAACGGTACTTCATAAGAAAGGTTATCCAAATGGTGAATAAAATCATAGAAGGCACTCAATGTCATTATCACCAGGAAAATGCAAATTAAAACTACAGTGAAGTACCACCCCTGCCCCCAAATTGCTAAAATTAAAAAGATTGACAATAGCAAATGTTGACAAGAATGTGAAGCAATTGAGAACTGTCATATACTATTGGTGGGGGTGTCAAACTACTTTGGAAAAAAGTTTGGTGCTTTTTACTACAGTGGATGATATTTATACCCTATAACCAGGCATTTCTGCCTTAAAGAATGTCCTAGAGAACTCTGTGTGTTTGTCCTCCAGATTACATATACGGGAACATTCACAAGAACACCCTTATAATAACCAGCTACTGGAAAAAAACTCAAATGTCTATGGACAGAAGAATGGATGAATAAATTGTGGTAAGTTCATTCAATAGAATATTATGCCACAATTGAAATGAACAATGTACGAGTACACATAAAAGTCAGGTAAATCTCACAAACATAATGTTGATTGTAAGAACCAGACAGAAAGTAATAAATATTGTATGACTCCATTTATAGCAAATTTAAAAACAGTCAAACAGCATAAAGAAAGGCAAGGGGCTAATTACCACAAAAGTCAGCTCAAAGCAGAAGGAACCTGTGACTGAGAAGGAGAACCAGAAGGTTTAGAGGTGTTGACAATGGTCTCTTTTGAACTGGGTAATAATTATAAGGGTGTTGATTTTATAATAATTGAATAAATGTACATTTCTGTTTCTTTTTTTTTTAATTTTTTTTTCATCGTTTATTTATTTTTGGGACAGAGAGAGACAGAGCATGAACGGGGGAGGGGCAGAGAGAGAGGGAGACAGAATCGGAAACAGGCTCCAGGCTCCGAGCCATCAGCCCAGAGCCCGACGCGGGGCTCGAACTCACAGACCGCGAGATCGTGACCTGGCTGAAGTCGGACGCTTAACCGACTGCGCCACCCAGGCGCCCCTACATTTCTGTTTCATGCAATTTTCTGTATAGGACTACATTACAAAATATGACAGTAAAGGGGTACATGGGTGGCCCAGTTGGTTGGGTGACTGACTCTGGATTTTGGCTCAGGTCAAGATCCCAGGGTTATGGGATTGAGCCCTGTGTCGGACTCCATACTGAGCCTGGAGCTTGCTTGGAATTCTCTCTCTCCCTTTCTCTCTCTCTCTCTGCCCCTCCCCTGCTCACATTCAAGCACACTCTCCCTCTATCTCTCTCTCTCTAAAATAAAGAAATAAACTTTAAAAATATGACAATAAATAAGATTTTTGCAATTTAATTTTAAAAACTTAGAAAATCACACACACACAGACACACACACTGAACCTCATTCTTTAAAATTTGTGGATTATATCTGTGGGAGTGCAAATACAACATGGAGAGTATATGCTGGCACATTATTTTACATTTGCAGTTGCTCATTTATCAATTCAATAGTGAATAACCTTTATGATATGACCCTCTTGATTATAATACTCAGCTTTGAAAAAATTGTTTTAGCACCATATTATATATGTCAACATATCTTTAATTATAGATATATGCCCATAAAATATTTAAGGATTCATACATTTTTCTATGAAGGCTAATAAATAGGTAGTTTTGATAATGAGACTTTTTCCTGAGAGAAAGCATGTGTCCAATTACATTCTGTTTTGCATTTTCAGTTGAGTACTCCTCTGGTTTTTTAACTTATAAACACTTAGATGATATGAGTATAATCTCCCACAAAGCTGTTGAGTAACTTTTTATATGGTTAGGAATATCAGAAATAGTTTCTTTCCCCTAGTGGCTAAAATAAGACTTCTTGTAGTCTTCATAAATAACAGCAACAACAAAAATGATTAAACAGGTACCTGGAATTTGGAACCTACATTTTCCTCATGTATAGTGTTTGGGGACCACCCTGTTCTTACCCTCACCTATCCCTTGTAGTGTGTGTCTGATTCACAGAAGTGATTACTCATGAAGCAGTGTTATTCCAAATAATGGTAGAATGCTGGCTGGTACTCAGACTCTCAGCAACCAGTTGAAGGAAGAAAGGAGAGAAAGAAAGAAAGAGATACAGAAGGAAGAAAAGGAGGAAGGGAAGGAAGAGTACAAGAAAAACTGTCTGACAAATTATAGACCAAAGAATGAAAAAAAAAATGAATGAATGGGTAAAAAGTCAATGGATGGATGAAAAATGAGAATATAAGTAAAAGAATTAGTGACTGCTTTAAAATCAGTGGATATGTGAGTGAATGAATAAAGAAAATACAGAAGAAGAATAGAAGTAAATGAATGAAAGAATGGATGGGTGGATGAATAAGTAAAAAATGAGTGAATGACAGAAAGTATAATGGCTAAATGAATGAAGAATGGAAATAAGTAAACAAAAAAAAGAGTGAGTAAAAAATGAGAGAACGAGTGAATACAAGAAAGAATGAAAACCAAAGGGATTAGTCCTTCATTTTATATAAGTGGAAACAAGAGGTCAGTGTAAATAAGCTATTTTTTTCTTTTTTTTTAATGTTTATTTTTGAGAGAGAAAGAGAGCAGGGGAGGGGAGAGAGAGCAGACAGAGGATCCAACACAGGTTTTGCACTAAAGAGAGAGCCCAATGTGGGGCTTGAACCCATGAGCTGTGAGATCATGACCCGAGCTGAAATTGGACACAACCAACTGAGCCACCCAAGCACCCCAATAACTGATTTGTTTCTAATGGTGGCCAGAGAGCCACTAGAACCTAGGTTTGCTGAATGTGAGTCTTGTACACTTTTCGCATAATTTAGCTTGACATTCCCTAAGATCGGAGCCTGAGACAAGGTCTTTGTACAGATAGTTTATCTGGGGTATCATCCCAGGGAATAGTAGAAAAGTGCAGGGAGAACAAAAGAGGGAAGTAGAAAAAGCCAATAATAGTGTGTTGCTGAGAATTGTCCACCCAAGGGTTAAGTGGTGGGAGCATTCATCCATCAGTGCCCAATCTCCTTTGGTTGATAGTGTCCCCCAGGGATGTTAACTCCAGCTTGCACATGTGCACTGGGCAATCCCCAGTAGGTATGGCGGATCCCAGGGGACAGAGATGAAGAAGGAAGCCTATACCAAGTCATAGGTTCAAGGTGGGAAGTGAGTGAGAGCCCAGAATGAACTGTCCTCACAGAGGTGGCTAAAATCAGAGGTGAGATTTTAAGAATGTGAGTCACGAAACCAGAAGCACCGGGAGAATTTGAGCACAATGATTTGTTCTAGGAAAGTTCTAGAAGGTGTTAGAAAAATGTTAGGGAAAGGAAGATGACTAAATAATCATGATTTAGTTGTACAATAAATTAATAAACACCCAGCAGCAAAAATACAATCAGGTTGAAGTCTGTGTTTCCTTCAAGCTCCAGGCACTTTATAATTCTATGATAAATCATAATACTGGTAATAGATTATTATAATAAGGGTTACTTTTATTTTTCTTTCAACTCATAGTTGTTATTAAATTTGAAATAAAAAAGAGGAGCCTTTAAAAAAATAAGAATACATGTAGGACTATTAAGGAAATAGGAGAAATATTTTCCCTGTTGAAAAGCCCTATAGCATTGAACAACAATGTGTAGATCTTATCGGTGTATGAAAAAAAAAAAAACAAACTTCTCCTCTATCTTATATTTGTGCCTGGGGCTTGCAAATTAAACTGACAAAAGACAGATTCACAGGAGAAAAGGCATACAAATCTTATTTGACGGTAATATTTTAATTTTATATGCATGGAAGCCTTCATAAAAAAAGTGGGGGGGAAGAACCAAAGTGGTGGTTTACCTAGGGGCTTATATACCATTTTAACAAAGGGTGACAAATGTTTGGAGAAGTGCCAAGAGAAAGGAAAAGGGGTTTGGGCTTCTGGGAGCAATAAATTGTGGGAAGATAAACATATAGGGAAACTAACATAAGATAAAGATTATTTTTGTAGGGTTTGTTTGTGTAGACCCATCTCAGTGCTAACTTTACATCTCTAGTGAAAATGGAGAGGGAGAAAGCCTTCACAAAGGGATATTTATGTCCCACTTTTGGGAAGGCAGATGGCAGAGGGCAGGGAGCTCTTTCTGAGTTTGCTGTTTTTTTAATTGCCTTTGACTCAACACAATCCTTATTCCAATGTAGCAGATTTTGGGGTGGCATATTCTCATACCCTTCATAGGTAAAGCCCACTCTCCACGCATTGTTACCTATCTTACCTCTTATCACAGGTTAGGGCAATTTGCCAGAGAAGACTTTAGACTTTGGATGTGGCCATTGTTCTAATCCCTGTACTGATAATCCCCAGCTCAGGACCCCATCCATTTGCACATGCTCAGAGTAGAAAAGGAAAGCAGCTTTAACTTTTAATGCGATGTGTTCCTTCAAGCTCATCCTCCCCCCACCCCCCACTTCTTTTCAGGGCTCCCCTAATCATGCCTTCATGATATCTACTTCAACCTCCCAATATGTTCTCACCTGTCTTCACTGGTAAAGGCCAGTGTGGAAATATAGTCCTCCCTCCAGAAATAGTAACTGTCTTCCTTACACTCTCAAGGGCTCCCCTTGCTGCAGGGCCAAGCTGATAATCTATTTCAGACTGAAGCATTTAAGGCTGGTCATGGCAGATCAAGCCTCCTTCCAAAGTTGTGTTTATATTTTAACATGAATTTTGGTGTTGTGATTCCAACTAACAAATAATATGGAAATTACTGGAACTGTCAGGGCCAAAGAAGGAGATTCTGGAGGTCATGAAAGATGTTTTGCCTCAACTGCCTATCCATGAAATAAGCCTTTCCTGGGCCAATAATTTTGTTCTGAAATGCCCATTCTACTGGAAACATTATTCTCCTTTTTTCCTTATCTTGGTCATGAATGTCATCACCAATTTGGTTCTGAATCCAGAAAATGGACACCAGTGTTCACACTTTCTTTTTTCTAACTTTTCCCCATCCAAATCCTGCCAGTTTTCCAGCCTAATCATCTTACCAGATTGAACGTTTCTCTTTCACTTGCTCTAATTAAGGCTTCCAGAGAGAGCCTCATGTGACTTCTGCCTAATCAGCATACTGCCTGCTTATGCGCACTTCTTCCACTCCCTGCCCTCAAAGTCTGCATTCTCGTCCACATGACACCTCTGTCTGATGGTCTGATCTTCTGCCACCCTCTCCCCACTTTGGAGACCACACTATACTCTCTCTTGACTCCAGGTTTTCACACCTACTTTTACTCCTGCATAGATGATTTCTTTTCCTTCCTTTCTCTTAAATACTCTCAAAGCTTATTATGACGTCTGGAAGCTTTCCCTGACCCTCATCCACTTGGATTTGGTCAGGGGCCCTGACCACACACTCCAGCTGCCCTGCCATGTTGGTCTCCTGTGTGGCTGCTGTAACAAATTACCACAAACTAATGGCTTAAGACAACTGAAGTTTATTCTGTTACAGTTCTGGAGGCCAAAAGTCTGAAATTGAAGTGTTGGCACAGCTATGCTCCCTCCAGAGGCTCTGGGGGAGAATCTGTTCCTTGTCTCGTCTAGCTTCATGTCTCCAGTGGCATTGCTCTGTTTGTGACTGCATCTCTGTGCTCCATCTTCATATTGCCTTCCTGTCTGTGTGTCTGTCTTCTTCTCTCTTATAAGAATACTTTTCATGGCATTTAGGCCCCATCTACATAAGCTATGATTATCTCCTCATCTCAAGATCCTTAACTGAATCACATCTGCAAAGATAGCCTTTTCCAAATAAGATAACACTCACCAGTTCCAGGGAATTTTGTGGATATATTGGGCAGAAGACATTTTCAACCTACCACTTCAGTACTACTCTGATGGACCCGTCATTGTGCCTTGTAATTATTGTTTCTTAAATTAGTTGCCACTTTATATGACTTGTCAGCCTTGTTTGCCTCTGATCCTCATTTGAAAAGAATGGCTCAAATCTCTTTAGAAGGTCAAGGACACTAAATATTTAACTTTAGCAGACCCCCTAAAACTGATTCTCCACATGGTCAGCCCCATCCCTACTCTCAAGACACTCCAAGTATCTGCTTTCCCAACAAATTCTTCCCAGGGCAGAAGGCAAAGGAAATTTCCTTTCTAGTTCAGGAAATTCTGATCCAGCAGATGATCCCTTGGAAGGGTTTTTATTTCTCATGGGCTTGACTTGGCCTAGCCCAACTTGCTGCTTCTCCTGAAGAACCTCCCCAAAGGAGTCTGCATCCCTCTAAAGACCATCATGCAAAAGAGCACAGGTCATCTGAGATGCCAAAGCGGTCATGTGTGCTTCTCCATTGGGACCAATAGTGGATTCCTCCTTCTTCCTTGGCCTTGGGAGGAAGGACTCCATAGAGTTACTACCATGTTTGCCATTGCTGGCCTCACTCAAGGTATCTGAAATATCCCCTCTCTCAAAATTTTCCAGGTACTTCACCTCATTTCCCAATCCTCACCAGCAGAGAAAATTCAAATTCTCTTCAGTCTCTGTGGGCAGTCTTTAGAAAAAATAATAATTTCAGCCTTAGGTTCAAGTGTTTATTCCAAGACTCTTTTCCTCCTTATCACAGCTCAACTAAACAACCACTTCCTTGTCTCTTTATTAATGGAGATCACTAGTTGCAGAGATCCTGACTCTGTGACATCTTTAAGAAGCCTCCCTGACACTTTCAGGCCCTGAGGAATGCATGCTCCTGATTTGGGGCATAGGTCAGTACTCCCCAAGGTCCTTATGTAGAGAGTTCAGACACCTTTAGTTGCATCCTGTAGACCCAGTGTATTTTAGCAACATAAGCTACAGCATCACATAGCCATTAAGGAAGCTGTCTAACAAATCATCCAGAACTGGATCTTCAGTACATTTATGTAAGTCTCAGTTTCCTCTCCTATTAAATGGAACAATACTGACTCATATGGTTACTGTGAGTTTGGAATGAAAACATGCTTGCATAATAAAGAGGAATTTCTACAAGATACTTAGAATGCACACGATGTTTTTTGTCCCCTCTAGTGACTACAGACTTTGCCAAAAAGACATTTTTCTTGGCAATTAATGGTCATTTCTCCCTTGTTTTCACACAGAACACCTTTGGGAGTTGCAATCAAATGGAGTCCTCATGTAGCAGACTTCTAAGTGGGATTTTTTTTTCTCTGTTACATAGGAATTAGAGGATAAAACCCCCCAGTATGTGTCAAAAAAGATTAAGTGCTCCATAGTCTTAAAAAATCCAACCATATTTGTGACTTTTTAGAGATTGAGATTGCCTTCAAGAAAGAGAGACAGGCATCTTCTTTCTTTACTGGATGCTTGCTGATCTATTAAACTTCAAACCCACTCTGCTTCTGCCAAGGGACTGGAGAGGAGTTAGGGGATTTCTTGAGAAAGCTTGACATGGGTCCTCAGGCATTTAGACATGCAGGTGAACAGACAGAGATCTCCAGAACATCTGGAGATTTCCAGAGGCAGTAAGTAGGCTTGTTGGGAAACATTGAAAAAAGGATTTAAGAAGGAAATACAGGTCGATGGGCTTTCCGCTCTCCAAGGCCTTTGAAAAAAGAAAACCTTAATGGTTCTCAAGCTCCACAGGAAGTACCATGGCAATAAGAGAAGACTAGGCTGGAAGTAAGAACTGGTGAGTGTGCTGGCGAGGAGGCAAAGTGAAGAGAGACACAGCCATCCCTCTTAACTGGGATCTTCAGCACAGAGAATAAAACTGAGTTCCTACAGGGGAGACCTCCATTTCAGCAGAAGTGGAAGCCAATGAACCAGAGAGAATCCAGACATGTCCCCATCACTACTGTGCTAACAGTTATAAAACATGGCACTCTGTGCCTATATTGATAGCCCTTTTCCCCTCCACCTTCAACTTTTCAAGAGGGTAGGATGGGAGGAGCAAGGAAAGAACAGATGAAGTTCTTCCTCACTCCACATGCCCCTGGCCTCCTGCCAAATCCAACCTAGGGATGGGGGGCCCGAGATTTAAACTGAGTTTGAGGTTGGCTCATTAAGTTGAATAGGCTTTTATTATTATATACTTTTAATTGTAATAAACTGTACATAATATAAAATTTATCATTTGAATCAAAATGTACACAGTTCAGTGGCATTAAGTACATTCACAATGTTGTGCGGCCGTCACCAAAGCATTTTCCATATCCCAAACTGAAACTCTGCACCCATTAAAAAAGTACTCTCTGTTTCTTCCTCTCCTCCCCCTGCCCACCCTGCACCATGGCCTGGTAACCTCTGTTCTACTTTCTGTCCCAATGAATCTGCCTGTTCTAGGTCCTTGATATGAGTGAAATCATACAATATTTGTGTTTTTGTGTTTGGCTTATTTCAGTTGGCATGTTTTCAAGGCTCATCCCCTTTGGAACGTGTACCAGAACTTGATTCTTTTTCAAAGCTGAATATATGCATATGCTACACTTTGTTTATCCATTCATCTTTTGGTGGACATTTGGGTTATTTTCACCTTTTGATAAATAATGCTGCTGTGGCTGCTGTTACTCCTGTTTTACAAGTATGTGTTTGAGGCCCTGATTTGAAATATTCTGGGTAATGCCTAACTAAGAGTAGAATTGCTGACTCTAATAATTCTACACTTAACTTTTTCAGGAACTGTCAAGCAGTTTCCCACAGTGGGTGCACCATTTTACATTACTAAATGCACATTCTGCATTCTTCATCCTCTTCTCCAACACCTATTGTCTTCCATTTTTGGATAATAGTCATCCTAATGGTGACAAAGACTGTCTCCTTGACCTAATTTCAGTCAGACTCCACTCCTCTGAGCCTTCTTTTTAACTGGGCCTCATCCTTAGGGGCTATTTGGCCTGAATTGCCTAGTCCAGTTGTAGCAAAATCCCCTGTCTTTGTTGTCCCCTCCCTAGTAATTTCCCATCCATTGATCATCCCCCAACAACTCTGTTTGATAGCTATATGTCCCCAGCTGTCTTTCTGTGTTTGGAATGGAGCAGATCTCTCTCCCCTGTTGCAATAGTCTTGACACTTACAATAAATTCTTCCTCCCCATATTAAAAAGTGTCAGAACAGTTTTTTTTCTATAACAATGGGTGTAAAGTTGTATCTCATTGTGATTTTGGCTCCCTAATGGCTAGTGATGAGCAGCTGAATGGGTTCTTAATATCTGAAAATATATGGAAATGATGGCGTCTGCCTTAAATTTAAGGGACAGGAAAGAGATTTTTGACAGAGTATTGTCAACATACTGAAAAAAATAGAGAGACAGATTTATGTTTGCCTTTCACCAATAATGCCCTCCTTCACTACAAAATACCCCTCTCCTTACTTATAGACAACCACTGTGGGGCCACATCTCTCCCTTCATTCTCAAAGCCTGAATTTTCCATCTAACTGCTCCTCCCCTCCTTAAATTCCAGGTAGTCCCTGTTTGGACCTAAATTTTTAAAAGGTCAGGCTTGTTAACTGTTCCCTGTAAGAGATAAAAACACAGGCCTTCAGCACTCAACTAACCTCTTAGAACATGGATACACAACAAGAAAACTGGATGAAAAGGGAGGTGCATGGTGACATCACATCTTCCTGACTCCATCCCTGAGCCCTAACCTGAAAGCATTCTTTTATTTTCCTCCAAATGACAACATCTGCCCCAGAAGACAGGATGACTAGGGAGAGGGAACTGACTGGTGGGCAGAAACCTGGAAGACAAAGCCAATGCAAGTGTAGTTTTATTGAGCATACAGATGAGAATGGCTCACCAAGAAGGCAGGGCAGTATTGGCTATTGGAATTGCAGACATAAGAACTCTCTTCAAAGAAAACTACTTCATAATCCCCTATGGGACTAATGTCTGCAAAGTGGCACTGGCCTTTTATGAATTGTATTAATTATACTCTTAAACCCTATGCAAATTGCAAAATCATTTTTTTCCAATTGAGTTAATGAAGCCCATTTAGTACAGGCAAACTGTCAGCAGAAAATTAGCCAAGCACATTGTTTGCAGATAAGAGAAATTTGGTTGAGGGTTTTCCTGGGTTATGATTGCAATACGTTCTGGGATGCCTGCTTTGTGATTTTTCTTTTCCTTGAGTGTGATCCATTTCCTTCTGACTGAGCTGGATGTGCAGGGGACTGTCACACTTTCTGATGGTGTTTTATCTATCACTGGGGAGCTGCAAATTCATTCTCAAAGTCTCAATACTGAGAGATGTTATTATCACTTGGAAACTTTCATTGAAAATAAGACAGTCTTTGAAGGTGGTTGGCTGCTTCTTGACTGCTCTGACCTTCTGTCAGCTTGGGCCTCTTTTCCTCTTGAACTCCAAGCTGCAGAGGAGAGAGTACCCCTTTCATACCTTCCAGCCCACTGCAAAGGGACCCCAACTCTGTAAGAAGCAGAATTCCTCCACATTCTTCTGACCTTGCAGTCTGGAAACCAGTGGACCTGAACTATTGGGCCTGTGCTTTGTTCATATTTTCAAGAATTTAGGATGCTAATGGCATAGAACAATAGGATGTCTCCTCCAGGCAGGGCAGTTGCAATTATCCACCACTCGGGGAAGCACCTTTCTCTGTGCTGTGGTCTGTAGGAAGCATTACTCTCTACTATTGTGGTAGTACACAACCCACACATCTTTTCCTGGCAGACTTTCTCTCAAGGACTAGTCAGAGAATGCAGATAGGTGAAGTTTGTGATTAGTGTTTTATAAATTCTCTATTCTCTGTTTCATTTCCTCAGGGCTGTCATGGTGGAAGCAGATAACCCAATGAAGTAAATTCACATTAAAGGAAGAAAGGTTATTAATGGTTTAGTGTGCTATCTCCCAGATGATTTATCTTTTATTGAGAAGCTTTCAGAAACATTCAAATGTTCCTGATAAAAAAAGAAAAATTGGAAATATCCACCTGAAGGTCAGTCAGTGAGGGAACTGTATTTGAGTGAAGAGCTTTCTACTTGGGCCTCTCAAACAAGACAACTCTGGCCACCTCAATCAAAGCAAGAATATGTCCACAGCCTCAGGTCACAAGATGGGATTTGGAATTGGTTTTGTTGTTATACAGTCCCAGACACCAAGGTGACTCAAAAACTGCATATTTTCCCTTTCCCTACTTCCCACCATGCTGAATTGTCCTTCTTTCTGCCCAGTCTTTGGAGTCTAAGAATTCTTTGCTTCACTTTAGTCTGATACTTACCCACATCCTCTCTCAAAAGGTAGAGCTCTCTACTCCATAGCACCTGCTGCTGACTAGAGTCCCCTTGCAAGAAAGCTGAGTCTTTTCTGTTCCAGACCCCTCAATACTGACCCACTGGAAAAGGCCTGTGTTCAGTCGGCATGAGATCATCTGACTTCCCTAGGGGACCGAGCCTGCATCTTGGCTAACTTCCCAGCTCTTTGTATAGTCTATCCCAAATTATTCCTCTTCCACATAAGACTCTGAATGTTCCAGAATGTCCAATATCTTAAATCTGCCTAAATTAACATCAAAGAAGCCTTCCTGGTGTGGTTCCTCAAACCACACATGGTTAGTTCCTGAACTAAATCCCAGGCTCGTTCAGGTCATTACACAAAAAATTACGATTGCTATCTCATTTTATCCTCACAACAATCAGAGTGAAGTAGATAAAATAGACATTGCTATTCCAGATGAAAAATAATTACAGATAAACAAATGGAGATTCAAAGTGACCTGCCCCCAGTCACACAGATAACTAGTGATGAAGCCTGCGGAAGAGAACCTGTCTCCTGGCTTTTGTTCCAACTCCACTACCTTTCACAGTGCCAACCTTATCTCATTGTCTATCAAGGTTGATTTTAATCCAGAGAGATTATTCCCTTGGCACACTGAACTCCTGGCTCTATTGGCTAAATAATACTTTAAATTTAAAGGTTTCTTCCAATTTCACAAAATAGAACCAGTTTTATGGATGAAGGTACCAGTTTCCAGAAAACATACAAGGTAACATATTGGAAGATAATTTAGATTTGAATTTAGAAGTAAGAAAGACTTCATATTTCCACCTTCGTCAGAGAACCTATGGTGGAACCAGGTACCTGGTCTTCATACCTAGTGAAATGCCCCTACCCCCACACACTGGGGTTTAGTGGGTAGTGCACACCCATAGCCTGCAGAGCTCTCTCCATGACATCTTAAGGGAAATGAGACAGAGCACTCAGGACTGACCAAGGGAGGCACATATTTTGAAATCCATGAATTGTGTGATTTTGAGAGAGAACGGGTGTCCAACAGTTGATGAGTAAAGATCTGAATGTTATGGAGACCAGAATTTTTTTAAACTACTTTCCATTCCAAGTCCCAAGATGAATGTGACTTGTTTATTCATCTGTTTGGTTAATGTTGGTCCTATTTTACCCAGTATCATTTAGTTTGGGTGTCAGCAAATGTTTTCCCTAAGGGACTAGCTGGCAAATATTTTAGCTTTTACAGGCCATAGGGTTATGTAAATGAAAGGGCGTGGCTGTGTGCCAATAAAACTTTATTTACAAAAACAGGTGGTGGGCCAAATTTGGCCTGGGGGCATAGTTTGCCAGTTCCTGGTTTAGAATGATACTGTCTGTGCCTTTCTAAATTTAAAAAAGTTACAACATTCATTACCAGCAGGGAGCATTCTTATAAACTCCTTCCATGCTTGCTCAAAACCATTATTCTAAGCATAAGGGCCTCACTAGAAATGAAAATCCACTGACATCAAGCCAGAAAATTCTCTTACTGAATTCAGAAATAAAATCTGTTTATCATTCCACTTTGAAAATCAATTTATTGCTTAAGAGGGTGTACCTCCATTAAAGATGTAATTAATGGAAACAATTTGCATTATACCAGAATTTTAGAATGTGAGAAGATTCACCTTGTGTAGGGAAAGTTAGAGGGTTTTCATTCACTGACAAAGGTTACCTTATCTAAGCAACCTAATAAAGACAACTGTGACAAAGAAGCATATGCAATTAATAAACTTTAATTAACTTTTCCAAATTGGCTACTATTTCCTTTATATTCTAAAATTTTTAAATGATAGATAAAATATAAATAAATTTGAAATTTTATAATAATATAAATATATAAAGGTATATAATTTATCCTAAGAATATATAATATAAAGATATATAATATTTCTTAGTGATTTGCACGAATACTGTTTATAGGACAGTGAGCATTTGAGTAGGGTTCGAATGGTCTGAATAGTTCCCTGCATTTTCATCTATGGCTGACAGGAACCTGCCTCCTCACTGCTCTGTTACACTGCCTCCCAGAAGCGCAGGACGCTATTAATGGGAATATGTTGCTCAGACAAAACAAATGGTGTCAAGAATGAAAAAAAGTTTTAGAACCTCTGCACTAAAGCAATTAGGTCCTGTGCATCAGTGATAATGGGTTGCTTTCTATGTGTTTGGGTTTCATAGCAGAGACTCAGACCCAGAGCACGTTCAGATACAGTGGCCTGTCTTTTCTCTCCAGGTGTTCCCAGTGGCTGTATCTTAATGTAGATTGGGAACAAAGGACATGTTAGAACTGCCAAGTACCACAGTCAACCTCTCAAATGCTATCAGCTTTGCCTGCATCAGACATCAGTGAAGAGAGTGAAACACGTGAATAAAAGCAAAAGGTCTGTAATATGCAGGGCTTTATTAGGCAGTTCTGAGTGAACTCCAAACAAAATGTGCAAAAAGATGAGGCATCCCGGAAAGACACCTCTAATCAAGTCCGTGTGCCTTAGTGAAGCTCTACATCACAAAGGAAACAGAAAACAGAGTCCAGATTGGGAAAGGTGTTCGTCTTCCGCCAGTACAACATTCTTACTCCCTACAAATTTACTGAATCTATAAAGACCTGAAGTTAAGCTCCTCCCAAGGCCAGATTCAATGTAAGCGCTGGTTCTGTGCATTTAATTAATGATCTTTGTAAATATTTGAAAGATCGAAATCGATTGCATGTGCTCGGCATTTCTGCAGGCATAGATTCCAAACTTTAAGCAAGGAGACTGCCCCTTTCCGATTTCATCCGTGGTAGTTGAGGCGAGTTCGTCCTGTAAATGCACATCCTGACGCATGAAGCAAAAGGCCAGGCTCCCCAATTCCTTTCAAGGTTTTTAGCAGTCTTCATTGAAATAAATGTACCGGAAACAGCAGAAGTAGAAAATGGCACAAGGCGATAACGTTTGCATAAAGAAGCCATTAGGAAGGTGTGCCAATGGAACAATTGTGTGATGTTGCATAACAAATGCACACTTTCCTTTAGTTATTTTAAAGATTCCATTTATCTAGTGTTTTTTTTTTTTTTTTGCATTTAAAGAGCATGATGCTGAATGATTCTCCATTCCTGAGATGCCAGCACTTCTTGAAAGAACATTCACAGAATGATTCAAAGCATAATAAAAGAGTAAATCCAATGTAATATTTATCCAGCCTGAATTTTCAGCTTTAATACATCCAAAGCCACCCCATCCCCCAATTTGCACAATCACAGCTTAATAAAGCACATATTTTAAACAGGCTGTTAAAAATTGGTGAGAAAAGCCAGAAACAGAGCCACAGAACTCCCCCAAATGCCTCCAAGATGGAGACCACATAGACTAGAAACTGGCTGGAACTTTCTAGGCACTACCTTTTAAGTCCCTCTCTAGGGTAGGAGCTGAAAGGTCTCCATCCCACTGAAGGCAGAGCAGGGGTGGTCCTGGGGAAAGGCTAAATTCAGTTCACTGTTCAAAGAAGAATTCATGCAAATGCTTAATAAGTACATGGAAAAGGCAGCCTCACAAGTAATCAAGAACACAGATTAAAAGGAGAAATATGTTTCTTGTCTATCAAATTAGCAACTAGTACATGGCCTTCTAACTGGTTTTGCTTCCATACTTGCCACCCTACTGTCTCATCTGAGATGCATACAGCAGCCTGAGTGATGCTGATAAATCTTGAGAAGCATGGAGTAGCTTCTCTGGACTTCCTACCCTTGGTTTCCCACTAAGAACAACCCTCCATCACCTCCTGCTGACTGGTGGCCACTCCAAGCACCTACTCATCTCTTTCCCCTTCTTGCTGCTCTATTTACAGCTTTCCCACCAGCCCTTGAAACTGTGGAGCAACACCAACCTCCTGGCCCTTGTACCTGCTCTCCCGGCTGTCTGGAATGCTATTTCCTTGGATCCTCACAAGGCTTCATTTCTCTCTGTTCTGGACTTAGATGTTGTCTACCTAAACTATTTAGATAGCACCTCCACTGAAACAGCATCACCCCACCAGCTCCCTACCCTGCTTTACTTTCTTCATAGAACGTATCCATCCCTGCATAACAGTCTACTCTATATTTATTTACTTTCCCTGTCTTCCCACAAGATCTGAGTGTCTGGAGGACAGGAAATTCTTTTTGTTGTTGTTTGTGACTATATCTCAAGTGCCCAGAACAGCACACAATAAATATATGCCAATGGAATGGCTTTCAGTGGCTCAACCCAGGATCATCAAGGCTATTCTACCTGTGTTCCCACGCAAGGAAGGTGGAGAAAGATGTGGGCACAGTCATGATAGAAAATCATCTGGCAATGTTATCCAACACCTGCAAAGAGTTTATTTTTTTTTATTCAGTTTACCCGCTTTCAGAAACTTACACCAGAGCAATAATCAAAACATTCAGGTAAAGATTTCAATATAAAGATACTTATTAAAGTATTATTTGTGACTATGACAAATGGAAATGACTGGATAAATAGCAATACTCCTAATATAGAATGGCTACCACTTTTTCAGAAGTTATTAAGTGTTGGGTAAAAGGCTAAGTTTTTAAAATACTCCACAAACTAGTTGTATCCAATTTACAGATGAGGGCACTGAGGTAACTTGTCCAAGGCATCATTTGATGAGTTTTATGAAGCATGGGGTCTCAAGTTCTTGCTGTCTGGACTGAGCTAAGAAATAATAAATTGGAGGGGCGCCTGGGTGGCGCAGTCGGTTAAGCGTCCGACTTCAGCCAGGTCACGATCTCGCAGTCCGTGAGTTCGAGCCCCGCGTCAGGCTCTGGGCTGATGGCTCAGAGCCTGGAGCCTGTTTCCGATTCTGTGTCTCCTTCTCTCTCTGCCCCTCCCCCGTTCATGCTCTGTCTCTCTCTGTCCCAAAAATAAATAAACGTAGAAAAAAAAATTAAAAAAAAAAAAAAGAAATAATAAATTGGATCTGACTTACAAAACAATGCCAAGCATTTGGTCTTACTTGGGGGGGAGGCTGCCAAGGCGAGTGGGGAGGCAAGGGTACCCTTGAGTGGCAGGGATCATGGTTGTTCTTTCAGTTCTAAACAATCCCAGATCCCCCTGGCCGTGCACCGGGAGCTCAGTCTCCCCAGGCCTCTGAAGTTCGATGTGCGCAGCCCAAAGACTTTTGCAAACAGTTATCACTGACCTTTAACAGATCAACATTAAGCAAACAAACTTCTTCCTCTACACCCCCTGCTCTCCCTTCTTCCTATTGTTGCCAGGGTCAATGGTTTCCTCTGAGTCCCTGAACCGATCTCCGTGGAGTCTCACTCATTTCCTGTCCAGGGAGCCTTGGCATCTGATCTGCAGGCCAGAAGCGGGCTGGGGAGCCAGCAGCCCCAGGGTCTGTTTCTCCTTATTGTCTTCAGGGAGACTGTGGGCTCCCCTCCCACCCCACGCACTGTCACGGGAACCAAGCCCTCGGGTAGGAGGCCATCTGGCCCTGATGCCAGACCTGTTGATGGGTTGGCTTCCACCCCTTGCTCCTGCCTCCCACCACACCCTTCATGCCCCCATCCACAAGAGGAAACAGCGTCCCATATGCTTGCAGCTTCGTTGACTCTTCTAGTCCTCAGCTCCAGATGGTCTGGATTCACTTTTCGAAATGGCTCTGTCTCTAATTCCCCATTTATTGTTCATGTGCTCATTTTAAGATTGTGGCCCATTAAAAAAAAAAAAAGATTGCATCCCATTCCATGTTTTCTCCTTCTACATTTTGAATTATTTTAATTTAAAGCTGATGCTGCTAGCTAATTAATCAAACTTCTGCCAGCCACATGCACGTATACATCCTCTGTTGAATTTTAGTGTATGTGAATGTGTGTGTGTGTGTGTGTGTGTGTGTGTACGTGTGTGTGTGTGTGTGTGTGTGTGTGTGAAAGGGAAAATTCCTTTCACATGGCCTCTTGTCCCCAGAAATCTAAAAGTTTCTTTGTCTTGGCGTTGTCCCAGCAACACCACTCTCTGCCCTTTTCTTTGGCTATTCTTAGGGTATTTTGAAAAAAAGCCTAAGGATTCTCGCAGTGCTGATTTTCACAACAGCGACATGAAACAGGACCAGCGAGGCCCAGTTAGGGAAATCTGAGTTTACCCACCTAACGGTTTGTGGGAGATAAATTGTAAATCCTTTCCATAGTGTCCCTCTCCCCCTTCCCTTGCTCCTTTTTGGTATCTCCCTTCCCACATTCCCCTCCCTCCAGATAGTTAAGGACCCCTGAGGGAAGGCAAAACCTTCAGACCATTTCACCTTCACCTTCCTTAAGTGTAATTCCTCAGAGACTTTGTGGGAAAAAAAAGCAGGAATAGTGAACTCAACAAGCATTCATTCAGAGTTGATGCGCAAGAGTGGCCTTAGGGAATAGCCCTACCATTGAACATTTCACTTTATTATCAGCAATATCTTAATCCAAAAAGTCATTAATATAGATCCTTCAGTCCAACATAGTGGGAAAACATGTTTTGTCACCTCTCTTCTGTTTATCTTTTGGCCTGTCTCTTAGGACCATCAGGTAATGCCTTCCCATGCATGAGGGGGCTGGATGTGGTGAGCTGTGTTCTTGGAGTTGACTCCATGAAGCTCTTCGGGGCTGCTCTCCTCACCATGGACCTTCTCCTGGTTGCATGCATGTTCAAATGAACAAATGAAAGATCAAATGTGAATATGGATTTACTTTCTAGTAGTGAGAATCCAGCATGAATTTCTTCCTTATTCTTTGACTTAAACTGAGGTGTTTTTTTTTTCTCTTTGATGAAGCAGGATGAACAGCAAAGATGAGGTGACTATGGTGAAGCCAGAGGACAGGGCCTCCTTTTTAATATTGTTTTTATTGATGAACAGCCATCTAACTCTCTCCCCAGCTGCAGTACACTCAATTATATTTTTTGGGATTGTGTGCTACAGAGATCATTCTGCCTTATTCTTTTAAAAACAGGTTGGGATTTCAACCAAAGGGAATGCATTTTTAAGGAGGAAGGAGAAGGGAGTCAAAACTGCTGTGTCTTTCTGATTGCAGACAAACAACCGGTGAGAATGCAAAATCTGCCTGGCTGGTGTTTTTGTCCTCATTTCAATTTCTCCAGCACTGAAGGATGCCCTGCTTCTCTGCTAGAAGATGCTCTGCTCTAAGAAATAGACCACCCCCCCACACCCAGTTACTAGAAAGAAGACTACATGTGGACTAGTGTGCAAGGTAGACTGGTGGGTGACCAGACCCTCACAGTTCTCCCACACCAGAACAAGCAGTCAACTCAGACAGAAAGACAAACAAACAGCCAAATGAATCTGCCAAGGCCAATAAGTTAAGAAAGCTAGTTGATTCATGTGACTTCAGTGCGGTAGGGTGGGTGGAAGTGTCAGTAGACAAGAGACCTAGGTTTAATTTTTAGCTCTGTCATCTGCTACCTATAGTCATGAAACACACCTTTAGCATCCCTTGGAATCTTTAGTTTCCTTGTAAGTGGAATGAGGATGGGAAAATCCTGCCCCATTGTAGCCATCAGAAGGATCAGGTAAAATGTCACTTGTGAAACCCTAATTTTAACTGTAAGTGTTAAGGATATATAACCAGTCCGTCTGTGTGATAGTAAGTAGTTCAGACATAAGGGAATGTCCCCCATGTCCATCCCACAAAAGGGAAGACAACCTGTGGGGTTCCTGAGTATGAAGGGGAGAAGAGGATAACACACAAAATTGGGTGACTTTGAGAGTAGCATGACCCTTTCTAACTTTAAATTTTTAAAAATGTTTTAATGTTTTTCTTTAATTTTTTTAACGTTTATTTATTTTTGAGACAGAGAGAGACAGAGCATGAATGGGGGAGGGGCAGAGAGAGAGGGAGACACAGAATCAGAAACACACTCCAGGCTCTGAGCCATCAGCCCAGAGCCCGACGCGGGGCTCGAACTCACGGACCGCAAGATCGTGACCTGAGCCGAAGTCGGACGCTTAACCGACTGAGCCACCCAGGCGCCCCTAATGTTTATTTTTGAGAGAGAGACAGAGAGTGCAAGCAAGGGAGGGGCAGAGAGAGAGGAAGACCCAAAATCTGAAGCAGGCTGCAAGCTCTGAGCTGTCAGCACAGAGCCCAACACAGGGTTCGAACTCACAAACTGCGAGAGCATGTCCTGAGCTGAAGTTGGATGCTTAACCAACTGAACCACCCAGGCACCCCCCTTTTCTAACTCTAAAGGAAACCACACATTTCCTGTATAGTTTCGTAGATGCCCTAGAATCATTGTGGCGTCCATTCTGAGTCAGAAATTCAGTCTTAGCATTGACGGTGTTTCTCAATGATGCAATACCTCTGAAAAGAACAATCTCTTAAAAGCACACAAGGCTTCCCACAGGACTCCATTGATTGGGCAATATTAGGCTACTCCTTCTCTGGTGAAGAGAAAGAAACACATATGATTTATGATAACGTGGAGTGTGATTCACTTGCTGGTGCATCCGCTTCTGGCAAAATATTATTACCTCTTAATACTGCTAGCTAAGCATTTCTCAACTAAACTTCATAGGCCTATGAACCAGCTGCTACTGGAGGGATTAGCTAACATACAAGGCTGAGTGGCCCCATCCAAAGTTATTTCCAAAGATATACCTTGGGGATTCATAGTGGCAGTTTCTTAAATTTTAAAATATTGCACAGTTTTCTGTACTTGAGTCCTTTTATGTTTTCTTGTTACTGAATGCTCCTTTGAAACCAAAGGTATTGATATATTCTGCCCTGCAGGGAAATCAATAAAAACTTTAATCACAAAATTAAACAAAAACCAAAGCTACTGACATTACATGGTAACACTCACTGAAGCAACAGTTTGAAGTTTTATGGTTCTCCTGCGGCTGGACTTATTATTTGTAAGAAAATCAATATCATCTTTAGAGTAATTTGGGATGCATCTTGTCATCATAGAAACAAGTTCCTGGTATACTTTACTAAAAAGGTAAGAATGAAGCATCAAACTGTGTTTGCCCATGCAGAAAGTGATTATTCCTTGATAGCGGGAAAAAAATAGAAGTGGGATGGCCACAAATGACATCTCCAACTGTGTCTCAAAGCACGTCATCATCTAGACGTGGCGGTCTAAGGCTCTAAACCACCTTCTACACACACTCTGATCTTATCAATGGGTCAACAGGCCTTTCCTGGAATGATTAAAAGCTTGGGGTAGTACATGATTTGAAATGTCCCCAGGAATGCAGCACATTCTTCATAGAACATACAGTAATATTACCTTAGTGACGTTAGGTAACAAAGCATCCTATTTCACATCTGGGGTGTTTTGCAAGTCACGGGATCATAGAATTGGATGAAACCTTAAGAGGCATTAAGTCCAATAAGCCCAAACTCTCTGTGATGCAGAGAGCATTCTAGAGTGTTCGTGAAGGATATAATTCCTCTTGTCATGTTTTCTTTCTCATCATTCATGGCAATGCATATCCAGAAACATGTGTATGTATACAACCTTTTATCTTCATGAGCCACACATTATCCAGTTCTAATGAATTATTAGGCTGAAAGCGTGTTCTTCTCCTCCATAAATGTCTGTGTGGTAAGCCACAGAGTGTAAAGTGAAACCATTGGCAGCCTGAACCATCAAGAGCTTCCCAGACAGTGATGTGGTAACACACTTTCAATGAACTTTTAAGAGAACCCTGAATCGCTGCAAGTTTACTGGAGTCTAACTCAATATGCTCTTGTCCCCTGTGCTCTTGTGTTATATCTTCAAAATGGCTTTTCTCAGAACTTGGGACTGCTTGCTCAGAATAGAAAGCAGAACCAGAGAATGAGACCTGCTTAATATATGGCAAGCACCAGTTGAATTAAGAGCGGAGGTTTTGAAAGTCAGGAAATGAAAACCAAAAGATTTTGCAAGGGTGAGGCCAATATTAAACCCAGCCAAAGTCAGCATTTATAGGCTTGGAGTCATCAACCTTGAATCAACAAATCAGGGTTTGGGGCACCCGGTGGCTTAGTCAGTTAAGCCTCTGACTCTTGATTTCAGCTCAGGTCATCATCTCAAGGTTTGGGAACTCGAACCCCCACATCAGGCTGTGTGCTATCAGAGCCTGCTTGGGATTCTCTCTCTCCCTTTCTCCCTCTCTCCCTGCCCCTCCCCTGCTCACGCACATGCGCTCTCTCTCTCTCTCTCTCTCTCTCAAAATAAATAAATAAACATTAATTAAAAAAAAAATCAGGGCTTAGAATCCAGACAGTAGGTGTAAGGACTATTTCCAAAAGCTCCTCACATATGACCATGAATCATAAGGTACTTAAGGTCTTTAGCACTTATTGCAGAGATTGCTGATCAGTGAACCATCTCCAGGAATTAAGGTGGGAGGTAAGTGAATAAAGGGTGTGGAACACTCCAGGTCAGTAAGAGCAAGAAACCAAAAGGTCAATTAGATATGTGATGGCTTCTGTATCAGTACCCTAGGACATCAGCACTTTTGTCCTAATGTTCTCTTTTTGAACAACTTTCCTGATTAAATAACTAAGGCCACTTCAGGATAATTTTCTAAAGGCATGCTGCTCCAGAAAGTTCTCTCAGGAGAAGAATAGAGAAGAATTCACATCTTCTTCTATTGTAACCAGGTGTCCTCCAGCAAACCTACCCAGATAGGCTTGTCCCCATTCTCCAATCCATAATCTCCAGCTCCAATATCCTTTTCTAATGTGAAACACAAACAAACAATGAAAACTCTATACATATTTCTGTCACTGAGTTTAACAAATTGCATTAAAATGGTTGTACCATATGAAATTGCCAATATTAATCATTTTTGACATAAAAATGGCAATTTCATATAGTTCAAACCAATAATTATCTGCTTTTGTGCCTATATCCTCAGCCAGCTCATTTATTTGATTTTCTGTTTATATAATCAAATTTTAATATGTCTTCACACATCACTGGTTTTCAGTCATTGTCTGATGAATAAATGAATGAATGAATGAAGAACCTGAGCTTCAGGACTTGAGCCATCTTTTTGAAGAAGACTGCTGGGGCTGCATATTTGACAAGAAAGAAGTTATGTGAGTTAGAAACAACTCTTTGATCTGATAGAACTATAAACAGTACACATTTCTGGATAATCTATTTCCTCAATAAAAACATGACCACACTGACAGATAAGCATACTATTTTATGGCCCAGCCAAATAATTTTCCTCTCAGATTAACAGATCTTCCAATACCTCATGGGATGGGAATCAGACCTTAGGTCTTGTTCTTTCATTTGGTATTTACATGTGGTCCACTGACAACCAAAGCCAATCCATTTTAGCTGACAACACTGGGTTGAAAATTTTTTGCACTGCAATGTTCCTGGTTAGATGCTGACAGGTGTGCAATTCTTATTTCATTTACTAAGTGTTCTCTATATCAAACTCACAACCATGCTATTTCTCTTCTGCACCTGATTCAGTGAGCCCTGGCTTATTTGATACTTTTGATTAGGCTGCCTTAGTCACTAACTAGCAAAGTTTCTGAGGAATCTTGCAGAAATGTCTTTAAGTCTAGATATTTTCTTTATGATTATGTGCAGAATTTTTTCAATATTAGTTAGAGACACTCTTCTAAAACAACATGATAATTTCTAGTGCAAACCTTGTCAAGAGCAAAATGAAATGGCCTAAAATTGAAGATAAGCAACCTCTTGGGAAAAAATGGAGATGGACAAGGAAGAGAAGTAAAGTCTGAGGTAAAATTAACAAATTTGTTTTTCTTTCTGGTTGTCATCATTTTTTTTTTCTTTTGGTAGGTATTGTGGGAATGGGCTGAAAAATACAGCAACTTTGGAAAAAGTAAACAAAAGTTCTTGATATTAATGTTGAATTTCCCTCCTAAAGTTGATGGGACAACTGTTCTGATTGGGCATCTTTCAATCGTCAGCAGTAAGACCTGTTGAAAGTTTAAGAGACAGATACCGTCATTCCCTGGAGGGCCAAGGAGAACAGGTGACATGCGGGGAGGGTGTGTTCAGTTACTGCTTTTGAGGCTCAGGTCCATAACCATTCCAGATTGGATTTCAGTATTCACACTGCTTTGGTTCAAAATAACAAAGGGAAAAATAGTTTTAGAGATAAATCTCCATATGTTTGTATAGGCATATTTTACACCAACCAGCTGATTTGCACTGGACATTCTCATCTTCAGCACCTTTCCATTAGGAATCAAATAAGATTAGCAGTTTATTAGTACTGAGTAATATGAGTGGGTTAAGAAATAAAACATTAAGCCTGCTTTAAAGTTTCAAGTGGACAGTGAAAAACAGAGCTCTGTTTAGGGACAACAGAATTTTGTCTTGCCCTGCCCCTCTGGGTATGCCAGATTTAGGGGATCAAGAATAACAGGTGGTGAGATCTGGGATAATGTGCATGTTTGTGTTATATTTATGTTTGGATTTAGACAACATTGGATAATACCTAACTCCTTGTTTCTCAGAGTCTATTAGTCTGGAAATCATCCAGTGTTTGGGCGACAATCATAGTCATAGAGACCTCATCCGCTTTGTTACCGAATTCCAAGTCCCTCTACTGACAGGATCCTGTGGCCTAGGCTGCTTTGTGCTCCTGAGTTGTTGCCGCCATACCACTGCTCATCCTAGCAGATTCCACTGATGACCTGCACACTCAGCACTCAGCATTTGTTTTTAGGACAGAAATACTGGCATCACATTGAATCATACCAAGAGTGTTCCCTCTAACCACATGCTAGTATCTTGGAAAGGGATGTATGCTCTTCAAATGTCTCTACCATGTGACAAATTCTTGGCTTTCTAAAGACAGTATGCTTCACCTTCTTCACATCCATTTAGTTGAACCATTTGGTGCTTCTCTTTTTGTTCAAGCGTCTTCAAAGTCTTAGTTGAGGGTCCTAAAGACTTATTAGACATCTCAAAATTCCTTTTACCATTTTTCTCTGGGATAGTGGGAGTGCAGATATTTTATGCATAGAAAATCTTTCTTGATATGCCAGAGTTCTTGAATACAGATGACTTTCCCCTATCCATATATCTAAGATGATCCTCAAAACTATTGCCCATCTCAAAACACCCAGTAGAACTCTCCCAGGAATAAAAATGAATAACTCTGTTTTATAGAAAAAGAAATGGAAGCCAAAAGCTGTAGGTATATAAATAGTGAACAATTTGTAAGGATTGGTAATTCATAGAAATGGTCCAGTTAGGATGGAAGGTAATGTGGGTCTCCTGCTATTTGCCTGACTCACACTTGCCTGAAAGGAAGGGGAATTTTCTAAGATTGGCTAATATCATCTGCAGTGGAAATAAGACAGGATTGTCCTTCCCTCCTCTAAGGAAAACTAGGATATCCTTTAAAAGATGATCCAACTTTAAAGAATGGGATCAGACTTAAGTGACCACCAACTTAATATACACTGCTATCTGCAGAAGATGTTATATACAGACTGAATAGTAACTCCAAATCAAAAACTAGTAAAAGATATGCAAACAATAAAGAGAAAGTAATGCAAGTATATCACTAAAGAAAGCAAGCAAACGATGAAAGAGAGCAACAGAGAAAGGAAGGAACAGAGAAAAACTACAAAAACAGGTACAAAACAAGTAACAAAATGACAACAAACACATATCTATAAATAATTACTTTGAATGTAAATGGACTAAATGCTCCAATCAAAAGACATGAGGTGACAGAGCAGATAAAAAGAAGGCCCATCTTTATGCTGTGTACAAGAAACTCATTTCAGACCTAAAGACACTTGCAGACTAAAAGTGAGAGGATGGAGAAACATCCGTCATGCAAAAGGATGTCAAAATAAAGCTGGGTTAGCAATACTTATATTGAACAAAAGATTTTAAAACAGATTGTAATAAGAGGCAAAGGAGGACACTATATAATCATAAAGGAGACAATCAAACAAGAAGATATAACAATTGTAAATATTTATGCACCCAACATAAAAGGACCCAAATACATAAAACAATTAATAACAAGCATAAAGGAACTAATCAATAGTAATACTATAATAATAGGGGACTTTAATACACCATTTACATCAATGGACAGATGATACAAACAATATCAACAGGGAAGCAGTAGCTTTGAATGACAGACACACAGGACCAGTTGGATTTAACAGATACATTCAGAACATTCCATCCTAAAACAGATGAATACACATTCTTTCCAAGTACACATGGAGCATTATCCAGAATAGATCAGATATCGGGCCACAAAACAAATCTCAACAAATTCAAAAAGATCAAAGTTGTACCATGCATCTTTTCTGACCACAATGCTATGAAATTAGAAATCAACCCCAAGAAAAAATTGGGAAAGACCACAAATACATGGAAGGGTCAACCAAGAAATCAAAGAAGAAATAAAAAATTACATGGAGAGAAATGAAAATTAAAACAAAATGTTTCAAAATCTTTGGGATGAAGCAAAAGCTGTTCTAAGAGGGAAGTTTATAGCAATACAGGTCTACCTCAAGAAACAAGAAAAATCTCAAATAAAAAGCCTAACCTTATACCTAAAGGAGCTAGAAGAAGAACAACAAATAAAGCCCCAAGCCAGCAGAAGGAAAAAATAATAAAGATTAAAGAAGAAATAATTGATATAGAAACTAAAAGAACAAGAGAAGAGATCAATGAAACCAGCAGCTGGTTCTTTGAAAAGATCAACAAAATTGGTAACCTCTATTCAGACTCATTAAAGAGAGAAAGAGAGAGAAAGAACTCAAATAAAATTGGAAGTGAAAGAGGAGAAATAACAACTGGCACAATGAAAATACAAAGGATTATAAGAGAATATTATGAAAAATTATATGTTAACAAATAGGACAACCTAGAATAAATGGATAAATTCCTGGAAACATAAAACGTACCAAAACTGAAGCAGGAAGAAATGGAAAATTTTAATAGACCAATTACCAGCAATGAAATTGAATTAGTATCAAAAACTCCCAACAAACAAAAGTCCAGGAACAGATAGCTTCACAGGAAAATTCTACCAAACGTTTAAAAAAGAGTTAATACTTAGACTTATTCCTCTCAAATACTTATTCTTCAAAAAAATAGAAGAGGAAGAAAACTTACAAATTTATCCTATGAGGCCAGCATTACTCTGATACCAAAACCTGATAAAGACACAATTTAAACAAACAAACAAACAAACAGGGGCACCTGGGTGGCTCAGTTAGTTAGGTGACTGACTTCAGCTCAGGTCATGATCTCACGGTTTGTGAGTTGGAGCCCTGAGTTGGGCTCTGTGCTGACAGCTCAGAGCCTGGAGCCTACTTCAGATTCTGTGTCTTCCCCTCTCTCTACCCCTAACCTGCTCACGCTCTGTGTCTCTCTGTCTCTCAACAATAAATAAACGTTAATTTTTTTTTAAATCCAATTAAAAAACACACACACACACACAAAACAAACAAACAAACAAAAAAACCCACTACAGGCCAAAATATCTGATGAACATAGATGCAAAAGTCCTCAAAAAAAAAAAAAAATACTAGCTAACCAAATCCAACAAGACATTAAGAAAAATTATTCACCATGATTAAGTGGTATTTATTCCCAGGATGCAAGAGTGGTTCAAGATTTGCAAATCAATCAACTTGATACATCACATCAATAAGAGAAAGGATAAAAACCATATGATCTTTCCAATAGACACACACACACACACACACACAAAATAGTTGACAAAGTACAACATCCATTCATGATAAAAACCCTCAAAAAAGCAGGTTTAGAGGGAACATACCTCAACATAATAAAGGCTTTATTTGGAAAACCAACAGCTAACATCATACTTAATGGGAAAAAAATTGAGAGCTTTTACCCTAAGGTTAGGAATAAGATGAGGGTATCCACTCTCACCATTTTTTAAAGTTTATGTATTTATTTTGAGAGAGAGTTTTGTGCATGCATCACACACATGAGCAGGGGAGGAGCAGAGAGAGAAGGAGAGACAGAATCTGAAGCAGGCTCCATGCTGTTAGTACAGAGCTCAACATGGAGCTTGAACCCATGAATGATGAGATCATGACTTGAGCTGAGATCAAGAGTTAGACATTCAATCAGCTGAGCCACTCAGGTGCTCTACTCTCACCACTTTTATTCAGCATAGTACTGGAAGTCCTAGCCACAGCAGTCAGACAACAAAAAGAAATAAAAGGCATCCAAATTGGTAAGGAAGAAATAAAACTTTTGCTATTTGAAGATGACATGACACTTTTTATATAAAGTCCTAAAGATGAGTATAAACCTTTTAGAACTGATAAATTTTGTAAAGTTGCAGGATATAAAATCTCTGTCTCTCAAAAACGTAAAGAAAAAAATTTTAAAAAGTTGCAGGATATAGAATCAGAGTTTCTGTACACTAATAATGAAGGACCAGAAAGAGAATTTAAGAAAACAATCCCATTTGCAACTGCACCAAAAACAATAAAATACCTAGGAATAAATTTAACCAAGGAGATGAAAGACCTGTACTCTGAAAACTGTAAAACATTGATGAAAGAAATGGAAGCAAACACAAAGAAATGGAAAAACATTCCATGTTCATGGATTGAAAGGACAAATATTGTTATTGTTAAAATGTCCATGCCACACAAAGCAATATCCAGATTTAATGCAATTTCTATCAAAATACCAACAGCATTTTCACAGAGGTAGAACAAACAATCTTAAAATTTGTGTGGAACCACAAAAGACCTTGAATAGCCAAAGCAACTTTGACAAAGAAAAACAAAGCCAGAGGCATCACAATTCTGGACTTCAAGTTATATTACAAAGCTCTAGTAATCAAAACAGTATAGTACTAACACAAGAATGGACACATAGATCAATAGAACAGAATAGAAAACCCAGAAATGAACCAACAGCTAAATGGCCAATTATTCTTTGACAAAGCAGGAAAGAATGTCCAATGAAAAAAAGACAGTGTGTTCAACCAGTGGTGTTGGAAAAACTGGATAGTAACATGCAAAGGAAAGAAACTGGACCACTTTCTTGCACCATACACAAATATAAACCCAAAATGGATTAAAGACCTAATGTGAGACATGAAATCATAAAAATCCTAGAAGAGAAAACAGGCAGTAGCCTCTTTGACATCGTCCAAGGCAAATACTTTCTAGTCATGTCTCCTGAGGTGAAAGAAACAAAAGCAAAAATAAACTATTGGGACTACATCAAAATAAAAATGTATTGCACAGGGAAGGAGACAATCAAGTAAATAAAAGGCAACCTACAGAATGGGAAAATATATTTGTCAAATGACATACCTGATAAAGGGTTAGTATCCAAAATATACAAAGAACTTCTACAACTCAACACCCAAAATACCAAATAATCCAATTAAAAATGAGCAGAAGACATGAGTAGACATTTTTCCAAAGAAATTACCCACATGGTCAACAGAAACATGAAAAGATGTTCAACTAATCATCAGAGAAATGCAGATCAAAACTACAATGAGGTAACACCTGTCAGAATGGCTAAAGTGAACAACACAAACAACAGGTGTTGGTGAGGATGCAGAGAAAGGGGAACTCTCTCACACTATTGGTGGGAATTAAAACCAATGCAGTCACTTTGGAAACAGTATGGAGTTTCCTCAAAAAAGTTAAAAATAAAACTATCCTATGATCCAGCAATTGCACAACTAGGTATTTACCCAAAGAACAGAAAAATACTAATTCAATAGGATACATGTACCCCGGTGTTTATAGCAGCATTATTTATAATAGCCAAATTATAGAAGCAGTCCAAGTGTCCATTGATAGATGAATAAATGAAGATGTGAGATATATTATATTATATTATATTATATTATATTATATTATATTATATTATTATATTATATTATATTATGTTACTCAGCCATAGAAAAGACTGAAATCATGCCATTTGCAATGACATGGATAGAGCTAGAGAGTAGTATGCTAAACAAAATAAGTTAATCAGAGAAAGAGAAATACCATATGATTTCTTTCATATGTGGAATTTAAGAAACAAAACAAATGGACAAAGAAAAAAAGAAATAACCCAAAAAACAGACTCTTGACTATGGAGAACAAACTGATGGTTACCAGAGGGGAGTTGAGGGGGGATGGGTGAAATAGGTGAAGGGGATTAAGAGTACACTTACCTTGGTGTGCCTGGGTGGCTCAGTCAGTTGGGCATCTGACTTTGGCTCAGGTCATATTCTCATGGTCCATGAGTTTGAGCCCCACATTGGGCTCTGTGCTGTCAGTTCGGAGCCTGGAGCCTGCTTCAGATTCTGTGTCTCCCTCTCTCTCTGTCCTCCCCCACTCATGCTCTGTCTCTCAAAAACATAAAGAAAAAAATTTAAAAAAAAAAGAGTACACTAACCTTGATGAGCACTGAGTAATATATTGGAACTGTTGAATCACTACTTTGCACATTTGAAACTAATATAACAGTGTATGTTAACCACACTGAAATTAAAATTTTTAATTTTAAGATGTTCCAGCTTTTTTGTTTAAGTGGAAAAAATGGTCAATAAGCAGTTTTTTAAATTTTTTTAAAATGTTTATTTTTTTGAGAGAGACAAAGACAGAGCACCAGCAGGGAAGGGGCAGAGAGAGAGAGAGAGAAAGAGAGAGAAGGAGACACAGGATCCAAAGTAGGCTCCAGGCTCTGAGTTGTCAGCACAGAGCCTGACATAGGAGTCGAACCCACCATCAGTGAGATCATGACCTACGCTGAAGTAGGACACCTAACCGACTGAGCCACCCAGGTGCCCCAATAAGCAATTATGTTTAAAACATCTACTTGGTTGTATTATCATATGGTTTTTAATAGATACATCACCTCAGGCTGAAATAACATTTACAACAATATCTTTGGGCAATGTGTAAATGTTCAGTAGGTCATATAAATGCATGGACTTTTTATGTATTTGACTTCTCATCATGTGAAAAGTTATAGTTGCCAATTGCATTTCACAATATCCCAGAAATACTTTGCTTGGGTTTGAATTTTAATTTTGAAAAATGTTCTCATGGAAGTCAAGATATTTATGCAGAAGTGAGGGCCATGCTTGATCAAATATGATAAAGTATCTTTCTAGAATGCATACAGGCATTTAAATTCAGGCTCTTGGTATTTTAGAGGGTTTACCATGAGCTAGAGGAAGTCACATCAGAGGGACTGGCATGAGGCAGAGGAAGGGCCTTTTGCCTTGAAAAAGCAAAGGTTGGGGTGTCTGGGTGGCTCAGTCCATTGAGTGCTGGACTCTTGATTTGAGCTCAGGTCATGATCTCATAGTCAGTGAGTTTGAGGCCTGCATTGGACTATGTGCTGACGGTGGGGTCCCTGCTTGGGGTTCTCTCTCTCCCTCTCTCAGCCCCTCTCCCACTTACTCTGTCTCTGTCTCTCTCTAACTAAATAAATAAACTTAACAAAAAAAAAAGAAAGAAAAAGCAAAAGCTAAGAGGTTAGAAATTTTCTCCCACCCTTGGAGCTAACCCTATGGGGATGGAGCTCATCTAGCATGTTGGAAGGAAGACTGGCCTTCAGCACAATTATGAAGTAGATAGAACGTGTACTTAGCACTTCCTTTCCTCGTCTTCTCTGTTCACCAGATACCATTAAGCTATCGTTATTTACAACTGCTATCTTCTTAGCACTGAGAATAAAGGTCCCATGATTCAGACGGGTCCTCCCCAACGATGTCTCCCATTTTTACTCACCTCTGCTGCCCTGCTGTTGGCAAACCCGTCTATGCTCATGGATTGCCTCCTCTGGGAAGATATGTTCATTTAAACAAGGGCCCCTTGAAAAAGCTATTTGCCTGCCTTTAAAATGAGTCTAATCATAGACACACTAAATGCCGGAAAGTGGGGCCATATTTGGGGCAAGCTGAACCCCTTAAATTATATCACATAAATGGCTATCTCCTCTGTGACCTGCTCGCACACTCCAAGGTCATTTCTAAAATCCCAAGACACCAGAGATCAATGTCAGTGTGATCACTAAGATCTGTTTTTTCCTTCAAGAGCAAACAAAGCCTTTCTCACCCAGATTGTCAAAAAGAACAATCCGAATTAGTGAAGGGTGAACAGTGGAATGTGTTCCTATTTTCGAATGTATACAATTTATATATCTAGATTTTTTAAAAGTCTAATAGAGGTCCTGGGGAGCTTGTTTTAATGAACAGATAAGAATGATTTGTAATTCAGACATTAATTGCTTATATGTAAATAGCTGCTTCTGAAATGCTTAAGGGTCTGTTTGAAGCCAGTTTGTTCTCTTTAAACCTTGGCCTGAATTTAATTTGCATTCGCAATTTACTCCCTAACCCCTTATTTCACAGACAACGCAAAGGTAAATTTCAGCTAACTAATCTATACATGAGGTCCAAATTTCTGTGGTTTTTACAGAATTGCTGGTTTTGAATCCTTGGGTATCTGGTGTTTTATTATGACTAATGCTCAGTTTTAAGGCACATTTAAAATATGCAATTTTGTTGTCCTTGCTTCACAATGCTAATTTTAGCCAAGGCTCCAGTGATAAAAATCTACATAAATAAATACATAAATAAATAAAATCTACAAGGCTTCCTGGAACTACCACTTTCTTGAAACAATAGTTTCCAGAAATGATTCTAATTAGTGAGTGTTCCATTGGCTCCAGTAGACAGTTTTATAGATGGTTTCCATTTGCGGGAACTTGTTCACGATACACATCCCACTTTCATAAACACACACACACACACACATATGTATGTGTGTGTCTGTGTGTGCTTTTTGTTAGTCTGCTGGCTTCAGTATGTGCCATCCACAGTTCAAATTATCCTGAAACTAAATATTAAATATGGATTCAGTAGGGTCCTGCTGACACTCTAAGCACGTATCATGGTGGAAATAATGCAGAGCTCTCTTTAAGAGATCTGGTTCCTGATAAATCTATAATCCTTTTTATAACATTTCTATACATTGAAGAATAGGGATTCAAGATCTCAGAAATACACAGAATGGAAATCCCAATGGCAATGAAGGGGATATTTTGCAGGTGGCCCCCTTTAGTCTTGGGAAAGAGTCGACTTCCCATGTAGCTCTTCCAAACAGCTGGAGAAATCCAACCCCAATGTCAATCAGATTCCAGCGAGTGGAGGTCAGCACTAACATCTGGCTAGCCTGTCTTAACTGCAGCATATCCTCACACTCCACTCTTTCCTGCACGTGTTTGCTCTTCAGGAAATATTTTATTTATTCCACCGTCTGCAAAACAATATGGCCTCTGGAGCATAGATGATAATTGGGCCTCTTCTTCAAATTTATCTTAGGTCAGTGAACAACTGCACCGCAGAAAGCATTCTTTTTGCACTGACAGAGTGATTAACAATGCTCACCTCTCTTTTTTTGGAGTTATAGCTTTTATTACGTCTCCTATGAGCAAAGATTAAGCCGTGAACTTGCAGTGATTTTCTTTTACAGGGTGAGAGAATGACAGCATCATATCAATTAATGTTGGCACATTACCCAGCACAAGAAAAATGAAACTCAATAGTTTTGTACGTGAACGCCTCAGGAAAGTGCTCGCTGTCAGAGTTAGCCACAAGGCTCATAACAAGCAGCAGCTTCACAAAAGGTCTCCACAACTGAGACTTCCCATCACAAGCCTTCTTCTGATACAGAGAGAAGGGCTGCCAGGGGAACTCGGGCAGTGGATGGGCTCCAGGAGTGAGGGACTCTCTAAAGATGTAAATTTCTGTTTGTTTTGGAGGAGTACCCTAGAAATATTGGCGGATCATGTAAGGATTTTTCTTTTGTTTTGGAACTTGCTTGAATCGAACCAAACTCTGCTGGAATTCTCGTCAGAACAGGCACTCTCTCATGGTTTCTAGTATTTCCTGTCTCTGGCTGGGCTGCAGCAATCTGAACAAAGCTTCTCATGGTATTTTATCCTGTTTGGACTCAATTTCAGTGCAAACCTGAGATCAAGTTGAGGCAGTGGAAAACAGAAAAGAAAAACTGTTGAGGAAAAGATGGGCCTGGCAGGTTGTTCCCTGCTAAAATAGTGAGAAGGCATATTATTGTCGTTGATTTTAGTGACAGGTCCGAGGAGAGGAAAGAACACCATATTAAAAGCTGTTGATCTGAGTTCCAGCTCTTATTCTTGCTGCAGAAGTTTGAATTTGCAAAGATATTTTGCTTCATCTGTAAAGTAGACTGGAATTTCTCTAAAAGTTGTTCCAGCTCTCACAGAGCATTTTCTGAGGGCCTATGCATTTCATTCTGAAAATGCTTGAATATTTGGAAAGGCTATTTTTTCTCACCTGGTTCTTGAACTTATGTCAGAGCATTTATCACACATGGAGACTATATGACTAGGCATTTTCACTGTACCACCAATAGTAATATTTCAAGCAGGTATAGACGGAATTAGTCACAAACACATTGCTTCTAGTTGACAGTGTTGGTGATACAGAAAGATATACAGCTTTTGTCCTTTTAATGATAAGCAAATCTGATGTCAGTTTCCCCTTTGAATCTTCTTTTACATAATATAAAAAGAGAAAATTAGCATGGACACCCCTTCTCAAACTTATGCAGGACCTCCCTGTCCAACTCAGGCTGTACACTAGACAACTCTAGAAAATTCTGTTTACCTGGGAGACAATGAAATGTTGCCTTTTGGCATTACGCAGAATGATGGCCTTGACCCTCAATCCTTCCTGTTCTAATCGTAGTGTATTACTTACCTTTCCTGCAACAACTTCCCTGCCTCTATATCTTTGTCTACAAGGTTCCCTCTGTCTGAAATACCTCCACTATTGCATTAAAATTATTGCTTTAGTCTACTTCCTCAAACACAATGAAATTCTCACAGGCAGGAACTCTGGACCATGCTTCACAGCACAGATAAATAAATCTTTGGAAAACATGCCATCTTGCTATGTTTTGCCCAGTTTACATTAGCCAGAAATACAACTAATGAAGAGAGGGAGAGATTAAAGATGAAAAAATTTAGTGACATACAATTAAAAATGCCTTGTGAGAATCTACATGAATGCATTTTAAAATGTTTATTTATTCAGTTTGAGAGAGAGGGGGAGACCATTCATGAAAGCATGCAGGATGGGCAGAGAAAGAGGGAGAGAGAGAGTATCTGAAGCAGGCTCTGAGCTGCCAGCACAAAGTCCAATGCAGGGCTCGATCCCAAGAACCATGAGATCATGACCTGGGCCAAGATTAAGAGTTGGACACTCAGCCAACTGAGCCACTCAGTGATCCTACATGAATACATCTGAACCCATCTCCTGTTACTTCTGATTTAACATTCCCAATCCAATCAGAGTTTGTTTTCCTTCACTGTCTATTCCTATACTAGCTTGTCATCTGGCCCAGAACTTTTAGGAAATTCTGAAGTTCAATATCAAGTTCCCATATTTCTTTGGTTTTCATCTTTCTTCTATTCTATATATTCCCATTTTAAGTGCATTACAGTACCAAAAAAAAAAAAAAAAAAAGTCCCACAGATTCAGGATAGTAGGATAAGACATAACATATATAGGAGTAAGTGAAGATCAAAGGCATCAGCCGAAATTTAATATTAGAAGAACTTTTGCAGGGACACAATATAGTACAGCGGCTAGGAAACCTGACCTGCCTAGTTTCCAGTCACAGTGCCAGCACTACCTAGCTTTCCTATTATTCCCATTTTAGAGTTCTCACCTTTAAAGGCTTTTGTCCTTTAGAGATGAGAACTCTAAAATGGGAATAATAAGGTTGCTCTACGATTAAGCACATTGATATACAGTTGATTCTCACCATCTGCAGTTCTCTGTAGTATTCATGTTCCATGAAGTTGCCCAGAACTCTGAATTAGCAAATATGGGCCCATGGCCCCTAGGAGAAACACAGAGTTAGTGTCTGGTCATACATTTTCATCCATTGGCCAGTACATAACCTTGTTTTGTGTGTGTTTCTATTTAAAGACACCTTACTGAGATATATTGTTGACTCATTAAAATGGAGCTTATGCCAACAGCACTGTAACTCATGTCTGAACAAAGCTTGTCTGACAGACGTATTTTCTCTGTGAGGTACATCACAGTTTTCTTATGCTCAGGAACACTAGACAGCATTTCAACACTGTGCTTGGGGTCGGGGGCATTCTAAACAGAAACCCACCCTCAAAAAACATAAAATTACAAAAAAGCATGGTACTAAATAGACAGTAAAAAGGACACTTGTTTGCTGAAACCAGAAAGAGGAACATCAGTTTGCTCAACCTTAGCTAGAAACATGCAGATTAGGCAACTCAAATTTTTGTCCATGTCTACAAATGATCACAAAAGCACCACAAGTATTGATTTGGGGGTTACAAATACACTTTAGCAAGTAGGTGAATTTGCATATACAGAATCCACAAATAATGAGGATCAACTGTCTATTGTAAAATCTTAGAATAGTTTCTAGCACATGGTAAGCTCTACATACATGTTTTCTATTATTAAACAAAGTGTATTATACAAGGTAGGCACCTGTGTGATTGCTGTGATGGTTTTTATGCATCAACTTTGCTAGGTTATAGTACCTAGATATTTAATCAAACACTAACCAAATGTTGCCTTAGTCAGTTGATGTCAAGTAAAGAGATTACATTCAATTATGTGTGTGGGCCTCATCCAATCAGCAGAAGGTCCTAAAAGCAAATGCTGAGGTTTCCTGGAGACAAAATTCTGCTTCAAGATTGCAGCATCAACCCCTGTCTGAATTCCCAGCTTGTTAGCTTGCCCTATGATTTTATACATTATATATATGTATATATGTACAAAGATTTAATTTAATAAATCATATATATGTACAAACATTTCATATGTAGATATTTATATGTAATACATATATATATATACACATATATAAATATAATATATAAATACACACACATATATCTCCTATTGGTTCTGTTTCTCTGAGGTATCCTGATACATTTACTTTTTTTAAATGTTTATTTATTTTGAAAGAGAGAGAGAGAGAAGGACATTTAGAGTGTGAGTGGGGGAGGGGTACAGAGAGAGGGAGAATGAGAATCTCAAGCAGGCTCTGCCCTCTCACCACAGTGCCTGACACAGGCTTGAACTCACAAACCCTGAGATCATGACTTGATCCAAAGTCAGGAGTCAGATGCTTAACCAACTGAGCCACCCAGGCACTCCTGATATATTTATTTTTGATTAATTTTCTCTCTTTGGGTGATGCCATCAAGTAAGAGGGACACCTAACTGGAAATCAGGAGGTCCAGATCTTTGTCTCATCTGCTTCCTTATCAGGGATTTCATCAGTTGGACTGGCCTTGCTCTGTGGGCCTTTCTAGCTCCAAGTTTCCCCAGGCAGAGGGAATGGTGTGAGCAAAGATCTTCCCCTCTCCACACCCTGTCTTCTAGCTCTCCTCATAGAATCATGGAGTGTGAGAATTGGATAGGACCCTAGGAATTATATCATCCAAGATCTTTGTTTCTCTATTCTCAAGTACAAATGCAAAAATCCAGGCTCATGTTGCCTTTTTCCTCCTAAAACCAGGCATAAACTCTTGTAAGACTTGCTCAGTCTATTGCCAGATACTCTGAATTCTTGGGAAGCCCTGCCAAGTGCAGCCTCAACAATAAAAAATTAGGAGAAATTAGTGGTGGGGGTACAGCGGGGTGGGGAAGACAGGATTCTTTTAAAGCCCTGAAGTGCTAGCAGAAAATTGATCAAAGCCGAAATGAATTTCACCCATCTCCTCTAACGAGCTGCTAATATTGTAGTGGCAGCCCTGTCAGGATAATTTGTCACACGTGTCCCTGTGTGGGCTGAAGCCCCTTCAGAGTCATCTCCCCAACCTACTGCCACAGGCAACTTGTCTGAAACAAAGCTCTAAGATATAATGGAAAGGGAAATGCAGGGGGCGGGGGAGAGTTAATGGCCGCTGACAAGTCATCTGGGCCAACTCCCCCAGATCTTGCAACTTCAACCATATCTACCTTCATTATGCTTGAAGAGCCTGCTGCTAGTTCAATTACATTTGTGTTACTGTCACAACTGCAATGCCCACTGTCACAAAGACGCTGGCCAGAAAAAAAATACCACTTTCTGAAAAATAACACGGTGTCAACACTAGTTACCAGACCAATAAAAAACGGTGATGAGCGAGACTCCTTGCTGAGACAGGCGCGGCAGTGGTCCCTCAGCCAGGGCAAAGTTCTCTCAGGCAGAATGACTGCCTGTGACCCCAGAGGGACCTGTGTCCAAGCATCAGCTGTGGGGGGCATGGCTCACACAGTGAGTCCATCCATCAGATGGGAACCTTGGCACTTGCTTAAGTGGCTCTTGGGCATACCATCAATTGGCCAATACTGTTGTCACCAGTGAGCTTCACAAAGATCCCATTCTTTCTTTCTGCTTTTAACATAAAAACACCAACAAAACATCTGTTGTGGGGAGACTAGAGAACAAGAAGATAAAACAGAATTCAAGGTGCAGTGGATTTTGGGGGCAGAAATAAATCCCATGTCTTAGGCCAGGTTGTACAAAGTCTCTTCTGGACTAAGCCATTCAATGTGGAAAAGAGAAGACGTAATTTCCCCTTATTTTTCCATATATTTTACAACATGCCAAGTTATAAAGAAATTGTACTATTTTTTCAAGAAAGACTTCTAAATTATCTATATGTCTCTATATCTATTTATATACACCCTGCTCAAATCAAAATACATTTGAAGACTCATAATTTCTATAACAATGTTAATTGCATAACCCCTTTATGTGGAAGCCACCTGTCTAATGCACGTGAAAGACTAGTCATACTTATCCTAGGATGTTGTAGCTGGAAGGTACCCTTCAATACCGTCCAGCCAGGCCAACTCCATCATTCATCAGAGACATGACTTGCCCAGATTGGCAGAGTGCCTTTCAAACTGATAATGCCTGATGCATGGTAGAACTTAGGTTAGATGTCCTCAAAACCCAGTGCTATCCTTAGCACTACCAGGTTAATTTTATAGGAATTAAGAAGAAATGAAAGTCCAAAGAGAGCTCTCTATAGATAGGGAAGAGTATCTCAGGTTCAAATCCTCATTTAGGGCTCAAAATGTCATGCTATTTAGGCTGGAAAAGCAGCTAGAAGTCAGGCTTAAAGCCAGGAGGGAAAGAAAAGAGGCTCCTCTCTGGAAAGAGATGTGAAAATGGAGGCAACCAAGAGATAAGATCAATTTAATTAGTTTAGCAGAGAGGGAGCTAGGTTAATATGCAGTAGTACTTGAAAACTTGAGAAAAAAAAATTCAGGATATGAAATCACTAATTCCAACTTCAATTTTACACTAGGAAAGGCTGAGTCCTAACCATGTTGCATATCTTTAAGTTGGAAGCTTCTTCTCATAAATCTGCTCAACTGCTCACCTGTTAGTCAAGGAGTTGTTTAATCTCCAGACATGAAAATATGCGACCTAGAAGTGAAAGAACATGACACAGAGAAGTCCCCACCCAAAGGTGGTGGTGACAACATAGGTGAAGAAAGAAGAGAGAAAACCTCTGATAAAGTTGTAGATAATCTTCCAGGAGGCATGGCAAGTCAGAACCATGCTATAGAAACAGCAAAGAAGAGAGAGCAAATGTTTTCTTGCCATCTTTACTCTGCTCCCTACCCTTTCCTCTACTTTTTCCTGTGCCTTCTTTCCATTTGCATCCTCTAAGGGAAGGGAAGAGAGAATGAGATCTTCCTGCAGCTCAGTGGTGACAATAGTGTTCACCAGTTGATGGCCTGTCCAAAAGCCATCTCTTACAGAAGGCAAGAGAAGGGAATGTATAGCAAGTTTATTTGTCAGGTAATTTGGGTGGGGGGGGGGGCGGATTTGGAGAGCAATATTACTCTAACCAGATGTTGAAAGTCCATTTTAACCATTTTTCTTCTATTGTACATCCCCCTTTCTTGTTCTTCCTCCCTAGTCAGTCAAAGTAAACATTATCTGGATGTTAAAGATCCATGTGAGACAGAGTTTTAAAGAGGCCCATTTATCATATACCTTAAAAGCAACTGGGAAGTGGAGGAGTAAAAGAGCTCAAATGCATGACCCCAGCAGCTGTGGGTCTTCATGTGTTGCAGTTTTCCCCAACAAAAGAACAGTTGCAGAGGTTCTCACCTCTTCTTGACCTTGCTGCTTAGTTACTGAATTCACCTGCCAACCTTCATTGACCTAAGAATGACCCACATTCTCAATGGCAGAGCACAGAGAGAAGTTCCAAACAGATAAATAAGGTAATGTATGTAAAGTACTGAGCACAAGGCCTTGCCCATAGGAAGCACTCAATAAAAGTTCACTGTGGTTATAGCCATTCTTGTCATAATTTCTGTCCTCCTCCTCCTCTCCCTCTTGCCCTTCCTCCTCACTACCTTTATTCTCATCTCCAACCAGCAGTCTGGCCACTAGGTCATATTTTGTGTCCCGATTTTGTTATCAAGAATGAATTAATGGGTCCTAAATCCTTTTATAGTCTTTCAAATATCTCGAGGGACTTAAATGAGTAAGCAGAATGATTTTGGGCAGTACTTCAAGGTTTTGCAAATCTAGAGTATTTTCTCTCTCTAACAACTTATTTTCTGAGAAGATACAGTGTACTGAATATTTTGAGCCAATATATGACTATATGAAATCACACATCTTAATGACAAATTTTCACTTTCATAGCATATATTATTGTTTTAGTGACCACTTTTGATGAATAAAAGTATGGCTTACCTTGCATTTAATATATTTTTATATTATAACTTTTTAACATTATGCAAGTAATACATAAATTCATTCTCCATTGCATTTTGCCTTCTCTTTCTCTTGCTGGAGTATATCTCCTTGTAATTTTTTTCAGAGGTCTATAAATGATTAAGCTTTTTGCATTTTTTTCCTGAAAGTATGTTTATTTTGTTCCACATCTCAAATAATCATTTAGCTAGGTATAGAATTCTAGATTTTATGTTAGGAATTGCATTTGCCTGCATGAATAGCAATTTGGTCAATGAGGCTGGTAAGGGAGGCAAGTCCTCCAAATCTCTACAAAGTAGAGATTTTTTTCCCATGTAGTAAGTAGCTGGATAGCTTGGAAGTCTTAGGCTGTTGCAATTGCTCAAGAAAGCCATCAAAACTCCTACTTTACTAGTCTGCAATACTCACCATGTGGTTTTAGTTTTCATTGTCACAAATGGTTCATATATCTATATTCATTAAGTCTATGTTCTAGGAAGGAAGAAAGGGGTAAGATAAGAACAAGGACAACATGCACAAGTTAGCTATATCTGTCCCTTTTTTACGATGAACACAGGAGACTTTCAGAGACTACCACTATCCAAATAACTTTCCACTTATATTTCTGTGTCTCATGGCCAATCCTTGTTGAAGAGTTTGGCAAGTGAGTGTTTTAAGTAGGTACACTGATGGTCTAAGTAATACCAGAGTTTTGTTAATTAGTAAGAAGTTTGCATAACATAGATACTATGCAGAAAACTAGGGGTATTTACCACACAGACTCATAATTATTTCCTTTATATATAAGATATTGATCCAAAATTTTTTATCTAGTATTTGTAGATGGGAAATCTAATTTTGGTCTTTTTCTTCAAATTCTCTTCTAATTGTTCTAGTGATTCTGTAGTCTTTTGTAAATTCTTCCATTTGTTGATGTTATTGCTTCTCTTTCATAATGTCGACTATATCAAACATCAGGGGATTCTCACTTGAGTGCCTATTCCTGTATTAAGATCCTTGGTTAGGGGCACCTGGGTAGCTCCGTCAATTGAGCATTTGACTCTTAATTTCGGCTCAGGCCATGATCCCAGGGTCATGGGGTCAGGCCCCATGTCAGGCTCAATGCTCAGCATGGAGCCTGCTTAGAATTTTCTCTCTCTCTTTCTCCCTCTGTCCCTCTCCCCCACTTGTTCTCTCTCTCTCTCTCTCTCTCTCTCTCTCTCTCTCCCTCTCCCTCTTTCTCTCTCTCTCTCTCTGTCTCAAAAAAATAAAAATTCCTGGTTAGTCTATTGGTTGTCTCTGTTTTGCTCTGCTTGATTTGAGCTTCCAGGGTAATTTGGGGGGCAGCAGGGCCTACTGTAGCATGGAGCACCTAAGCATTTAATCTTCTATAAGATGCAACCCTGCACTTTCTGGGCATTTGCAAGCCAGCTGAGGCTCTGCAAACTATCTTTCCCAAGATCTCACAGTCACTACTCACTTATGAGTTAGATAACTCTACTACTGCTTGAGGAGTAGAAGAGCAAAGTGCACAGGTAAGCCCACCTGGTCCCTCCTCCTGAGATCACACAACTAACCACTGTCTTGGTGCTTCCTAGTTACATTCTACACCCAGCTTCCACCACCTCCAGGCAGGGAGCTTGTACATTGCCACTTTTCCCTATGCTTGTTCTGGTCTCCAGCCTCTCTTTCTGGCTGATGTGCCCTCTGCTGTTTTCCATCTGCATTCTTTTAGGATTTCTCATAGTTTCTGGTTTCCTGATAGTTTACTCTCTTTTTTCCAAGGAAGATAATGGATATGCGTTCATTTTCACAGATTTAATGTGAGAAGAGGGAGTCTGCAGTCTATGCTTTTCCCGCCAACTTAAAAACTGAAGACTTTTAAAATGTATTACAAAACACATTTATATCTATTCTTTCACAAGATTATCTCTGTTATCCTATAAAGTAGGTTGTGCAATAATTCTGAGACCTAATTCATGTATGGGAAAACTGAGGTACTAAGGCTAATCGTAATCCCTGCAGTTAAGAAATACTTTTCTGTTTGCAAAGCAGTTTTGTTTTTATAATTTCATTGCTGTATCTCCTTCTGATTATATTTTCACTCCTGAAGTCTACTTGTTGCTCCATTAGGGAAACTTGAAAGGCAAAAAGTCAATTCTTTCTTTCTTGAGTGATAAATCCTATGTACCTAACCAGCACCTTAAACCATATGCCTCACAGCCTTCTCTTGGGCATGGTGTTCTTGCTTCTGCATGAATATTTCTACCTTGATCACTCCAGTGCCCTCTAAACCCTCTAAATTTACCTCTCTTGTGTTTCTAGTCCCTCTCTCCCAATTAAAAAGAGTTCAGAAATGTAAGTAGCTTTGGGGTTTGGCACATAGAAACAGAGTTTGAATAGTGTAAAATTCATGTCCTAAATACTAAAGGTAGGGAGAGTTAAAAGTGAATAAAATTCTGTCCTGTAAAAATTTAAAAGGAAGAAATTCAGGGAAACTAATAACTGTTGTTAATACCAAGGGATAAAAGCGATGTTAGAGAATTAAAATCAGAGCCCAAGGGTAAAAAGCTAGCAGACCAGGAATTAACAAAGAGCAACAGAGGGAAGGAGAAAGAGGAGGAGAGGAAAAGGAAGAAGGTGAAGGGGAAGAGAATGGAGGAGGCAGAGGAGGAGGTGGAGAAGAAGGAGGAGGTGGAGGAGGAGGATGAGGAGGAGGAGGAGGAGGAGGAGGAGGAGGAGGAGGAGAAGAAGAAGAAGAAGAAGAAGAAGAAGAAGAAGAAGAAGGGCAGCAACAACAATAACAGCAACAACAACACAAGGAAGAGGAGGAGGATGAAGAGGAGCAAGAAGAGAAGAAAAACCACCACCGCCATCAGCACTACAGAGTAATGGCTCTAAGTAATTTCCTCAAAGTGGGTTATAGTACATGGGGCTCAAATGTTCTGGCCTCTGGTGATCTGGTCCATGGTTGGGTTATGTCAGTGTGAAGATGCAGGGTTAGGGTCAGTGTCCCTCTCTTTTCTCAGGCCCTATCCTTCTGTCAGACAAAATAAGCCAATCTGATGAATTTAAGAGAAGATTAATATGTTGCCCTCTTCTAAATTGTATATTTAGAGCTAATTTCTGGTGCTATAAACATCTGTGTAATTCACCAGTGAAACCTGGTCAGCTTTGTAAGAATTCTGAAGTAGGTCATTTGGAAGATATGATAGATAACAACCCATATTCTTTAAAATTTGGAATTGTTTTCTCCAAGGTGAACCTTGCCAAGACCAACAGTGATTTTCAACTATGTTAGGCCCCCACAACTAAGTGACCATGAGGTGTGTTCATGCCTATGGTAAATTAATGGAAGATATGCCCATTGGCTACAAATACTTGTTTCATCATAGGCAACTGATACCAGATGTAATAATGATTCGTGGGACAAAAACTATTAGCCCTTTAGAAGCTTTGATAATCCTCAGAAGTAGATGTTGACAGGCAGAGTATATTTTCCTAGTTTCACTGTGAGAGCTGTTTCATCTTAATTATTACAGACAAAAGCCTAATGAACCTGAGGGGTAGAAGACTGACATAACATGCTGTGTTCCTAGCATATTCTCTACTAATGATGCCTACTTATAAATCTTGCCATCTTTCCTGGTACACGTGACTCTTACCTTCAACCAGATCTAGCAAAAAAAAAAAAAAAAAAAGTTTACCTCCTAAGAGCTTGTTTTTGTAACTCCTAGATCTTAATATTCCTGTGGCGTAATGAGCTGCAGAGCAAGCAAACGGAAATTAAGATGACAAAAACACACTCCAAAGTAGAAAACTCTATTCTCTGGATCCCTGCAAAATCATCCAGCTGCAATCCAGAGAGATACCCATTTTGCATATTTCTTCAGTAAATTCCCCTCAGGTGTACCCTAGCACCACCAGCTATGTTATGAAATGACCCCATTTTTCCTGTGGGTTCCAGAGGAGAGAGCCTGAAATGACCCAAGGGATAGACTAATGGTCCCAGGAAGAACGTTTAAAGGGATTGAGGTTGCTCCAAGCTTACTTAAATTTCATCTCCTTCATAAAAATTTATCTGACTACCCAACTGAGGATGCTTTTCCAGTTCTCTGAATTCCTAAAACCTTTAGAATATATCGCATATTCTGATTTTTAGCTTATATTCCTAAGCACTTTTTTCTGGTTGCTATTGGCTTAGAAACTTGTCTCTCCCCTGTCCTGGGGAATCATCTTTCTATGTTCAAGGATGATGACTCCCAGCTCTCTGGGCTGCAGAGTACCCAGAAGGGCATAGGGACTTAGTAAATACTGGTACACTTGACCTCAGAAAAATGATCTAATTATTGTCCTCAAACCAATAAGCTTTTATTTCAAGGAAGTGGAGCCATGTTCAAAGTCCACAGAATACTAAACAAAAGGAGTCTGCCATAAATCCAAGCAGGAGAGATTCTCAGTAAGTTCCGGAACATATGCAAAAGGCTTCTGCAGCTGTGGATGGTGCAAATAGGAATGCTGTCTTCAACAGGGTGCTGGTGACCAACGGTAACTGAAAATTTCTGGGGTAGGTGGGAGGCTATTCCCTGACTCTGTTAATATAAACCTACATAAATCATAAGGTAGAAGTATAAAGGGGGAGTTAAAAGAAATGTTTAGCAATTAAATTCAGCAGAAGGAAGTTGTTTATTTTATAAAACAACATTATTGAGGTTGCTTTATAATAAAATGGACATACAATAAAATGTACCCATTTAAAGTCAGTTCAGTCAGTTCAATAAGTTTGGACAAATGTATACATTCATGTATCCAAAACCTAAATTAAAATATAGAGCGTTTTTGAAGTTCTAAAAGATCTCTGTTCTTTTGCAGTCAATTCCACCTTGCCCTTTACCTCCAGCTGCAGGCAACAACTGATGTGCTTTCTGTCTCTATATATTAGACTACTTTTTTCTAGAAGTCCATATGAATTGAATCATATAGTGCATGATTTTTTTGTGCAAAGCTTCTTTCACTCAACACAATGTTTCTGAGATTGATCCATATGTTTGTATGTATCAGTATTCTGTTGCTTTTCATAGCCGAGTAGTATACCATTGAATGAATGTACCACATTCTGTTTATCTGTTCACAGTTGATGAGCATTTGAGTGGTTTCGTTTTGTCTATTAGAAATAAAGCTATGATGAGCATATGTGTTCAAGTGTTTGTTTCATTTATCTTGGATAAATACCTAGGGTACAATTGCTGGGTATATTTGCAACTGTCAATCTGTTTTTCAAAGTGGTTAGATCATTTTGCCTATCATCGATCTATCATCTATTTATTTTTTATTTTTTTGTGTGTTTAGATCATTGCGTCGATACCATATATACCATATATATGAGCATTTCACTTGCTCCACATTGTTGCCCACATTTAGTATTGTCAGTCTTTTTAATTTTAGCCATTCTAATGTATATGCAGTGGTATCTCATTGTGCTTTAATTTTTGTTTACTAATGACTAGCAATGTTAAACATCTTTCATATATTTGTTAACCACTCATTTATCTCATTTTTTGAAGTGTCTGTTCAAGTCTTTGTCCAATTTTAAATTTGATCATTTTGTTTGATATTGTTGTATTGTACAAGTACTTTATATATTTTGAATGCAAGTTCTTCAAGAGATATAGGTATTGCATATATTTTCTCCCAGTATCCTTATTTTTAAAATTACTTAGTAGTGTCTTTTGAAGCATAAATATTTTTAATTTTAATGAATTCCAGTCATTTATTTATTTTTTATAGTTAGTGTCTCTTTGTATCCTACCTAAAGAATCTTTTCTTATTCCAAAGCCACAAAAATACTTAACATGTTCTTTTGGTTCAGTGGACAGCAAAATTTTTCTGTAAACCGTGAGCTAATCAATATTTTGGGCTTTAAGGAACAAATGGTCTCTGTTGCAACTACTCAGTTCTGCCATTGTACCACAAAAGCATCCATTCACTATACAATGGGCATGGCTAGATTGGGCCAGTGGGTACAGTTTGCCAACCCTTATTTTAGAAGGTTTATAAACTTAGCTTTATATTTAGGTCTATGATCCACTTCCAATTAATTTTGCAGTATGATGTAAGTCAAGTATACAATTTTTTTTTTTTTTTACATTTTACCATACATATATCCAGACTTTCTGGCAGCATTGTTGAAAAGACCATTCTTTCCACTAAAAGAATCATAAGTCATGATCAAGTTGGATATATCTCTTGGATACAAAAATGGTTCAACATATGCAAATCAAAAAATGTGATACATTGCATTAACAGGATCAAGAATAAAAATCATAACATTATCTCAATATATGCATAGAAAGGATTTGAAAAATTTCAACATTATTTCATGGTAAAAACTCTCAACAATTAGGTACAGAAGAAATCTACTGCAATCTTTTAAAGGCCATATATGACAAGCTCACAGCTAACATCATCATCAATGATGAAAAGCTGAAAGTTTTTTCTCTAAGATCAGGAGCAAGACAAGGATGTCCACTCTCACCACTCTCTTCTATTTAACATAGTACTAGAAGCTCTAGCCAGAGCAATTAAGAAATGAAAGGAAATAAAAGATATCCAAATAAAAATGGAAGAAGTAAAATGGTCTGTTTTCAAGTGACATGATCTTATATACAGAAAACCCTAAAGACTCCACAGAAAGAGTGTTAGAACTAATAAACAAAAATAAATAAAATATACAAAACCAATACACAAAATCCATTTGTATTTCTATATACTAACAATGAACTATTTGAAGGAGAAATAAAGAAAAAGCAATCCCATTTACAAAAGCATCAAACACAATAAAATACTTAGGAATAAATTTAATCAAGGACATGAAAGATCTGTAAACTGAAACCTATAAAACATTCATGAAAGTGATAGAAGAAGGCACAATAAATGGAAAGATATCCCCTGACTATGAATTGGAAGAACTCATATTATCAAAATGTCTATAGAATCCAAAGTGATCTGTAGAATCAATGCAATCTCTATCAAAATTCTATTGGCATTTTTTGTAAAAATAGAAAAAAATCCTAAAAGTCCTATCAGCCACAAAATACCCTGAATAGACAAAAGAATTTTGAGAAAGAACAAGTCTGGAGGCATCATAATTTCTGATTTCAAACTATACGACAGAGTTACAGCAAGCAAACATTACAGTACTGATGTTAAAATAAGACACAGAGACCAAAGGAACAGAATAGAATCCAAATATAACCAACAAATATATAACCAACTAATTTTTGACAAGAATGCCAAGAATACAAAATGGGGAAAAGATACTCTCTTCAATAAATGCTATTGAAAAAAACTGGATAGTCATGAGAAAAAGGATGAAATTGGAGCCCTATAATACATCAGTGTGTTGGGGGGGGGAGTGTTGTAGCAGGTGTATTAAATCAAGAATATGCAGATTATGACCTTCTAAATGAGGAGGCACAAGTTACCCACATGGGGTCAACAGGTAGCTCACTTAGCATCTGTGCTCCTATCTGGGGGAAGTGAGAACACTGGGATGGTTTTAATTGAAGGCACAGTTCCAAAACACTCACACAAAGAAAGTAAAGTCATGAGATTTATTACTTACAGATCCAGAAACAGGGTGGAGGGGTTAGGGACATAGTGGACCAGGAAAAGGGCAGTCTTCCATCACAGGTAACCAGTAAGCAGGAGATAGAGAGCCAGTTAGAAAACACCTATTACCCAGGAGCCGGTTGGGGCAGAAGGCACTAACTTTTCATGGCCTCAACTCTATAAGTGGTTATTTTAAAAGATGACCTAGGAAAATCAAAGTGAGAACTTTGAGAAGAACTCTCAGGTTAGATCTTTAAATGTTTGGACTCTGAGTGTAAGCAGGGTTGTCAAATTGTAAAATACCTAGGCAGCAACTCAAAATATCTGTTTTCTCATCACAATTAATCACAAAGATTAACTCAAAATGGAATAAAGCCTTAAAAGTAAGACCTAAAACCATAAAACACCTAAAAGAAAACATAGATAAAAAGTTCCTCAACCCTGGTCTTGGCAATGATTTTTTTTTTTATATGATACTAAAGCGGAAGCAACAAAAGCGAAAATAAAGTGGGACTAGATCAAACTAAAATGCTTCTGCACAGCAAAGGAAAAAATCAAAAAATGAAAAGGCAACCTAAATAATTGGAGAAAATATTTGCAAACCATATATCTGAAAAGGAGTTAATATAAAAAATCTATAAGGAACTTCTACAACTCAAGAGTAAAAAAACAAATAGCCTGATTAAAAAATGAGTAAAGGAGGTGGCTCAGTTGGTTAAGTGTCTGACTTTGGCTCCGGTCATGATCTCGCATTCATGGGTTCGAGCGCCTCATTGGACTCTGTGCTGAAAGTTTTGGATTCTGTGTCTCCCTCTCTCTCTGTGCCTCCCCTGCTCATGTTCTACCTTTCTCTGTCTCTCAAAAAATAAGATAAAATGTTAAAGAAAATTTTAAATAAAAAAAAAATGAGCAGAGGACCTGAGTAGACATTTTTCCAAAGAAGACGTACAAATGACCAATAAGTACATGAAAAGATGGTGAACATCATTAATCATCATGGAAAAAGAAATCGAAGCCATGATGAGATGTCACCTCACACCTGTTAGGATGGCTTTTATCAAAAAGACAAGAGATGACATGTTGGTGTGAATGTGGAGGAAAGGGAGCCCTTGAATCTTGTTGATAGAAAGTAAATTGGCACAGCCATTATGAAAAACAGTGAGGAGGACCTCAAAAATTACTAATAGAACTACCATGTGATTAAGCAGTTCCACTTCTGGATATGTATCTGAAGGAAACAAAATTAGTATCTCATAGAGGTATCTGCACTCCCATATTTATTGCAACACTTTCACAATAGCCAAGATATGAAAACAACCTAAGTGTCTGTCAATGGATGAGTGAATAAATAAGATGTGGTATGGATTTTGATTTAGTGGTGAGAAAGAAGAAAATCTTGGGGCACCTGGGTGGCTCAGTCAGTTAAGTGTCCAGCTCTTGATTTTGGCCTAGGTCATGATCTCACCGTTTGTAGGATCAAGACCTGCTTCAGGCTCTGCACTGATAGCACAGAGCCTGCTTGGGATTCTCTCTCTCCCTCTCTCTCCTCCCTTCCATCTCAAAGTAAATAAATAAACTTAAAAAAAAAAAAAAAACAAAAGAAGGAAATCTTGACATTTGCAACAACATAGATGAACCTGGAGTACAATATGGTGAGTGAAATTAGCCAAAGACAAATACTGTATGGTGTCACTTTTTTGTGGAATATAGAAAAACAAAAAGAAAACAAAACAACAAAAAACTCAAAGTTACAGAAACAGAGTGTAGTGATGGCTACCAGGGGCTGGGAGGGTAAGGGGAATGGGGAGATGCTGATCAAAGATTACAAACCCCAGTTATAAGATGAATGAGCTCTGGGGTTCTAACATACAACATGGTGAGTATAGTTAATAATACTGTGTTGTGTACTTGAAATTTGCTAGAAGAGTAAACCTTAAGCCCTCTTACCCCCAGCACCTCCCCTCCACACACCCAAATGGTAACTATCTGAGGTGATATATGTGTTAACTTGACTGTGGCAATCATTTCATAAAGTATACATATCAAATCATCATGTTATACACTTTAAATATATACAATTTTGTCAGATATACCTCAATAAAGATGGAAAATAAATTTAAAAATGAATGAACAAATAAATAAATTTTTATAACAAACTTCTTTCCCCCACTGAATGATTTTGGCATCTTTGTCAAAATCAATTAACCACATAAGGTGGGTATATTTCTGGAATTTCTATTCTGTTCCAAAGTACATGTCTATTTGTATGTCAATACCCCACTGCCTTGATTACTGTACCTTTGCAGTAATTCTTGAAATCTGGTAGTGTATGCTTTTCAACTTTATTCTTTTTTTTTAATTTCTTTGGCCTTTATAGTTACTTTGCTTTTATAATATTTTATATAATATTAGAACCAACTTGCCTATTGGGATTTTCATTGGGATTGCTTTGAATCTATTGAAAAATATAGAGAGAATTGCCATTTAAACAATATTAAATCTTTCAATTCATGAGCACAGTAAATCTTTCCATTTGTTTAAATTTTGTTTATTTTCTCTCAGGTTTGTTTTATAATATTTTATCCATAGTTTTTAAGCACATTTAGCTCATGTTTTGGATTCTATTATAATGAGCTTTTAATTCTATTTCCAGTTGTTCAATCCAATTGCTATTATGTAGAAATACATTTGGTTTTTTTTTTCACATTGATCTTATTTTCTGTGAACATACTAAATCTGCCTTTTAATTCTATAAGCTTTTTTTTTTTTTTTGGTAAATTACCAAGGATATTTCATATGCACAGTCATGTGTTCTATAAATTAAAATTTTACTTCTTTTTTTTTACTTTGTCAACTTTCTTTTTCTCTTGCCTTATAACTTTGGCTAGGATTTTTCTATAGTATTGAAAAGAAGTGGTGAGAGTGGACATCCTTATTATTATTTTTTTTAAGTTTATTTATTTATTGAGAGAAAGAAAGAGTAAGCAGGAGGGGCAGAGAGAGGGGGAGAAAGAGAGAATCCCAAACAAGCTCTGCACTATCAGCACAGAGCCTGATGTGGGGCTCAAACTTATGAACCCATGAGATCATGACCTGAGCCAAAGTCAAGAGCCAGACGCTTAACTGACTGAGCCACACAGGCACCCCTCTTGCTCTGTAGGTGGAAATCATTCATTTTCCATGAAGTATGTATTTTTTCTTTTAATTTTTTTTCAATGTTTATTTATTTTTGAGAGAAAGGGTAGACAAAGCATGAGCGGGAGAGAGGCAGAGAGAGAGGGAAACACAGAATCTGAAGCAGGCTCCAAGCTCCGAGCTATCAGCACAGACCCTGACACGGGGCTTGAACCCACGAACCATGAGATCATGACCTGAGCCGAAGTTGGACACTTAACCGACTGAGTCACCTAGGCACCCCTCCATGAAGTATGTTAACTCTAGATTTTTCATAGATACCATTGACCAGGTGTTAAAGTATGTTTCTAGTCCCAGTTTTCTGAAAGATTTTACTCTTTTTAATCAGGAATTGTTTTGTTAAATGAATCTTGGTTATTTATTGAGATGATAGTATGTTTTAATATCTTTTAGCTTAGTAATTTATATCAATTGATTTCCAAATACTAAATCAGTCTTGCATTCATGGAGTAAATCCCACATAGTTACAGAACATTATTCTTTTTATGTTGTGCTAAAATCTAGTCACTAATATTTCCTAAGGAATTTTTCATCTATGGTTATGTAGGATATTGATCTATAGTTTTCTTGTAATACCATCTAAGTGTTAGGATAATTCTGAATTCATGAAATGAGTTTTGAAGATTTTCTCCTCTTCTATTTTCTGAATGATTCTTGTGTAGGATTGGTATTATTTCTCCCTTAAATGATGTATAGATTCCATCAGTAAAACCATCTGACTTCGGAGTTCATCTTGTGGAAAACTTATAAAATGATGTTAACTTACTTAATAGATATAAGGACATTCAGATGTTTCTACCCTTTTAAAAATAAATTTTGTTAATTTATATTTTTCGAAGAATTTTTCCATTACATCTGTGTCAGGAATGAGCAAACTTTTTCTGTAAAGAGACAGATAGTAAACATTTTAGACTTTGTGGGCCATACAGTCTTTGTCACAATAGACAACTCTGCCACTGTATCATGAAAGCAACTGTAGACAATGCATAGACAAATATGTATGCTTCTGTTCCAATAAAACTTTATTTGCTAAAACAGGTAGCAGGCAAGATTTAGCATATTGCTATAGTTTGCCAAAACAGATCAAATTTTAGCAAGAGTATTTTGTAAGATTCCCTCATTATTCTCTTAATGTCTGTAATATCTAGAGTGATGTCACCTCTTTATTCATAATATTGCTAATTCTCATTTTATCTTAAATAGTCAAGCTGGTCAATCAATCAATCTTACTGCTTTTTTTGTTTTTGTTTTTTTATAAATAACTATCTGGGTCTCATTGATTTCAATGATTTTTTCTGTTTTTGTTTTTTATTTTATTGGAATTTTCTCTTATCTTTATTATTTCATTTCTTCTATTTGTCCTGGGTTTAACTTGCTCTACTTTTTCTAGCATATTAAGGTGAAAGTTTTAATCATTGTTAAATATCAGCATTTAAACATTTATTTATTTTTGAAAGAGAGACAGTACGAGTGGGGGAGGGACAGAGAGAGAGGGAGACACAGAATCCTAAGCAGACTCCAGGCTCAGAGCTGTCAGCACAGAGCCCAGCGAGGGGCTTGAACTCACAAACTGCGAGTTCATGACCTGAGCTGAAGTTGGATACTTAACCGACTGAGCCACTCAAGCACCCCTATCAGCATTTAAACTTGTAAGTCTTCTTCTAAACACTACTTTAGTTGCATTCTAAAATTTCTTGTGTGTTTTTATTTCAGTCCAATTGAAAATATTTTCTATCCTCTTTTGTAATTTTTTTATTTGATTCATGAGTTATTTCAAAGTTTGTTTAATTTCCAAATATTTAGAGAATATTTCAGATGTCTTTCTATATAGATTTCTAATTTAGTTCCGATGTGGTCAGGAACATTCTTTGTATGATCCTAATCCTTTAAATTTATTGAGAAATTTTGGCCCAGCATTTGGTCAACCATTGGGGTATGTTCCAGATGCCCTTAAAAAAATGTATATTCTGTCAGCTAATAGAGTGTGCTAAAAATATAAAATAGGTCAAGTTGGTTGGTAATGTTGTTCATGCCTTCTATATCCTTACAGATTTTTTGTTTATTTACTATAAAACAGGCAGGGCAAAATCCCCAACTGTACTTATCAACTTGTCTGTTATTCTTTTCAGTTCTGTGAAAATTTGCTATATCTATTAAAAGCTCTGTCATTAGGTAAATACACAGTCATAATGGTTATATTTTCTTAAATAATTTTTTACCATTATGAAATGTCACTCTTTATCCTTGGCAATATTCTTTCTTTTGAAGTTCATTTTATCTTATACTAATATATCCATTCCAGTCTTATTATTATTAATTAAACGGTCTTCCACTTTCTGTCACTTTACATTTATCCAATTGTGAAATGTGTTTCTTATTGACAGCATAGAGTTGGGCTTTGGTGTTTGATGTATGCTGATACTTTCTGCCTTTCAATTTGAATACTTTATACCATTTACATTTAATATAACACAGATATTGTCTGGTTTAAATATATAATATTGCCATATATTTTCTATTTATTGCATTGTATTGTCCCTTTTCCTCTTTTCCTGCCTTTCTTTGAATTGAGTATTGTTAGCATTTTTTTTTAATTTTTTTTTCAACGTTTTTATTTATTTATGGGACAGACAGAGACAGAGCATGAACAGGGGAGGGGCAGAGAGAGAGGGAGACACAGAATCGGAAACAGGCTCCAGGCTCCGAGCCATCAGCCCAGAGCCTGACGCGGGGCTCGAACTCATGGACCGTGAGATCGTGACCTGGCTGAAGTCGGACGCTTAACCGACTGCGCCACCCAGGCGCCCCGAGTATTGTTAGCATTTAATTATATCTCCACTATTGGCTTTTTGGCTATGTTTTTTAAATTAATTTTTGTAATTCATTCATACATTTTTGTTCTCACTCCATATAATAATATATAATATCATGCAATATCTAAGAAATTAATAACACTGTAGTGTATAGTCCCATATTTGTGCTATTATTTTCATACATTTTACTTCTGTATATGTTATAAACCCTACACATTTTTTTTTTGCTTTAACTAATCAATTATCTTTTTGAAGAATAGGAAAGCTTTTCATTCCTAACATAAATTCTAACTGCTCATAATATACAATGATTTTTATAGTTTGTTATATCCAACTTGCTAAAACAGTAAATATATTATTAGAATTAAAAAAAGTATACTTATTTATTTTGAGAGAGAGAGAAAGTGTGTGGGAGGGCCAGAGAGAGAGAAAGAAGAGAATCCCGAGCAGACTCCACACTGTCAGCACAGAGCCTGATGTGGGGCTTGAACTCATGAAATGTGAGATTATGACCTGAGCCCAAACCACCAAGAGTCAGATGCTTAACTGACTGAGCCACCCAGGTGTCCCAAATTTTTTAAAGTAAAATACCAAAATCAAACAGACCATAATTACAGAGAATAAGTAGGGAGCCTATATCAAATTTAAGTCATTAGGATGTTCCTCTGGGAGGAGATAATATAGAAACTGCATCCTATAGGACAAATAAGAAGCAGTTATGAATACAGTTGACCTTTGAACAACACAAGTTTGAACTGTGTGGGTCCACCTAAACACAGAATTTTTTTTAAATAAATCTATTATAGTATTATAAAATATGTGTTAATAGACTGTGTAAGGCTTCTAATCAACAGTAGGCTATTAGTAGTTAAGTGTTTGGGGAGTCAAAAGTTGTATATGGAATTTTGACTGCACAGGGGGTCAGCACCACAGACCCCATATTGTTCAAGGGTCAGCTGTAAATTCATCTCAACTCTATCATTCAGTGATTCTGTGACTCTAGTAGAACTAGGAATGAGTCTAGTGAAACTTAGGCCAAACCTCTTACTTAATAAGTGAGGATGTAAAGCCTAGAGAAAGTAAAGGAGTTAAGTGACTCGCCTAAAATTTCCCAGTGAGGTCACCAGGAAATAGACCTGGAACCAGTCTCCTAATCTTAAGTCAAGTGATAGATACATTATACATTTGTTTTTATTAAAAGGCTGGTTTCACCTTGCAGTGTCTGTGGCCATTTAAGAAGGATATTGCATTAACATTTGGCATAGTACAGATTGGTTTGCTTCCTCATTTCAGAGATGACTTTGGCGTTAGCTGGAGTTTTTAAATAATCTTTTTTTTTTTTTTTAATTTTTTTTTTCAACGTTTATTTATTTTTGGGACAGAGAGAGACAGAGCATGAACGGGGGAGGGGCAGAGAGAGAGGGAGACACAGAATCGGAAACAGGCTCCAGGCTCTGAGCCATCCGCCCAGAGCCCGACGCGGGGCTCGAACTCACGGACCGCGAGATCGTGACCTGGCTGAAGTCGGACGCTTAACCGACTGCGCCACCCAGGCGCCCCAGCTGGAGTCAGCTGGAGTTTTTAAAATGTTAAAAAATAGTTCCAGATAGAAGAGAAATCTTATATTTTAGGGGAAGAAGAGTAGGTCCAGGAGTTTGTTTTCTCCTTTCATTTTTTAACTGAGTTATAACTTACCTGCAGTTAAAGGCACAGATCTTCAGGGAATAGTTTGATCACTGTTACAGACTAAATATTTGTGTTCTCCCTAAATTCGTATGTTGAAATCCTGCCCCCCAATGTGATGGTATTAGAAGGTGGGGTTTTTAAAAAGTAATTAAGTCATGAGAGTGGATCCCTTATGAATGGGATTAGTGTCCCTATGAGAAGAGACATGATGCAGCTTACGTCCTCTCTGCTCTCTGCCAGGTAAGGATGCAACAAGAAGATGGCCAAATGCAAATTGAAAAGCAGGCTGTCACTAGAACTGAATCTGTTGGCAGCTTGGTCTTGGACTCCCCGGCCTCTAGAACTTTGAGAAATAAATTTCTGTTGTTTAAGCCTCTCATCCTATAGTAATTTGTTGCAGGAGCCCAAAATGACTAAGACAATCAGTTTTGATGAATGTGTACATTCATATAACTCACCGTCCTATCTCTATATAGTACATTTCTAACGCCCTAGAAAATTCCCTCAGGCTTCTTTTCAGTCAATTATCTCTCCCCAGAAGAAACCACTTATGACTTCTATCACCATACATTTGTTTCACCTGTTCTAGAACTTCATGTAAAGGGAACCACGCAGTAAATTCTTTTTGTGCCTGGCATCTTTCACTCAGCATGTTTCCAACACTCATCCATGTTGTTATTTGAATTCCTCTTTATTGCTGAGTAATATTTCATTGTAACAACCAAAGCTTGTCATCCATTCTCCTGTTGATGGACACCTGTGCTGTTTCTAGGTTTTCTTGTTGATAATGTTATTTGAGTAAGTTGCTATGAACATTCTTGCAAAAGGCTTTTTTTTTACATCTGTTTTTGTTTTCTTAGATAAACTTCTAGGAGTAGAATTGCAGGGTCATAAGTAGGTGTACAATTATTTTTCTGAGAGACTATCAACAGTTTTCCAAAGTAGTCATACCATTTTCACACCTGCCAGCAACGTATGAGAGTTCTGGTAGCTCCATATCTTCACCAACATTCAGGGTTGTTTTATTGTTGTTGTTAATTTGTTTGTTTGTTTAGACATTCTAGTAGGTGGGTTCTGGTATCTCAATGTGGATTTAATTTGCCTTCTGATGACTCATAATAGTGAGCATATTTTCATGTGTTCGACTTTGTATAGCCTCTTTTGTGAAGAATCTGTTCAAGTCTTTGCCCATCTCCTTGAAATTAGGATTTTGTTATTGAGTTGTTGGAGTTCTTTTTATATTCAGATATTAGACTTTAATCAGGAATATGTCTAACAAATTCCCAGAAGTTTTAGACTTGCTCCAGAGTTGAATTTGTTTCAAAAATATTTTAGGGGCTAATTAGAAAAACTACTCCCTATAACCTTTCCATCATTACCAACACATTCTCTCTTGGACTGGGCTTCTTGGTGAAAGTGAAATATACAAGGGCTCCCCTGGGAATGTCTCTCAGGACACCACAGCTCTCTGTCTGTTGCTTGAGCATCAGAGCGCTCCAGTGTAAAAGCAAAGCAGAGTTTGCAAAGGACTTGAGTCTCCGAGAAGGTGCAGCTGTTACTGCCTCAACTCCCTTGTTCCAAAAATTGTCTCACAAATGTGAACCTCATACCATCTCACCACCCTTCTTCCCCACATTGTTCTTTCCAGAGCAGTTGCCACCTCATACCATCCTATCACCATGGACCACTTGTTTCTCCTTGCTTGACCTTGGACCAGTCTTTCTTCTCAGAATTACCCTATCACATTGGAACTTTCAAAGGGAATTTTCAAAAGCAAATTTGAAAGAAGTTCACACATTTAAAAGCAAATGTTCTCTGTGTGAGAAAGATCCTGACCTAAACTGACCTCAAGATCCCTTTCTTGGGCTTTTCCAGTCTTTCCTGCCCTTTGGAGAAATTCCTCAAGTTCAGGTCTAGTTCTCTGGCTCCTGGCTCACTCCCCCACCCCTATTGGTACTGGCCTGTGCATGATGAAATTAGGTTCCCCCACTCCTGTTTCTAATACCAGCTCAAACTTCTTAGCATGAGCTCCAGGTATTTATCATTTGGCTGTGAGAACAAGATGCTGAATATAAATGTGCCTTCAGAAGCCCAGCTGCCTGACTATCCTCTCCCACCGAACATTGATCCACAGGCTTTTTCCTCCTGCCTGAGGTTTTCAATTGCTCAGACGATTAAGAAGATATTTATTAAAGAGGTCTGCAATGTCTAGATTCAAGTTGTTGTTTTCTAAACAGTGGCTACTAAATAGGCAGCTGTGTACATTTGGATCTGATTGCTCCACACATTTCCTATTCTATTCATTAAGGGGTGAATCATGTGTTTATTAGTTGAAGCACACCCCCTGAAGTGTGTCCATATTATTAGTCCCATCTGAGAGAAAAGGAAACTGACAGTCAAGTGAAAGGACATCATAAAAATGCCTCCTATTTGCACAATACTCTACACTTGGTCTTGCATTGTCTCATCTGGTTTTCATGCACACCTACTTGCTAGGTGAGTCACTTGCTATGACCTTGACAGAAGCAGATGAAGACAGAGAAGGCTTGGGTTAAGCAATTCACCCAAGGTTCCTTGGAAGGTCAACTGTGGGGCATAAAGCAGAATCCTGGCCTCCTATTTTCTGGCTAAGCCATCTTTCCACCCCCACAGGCTCTTAAATTATAGTGAGTCAGTGGGATGGCAGGACGAGAACAGATTTTGGACAGAAGACAGGAGGGACTGACATCAGTAAACTGAAAGGAAGCCAAACCAAGGACATGTCCTACTTGCCCAGAAGTGGATGAGGACCATATTGAAGGTCCTTCCTAACTTGAAGGCATGTCTTTCACTGCTGAGGCACAGCCCCCAGCCCCAGGGCTTCTCTAGCCCTGAAAGATCAGGGGCTAGAGCCTGTGGCTCATGCTCTCCTTTCCCACTAGCATCAAAGCTTGTCTTGCAGGAGAGCTTCTCCTCTGTGATCTAATATTCTTCCTCCTGCTTCTCTTCTCATTTCTGCCTATTGAGTACTTCTAGTAGAGTACTCAAGAGAAGAGAAGAACTTACGGGAATGCAAAATGGCATCGGGTGGGTTGTTTCCTCAGGGGAAATAATGCATCTCCTGTTGCTCTTGTACTGACCCAGGTTTCCAGGGAGAGGCTGGTGCCCTTTGCTCAAGGGAAGAGAACAGAGCTAGATTTTTTTTTCTTAATGAATTTTCAAGCATAGAGAGAAAACTGTTTCTCTAGTGGGGAAAAGGGTGATTATTAGTAGGAAGAAAGAAGTGATGCAGGAGCAAGTCCAAACATGTCTTGCAGGAAACTGGTTCAGTATTTCCCCTCATTTGCTCCAGTGAAAAGAAAGTGCCGAAGGTGGCTCCAAGGTCAGTGACCAACACAGCCCCCTTCTCCTCTACTTTGAATGAGATTTTTGCAGTTCCACTTGTTTTGGGGATTATGGGCAAAAGGGAAACTGGCATTTAAAACTGATAGGAGAGGAATAACATTTTGGGAGAGGCACAATTAATGTTAGTTTCAGGATTAAGATACAAACAGCAAAGGGATCTCAATAATAGCAATAATATTTATAAAAAAAATTATTATTAAAGCAGCAACTATGTACGAGGTATTCTTCCGTATCCATTAAGAAGGCCTGAATATTCCTCTTTTACAGATTAAAACAAACAAACAAACAAACAACAAAATGGAAACAATTTCTCAAGCTCAGAAAGGCAAAACGACTTTCCCAAGGCCTAAAGTTTGTAAATAGAATAGAGTTTTGAGTCCATCCTGCATGGCTGTCCAGACTTTGGTAAATGTTTAACTTTTAGTTTTGTGATCGAAACACTTGTTATTGTAGCATGACAATATCAAGGGGCTGGTGTCCTGGACTATAAGGCTCATATGACTATTGTACCTCAATAGGATCACCATATGTTTCAAACACTGAGCATTCAGAAACTCACCTATGTCTATTCATCCAAGGGTGACAAAGCCCTGGTGAGTTGATTTGCAGTAGCCAGATTTATAAAGCCTGTTTTTCATATCAGTATACTGTCTGCTCAGTTTGATCACGGTGGCTTCTTTCTGAGCATATCTATATAAATCCCTTAGAAAGACTTATCTAGCACTTGGGGTAGAGCATATTAGAATGATTAGAAATGGAAGGTTGGGGAGAACAATTTGGGATAAAAGTAATGAGTACAAGAACTAGCATAATGGAATTGGAAATAGATGAGGAGATATTGATAGTAAACAGACCGTGAAAGAGAAAGAGGAATCAAAGATCTTTGAGGTTTCCAGCCTGGTGATGACAAGACAGGTGATTCACTTCAAGGAAGTAACTAATTAGAGCAGGAGGTGCATTTAGATTTCAAATGGAGACTATGGGCACCTGGGTGGCTCAGTTGGTTGAACATTCAACTTCAGCTCGGGTCATGATCTTGTGGTTTGAGTTTGAGCTCCCCCTCAGGCTCACTGCTGTCAGCACAGAGCCCACTTCAGATCCTCTGTCCCCCTCTATCTGCCCCTCCTTTCTCTCTGCTCCTCTGCCACTTGCATGCTGTCTTTCTCAAAACTAAATTAAAAACATTAACAAAAAATGGAGACTTTAAAGTTCAGTAAGCCCAAAACAAGATGCCAACTTAGCACCTAAAATTGCAGGATTAACCGAGGTAAAAAATATTTTTTTAGGGTTTTCAGGGAGCAGTGTAAATATGTAGGGCCCCTAGACTATAATTTTAGTGGGTCCAGGAATTATGGCTATTCTGTTATCCTATCCAGTCTCAGTGTCCACCCCATTCTCAGCAACTGAGATTCTGTTGTGACTTTTTATGTCATGGAATTTTAACAAGTTTTGGATGACTGATATAGTAAAGCATGCTTCCTGTGGTGCCTTTCTTCTCATCACTAGAGAAGCATTGTCTGTCTATTTAGGATTGTCCTTTTGTTCTTTTGGGGAGGATGTTTCCCTACTCAGCCTAGATACTGAACATTGCCCTAGAGCCCACCTATAGGCTTCTCTCTAAACTCTTGGGGTTGAGAAAAGAAACCCTAGAAGAGGTGGATACAGCCACCTGATGTATTTAGTTGGGATTCCAGGGGCTATCACTTGAGGCACAGCTGGGAGAATAAAAGAGTTTTAAATACTGTGGGAAGAGGAGAGGACTCCTTTCCCACACTGGAGCTTCCAAACAACCTGGAAATGTCTGTAGGCCAGGCATCTTGCCATACATAAAATGAGTCAGGTTCCCTGAGGCTCTCAGACTACAGGTCCAAAAGCCTTGTTTGGCCCATTCTCCTTTCTAATCCACTTGAGATGCCGATGAGCAAAATTTTCATCACGGTGGAAAACAGTAAGTATTCGGTAGGTGCCTCTACCCAGAAAAGAACTAGGAAGTCTTCCTCATGACCATAATTTTTAAAGACTATCACTTAGTCAGAAATGCTCCTGAGACCTCCAAACCCATTATTCTTTCACCTGGTTAAAAGATTATTGTTATAGATCATTATAATATAATTGTTATATCTTATTAATAATAGTTATCTAATAATAGCAATAGTTCACACTCAGTATGAGTCAGTCACTGTTCCATGCGCTTTAGTCATCATCAGATTTAATCCTCACAGCACCTTTCCATCATTATTTTCACTAGGTATTTTTTTTATCCCTATTTTGTTTACTATTTTGTAATCTTAGACTCTCATAAGGGAGAGCTATTTAGAGACTAACCAGGCTAGGCTGAGTCATGAACTTGGCTGTCCATGTTATTCCAAGAATAGGCCTGTCTGATTTTCACTTTTTCTAACTTCCTTAAACCTATTTTTCAGTTATAACTTGGATTCTTCATCTCTTAGAGTGTCTGTCACTATCTTTAGCTCCTCAACTTCCAAATAACACCTAATTCTGCATCTCAAAGTTCCCAAGGTTTTGAGCCCTTTTAGTTGATGCAAAAATATTAAACTCATTTATTACCATTAATCTCATCCAGTGGGTACCAGAAACCACTGCTTTATTCTAATGAGTGAACTACTGGTTCCTCCATATTGTTTTGAATTTAAAACAACTCTGTGTACTCATATAAGCACCCTCTTTTGCTCTACCTGGACATCAATATTGAGTTCTTGGAAGTTCATATGCTACTCCATCAATCTCCACCTTAAAAGGGTCAGCAATAATCAAGCCACTCACAAAATAGCAAATGATGGCATTGAAAACATGTACTGTGTGAAAGTACTCAACACCTAGACTCAGAATCTCTTCCAGATTTTTAAAGAGTTTATTAAATAACATAAGGAAAAAAATTTGAAATTTCACATCAAAAATGTTTGCTTAGAACAGATCTGTGAATTTCCTGACACACGTGGAGTTGGCAATTCTAGATTGGGAGTTTAATGTGATCCAGATGGGCCTTTACCTGCAAACACTTTGCCCATAGACAGTTGGGTCTTGGCTTATGTAACACAAATAGGTAATCCATGTCAAATGACCCCTTGGCAGGTGGCACGAGGAGGCTGCTACCTCCACAGTGGACACCACTGTGAACTAGGTACCTTTTTCTGCAAGTCGACACAAAAGAGGCTATTGTGCCATGTGTCCTGTGTCAGCTCTTCACCTGTGCTGAGTGAATCAAGAATGGCCATAACCCACACACTGTCAGGAGTTTCCCTTTCTTGAGCACTGAACTTTAAAAAATGTGATTGGCATTCCTTTTACTTCCAAATTCCTTGCCAATATTGGTCTATTGAACCCAATTGTTCTATTCAGAATTTAGTCCTTTCTCCACTAGACTGCTGGAACTTGTAGAGGTAACTGAAGAATGCTATGGCTAATTTTATGTTGGTTTTGGTGTATTTTAATTAAAGAAATACGAAGTCCTATCATGGATTTTATATTCCCTCTTTGGAAACCACAATAGAGTACACTAATATGTGCATCACAATGGCCAACTTTGTGTCCTAAAGCCACATGACCTGCAATAAGAAAAATGGCCAACTACCCAAGCTTCATTTTCTAAGAGACATTAATTCAACCTCATCACAGACCTTGGGAGTTAGGAGTGACATTAAGAGTGTCCAGCTTTTTGAAAAAGTAATCCCTGTCTTGAAGCAAGATCCACTCATGCTTAGCTTATTTACATCTGAAATTTATTTTTTCAAGAATTCAAAATTAAACCACTTTTAAGGGCATTATTCAAATATTTTTCAATCTATGGTGGTTTCCGTGTTTTTCATCTCTACTTTGTCCATTTTTTCAACTGCAGAACAAAGGCAGACTTGAAGGGAGACAGATGGGGCAAACATGTGGAAGGTGGGGGCCACTTTAAATGACAGCTCTGGGGAAGGACAAAAATGGGCTCTCCTCATTATGTTCATGGAACACTAAATATGAAGAAATCAAGCTGCTTTAGGACTAAACCACTTATGGTAGCTCATATTGCATTGGGAGAAAATGTTAACATTAATAGGTTACATAAGAAAAGTGTCCAAGATCAACATATTTGAGGCCAGTATAAATACTAGCATATACATTCAGATATGCAATTACACCATCCGCATGAACACACAGGAAAAGAAAATTCCAATTTGCACAGCTGTGAGGTTTCTTTTGGTTGCCAGCAATTTTGAGAGTGTATTGAAATTTTCAAATTAACTGGGGACATTTTACTCAATTTTATCTCTCAATGGTTTTGTGTCACTTTTTCTTCAAGGTCTGTGCATTTTACTGATTGAAATGCTCAAACATTTATTCATTTATCCATTTCAAAGGAACAGATCATCATTATGAATTTTCTTGAAAGAATAGTGTCAGAACTTTCTCATATTCCTTTCTGTTTCTTCTCTGCATGTACTTTGCCTCTTCATAACCCCTCATTCCCTTTATCTCCATACTCTCCCCCTTCAGTACATTGCCTGTGAGTTCTGTGAGAAACTTGCCCAACATCTGACCTTTAAAAATGGTCCCTCCTTCGTCCTAAAGTGTTCTATGGAGAATCACCTTTCTAAAGTCAGAGCAGAATTCCCTGTGCATGCCTGCATCTGGGACAGGGTGCAGGAAAAGAGGAAATGTTGGTATATAATCTTAAAATTCAAATGCTGTTCAGTAGCGCCATACCATCTGAGCGAGCGGCAAACGGTAAATAAACCCAGCTTGTAACTTAATGATCCTTGTGTTTGTGTGTCTGTGAATACATTAAGAGCTCTCAAAGAAAAAATTGTGTAATCATAAATAAAAGATAGCAGTGACTCATAGGCAGTCACACAGAAACAGGACTCAATTCTCCCAATCTATCAGCGTGGATATTAACATGGGTTCTTTCCCCTTTCAGCTCACTTGGCAGCATGAAACCCACTCTAGCTGCAGTGGCACCAGGGAGAGGTTTGGGGGCCTTCATTACATATTGTGTCCCCTGTAAAAATCATCTGCTTGACTTGGAATTGATTTCAAAACCAGACTCATGTGGTGCCTGCTATACCACAATAAACAAATAAATTAGCTGCTGTGATATGGAAATTTACATGATTCAGTGTACTTAAAAACTGTTAACTGTGAACTTATTAATTGAAAACCACAGGACAATAATCAGCATGTCCTTCAGTGGAAAAACGAATCTCTTGTTAAAGTGAATTTGTAAGGCGATAAAGATGTATTTTTCAAATAAACCTGTGCCTCCGGCCACTTGATGTGATATTTTTAACTTTATCTTTCAGCAGCTTGTGCTTTGTTTGTGGACTACGTATTGATTTGTTTCCTGAAAACGTGTAGTATAACTCTGCATCCCCACGTGGGTTTTTTTCACTGCCCCATGCAGGTTATATTCATTCCAGTCAATCTTGTTTTTCTGCCTCCTGTCTAGAGAACTTTAATTAAAATGGTCTGCTAAAGCTTGAATCTCTTAAAGAGAGAGCTTGGAATCTTAAATTGCGTTTTCATCACAGAACTCCCAAGGAACATACGCCTTCCCCCTCAAACATATGTTCCACGGGGAATGTTTGTCTAGAAGCTACTAGGTGCACTGAGGGCCGAAACATAATAAACTCTTCAATGATTTTTATATTCAGGCAATTAATCAGGCAAATTCCTGAGGTTCGGACAGTCAGGGCTGGCTGACCCACAATCCATTATATCCTCATTTGATCTCGAAGAAGAGGTCAGGATAAGAACAGTGTGTCTGTTCACTGTACCAACAGACAGATCTCATGGCCTCTTGGAGCTCATCTTCTAAAACTATCACTCTATCACTGATGCTGCTGTTGGACATGGTAATGGTGTTCTGTCTCCTTCGAGAACAAAGGGTCCTGAATGGCAATGTCATGTGGTGACAAAAAACATGAAATCTGGCTTAGACTATTTAGATAAAAATTTAGATTTAAGATTTTTTAAATGTCTTTGTTTTACCAATGTTACTGTTTCCTCTAAGTATCATATGGAAATCTTCTCCTTAATGCTTAGTCTTTTTCCCTGTATTTTACTTTCCTAGTTGACTTATCATGAGCTACTTGTGAAGTGGAAAAACCATCTGTTGTTCTTGATGTCTTCCTTCCCACAGAATTAATCCAGAGAGCTTGTGAGTGTTTCAGAGAAGCCTTGGTGCCATGAGCCCCCAGCTCTCTCCTGGGACAGAACACTACATTTCCTCCACCAGAAGTCTTCCTGTTAGCTGGAGTTTCTGGCTTCAACAGCAACTCAGCATGAATGGCAATGTTCAGGGTTGAAAATCAAACTGCTTTTTTAAGAAAGGCATTGATGAAATACAATAATCATATGGATGGTTCATTAGAGCCTTGAATATCACAAGCTACTATAATATACTCAACCCATCAAAGACAATGCTTTCAAACATTCTACTGATTTTTATTTTATTTTATTTTTAATATGAAATTTATTGTCAAATTCGTTTTTACATGATACCCAGTGTTCATCCCAACAGGACTTAACATCTACTGATTTTTTTTTTTTTAAAGACTTTTTATTTATTTTTGGGACAGAGAGAGACAGAGCATGAATGGGGGAGGGGCAGAAAGAGAGGGAGACACAGAATCGGAAACAGGCTCCAGGCTCCGAGCCACCAGCCCAGAGCCCGACGCGGGGCTCGAACTCACGGACCGCAAGATCGTGACCTGGCTGAAGTCGGACGCTTAACCGACTGCGCCACCCAGGCGCCCCAACATCTACTGATTTTTAAATATGCTTCCCACACTGATGTGCTAAAACAAACACAGACTCCATATGCATTGAGCATTACAAATACATAATTCTTATGTGTGTTCATTCTTGCTTTCCCTCTCTGAAGAAAGGCTTAACAAAGATATATTTTCATATTATAAGACTGAATAGATTTGGAAAGTTGTCATTCAGAAGCCAGTCAGATATGATTTTTTAAAAAATGACCCCAGCTTCTTTGACACTACTTCCATTGACAGGTCAGATGGAGTCACATCTGGGCAGGCTTGTAACTATTTTAACCAATAGTGTCAAATGATGACTGGCTTCTGAAGCCAGGTGGGAAGAGACATGCAGCTTCCCTCCTGGTTCTCCTGGAACTTTCTTTCCCTGGATGCTTTTTTCTTGGACCCAGCCCCATGCTATGAGAAGTCTGAGTTCCACAGAGATGCCACATGTCAGTGCTTTGGGGATGGCCCCAGCTGAGCCCATGTGTCAGATGTGTGAGTGAGGAAGCCTCCAGATGATTTCAGCCCCCAGCTTTTTGAGTCACCAGCAGCCATTTGCCTCTTCCCAGCTGAGGCCCCAAACAATGCAGAGCAGAAACACAAGCCACCCTGCTGTGCCCTGTCCGAATTTCTGAGCCATCATCAGTGAACATCAATAAAATGGTTGTTGCTTTAGGTCACTATTTTTGCAGATAACTGGCACATAAGAAATAACAGAGGACGAGGAAGGTGAGTACATAACAAAAATAAAGATGGCTTAATATATTCCAGCCAAATGATTTGAAAGAGGGAAAGATACTCAAAATCCATTGTCATATCCTGAATGGTAGATTCAGTGACTTAGATGAAGCCATAGAAGGTGGATTTATTTGCTCTGCAGCTCACACAAGGTTTAGCAGGATAGAAAAATGTAGGATTATGGAACCAGCTCAATAAGTTCTCGACAGACTGATATGATGAACCAAATCTCACAAGATGAAATATAACAGAGAATAATGTAAAATTCCTCATCTCCGTTAAAAAATAAATAACCTGAACAATGTGGTATGAGGAAGATGCCACTTAGTACTGGCAAAAAGATAAAAGGTTTGTATGTTGAGAATAAGCTTCATATGAACCAAGAGCACAAGGAGGTTGCCTTGAAAAATAAAGTGCTATGAGGCCATATTAATAGGAAGGCAGTAGCCAAATAAAGAATCAGATGGGGCACCAGATGGTCCTCCTCTGCTTTCTGGAAGCTGGGAGTTTATTCTGGCCATTTCTTGTCAAGACCAACTGCAGCATACACCATGGTAGAGACAGCACTTGTGGAAACATGTCTCATGGGGAGTAGATGAAGAATCTGGGGCGTATACTTGGAAAAGAGAAGGTACATGGGTTTCTTAACAACTATCTTCAATTTTATGGAGCCAAGTAAAGTGGCAGAGGATGAGAATCCTTCAGTAGAGCCCCAAGGATAGGACCATGAACATTATGGGCAGAAAGTCCAGAAAGCTACATTGTATCAACATAAAGAAGAACTTTACATAGCCAAAGTCATCCAGAGCTCCAACTAAGTGCCAAGAGTGGTAGTGAATATCTCAAAGTAAAAACCCACTTGGTAGGAATGGCGTAGAGGGGATTTAAAAAAAGCCAAATAATTTTAACAGTCATTTAACTATTGAGGTTCCCTGATTCTTTTGGTGATCATTTATCATTCAACTTGTTTGAATAAAATGTCATTTATTCACTCATCTGTCCATTTATTCAACAATGATTAAATGCCCATGAGCCAGGTACTGTGTCAGGCCGTGTAGGGGATGGATGGATGAATGACTAAACTTCCAACCCTACTCTCCAAAATCTCCTGGTTTGGTAAATGGCTTGAGGCAAATACGGCAGTTAAAAGTTGAAAAGAAAATCTGCAAAGAAGGAGAGCCAAACTGCTTTTAGTAACATGTAGAGTGCAGTGCAATGATCTCGAAATTTTTCACGGCTGCATTTTAATGGTCTGCTGAGATAGACACTGATCAACGATATAAATATGAAATCTCACATCACTATGTTATTTGCATCAGCTTCAGGCTTGATGTTTGGGTTCTGTTTGAGAAATATATGAAATCTATGTTGACATTCTGTTTTAAGAAGTCCTCATTCAGAGTTCCCAATTCCCAAATTTGCAGATTTTGATCCCTAGAACAACAGACCTTAGCAATAGGAGGTGGTGATGAATTGGAAAGGCTATTTATTGTGGATAAGGAGACACAAATAGCCTCCAGGGTATTCAAACCAAACACAAAGATCACAACATTTATGACCACACTAACGTGCCATTAATTGTAACCATCGCCTTATGGCAATTATATTGGTTTGCACAGGGGAACGCTCAAGCATCATATAAATTTAAGAAATGTATTTAAGGTTGGTTTAGTTTTGAACATATTGTCTGCTTTCTTATGGCTACAATGAAATCTCATTTTCTCTGCTCCCAAGTGCAGACTATGGAGAGATTTGACAGTTGACATCAGGGTTCTTCCTTGGCCAGTTGTCAGAGGTTCCTCTCCCCTGGAGGCAGCATGCATTATGGAAGTGACACATATGTGCTGCTCTTCATCTCATGGCAGCCAAGGCAGGCAGAACTGCGAGTCAGCAGCCTGGGCTTTTCGGTACAACCAGCTGCTGCACACATAGCATCTCAACTCTTCATCTGAAGGGAGGACAAAGAATGGCAGAGAGGAATCTGGGGCCATCTTGGCTTTTGGTTCAGGGATTTTAGTGGTTAGCTGGCTCTGCTCCTCACCCACACTTGGAATAATATATGAAACGTTGCTGAAAGGTGACCATGCAGACCACAGGGAGATCACTAATTTGAGGAGACTCAGAATTCTTTCTATGAACAAGTTCTCTCTATATTGAATATGTTTGGAATCCCTGTAACAGCTCACCAGTCAGTCAGAGCCCTGCCCTCCAGTCTTTAGAATATATGGGAAGTAGCGTGTTTGTCCACTCCCCCACCTCCAGTCTTCTCCATCCAGGCTAAACACCCCTAGTCTCTTTTTATCATCTTTTACAAGACCTGATTTCTACTTTCTCATTCTCCCCGTTACCCACTTAAACACTTCCTAATTGCTAACATGCTTCTTCATGTGGTTTCTGAACTTAGCTATAATACTGCAGCTGAATTTAACCTCTTAAGGGAACTGTGCAGCTACAACCTCTTTACATTGGGCACATCCTTTCTAGATGTGACATACTTATCTTCAGTGTCTCCTTTCCATGCCCACTTAAGACCAAGACTAGGTCCCTAACAAGTCCTAGGCAGACACACAGGTAAAGACTTTTCTCCCTGTAGACATAGATCCATTGTCATCATAAAATTTTATTGTCTAAGTTACTATTTTTCTTTTTTTTAAGTTTATTTCTTTTGAGAGATAGAGAGAGAAAGAGAGAGAGAGAGAGAGAGAGAGAGGGGAGGGGTAGAAAGAGAGGGGGAGAGATAATCCCAAGCAGGCTCTATACTCAGCACAGAGGCCTTGAACTCACGAACCCAGGGCTTGAACTCATGAACTGTAAGATCATGACCCAAGCTGAATTCAAGAGTTGGACACTCAAACAATTGAGCCACCCAGGTGCCCCTAAGTCATTATTTTTGTATCTTCTTCTTAGGGGTCTCATTTACACATTAACCATTATTAACTAAGTACCAATTCTGTGCCCAGGAGAATGCTACACTTTCTTTGGAGAAACCAGTTTACATCGAGGCATGGCACTTCTCCCCCTCCAAGGGGAAATGGGCTGTGTTTGATAGGAGGGAAATCACATTGCTCTACAGGCAGCCCACTTCTCAAAGTGTTCACAAGCCTCCATATGAAGCCTCTGCTTCTGAGACTGCCATGGACCCCTATAAGCTTTTGCCAAACTGCAGTTTCCATTACCACCCCTTCTCCGCTGTCTGAAAATGGGGATGTTTGCCCATCTCTAGCCTTCCGACTCTCAACATGTAAGTTCTCATAAACTCTGGGATGTGGTTTCCCCTAAGTCTAGGGATCGGGACCCACTTGAAAGGTTAGATGATCTTGCCAAACTACCGTGCATCGTTCTCAGTTCTTAAGGGAGAATATGGAAACAAATGGGGCTGGGAGACTGTTCCCTCTGACAGCTGATAACTTCACCCCATCTGCTTCAGTCCTGGGGTCTGCTTCCTTTCTGCCTCTCCTCTGAACAGAAGGAAAAGTTGTTTCTGGTGCCTTTGGTTTCAGCTTTTTCTAACACATGATCCTCTTTGATGATTTTATTGGGTGTATCCTGGCTCCTGTATTTTGTACATGTTTCTTTTATCAGAGAACATGGTGAACAGCGGCGAGGATTTCTTTGGACACTGATTCTCTCCTTTTCTTGCTCAAAGTAATCATATATGACTGTGTTCTTGGAATTCAGTTTCCTGTTAGATCCCTCCCCTATAATGAGCCACATTCCCATTGATAGTCTGTACCCAGAAGGCTATCATGTATTTTCTTTTTTTCTTTTCTTTAAGTTTATTTGTTTATTTTGAGAGGGGGGCAGGGAGAGAGAGAGAAAGAGAGAGAGAGAGAGAGACAGAGAAAGTACAAGTCAGGGAGGGTGAGAGGAGTGGCAGGGGAGAGAGAAGATCCCAAGTAGGCTCTGCACTGTCAGCACAGAGCCTGATGTGGGTCTCAAACCCACAAACCATGAGATCATGATCTGAGCTGAAGTCTAATGCTTAACCGACGGAGCCACCCAGGTGCCCCTGTATTTTATTTTATTTTTAAAAACTTTAATTCCAGTGTAGTTAACATACGGTGTTATATTCATTTCAGGTGTACAGTACAGTGATTCAACAATTCCATATCACTCAGGGCTCATCAAGTGTCCTCTTAATCCTCATCACCTATTTTACCCAACCTCCACCCACCTATCATATCATAACCACCAGTTCCAGTTTCTTCTCTATAGTTAAGAGTCTGTTTCTTGGTGTGTCCTTTTTTTTTTCCTTTGTTAATTTGTTTTGTTTCTTAAATTCCACATATGAGTAAAATCATATGGTATTCGTCTTGCTCTGACTGGCTTGTTTTGCTTCACATTATCTTTTCTAGCTCCATCCATGCTGTTGCAAATGGCAACATTTCATTCTTTTTTATGACTGAATAATATCCATTGTATATATACCACTTCTTCTTTATCCATTCATCTATTGGTGGACACTTGGGATCCTTCCATAATCTGGCTATTGTAGATAATACTGCAATAACCATAGGGATGCAAATATCCCTTTAAACTAGTTTTTGTATTCTTTGGGTAAATACACAGTCGTGTGATTACTGGATTACAGGGTAGTTCTATTTTTTAATTTTTTGAGGAATTTCTAAACTGTCTTCCACAGTGGATGTACCAGTTTGCATTCCCACCAACAGTGCACAAGGATTCCTTTTTCCCCAAATCCTTGCCAATACTTGTTGTTTCTCAAGTTTTTGATTTTAGCTATTCTGACAGGTGTTAGGTGATATCACATTGTGGTTTTGATTTGCATTTCCATGATGATGAGTGATGTTGAGCATCTTTTTATGTGTCAGTTGGCCATCTGGATGACTTCTTCGGAGAAATGTCTGTTCATGTCTTCCAGAATTTTTTAATTGTATTACTTGTTTTATTTCATATTGAGTTGTATAAGTTCTTTATACATCACATATTTTATTGAAATCTTTGAAATCCACTTTTCTAAATTCCAATGTTTATGCCTAACTGATGAATATTTAATTTCCTTGCTCCTCTGGACTCCTTGATGATACTTTCAGTTAATTCCAAGCTCTCTCTCATATCTTCATTCCCAATAAGATTTGAATAATTCTTTTTGATTTAAAATGTATGTATTTATGTTGAGAGAGAGCACACATGAGTGGATTATGGACAGAGAGAGGGGGAGGGAGAATCCCAAGCAGGCTCTGTGCTGTCAGTACAGAGCCCAACATGGGCTCAAACACAGGAACCATGAGATTATGACCTGAGCCGAAACCAAGAGTCAGACTCTCAACCAACTGAGCCACCCAGGTGCCCCAAAATTAAAATAATTCCTAAATAGATTGTATCTTCTGAACCAGGGAATTATCAGCTAAGAAAATCTAGAATTTATCAGACCCTTTTCCCCATTGCAGTGATAATAATGGGTTAAGTAATTTAATTATAACAATCTGTTGGTGCAGATACAATTACTCCCATTTTACAGATAAGGAAGTGAAGTTAGCAAGGATAAGTTACTTGCATGAACTTGGGCAGGTTATTTGAGACCTAGTTACCAAACCTCATCTTGTTTCTAGGATTAACCACATTTCTCAGCCTTCCTTCAAGTTCAATCCATGGAAGATGCATGGAAGCAATGCACACCATTCTAGGTCTGACCCATTAACAAATCCCCCCTCACTCAATCCCCCATGCCCTTTCTTCTAACACTGGTGTGATGCAGATGCAGGCTGTTCCTGGAAGCCAAATGTGGAATGTGGCAGACTTATGAGGATAAGGAAGTTAGGTTACTGAAGCTGTTTTTGAAAAAGAGCCTCCCATTAATGAGGAACACCCTTTTGAACTTAACAGAAGTAAGAATGAATTTTTCATAAGCCATTGAGATTTGATATTTTATCTGCTACTGTCACCAATGTTACCCTAATTAAAGCAGTAAGAGCAATTAAAACTGTCTGGAATGAATATCCACGTTTAGTTACTTAACCTCCAATGCTCAGGTTCTCTATAAAGCAAGGATGATAGTAGTATCCACCTCATAGGGTTGTTGCGGGTAGCATGTGAGATGATGCTGGTAAAGGCATAACAGAGGGCCCACCATCCACTATCCACTCAATAAACACACTGTGGGGACTAGTATTATCGCCACAGTGTACTTCCATGAAACTATATCAGCTAAACTACTTTGTGATCTCTTTACAGTGATGTTATCTGTGCCATTCTCCTGGCCAAGTGGTCTACATCATAATCCCTGCCAATTCTTTCTAATTCATTCTTTTTCCTACAGCTAGATGCTCTTCTCTGTGATTCCATCCTTTGGTTAGTACAGTCCTATATAGAAGCATGAGCATTTTGTATTGATTACTAGGTGTGTCATCTGTTTATCTGAAGATAAAGTATATCCCTCCTTCTTTGTCATCATCAAAGCTCATGTTACCAAATATAATGTTATATTATCTTGGAGAAAAAATGTGACTCAAATTTTTAAGCAACTTTATTCCAATTTTTAAAACAATCTGAGATATTCTTTTTAAGGTCTGAGATATCCTTTTAAAAGCTGTGTATCTCAAACTTTAATCTGTAAATTTGTCACCCAGGCACCGTGTCAGGATGCCGATTCTAACTCTGTGGAACTGGGGTGGAGAGAGATTCTTCAGAAGTAGCCAGCTCCCAGTGATGCTGATGCTGACACTGCTGAACCAGGGCCACACTTGAAGTAGCAAGACATCAGAATTTGATAAAACTATTCATTAGCCACCTATTAGGTTGCATTGCATTTAATTCATCCCAGGTGATAAACTTATTCTATGAGAAAACCACGGAAAGAGAAAACTAAGCTATTCAGGAAAGAAGAAGAGAAATTAATAGGCCTTTTAGGACCACAATAAGAAGTCAATGCAGAAAATATAAACCGATTTTCAAGATTTAAAGAGAAACAACCTCATGGTCTTTAAATATATTGCATTAGGAAATAGGGAAATATATTAAGAATGAAAAGGGCAAGAGAAAATGTTGTCTTTTATTATAGTAGCAGATCTCAAATTCTCAAATTTAGCAACATCAGAATTTCTTAAGGCTTATTAAAACACACACTGATTATTCGGTGGTCTGAGACTGCCTGATAATTTGCATTTCTAACAAGTTCCCAGATAATGCTGGTGCTGATGCTGCTGGTCAGGGGACCTCACTTGGAGGATATCTGCACGAAGGGATGGGGAAAATTGCTGACAGATGACCCCACAAAGTCAGTGGATTCTATTTTTGCCTACATGCAATGAAACCTTGGTATTGAAGGAAGGAAAATGAGGCAAAAATAAGAGAAACAGTTAAAATCCATTCCAGGCCCTGACAACTTGAACTACAAATACTTAAGAACATGTCCAGAGTAATTTCAGGCTCATCGGCTATCATTTTGAAGACTTTTTTTTGAAGGGTAAACGATTTGACCAAAACAGGAATGGAATAACTGGAATAACTTAGTTTGTGTGTGTGTGTGTGTGTGTGTGTGTGTGTGCTTCTAATGGAAAAAGGAATGTCCCTGGACAACCCTGGACTTCTAAGTTTAACTTCTCTACATAGGAAGTTAAAGGGAAAAGACAGAGGAAATAATCACAAAATCTATTGTCAAGCACCTTGGAAAAAAACAGGGCACTGAGTAATAACAAGGAAAGCTTTCCAAAGAAAACTTTTTTTTTTCATACGGTTTTAGATTTGGAAAGGATCTTAGAATCACATGACCCAAGCAGCTTACTTCAAAGATAAGAAAACTGAGAGCCTTTGAGAGAGCCTTTGAGTCCAAGGTCATACAGCTAGTTAGCAGCAGATAAAGAGGTGGATCCCAGTCCTTCCTGAAGCAGTTATGGGTTCTGCTGCCCTTAACCTGTGGGCTCCGTTGTACCTAGTTCTTGATCCAGTCTGATGAGGGAATGCAGCATATTGGGAGCCCCAACCTGCATCATGGCCAAGTTCAAATGGAGTGCAGTGTGCTAAGTCCTGTTCCCAAAATTTGTCCTATATGCCACACGGCCATTCAGACTCTTCTAGTCATATGGGACAGAGGGGCAGAAAGGGAGCTGGCTGGCTGGCCAGGAGAAGCACTGCATCTAACTGCCCTGCTTTTAATAGGACTGCTTGTACTGTCTATAAAATTGACTCCTCATCACCTGAAGGAATAATAATCTAGAGTATGCAGTCATCCAGCTGGCACTAGTAAGTACGTATGTATAGAGGCATTGCATTGGACACCATGAAGCATCAAAGAGAAAAGGTCTCCTTATCCCCAAATGCTTAGTGGGTCCACAGCTACGCCACCAAAGGAACATCATCTCCAAACCCATAGAACAGGGAATTTAGGACAGTCTTAGGCACTCAGGGTACAAGGCAAGGGAAGTTAGAGGTGTTCAAGTGTAAAATCTCCAGGTTACAGGTGAGGAAATCACAGGGCAGAGAGGAGAGGTGGCTTGCATAAGATAACAGCTCCTCGGCAGAGAGCTTGGACTAAACTTTGAAGTCCTGCCTCTTGATTCAGAGTTCTTTCTATTTTACTGCATTGCTGTCAAGACAGATCTTCTTAATATCAATCAAAGGCTGTCCTATTATTGTCAAACTTAGGGAAGGAGAAGGTTGTGGATTTGTGTTTAGATCACTCTCCTCTATGAATAAAAGGGATTCTCTAGAGCAAGCAGTTTCCCAACCTCAGCTGCACTGTGGCATCATCCGGGGGAGTCTAATCCAACACTCATGCCCAGTATCCACCCCAGAGGTTTGAATTCGATTAGGTACAGTATGAGTATTGGGGGCTTTAAAAGATTCCAGGTGATTTGAATATACAGTCAAAGTTGAGAGAATCATTGCTCCATAGGAATTACCCTGAGCCCATTTTGACCTGAAAGAGGCAAGGAGCTTCAGATATAGTGGTGATGTGGTGTCTTACAAAGAGAATGCAGATTCTAATGAAGGGATGAGATCCAGGATATCTGGGTTCCACTCCTGAAAGAGATTGCCAGAATGAGAGCCCTCCTTCGAGTCCTCATGAAACACGAGTTTCACCTCATGTCTTTTTTGACAACATCTACTACTATCGTTACTAGATGTTCAAATCCAGCTGTGGCGCAAAGCCCCTTTCCTTGGTTCCTGTTTGTGTGGCTGATAAAGTCTCTAAGCTCCCAAAGGAATTAGTTATACTACAGGGAATGAGGACGGGAGAGAGAGAGTGCATAGAATAGAAATAGTCTGGCTTCCAAAGTACAATACTCAGAGTCTACCAGAGCTAGCCTGCTCCCTGAGACTTACAAATGTCTTGCCATTCTAGCTGTGAATCTAGGAAGCAGGCTTTTTCCAGGGAAGCCCCCCTTCGACCTCTCCTCATGCTTTGCCTCTCCTTCCCACCTGAGATGAGGCTGTACCTGTGGCTGTCTGACAGAGCTTTCTGTGATGATGGAAATATCCTGAATCCGCTCTGTCCAATGCAGCAAGCAGTCACTAGTCAATGTCAGCCATGGGAGGCTACTGAGCACTTCAAATGTGGCTGGTACAACTGAGGAACTGAATTTTTAGTGTATTTCATTTTAAGTAGTTTATTTTTTTTTTATTTTTAAATGCTTATTTATTTTGAGAGACAGAGGGAGAGAGAGAGAGAGCACATGTGCAGGGGAGGGGCAGAGAGAGAGAGAAGGAGAGAGAAAATCCCAAGCAGGCTCTGTGCTTTCAGCATCAAGTCCGACGTGGGGCTCAATCTTACCGTGAGATAATGACCTGGACCCAAATGAAGTAGTTTAAATGTAAATAGTCACATGTGCCCAGTGGCCAGCATGTTAGATGGCATAAAGGAACACATTCCACTGTGCAGTATCTTACAGGGTCATTCATGCAAAAATAAGTTCTCAGTACTGAAATGTAAAAAAAAAAAAAAAAAAATAGTGCTCTTTTGTGGAGTTGTATCAGAAAGATGGGGCTGCAAAATACAGTCTATGACTTCAACATAAGCTACAGGCACAGCCATCTCCCAGGTAAAAGTTAGAATGCTTCACTAGTTTCTTATTGACAAAAACCTCTTACAAATCAACACTTTAACTGGACTGGGGGAAAAGTCAAGTAAAAATGTTGCAACAACCATCTTTTATCAACAGTTTCCAGGTCTTCCTGATTTCTCTTGTATCAAATTACTCTGACCATCACATTCCTGTTACATTAGCAATTCCTGGTTCCATAAACACTAGAAATAGACATTCGGGATCCCCGAAACCAAACAAAGCAAAACATCACAGATTTGTTTTTAGTAACTTAACCTTTTGAACCTCCTGTAGTTTTCATTCAAACGGCATCTTTCAGATCATCTGAAAGACAAGTTTAGCAGTGTTTAATTCAGAGTTAAAAAGTAAAGGATTAATTAAAATCTGCAATTAACATCTGAGCTCATTAAGCCCCTAACAGTGGTTTTGGACTTAATTGACTTGTCCCTACTACTCTATTCCCCTCTCTATACCTTACCTTCTCTCAGTCTGGACCCCAGGACACTGTGCAGAAGTGGGTGAAGCATGGCCTCTGGCCTCAGACTGCCCGAGTAGGATACTCACTTCACCAGTAACTGTGTGACCTCGGCTAAGCTACTGAGTTCTCTGGTCGCATTTTGTTCTCATGGTAAACAGGGCTAATAATCTCATTTGTAGAGTTGTTTGAAAAACAGGTGGGTTAATGCCTATAAAACACTTAAAAATATGCCTAGTACATATTTATTTCTTACTATATTTAAGCTATTGCTACTAGCAATATTAAATTGTTAGTCAAAAGCCCTAACTTCAAGACCCTCTTCTGCAACCCACTAGTTATGCAACTTTAGTCTATTTTATGTCACTTCTCTGACCTTCAGTTAGTATCTATTGAAAAATGTGAATACAATCATTGTTGCCTTAGTATTGTGGTAAATATCAAGTGAAAAAGCATTTATGAAAGTGACATTAGACAGGAAGTATGAGTAAGTTCCCAAAGGTAAAAGGTAATGCTCCTAATATCCCCAAGGAAATGGTAGCTCAGCTTTCCAAAAGCTTCAGGAGGGTGTCAAGGTATCAAGGTCCACAGTCTGGCCCTCAGGTTTACAGACTCAGAAATCTGAGTGGTCAGTGCACCAGAGCAGATCCATCACAGGGGGCCAACTAACTGTAGTCAAGCTTAACACACTGAAGAATACAAGCAGAACAAGAATTTGCTCATTTTTCATTGTAAACACAAGCACCTTCTCAGACAAAAGAGGTCACTTCAGAACATTCCTGCTTTGCCTCCACACAGTGAATAAAGCCAGATCAGACTGAGAGCCGTTTGAAGATCACATACTCAAGACAGTGGGGTTTTGGGGATGTAGAAGGTGACCCCAATGTGTCCCTCCGCAACAGGATGCTAAGCAGGTGATCAGGTTGGTTCCTTCCTTAGACATGAACACTCTCCTTCCCACTCCGTGCTAAAAGAAACACTGCCAAACATCTTGCCTCTGAGACTCCCTCCCTCTTCTATGTTTCTGGAGCCTCGCACTGATGATGCTTACCAACATAATGCTTTTGGAGACACATAAATGCCCATTTATATTTTTCTGGTCTTGATGACCAGGAAGTCATTTGGTCCCTTTTCACTTATCCCCACCCTCATCCATTATATGTTGATGTCATCTTGTGATCCAAGTATGTTATTGTTCCTATGTAACTGGTGTTTTAAGGTTTTAGTTACCTAATGAAAGAATTTGAAACCATTTAGCTTCTGAGTTGTGCCTGTTTTCTTTGTGTTTTGGCTGTCTTCTCTTTGATCCCCTAGATCTACCCTCCATCCTTCTCCACCCTTTTTCCTGCCTCAGAAGGCAATGTATATGGATCATCAATGGACTCCCCTATTCTTGGCTTCCAGTTGGGTTTAGTCAGGAAAGAGCCTTGGCAGAAGATAAAAAGGCAGGGAGGAGAGTATGCTCAGGTTATTTATTCTCCTCGGCTGGATTGCTGAGATATTGCCTTGAGCTATTTCTTTTGCTAAGCAAATGCCACTGCTCTTCTCCAGAAGGTTTCCTCTATAAGAGTCTTAAGAATTGGGAAACACCCCTCCCTCCCCTTTTCTCCTCAGCCTTAGTCATGGTGGCTGTTCCACTGCTATTAACCCCAGGTTACCGCAATATTCCTTGTCCTTCCCCACATTTTCACAGAGTCCCTTTGTAAATAAACCTTCTTTGAAATTTCCTAATTTGAATGAGCCATCTGTTCTTTGTTGGTACCCTGAATGAAACACATTGTTTTGGTTTTTCGTGTTTGTGATTTTCCATGTAGGTGTATGGAATGTTAACATTTTGAGAGGTGAGTGAAATGACCTTCCGTGGCAAAAACACATCAGTGGCATGGGACGAGTGGATTGTGGGTTCCCTGGCCCAGACCTTGATGGCATCATCCACCTCCCAGAAACCCTACCCACAGCCCTGTGCCTTTCTGCATGCCCCAAGCAGAAGCTGTTTAGGGAGTGGGTGGGTGGCAGGGTTGGCCACGCAGAGGAGAGGCTAATTGGTGTGCATGACCCCTCCACCATCCAGGAAAGAACCAGTCAGGTGCACCGCCACAGCAGCAGTAGAATTCACATCCAGTGAGTTGGCATCAACTAGAGACTCATGATTTCTAGAGCCAGAAAGTTTATTAGAGGCTCCAACCCTTCATTTCCCATGTGAGGAAACAAGCCCAGTTCTGTCAAGCCATTGAGCTAAGATGTTTCAGAGAACCTGGCCAGGAACTCTGCTTCTTCACTTCCAGTCCAGTGACTTCCAGGAAAAGGCAGCTGCTTCTTAAAATTTAAGGAGTTTTTAAACATTTAAGACATTTTATTTGCTTAATGCAGAAGTTGTATCAGCTTGCTTCCCACTTAAATTCCATTAAAACTCATCAAATAATTTTTTTACATATGCCTGTTATACATGCACATGTGTGTACATACATGTACGTATGTCTATCTGTATATGTGTGCATACATATTATATATGTGCGTATATTTCCTTTTCAGCCTTATTCTTGGTTCTCATTAGTTTAGCTTGCTTACTCTAGCCCCGGGCATGTGCTTCTTTTCATGGCTGGTTTAGCATTAACATTTTGGGAATTGTGACAGGCTCTTTCAAACTATGAGGAGAGAGCTGGGTACTTGATAGAAAAATAACCTATCAAATCACATTTTTCCTGATGTGAGTTAACTCACACAAAAAAAGTAAAAAGACTCATTTCTTAAATTTGCTATCTGAGGGTGAAAAGGAACTTCAGGCAATGCCAGAACATTGAAATTCAGGCAAAATAGGGAGGGTTGGGTTTAACAAAGCCTTGTCATCCGTACTTTGACTTTTTATTCAAATTCTGTATGGAGTGATTTTTATAAATTTTAAATGTCATTTTGTCACTTGAGAATGTCAAAAGCAAACATCTTCCATTTTGTTATAATTTTCCTATTTGGACAAAATCAAGCTTAAAAGGCCAGATTGAGTCTACAAAAGTGTATTATACGTCACAACCAAGGTCTTCAGCTCAATTCAAATCCAGTGACCTCGGGATCCAACCCTCAGGAGTCAAGGAGTCATTTCCTCATTGGTGACCTGGAAGACACAGCACTGCCACCCGCACGAAGGAGTTGACTGGCTCTCGCTTCAAGCGACAGAAATAGCTCTTAAGAAAAAAAGGCAGGAGGCGAACATACTGGAAGAATGGGAGGCTCTGGGAGCAGGGGGCCACTGAAGTAGTCAACTTGAAGGATGGGAACTCAGGTGGCTGGTGAAGTCCACAAAGCAGAAGGCATCAGGAGCACCTCTCAACAGAAACTGTCTAGCAGGCTGCCACGGCCATTTGTTGCCTTCATATTTCCTACCCCCCCCCCCCCCCCGCTTTGTTATGTGACGTTAGCTTTATTTCAAGAAATTCTAATTGACTCAGACCAAGGCCACATGCATGCTTAAGGCTCTGCCTTCAGGGACAGGGAAATTCTCATACCTTCTCTCAGCAATAGAGAACTTCCCCTGAATAGGCAGGGTGGTTGGGTGCTGAATGGCCAAAAAAACCCCTCAAAACATAGCTGAAATAACATCTACTCTATTTCCTAAGGAGCAACCACTAGGTTCAGGGTTTTCCACTGAAGGCACACGAGAGAAAATGGTCAGTCTGTCAGCTCTGCTATGCATCGGCCATGTCTCCATCAACAGATCATTTCACCATTTCACTGGGCTGATCCCAGGTTCGTCCTCTGTAGATGGAACTGACACACAGCGCCCACTTCTGGGTTGGTGAGAGGATTAAACGAGGTAATGCCCATCTGTTCTTGGCATAGGGTTTAGTCTCATCCTTGTAGCTCTTTCCATTAACATGAGTTTCCAAAGTGGGGTAGATCCCAAGCTTTGAATCTCCTACAGTAGCCTTTCCCCGAATCACATGACCACTTCCTTGACTTGTCAGTTAAAAATGTCAGAGTTGTTACGCTGTGTAAACGTGGTCACAGACAGCACCCATGAACACTGGAAGCAGCTTAGCTCCTGTTCATTTGCTCCCTTGCTGTGCTACCCAGATCACTCCCCAGTGGATGACTTAGGCCTGACCTTACCACAGTTATGGTCCAGAATCGGTAGTACATGTTTGGCTGCACTGATCTGCAACGGAAAGTTGAAATGTAATCAGTGTATATAACGGAATTTTTTTACTGACCCTTCATTTCTAGAAAAGTTCTTATCTTTGGGTTGAATATTAGTATCGGTTTGAGGTTTGGGGAGGACTGCTACAGGATGGTTTGGTTATTCTCTGCTGTTGTGATATGTGTAGGGAGGAAAGCTCAAGTGTCTGACTGAATGAGATGTGTGACTATGGCACCAGAAGAAGGAGAACATCAGGTACCTGGGTAGCTCAGTCAGTTAAGCATCTGACTCTTGATCTTGGCTCAGATCATGATCTCACAGTGTGAGATTGAGCCCCACGTTGAGCTCTTTGCTGACAGCACAGAGCCTGCTTGGGATTCTCTTTCTCCCCCTCTCTCTGTCCTTCCCGTGCTTCCATGCATCGTCTCTTTCTCTCTCAAAGTAAATAAATGAATATTTTAAAAATGCCTTCAGAACTTAAAAGAAGAAGAGGAAGAAGAAGAAGAATATCAAAAAATCACCCACAACAGGGTGTGCTCAGTAAGCTAGTGAGTGAAGGGCAGAGGCCACAAGTGAAGACATCAGTTTATAACAATACCCCGAGCTTTTATCAATGTTTCCAGGATGATTTCCAGCAGCTTATTCCTGTTGATAAACACTGGCATCTTGGTTCATATAAAGAAAATAAAACATAAAAAAAAAAAAAAAAGAAAAGCAAACCTGACCTTGATGTGCATTTTTCCTACTTCCCTCCCAGAGCAGCCGTTGTTGGGCTGGGATCTCAAGGCCTTATTCAGTGTGGAGAATGGCTTTGGCAGAGACATCAAGGTGCCCAGCTGACTCAGTCAGGAGAGAACGTGATGCTTGATCTCCAGATCATGAGTTCAAGCCCTGTGTTGGGTGTAGAGATTACTTAAACAAACAAACGTTATACAATAAATAAAAAATAAATTTAAAAGTTAAAAAAAAAAAAAGATTGATCCAGAGACAGCATCCAGGACAAAGCTGTGATTGAAAGCCAACTGAACTGTCCAGAAGAAGCATCAGTCTGAAGTGGATGTTAAAGGCAGGTCCAGGTACAAAGCTACAGGACACAAAGCAGATCCAAAGCATGAGCAAAGGTTGTAATGGGGACAGGAGGTAGCTTCTGGAAGGACCTCCTGAGCCATCGGAGCACAGCAACAAGGAGGTTTTATGGAATGCTTAACATGGGGCTGGAAGACACCTGCTGTCTCAGAGACAGAGGGTCTCACTCTAAAGAGTCTCTCTCTGCCCGGCAATTTGTCTTTCCCACAGCTAAACTTGAAAACCTACTTACTTGAAAGCCAAACTAAAAACAAAAGCACAGGCATACCTGGGTGGCTCAGTTGGTTGAGAGTCCAGCTTCAGCTTAGGTCATGAACTTGTGGTTCATGGATTTGAGCTCTGTGCTGACACCTTGGAGCCTGGAGCCTGCTTGGGATTCTGTGTCTCCCTCTCTCCCTGGCCCTCCCCTGCTCATGCTCTGTCTCTCTCGCTCTCAAAAATTAATAAACATTAAAAAAAAGATTTAAATGCTGATATTTAACAATGATTAAAACTTCCATCTTGGGGCATCTGGGTGGCTCAGTCTGTTAAGCATCCAGCTTTGTCTCAGGTCATGATCCTATGGTTCGTGAGTCTGAGTCCCCCATGGGCTCTGTGCTGACAGCTCAGAGCCTGGAGCCTGCTTCAGATTCTGTGCCTCCTTCTCTCTCTGCCCCTTCCCACCTACACTCTGTCTCTCTGTCTCTCTCTCTCTCTAAAATGAATAAACATTAAAAAAAAGTAAAAAATAATGAAAACATATGCATAATGTCGAGTGTTCTCTCATTATATTTGTTTCCAAAGGTTTCAGGTAGCATCTTGAATGTAAGGGCAGCATAAAGTCAGACTCCAATGGCACTCTTCAGGTGTCTGAGCTTGTCTTCTTCAGCTCCTTTGCACTGAAAATTCTATGACCTTCTTGCATTGGGTCAGGCCAGGCTCACCTGAACTGCAGTTGCCATGAAGTCTGGCTTTAACTCTTAAAAACCCAGGGATTCTTCAGCGGCAAGAGGCATCTAAATCTGTGGAAGTTTTATCAAATAGACTTTCCCACCACTATGCACAGTGGAGAATTGCAGTGGACGTTAGGCACTCCTTGAGGGACAGCATCTTATCCTGTGGGCACTTGGGGCATAAAAATGGATGCAGGCATGGCCTTCACCAGTTACATTCCTGACTTCATGTTTCCTTGACCTTATCTACCCTCCAGTCACATGCCCAAATGGAACACTTACACATCTGCTGACCCTGAGACCTTGGTGAGCTTCACACACTTATGCATGTATACACTCAGGCATCTGGTGTTTAAAACTGACCACAATCTGCCATCTTGCATTTTCTTCTTTTTCCCTTTTTATGCATATTTGTTATGCAGCCACCATATTTATTTCACTTACAACACAGATAAACAAAGATTCTATCAGTTTGAAAAATTTTTCCCCTCTACAATTACACATTTTGGAAGAGGATAAACAATAAGGGATTATTTCAAGCTGAGCTGCCCAAAGGGTAAGACCTGGATGTGTTAAAACAGCATGAGGCGTCTGTCTCTGTCTCTCAGGAGGCTGGTTCTGGTACTGAAAGGCAGCCAGCTGGATTTATGTCCCATCTCCACTACAGACCGGCTTCTACAAGTTACGAAACCTCTCAAGGCCTCAGTTTCTGCCTCTATACAATGGAGACAACGACAGTGTCTATTGATGAGTGTAGGAAAGATTAAAGGTGTCTGTGTCTGTAAACACTCAGAAGGGGGTATGGCATAGAGTAAGTACTGGCTGTGGGGGTGGTGACAGTGATTATGCTCCATTTGGCACAAGAACTTTTCTGTGTTCCAGGAGCCATGAGTTACAAAATCAAACAGGCGTGGGATAAAAGGAATGTTTTCCCTAACACCAAGAAGGACCTCATGATGCCTTTCTAGCTTGAAGACCTGTCCTGCCAGCGGACCAGTGCATGCCAGAGAGTTTAAAACAAATACTGACAGTTCTTAGGGCTCTGCATAGTGACTATTGAACAACACTCTGAACTTCTTAGGGACAGTGTTGAGTATCAGCGCCTCTTCCTCACTTACGTGCTGACATCTTTCCTGAGATGTTGAGCCCCCTTACTGAACAGACCGGCAAGTAATCACCAAGCATTCTTTCAGGAACCTGTGTTTATTAATGCACCTTCAGCTCCAGTTCAGAATGTTTTTAATCTTGTAAATCAGTAACCAACCAAGGTGATTGCTGCTGATTTTAAATACTTCATGTTGTTTTTAATGGGTTTTACAGAGCTGGGATCTGATGAGCATACATGTAATAAAAACACATCCTCCTATCATTTTTTTTTTCTTAAACACATTTTCCTTGTACGATTTGGCAAAAAGACAGATACTTATAGAGTAAGTTCTTTTGCTGTTTATATTTCTCCTGGCAGAGCTCCAAAGAGCATTTAGCAGCGTATTAATCAGCCAGAATGTGAGCTCAACAGACCACTGCATTTTCCTACCGCACCCGAGAACCCGGTTGAATACTCAGCACTCTCCTTAAGCCGGGAATGTATTTTCAATGTATATTGGATTCACGGATGGCATATTATCACTTTCCTTTCCTGGTGAAGGTGGGGATTGCTAGCAGGATCTCTGAGTCCTAGGAATGCGGCAAGCAGGACCATTTTGCCCCTCTAGAAGCTAGGAGAAAAAATGGTGAGTTCTCTCTCACTCATATTACATCTTAGAAATGTCCGCCAGAATTGCCAATAGACTTGTAAGATGAGTATAGCAATGAAAATGGTACGGTGTGATTAGTTATCTTGTCATTGGTGACGGATTTTAACAGAGGTGGCTGGGGCAAGCTAGATTTGAATGAAACGGAGCCTTTTTTTTTCCTAAAGTAAAAATGGAATAAAAGGATAAAATGGATTTTGGATATTCTTGTACCAGAAAATCCAAAAAGTCAATTTATCTTCCTTTATTAGATTTGATGCAGATCTAGGAAATATCATAAATTTAAAGTAATCTAGCAGTTTTTCTCACTGTGACGATGCCGTGGTTTTAGGTCTTCCGAGGAAAAGCTGCCTCTTGCCTTGCCCATTCTTCTTAGAGCCTCTTTATGTAATAAGCTGAACGTGTGAGTTGCCAGCTCTCAATTACACAAAAGGAAGGGAATGCTGATCTCAGAGGCTCTGGGAGCCAAAGCAATTGCTTCAAGGAATATGAAGTCAACTGCTTTGCCTTCACGAGGGCACTTATCTAGCACACAGTATGGTGTGCCCGGCTCTGGCAGGCATAATTCTAGAAGGACTATCCACCTTCTGACGGTCTTGAGATATCAGCAAAATTAAATCTCTGAACATGAGCATTTTTTTTAATTGGCCTCACTGCCTCTTGCTTGCAAAGTGTGTGTGTGTGTGTGTGTGTGTGTGTGTGTAAGGGCATTTGCATGCAAAACAAAGCTATGCAGTGAAAACCTGGTTGGTTTACAAACTGCCCCTAAACTAACTTCTGAGCATAATATTACCTTAAAGGGATGTCTTGCATACAAGAAACCCTCATATATTTGTATATTTTCTCTGACTTTGTTTTATTCTCAGAAATCTGAGGAGTTTATTCCCTGGAGCCTATTTATAATGATGCTTCAGGTTCAGCTGTGTATCCCCTTTGGCTTTCCTCCTGAAGCGGAGAAGCATTTGCACAGAGCACACCAGGTGTTACTTTCATATTCTCAGACATACTAGAATACATTAACACAAACACTAAATCAAAACATAGCAAAATTAATGATCATTGCCAGGGTATCTAGACCAAACTCCTTATTACTGCACAGGATCTGCATGCGTTGTGTCCCTTCTCGTTGGCCACACGATTGGGTGATTTGATACTGATATTAATCGGTATTTTAAGTGTTAGTTGATGTTCACATAAATTATAGACCAAAATTCATCTCATTTAGCCAGCATCATGTCATCCATTTCCTTTGGCTTGTTAGATAATGACATATCCAAAGACTAGGTTCTTGGGGTTTCATTTTGCTGGCCTGGACCCAAAGAAAACTCATTCCTCTGGCCTGAGCCCCAATTTCATGCTTGGGAGCTAAAGCACATGACAACCGTTCGTCATTCCCATCTTTCTCTTTCTCTTTTTTTCCTACTATCTAGAAACCAATCCACCAAAGGAAACTAGCAAAAACACTTTTGTAAAACATTAAAGAAAGTGAAGTGTGTGGGTGTAGCTTTCCTAAAAATGCCAAACAGCTAAAGGACACAGGATTCATGGGCACACCATAGACCTTGTTAGTGGTATCCACACTGCCAGGCTACGTACGTGTGCCATGCTCTTGGGATAGACTGCCACTGCACGCAGCTAAAACAAAACCATTAATTACCTGCCACCTCTCTATTCTTCTGTAGCATTTAGCACTAATGAAACTGTGTCTATATAAAATATTATTTTTCTAATTATTTTCTAATTATTTCTGAGTTCAGGCATGGTAACCAAGCAAAAGGGAATGCACACCTTTCTAAAAATCTATCCACTAGGAAAACAAAGTTACTCTAAAGGCACCTCGATTCATCAAGCATACAAACACTACAGAAGTGAATGTGACTGGTTGCCATGAAGAGAGGAATACAAATGGATCTCACTAAGATTTCTCAGCAACTGTGTGTTTTCCCTTCCCCACACAGGAATGGCCAGTCTTCCTCTTACAAAGGCGATTCAGGTGTGAGGAAGATCCTGTTTATCCATTGGAAGAAGTACTGGGGAAGAATTTGACAAGATCCTTGGGAGACCACCTTTCCAGAATCCAGGTGCATCTGTCTGTCCAAAGTAAAGCCAAAGGATATCCTGAGAAAGTTCTTGAAATGACAGGAGCATGTATTGAATGATGAGTGACCAAAGGAGATAGGGAATTCCCAAAATAAAGCAGAGGAAGATTTACTTATCAACAGGGGAGGTAGATATTGCTAAAATTATTGAGTTACAACTTTGCCCTTTAGTTGACAGAGGAAGATGGGGAGAGATCTCAGGAGCAGGTGGTAATTTCCCAAATGAGGATGGAGGAAACTCTGGGTGAAAAAATAACAAATGTTCTGGCCTCACAGTCATTCAAGGACTTAGAAATCTTAGGTGATGTGCAATTTCATTGCCTGTCTCTAATTTCTGAAGTAAAAAGAGAAGAAAATGAAAATAATTAACCTATTTAAGCTGTCATGTGTACCTATCAGCTTGAGAAAATATTTGGATGGTCTGCATGGTAGGACAAAGGGAGTGCCAGGTCATTATATTATTCTGGGGTCAGTCTGTCACACTCAGTATACCTGCCGCCTTTATCTTCCCATTGTCTTTCTCTGTTCACAGTGTCCTGTGAGGCACGATCCTGCAAAGGAATTAATGACTGGTTTATTTTCTGGGCTCCCAGAATCTGGGCAAAGTGAAGAAGAAGCTTACCACACACCTGTCTGCAACAGAAATTGCTACAGGTGTTTTGTTTCTACTCTGTTCTCAATGTGATTTATTTCAGTTCAAACCAAAAAGTGACTGGCATGCACTGTTGTGTGCTAAACCCTATGCAGGACACAGGTGATGCAGAGAGGGGTGGGACCAAATCCTGACCACAGGATGCTCAGAGGAGTCGGGACGGGAGACAGAGAAACCATTTTACAACAAGACTTGTTGACATTTAGTGATTAGAAGGAAGAGGGGGTCGGGAAAAGTGGACTCTAAGTCTGATTGAGGGGGTCACGGAAGGCTTCCCCGAGTACATCAGAGATGCATCTCAAAAAAAGGCAGTGAAGTTCGTTGGGAGAGCAGGATGGAGAATGCATTCCAAAGAAGAGAGCTGCAGGAAAGGCACTGAGGAGACGAAGATGTTCTAAAAGCTACAGATGATTTGATGTGGGTAGGCTTTTGTCTATGGGGATGAGGAGGGAAGAAGAGAACGGAGAGGAAGTCAGAGCCCAGATGGTGCCAGGGCTCATGTGGCAGATGAAGGACTTTACACATATCTGTACATGAGGAGCCAGTAAAGGTCTGAAGGCCGGGAAGCTAGACAGCTCTGTAGTGGACAAATTGCAAATGAGGCAAAACTAAGGGCTTGAATAGATTTAAGGCCACCACAATACTCTGAGCGAGGAAGCAACCCTCAAAAGTCCTTCTGCTGACCAAACCAGAATGGACTGAAGCAAATGCTTTGCTTTGTGACAGGCTGTGGTTCTCTTGTGGGACAGCGGCATGGTTCTGCATATTCACGCAGGCTACATAGGCAGGTAAGCCACACCTGACAATTTGGAAAGAATAAAAATGGGCTGCCTGTCTGGACTGCAAATGGTCCCAAAGGCAGATGATGGTATACTGTCCCCATTAATGGTACCTGCCATATGGTTCCACTGGTGGCAGCCCTGGAGGTGACCAAAGGCCTTCACAGACCTCCCCCAGAGACTGGCATTTTAGCAGCTCAGGCACAGGACTCCTCATCCTGCCACAGCGCTGGCCAGAGTGAAAGCTCGTCCTCAAAGGGCCCCTTCAGTAGGTGCGGTATTCTGAACACTGGCCAATTTAAATCTATAATTCAACTGAAAAGTGACAGTCATTAGAAATGTTCTCCTAGTGTGATTTTCAAAGGTTCAGAATCTCCTCACCCATCAGCCTCGCCACCAAAGTTAAGACCTAAAACAATATAAGAAAACATTCACTTTTCCTGATTGCTTAAATAATGTTGGTTTAATCTACTAGAATTTGGTGCCTCTCCTTGTCAAGATTTAGAGCTTTAGTCCACCAGCGTAACATGAATTATAGCAGGTTTCATCAGTCAGTAAGTTAACAAATATTTTTGGCATGCCTCCTGGATCATGATGCTTTCAGTTATGGAAAATTAAGACCCAATTAAAAGTGGCTTAAACAATTATGCAAATGAATTATCTCGCATAAAATGTCTTGCAGATGGGGAGGTTCCAAGGCTGGTTAATCAGTACAACTCAACATTGTTGTCAAGGCCCCAGAGTCTCTCTCCTTCCCACTCTGCCATCATTGGGGTGTAAGCTTACCGTCTTGAGTTGGCTACCCTCTTGATGTCAAGATGGCTATTACAAATCCAGAGATCACATCGCTCTTTCCTAGGTGCAAAGATACATGATGCAAAAGCATATAACATGCTCATTCCTAAAACAATAACTAGCAACAAGAATAAGAAAACCCAGGATTGACTTAGAATGATTATAATACACCCTTTGGGCCAGAGTGAGGGCCTAGTCTTTTCTGAAGCACCTGGTTACAAGATCACAGACAAAATCAGGCTTGTGTCAGCAAAGAAGCAAGAGCAGTGGCTGACAGAGTGGCAACTAAGAGTATCTACCACTCCTCTATTCTAAGTACCAGAGATACCTCAGCACACAAGCCCCCACAATTCTCTGGCTCTCAAGAAGCTTGTCTTCTAGTTGAGGGATAAGAATTCTCGTGGCCAACTTAGAAAAAAATAGAGGAGCTTAGCCACAGGAGCTATCAGCCTCAAAAAATAAGCACTATGCTGCATGTGTCTCTCTGTGGGTGAATTTTAGTATCATCAGGAATATATTAAGTATATTAAGTAAGAGTAGAGTTGACTTAGTAATTGTGAGAAACATTTTAGACATGAGAATGTAATGGGAAAATAGAATGAGAACAAATCAATCTCCATTTCACTTCTAAACATTTACTGCATGCAAAGCGTTGTGCACGACTCAGAAAAGGTTTAAGATATAAACTTCGGCTCTGAGAACGTCAGTGTAGTTGGGCGATGATGTATTTGTGATGGGTATGAAGTACAATAGAAGTTCCAAAGAGGACTAAAGATAATGGGCTTGTCACTGAAATAAATCTTGTCAGTTTTGTATTTTGAAATTAACACAGGAGAAAAAATGTAAAAAGAGTAATTTTTTAAACTGTATAAGTTGAGGAGTAGCTAAGAAGGAAGGTAACAAAACTGGAGAGACAAAGTGTAAGAGCATAAACTTGAAAGTAATCCCAATGCATGTTATTGACTAATATATTTAGGAAAATTAGTTATGTGAGAAAATGTTCTACATATCTCAAGTAAGATCCCACTCAGAAGCAACGATTGGATAGATAATACTGATGGTGATAATAATAGTAACTAATGTATAGCACTTCCATATACCAAGCCCTGTGCTAAGTACCTTACGGATTAGCCCGCTTACTCATTACATCAGCCCTGAGAAGAAGTGCTACTTTATCCTTATTTTAAGATGAGGGGAATTCTGGAGTAGGGAGGGCAAGTCATTTGCTCAGGGTCACACTGGTAAGTAGCCAGTAAGTGACAGAGTCACGATTTCAACTACTGTGATTTCAACTACTGTGTGACAGGGGAAATAATTCCTGAAAGAGTATGATAAGTAGAAGGAAAATAAAGCATACCTGGGAGAGTTTGTTCTCAAGATGCAGAAGTCAGAGTGAATTTGAAGTGCTATGCTTTGCGACTCTGGCCATCTAGGTACAAGCTGTTTAGAAAGATGGCATGCTCCCAGAGGGGTCCCACTACCGCAGGGACAATGGACAATCCTACAGAGGATCTGGGAGGCTAAGAGACTAACAGGTGGTCCTGCTTGTGCTGGGGGAAGGCCCTGGGGGGAGGGTGAAAAGAACAGGCACTTCCGAATAGACCATCAGGCGTCATAGGTGGTGCACCCAGTTCGCTCTTACAGAGGATCACAGAATAAAAAGCCAAATTCGTTATCACAGAAACCCGCCATGCAGACAGCTTCCAGAACAGTCTAACACAGTCAGGAGGGTATGTTGGAGGGTGTCCCGGAAGCTTGCGCCAGAGGCTTAGCCTTCTTCATCTTGCAGTTTTGCCCTCCATTTGGTTGCAACAGGCTTACTTTTTGGCATCTCCGTTGCCATTTCCTGTAGTTATCATCTTGTCCTCTACTGCAGAAAATGACCCCACTGAGCCCTTCCAAAGCTCCTCAACAGCTATTTTGTGACTGCAAGTTGGGGCACATTGCCAATATACAGATTCTGAAAAACACAAAAAAGAACTTAAAATTGCCAGCCCGATATAGGTCCTTTGGCCTAATTCACTTAGAGATAGGCTTGCATAGTGACAAAAACCACTGGCTTAGTGTTTCAGTAGTCCTAGGGCATCAGTGCTCAAGGTGATTTCAGACAAATTACACAATTACATAGCCTTTGAATACCTCCATTTCATCAGCTTTAGAATGGCAATAAAATGCTCTGACTCCTGCAAAGGGTCATGAAAGTACTATAAGAACCCAGTAAAATATGCACGAAAGCCACTTGAAAGAGACAAACTGCTGCATAGGGGCAGAGGGTTCCTTTGCTCCTGTTACTACAACAGTGGTGTAAGGAAACACACATGTCTGCAACTAAGGAGCCAAGCTCTGCCCCATCCGCCTACCTTTGTGTCACACACAAACAACTAAGGATCGAACCTGTATCAGTCAGCTCAGGCTGCGGGAAGACACCTAAGACTGGGCAGCTTAAACAACACAAACATACTCTCCCAGGAGGTGGAAGTCCAAGATCAAGGTTGCCAGCACTATTGGTGTCTGGTGAGTCCTCTCCTCTTGGCTTGTCGATGGCTACCTTCTTGGTGTGTCCTCAGGTGGCTTTCATCTGTGTCGGAACAAGGAGAGAAAGAGAGTTCTCTGATGTCTCTACCTCTTATAGGAACACTCGTCCTTTCAGCTTTAAGTCCCATTCTAAGATCTTATTTGGCCTTAATTAGTTTATTGATCACCCTGTCTTCAAATACACTCACATTAGAGGTTAGGGCTTCAGCATATGATTTGTAGGGAACCCAATTCAATTAATAACAAACACCCAGAGAGAAGATCAGGGTTGTTGAATCTGTTCATGTCTTTTTAAGGCAGAAGATCTCTGCCCTGCACAGTGGGAAGTTACCTGTAACACACTATCCTAGCCAAGCCCCTGTTGGGAAGCTATTTTGGCTATGGAGGACTGGTGACCATTTCAGTATCTATTAACATAAATTAATATGTAGGAGGATGTCATGCTTTTAGATGGAAAGAGGAGGGTTTTGTTAATGTCATTTTATTTGATCTGTACAGGACTATCTGAGAACAAGGCAGAATGACCTCTGCCCCTTTATGGTTGGCTTTTGTCCTATGTAGGGAAGGATTAAAGACATGAGTTGAAGGAGGGCTCAGTGCCCATCACTCCTGGTACTTCATAGATCAGAAACGTGGGCATCCTTGAACATCAGCACCCCCAGTATACATGCGTCAGCACAGAGGCTCCTTCAAGCAGGTTCATAACCAGAAGGCATAGATAAAGAGTGCCTGAAGAGATCAGGTGTAGAGCGGTAACTGTTTGGTTGCATATGTGACTATCCTGAAATTCAAGGGACGAGCAGCAGGAGAGAGGGATGGCACAGGGATTGGCTGGATGGGGGTAAGAGCAAGAATATTTAAATATCAATATCTCTATTACTTATTTGTCTCCACAAGCTGGTGAGGGCTGGGGTGTTTGGGTTAAATGCTCACGATCCTAGATCTCAGAGCACAGACTGAGGAAGAAGATAGAGGAAAAAGCAGTGGGGAGGAATTCTTTTTCTCCTTGCCAAGATTTTATTTATTTAAATGCAAGTTAGTTAACATATAGTGTAGTATTGATTTCAGGAGTAGAATTTAGTGATTCATCACTGCCATGTAACACCCAGTGCTCATTGCAACAAGTGCCCTCCTTAATACCCGTCGCCCATCTAGCCCATTTCCCACCCTCCAACAGCCCTCAGTTTGTTCTCTATCTTTATGAGTCTCTTATGGTTTTGCCTCCTTCTCTATTCTTATTTTATTTTTTCTTCCCTTCCCCTATGTTCATCTGTTTTATTTATTAAATAGAGGGGAGGAATTTCTAAAGATGACTGAGGATTAGCTCCCCAGTATAGGTAAGATTAATCTTGCATGTACAATGGAGACAGCTGTGAGGTGGACTCTACTGGTTCCACATCTCCTAGGACAAGACACCCTGAAGTGCCCAATCAAGGCCAAAGATGCTAAGGGAATCAGCCAACTCAAGAGTTGTAGCTGAAGAAAGGATCCAGGTCTAAGAAGTCTCTCTCTTGTCCCCTTGAACAAACTCAGCAGACCAGAACAGCTGTTCTTATCTTGGCCTTTTTAACCTGACCAGGATAGATATCATTTGCTATATCAAGGATTTAGTTGCTGTACCTACACCCCAGAGAGAGCCCATGATGTAGGGATACTCTTAGTGTTTTACTAATGCTTTCACAAGGGCGATGATTAACTCAGATCACTTACCTGTTCATATGAACACCATATGAACAAAGCCCATAGGCTCACTGTAGGGGAAGAGTGCCAGGAACAGAGCAGTCTATGTGCCAGAGATGGGGCATCAGGAATACAACTGTGTCATGGGCTCGGCAATCTCCCTAGGCGTGGCTCTGTCACCAAAGGAGACAGCCTGAATGTGCAATGATTTAATTAGAACCCGGTGCTGCAGCCAACAAGGCAGGTGGGAAAAGCCAAAGAGAATAAGCTTCCACCTCCAGTTTGCTGTAGGATCGTCGGCAGACGGGCAGGGAGGCTGGACCCTGAACGAAGCTCATAGTTTCAAAAGAAAAGAATCTCCATTAAGATCTCATGCTCACAATCTCTGAATGAGTTCAGATTTATTTCAAGAACACATTTTCCCCCAGCCCTGAAATAAGTGTGAACCGAACTGTGAAAAACAGACCTTGACCATATTGTTGTCACTACCAATTCACAGCAACAATCTTCAGTTTTGAATTATCACCCTCTATTTCTTTTTTGCATTGAAGGATTTGGAGATTAAAAAAAAAAAAAAAAACCTCTAGCCAAGATGACTCAAAATATTTCCATTTTTGAAATCTTGATCATTCTTCTCCCAGCCTGCAGAACTGTGGTACCTCACATGCTCCCATCACTGGTGCTCACTGGGACGTGGCTAATGAGAGGAGGCCTTCCCCTGGGCTTCTGGAGAGGTCTCTGCAACATAACTGTGCCCTACATAATGAGAGAGAACTACCTGGGGAATTCCAGTCCTTAGCAAACCTCAAGTACAAACCAAGCTTGTTCTTTTCCATCATGTTCTAAGTCAATCTGAATGCATTACAAACCACAGAGTCGCAAATTGTATTTGATTATTTATAACCGTAAAAGAAATGGAATAATGTAAGTCTTGTGAATTTTTTTCAATGACGGATAAGGCAAGGAACAGAAAATTCCCCAGTGGGGCTAAATGATTAATGTCTGATGAATTCATAACATTCTTGCATTTGACAACTTTTCTTGAAGGAGTGGAAACCCAGTTTCCAGGGTACAGTATCTACAGTTTCCAAAACTTCTAAGCTTCCTAGCCCTGAGCTCATTCATAAAGTGCTTGAGTTCAGAGAAATACATAAATTTTGAGGAAGAATGTGTATTTCTTTTCTCTGGGCAACTCATCTTCTTGTGGCAAAGGCTACAAAATAGCATCCTTTCACCTGCTTCTAATTTGATATAAAGGCAAAAATAATATGCCTAGGCATTTACTTCTAAAATCATGCCATAAGAATACTTTGAGATGAAAGGGAGCCTGGTGCGTTACTGTCTGTCGTTGGCTTCCCATGATTAAAGGTAGGTTCATATGCAACCTGGGCAAACCACATCAAAGACTTCATTAGGCCACCAGGTAGGGCGCAGAGCATCCCACTGCCCTGGTGCTCTCAAGTTAATACACTTTCATTTGATGAAAGTCTGGGCTCCTAACAAAATTACAACATGGAGACAATGATGCTGGTTTTCTGTATTTCCTCCTTTGGACATCTCTCTCTTTTGCGAAGCTTCAGATAACTGAACAACAAATCTCCTTTGTTGTTGTCATCGTGGCTATTCATGGCCGACATTGGTTAAGTATGGGTTCAGCCCTGTGCCAAATCCTTCAGACATGTTATCTCATTTGGTCTTTACACTGAGACTGGGAGATAAAGAAAGTGCCTAATGTCCCACAGCAAGGCAGGGGCATAGCCAGGGTCCCCAAGCAGGAGCGTGAGACTGTGGAGCCCCACTTGGCGAGACTGCTTCCTACTGTCCATTCAGTGAGAGACGAACATCCCAGAGCAGGCCAGCCAGTAAGTCTGTTCAGGTTGAAGGCCTCAAAGCTCCCCCCCCCCATCAGTGAGGAGTCCCAGAAAAGCTATGTTAATCTGAGAAATAAGAGTCACTTTGGTTTGGAGCAAAAGCCAAGGGGAAAAGAAAAATGATTGGTTGGCTTCTTTCTGTGCCTCAACCTCAAAATTGTCACAAAGCAGTCTAAATGAGCCCAAGCCCTGCCCTGCCCCCCAAGCACATTCATAACCTCGTACTATTCCCCTAAGGGGTTACAACAACCAAGATCTTCTACTCCATAGAGGGGAATGGGGAAGCAGTAAATACGAGAAGCTTCCACCCCCACGGTGCAAGAACCCTTTTTCAGAACACCTGCGTTTCCACAAGCGGACATGGAAGCTGTAAGTAATTGCCTATAAAGTAGACATTAGGGCTGAGAGCCCTTGCCAACACTTCCATCTAACACGTGCAAATAGGTTACACATAAGATGCATGGAGCTATTCCATTGAGAGAAATCCGTTTCATCAGCCATGCAAGCACAGCCTAGCACATCTTCTCCCCTGAGCAGGGTTAATGGCAAAAACTACCTCCACCTTGAAAGACAATGTTAGAAAATTAGGCAGTTGCACCTAGACTTAGGAACAGAATATCTGCCAGGCCTGCACAAACAGCTGCGCAGTCTGGACTCAGCAAACCGACATGGCTGAAAAACACGCTTAACCACACAGGAGTAGTACTGTGCCCACAGTACCCTTTTTTTTTTTTTTTAATGTTTATTTTTGAGACAGAGAGAGACAGTATGAGTAGGGAAGGGGCAGAGAGAGGGAGATACAGAATCCGAAGCAGGCTCCAGGCTCTGAGCTGTCAGCACAGAGCCCAATGCAGGGCTCGAACTCACGAACAGTGAGATCATGAGCTGAGCCAAAGTCAAATGCCCAACCAACTGAGCCACCTAGGCACCCCTCACAGTACCCTTTTTAAGTAGTAACAAAACTCCACAGCTTCACGGAGCAGGCATGCACCTCTTGTAGCTCGTCTGCACCTTCACGTTTCATGGCATTTCCTAGCGTTAGTCTAAACTGTCCACATTTTAATGTCTTTTCATCCTCTTTTTTTTCCCAGAGTTGGGGCAAGATTAAATAATCTTTGCCTAATACAAAATTGAATCGGCAGGTATCAAAACCCCCTAGTGCTTTCCTCTGACTGGCAGCTTGCATGATTTGAAGACAGAAAGGTATACAAAAGGCAGCCAGGATTGCAAGGATGCTGATGTCTCTGAAATTCAGACTTTTTTTCCCCCTTCTTTTATTGCTAACTTTCAGAAGTAATTAGGGCACCCATTTCTAAGCTAATGCCTTCTAATGGTCACTTAATTCTGGACAAACTGCAGAGCAGAATGCTTTTGAAACTAGAATTAATTGTTTAAAAGACATTATTGGGATTAGCCTGGTAAATGTAGGGAGAAAAAAAGATCTTTTACAAAGACATTAAAAATAATGAAGTTCCCTCCAGTCCCAGACCCTAATATATTATGTGGGTTTCTTTAATTCCTTCTTTTGGATTTTTTTCTGAAAGCAACTGGCCAAAAGAATGAAGCAATACCAGAGACCTTTACACCTGTTTATCGGATTCAGTGATGTTTCCTATCCTCGTATTAGATCATTCAGGCTAAGAAAAAAATAACACATGGCCAGAATGGGCCTTGCTGCAATTACTGTTCTTTTTCTCTCTCATTTCAGAAACATCCAGCTAATCACTGCTGGGCTCAGCATCTCAAGAAAGCCAGTAAAAGTACAAAGGGGAATAAGTATCAGTCCTCTGAAACTATCACTATTGAGGGCCAGAGGCATATAAACAGCAGAGAATGCTGGATCAAATGCTATGATAGGAGTACACACAAGATTCTAGAAGAGTCCATCAGGAGAGGGAGTTTTCAGTGAAAAGAAGCTGGGAAGGCTTCAAAACTTTGACGCCAATGGCTGGACAAGAAAGGGAAGAGGATACCAGGACCAGGGAGCACTTGAAACAAAGTAGGAAACTCTGCATGGAGCACAAGGACATGTGAATGGAAGAGACGTTATGTGTGGGACAGGAGGTGAGATGGTGGCCATCTGGGAGAAACCCGAATGAAACAGAGAGAGTCAGGACTTTGGTGCATAGACAATCATGAATCAATAATGGATTTTGAGTAGGAAGTTGCCATCATCAAAGTTGTCAGCTCAAGTCGATGTGTTGTTTTTTTCTCTCCCCATAAGAAAGATAAGACAGCTACAAATGAAACTGGATAAGGAAAGAAGAAGAACCACAGGGGGAAAAATAGAAAAGCAAAACCAGGAACATCAATGACATGGATTTTTGCTTTGCCATTTTGGTTAGGGTAAACCTGTTCATTCTCTTTATCTACTTTCCTATCTCCTGTTAATTGTTGACATCCTCCTCTCTTTAACTTCATTACAGTATTTAAATATCACTGTAAAACTGTATCCCCAGACTGGACTTCCATCCTAAGCTTTCATCCCAAATTTTTACATGCATGCTTGGCATATAAAGATAGATACACTGCTGACCTTCAAACATTTTGATCTTCAAAACAGCCAAATGTAGTTTATCTCACACTAGATCCAAGATTTTCTTCTGCTTTCCCATCACTTAACATCACCTCTGTCCTGCAAATCACCCAGACTGAAACTACAAGAGTTATTTTATAGGATGCTTTCTCTCAATCCATCAACATATAATACATGGTCAAATCCTGCTATAAATTCTCTCTTAATATCTATGCATCCATCACCTGCACTTTATTCCCTCTGGCATGGGCCTATTTCAAGTCCATTGGTCTAATTTCACCCCTAGACTATCAGATTAATCTCTTAATTGGTTTCTTTGTCTCCAAACTCTTCCCTCATGAATCTATCACTATGCAGCCTAAAACACAGATCTGATAATGTTAGGCCCTTTCTCACAAATTTTTGCTGTTCTCTTCCCAATGCCTACAAAATGAAGTCAACCACCTGAGTGTGACATCAAAAGTCTTAAATGATCTCGCCAAAACCTCCGACTAATCTCTCCATGCTTTCTGGCCCCCCATTCTCTCAGCACAGTACCCAATGCCTGGCCTCCGCTCCATCTCTTCCTCCAGGTTTGCATGTTGAAATCTTGCTCATTTTTCAAGGCCTACCTCATACACTGCCTTTTGCACAAAACCCTTCTGATTTCCCCATCTCATCTGAATAAATGGCTACTTCATTTTTGCGCATGTGAGAACATGCACACACACACACACACACACACACACACACACACACACACACAATTCCTCAAGTGTCTTACTTCTGTCGTTTATTATTTTCTGTTTCTCTTCTCAATTATAAATTCCTTCAGCACAGAGTCATGTTACATTCATCAATACATTCTCTATTAACTAGTATAGTATTCTGCAAGAAATGGGCTCTAACAGAATGAATGCAGATTTGATTTATTTTTAAATTTCTTCCCAGGTATTAAAATGATTATGTTTCCTGACCAGGAATCAAATCAACTTATCACAAAGGAGATTGCATTCTTACTCATTTGTTAAGTGATTTGGGCCCTAAGTTTCCAGTAGTTAATCAAATCTGTATTGGGCCCCAACTATCCATTCCAATTAATAATTTATTCATTTACTCATTAAACAAATATTTATTAAATATTTACTTTGCTCCTAGGACTGGTCTAGGTGTTATAGATACAGTGATGAAGGAGTGGTTCAGTTTCATCTGGTTTATGTTCTAATGGGGAAACTGACTTCTTTTAAATTAGATTTCTTTTAAAATAAATTAAAACAAAAGTTGGATAGAGATACATGGTAGGACAAAGAGAAAGCATCATAATAGGATAGTTGCTTGAGTGGCCAGGAAAAGTGTTGCTAAGGAGATGAAATTTGAGCTGATAGGCATCTTGTTATTCTATGAAGCCAGGTGCCTGCAGGTGATTAAGGTACATGGTAGAACTGGTAACTCCAAGGAACATCAGGCTTTTTTTCTTTTTTCTTTTTCTTTTTTCTTCTTTTTGTCTATAAGTAACTTCCTGGATCAAAAGTAATGCTGCTCACTAGACCATGATGACACTTTGTTCTCCGAGATGGAAAACCTGCCACCAGATTACAACTGTCTGCCTACACCCACACCCCAGGGACATAATACTATATCAGGGATTCAAGATTGTGTACTAATGTTAATTAAGCTCTTAGGGATGGCAGTATCCAGATAAACTTTACTCACAAAAGTCCAAGTTGATGAAGTTATGCTCTGCCTCCATCGCCACCACCATACTCACTTTGGTCATAAACCCATGGAGGAACCTGAAATAGCTGGGCAATAAAGTTAACTAATACCCACAAGGATACTCCTCATGACACCCAACAATTGACACGTATTTCCATTGTGGAATCCTTTTTTAAAAATGTTTATTTATTTATTTTTGAGAGAAATGAGAGCACGAGCAGGGGAGGGGCAGAGAAAGAGAGGGAGAGAGTGAGTGGGGCAGGGGTAGCAGAGGGAGAGGGAGAGAGAGTCTCCATGCAGGCTCCATGCTCAACACAGAGCCCAACGAATGCAGGGCTCGATTTGACGACCCTGAAGATCATAAACTGAGCTGAAATCAAGAGTCAGACATTTAATCGACTGAGCCACCCAGGCATCTCCATGGAATCCTGTTCATGAGCATTCATGTGAGAAGTGAATATCTCACCCTGGACCTACTCCATGAGACCCGTCCTCACGCTGCTGTCAAACCTCACCCTCACTAGTCCTCCAATAGTTTCCCTTCAAAGTTAGCCAACAATAGAACCGCACCCTTACCCAACCAGTGAGCATAAGTAGATATAGATTCTTACCTCAGGCTCCCTCTCCTTTCTGACAGTACAGTTGTGAGATTTTTTATTCAGGTATCAGTGCTAGAAAGCTGTCCTTTTTCTGTTCGCCCACAGGACCACCTGTGATAAATGCAGCTGTAATAACACAGCAGCCCAGCTCCAGTGAGACTTGCACACCCACACTTAGTGTAGCCATCTGGAAACCAGGCCAAAAAAATTACCCCTCTATATCCGTTTACCTAGGGGCCTCGTATGAGGTCGTAAGGCAGATTACAGAGGGCGTGGCAGTGAGGTAGGAGTACCTACACTAGGAATGTGAGCTGCATGCTTATGTAACTGACTTGTGCTTTCACAGCTGCTTCGTCCTTATTTCAAAGCCTGTATTTTCATGTGATGAAGATATGCTGGGCACGACTGATTTTTTGGCAATGGGACCAGAAAATCCTTACTCCATCCTAGGCAACATGGTCATTTGGTGTTTGTGATCCAAAGCTTAGTATAAAAAAGCTTTATTTTTCAAAAGGTGAATATTATTTTCTAAAGAAGGCATGGCTTTGCTCCCAAACTCTAGTGATTTCCCATTAGGTGTTGTCAGTGTTTCGTATAGTCTTCCTATTTTCCAAGACACTTAAAACACCAGAGTTGTGCTGGGCCATGAAGGCTAAGTAGTTAAACTGCTTATCCCCTTGTACCCTAGCGGCAGTTGATCAGAGATCAACCTCTTGCTGTAGCTTCCACCCAGGTCTTTTAGTTCACCTTGTAAACAGATAAGAGTGGTACACACAGCGTCTGTATTACAAAGTGGCCCCCTCTTAGTGATAAGAAGCACAGGGTACACTGCTTGGTCAAGAACATCTGAAAGTCTGCAGTCCCCAAAATGTTACCAAGTTGGTTGTGCCGATATTTTCATGGGATTTGTCTTAGATCCTCGGGTTTGCATGTATGGTAAAACCTTGGGTTGCGAGTAACTTGTTCTGCGAGTGTTCTGCAAGATGAACAAACATTTCTAATAAATTTTAACTTGATAAATGAGCAATGTCTTGCCATACAAATAGTACATGATGCTGAACGTCACATGATCACAACTGAGCCAATGGCTCTTGAAAGTCACTTTGAAATAAGAGTGCTTTGGGGCGCCTGGGTGGCGCAGTCGGTTAAGCGTCCGACTTCAGCCAGGTCACGATCTCACGGTCCGTGAGTTCGAGCCCCGCATCAGGCTCTGGGCTGATGGCTCAGAGCCTGGAGCCTGTTTCCGATTCTGTGTCTCCCTCTCTCTCTGCTCCTCCCCCGTTCATGCTCTGTCTCTCTCTGTCCCAGAAATAAATAAACGTTGAAAAAAAAAAAAAAAAAGAAAGAAATAAGAGTGCTTTGGATTACTAGCATGATTCCAGAAAGAATTATGCTTACAAACCAAGGTTTTACTGTATCTTAATGATGCATCTAAATCTGCTACTTTCAGTTCTCTATGTCCCAGCAGCAAAATAAATTAATAGACCCGCATGATACTGTGTAGGATCAGTATGTTTTTGGACCAGAGAGTTAAAGAGTTAAACTCTGAGGCAAATTTGTGAAGATTTATTATAATCTCTGCCAGATGAAAGCAAATGAATTCTGGTGTTCTTTGTTTAATGAGACTGAGCAAAAATATTCCTTAACTTCATGGTATATATTATGTGCCGGAGGTGCAATTATTTGTGCCTGCAAAGAAAACATTTTTATCCCTTTTTTTTCCTCTAATTGTCAACGTGTAGAGAGTTTTAGCACCTTTCTGGCGCTTATCTCTCTTCTCTTTTCAATATATAGTTTCTCCTTAAGTGACTTTACTCAACCCATGGCACTAAATAATATACATATATATGTATATATATATATATATATATATATATATATACATATATATGTATGTGTATATATATATATATATACATATATATGTATGTGTATATATATATATGTGTGTGTGTGTGTCTATATACACATAGACATATATATACACACATATACATATATATGCATATATATACATATATATGTGTGTGTGTGTGTGTCTATATACATACATTCACACATAAACATATATGCTTAAACTTCTTCCCTGACCTCATATATTTTCCTACTATAGAGTCCCATTTGGATGTAATAAGCATCTTAAAGTAATAAAATAGATTAGTTGATTAATTTCCCCCACTAGGCAAAGTTGGTCTTTCCCAAACAATTGTTTCTACCATCTATCTAGCTCTCAGACTAAAAGTCTTGATATTATTTTTTATTCCACTCCCATCTCCACATTCAATGTATCCATAAGTTCTCCCTACAAATGTACCCCAAATCTGATCTCATTAGACAGTCATTACTGCTACATTTGTCTATACCACTGTCATCTTTCCTTTGATTAATGTAACAGACTTCTAAGTAATTTTCACCATTTCCACCCTTGTCTGTGTACAGTCCACATTCTACCTCCCAGAGTCGAGGGTAATTTTTCCAAGCATAAATCAAATCACATCACTCCAATGCCTAAAGTTTTCAAATGGCTTTCCACTTCACATTCTTCAATGGCTGTCAAATATAGACTATGTGATAAAATCCAACACAGCGTAGCCTACAAGTTCCTTCTGGCTCTTCTCACGAAGGAGGATCCACTGAATCCTCTCATGTGACCTCTTTCCATTCTGCCCCATCTTCAATTTATTGCAGTCTACACTAATCTTATTTCTCTCCCTGGATGCTCTGACATACTTGTTCCATTTCAGGATTCTTGATCATCTCTTTTCTTTGTTTGGAACTCTCTTCCATTAGTGTGTGTTCCTCACAATTCAGGATACAATTTAAATATTACTCCTCAGCAACTATCCCCAAGTCACTGTTTAGTATCTTCCATCTTTTATCCTTTAAAAAAATTTGTTTAATGTTTGTTCATTTTTGAGAGAGAAAGACAGAGTGCGAGCAGGGGAGGGGCAGAGAGAGAGAGGGAGACACAGAATCTGAAGCAGGCTCCAGGCTCTGAGCTGTCAGCACAAGGCCCAACACAGGGCTTGAACTCATGAACTGTGAGATCATGACCTGAGCTGAAGTCAGATGCTCAGCCGACTAAGCTACCCAGGCACCCCCCATCTTTTATTCTTTTCAGAGCATGTATCAATTCCAGAAATCAACTTATTTATTTATTACCTCTTTCCTCCACTATCATATAAGCTTCCTGAGGACTCTATCTTGCTCACTATTGTATTTCCTGCATAAAACAGTGCTTACTACATAGTAGATGTTCAATAAATATCTGTTGGTTGAATTACTGACTTCCTACAATTCCTTACTTTGCTTGGTAGACTGCAGTGTTATTTTGGGCTCCAGAAATTAATGTTAGTTCAGTGCAAGATCTAATGACCCTTAGCATGGTTGGATAGTTCCTCTACTTCAATATACAGTTACCCTGATTAATATCTCCATGTTTCTCTGACAAAAGCCAGAAGGAGGTTTCATTGTCCCTACTTGTGATTTCATTGCACGATCCTCAAGGATTCTGTCTTTTCCCTTTACTTAAGGGTATCCAGCACTAGCACAGCTCTGGGAATAGGAGAAAGGATTTTCACTCTCTTAGTGGGCTCAATTCAGGGCTTTCTTCATGAGACCTAGAGTTCTGTTTTCTATTTAATATAAATAGGGTCTTTAATATAAAGTAGGACCTTAAAGGAATGCCCATCTCTCTCACCCTTAGGATCCATCATCAATTAACTACTATTCCATATCCCTGTTGGTCAAACCACTCTGCTTACTAGGAAGAATGTGCAGCCTACCAGGGCTACCTTTCCCACTCTGCCTCTAGCTGTTATTCACTATTGCTTAATTTCAGTCACCCAGCATCTTTCTGGCCACACTGAAATGAGGTACTCTCTGTAGGACTCACGGAAAACAGGCACTCACATGTTTTTTCAAAGATGATGGTAGTTTTTCACCAATGTATTTTTCAAAGTCTTCATGAATAACATCTTCTAGGCCTTCTTAAGGGGGAAAAATAGGACATGTTACAATAATAAATTCACTCCACCTTTTGTAATTCTAAAGAATTTGAGTTCCTTACTTTTTATTTTACCCAAGTATATCCCCTCCCCACCTCATTTAACATAGTTGAATGTGGGTTTAGTCATCTAATGTGGAGAAAGCAGCTAAGCCACTACTGAGGCTCAAATTAACTCACTGGAAGAGGCATAGTCCCATCTCTCACTGAGATTCATACAGTGATGTCTTCTCACCCAAGTAGAAAGGGGATTCAGAGTCTAGGTAGCTAAAAAATGTCAAATATAGACTGTGAATTTTTAAATTTTTATTCTAATTGTAAATAAAAGCTATTGGGGTGTTTTAAACAGGAGTAGAAGGAGACGATATATGTTATGCGGAGGGTGGATCATCGAGGGAAATGAGCAACAGCAGGAAGCCAGTTAGGGGAATATGGCAGCTGTCTAGGTGAGAGAGAATAGTGACTTGGTCTAGGGACATAATAGGCAGTGAGATGGTGGGAAGAGGTAAGACTAGATATATATTTTGGTCACAAAACTCCCTGGATTTACTCATTGGGTACAAATAGGTACAAAGAGAGAACAATCAAGAATGGTGTCTAGATTATTGGCTTGGTGCCAATAACTAAAAGGGAGAAACCTTGTGCACTACTGGGAAGTTAAAAGGGTATTCTGACTCTGCCTTGATGCTTCTGATCCATCTATGACTGTCAAAAGACATATGTAAACAACTAACAGAACATGGTCTGTGCCAAAGTAGGGACTGAGGTAACCATAGAATCTAGACAGGAGTTCTGGCTAGTTTTGTTAGGACAAGTTTCACAAAAGAGATGAGGTCAGAAAGATGAGCACAAACTTCAGTGGAGAAGGTTGGAGAACAGGTCTGGCACCAGAAAGGAGGGATGACTCCTATAAGTAGGTCACCGCATCTAATTGTGCATGGTGCGCCTCCAGGGGGTTCCAGTCACCTGGGCTGTGTGTGAGTTCAGCCTTTAGGTGGGGAAATGCCAGGCACAAGGTTGGCATGGTAAATAAACCAATGCAGCTAAAGCAAAAGGTAGAGTTAAAGAAACTTAATGGAGTTAAGATGTTAAATGAATTCACAATCCAGCCACTACAGGATTCAATTTTAGGCATATTTGAATAATCGTAATGCCACTGAACGCAACAGGCGTGGGAAGTGTGAGTAGAAATTCTAAGTTTCCCAAATCCTCTGTTAACTAATTATCAAATATTAGCTCATCTAAGCTCCAGTAGCACAGGAGTCATAAACATTTTTTATGAGAAGCTTTTCTTTCATCCGTTAAGGTGAGACAGATGAATCCTCTAGTCCCTGTTCCAAGAAAGCACTCTAACTGCTGAGACTAGACTTGGTTTCATCAATAAATGAGCTGTTAAAATTGATTTCTGCTCATTGAAAGGCACTTCATTCACAAATACGCTCTGCCACATGGAGACCATTTTAGCCACAATCTGGGCTGGAATTCTTTCATAGCAAGCATGCCTTTCAGGACGCTTATTGGTGTTGTCACTGTGTAAAATCCCATTTTTCCACATATTCACAGCACCTTGAACTTGAATGTCAGTCAGGATTTCAGGGCTTTTTCATCCTTAGGAACAATACTTTTGTATACAGAAAGTATTTTATTCCTGTCACGGCCCCCCACTGAACTATTTGGGAAGGATAAATATCACTTAAGGAAAGATGGTTTGTGATTGCCTTCTCTATATCTTGTAATAGCATTATTCCATGTGGCACATGGGCATAGAACATTTACTATATTACTGCCATTTTCAAGGAAAAAAAATTCCTCTACCAGAATACCAGTGGTCATATTTTTCAAAATCAAGGAAAACGTATAAAAATACTGTGTTAGAAAAATATCTAGACTGTCGAATAATGTCTTCCTGGTTTGACAGACAAGCTGTAACAATAAATTAACAAGCTAACACAGGGTCGAGAGATCTCTGGGGTGGGAAATGCCTTGTGGACAACATGTCCATATCCCATTTTTTTCTGCCTGTCTATTTTGTTTCACACCGAGAGAGGGAACACATAACAATGTACACATCCAATGGAGAGCAGGTTTAAAAAGATGTCTGGAATCAATCTATTGTGAAATAAATATAATTATGGATAGTGTCCTGAAGCTGGCTGACAAGAAATATTTAAATTACTGAGTCACAATGTTAATACTGTTTCATTGAGGCAAGATGCTGGACTCTGCAAACTCCTCCCTGGAATCCTGGCCCATGCTGACTCGTTGTCCTCCCCAATAGTCCAAGGTGGCATTCCCTCGACTATAACTCCACACACAAAAAGTGCTCTCTATTTGTCTGTGACTAGCTCCATATGTTTCTGGTGACATCTGCTAGTATTTCCATCTAAAATAAAAAAGATTGTTTTAATTTCCAACCGTATCTATTCTCATTTGGGGATGTAAACCATCTTTCAATGCCTTTATCTTTAAAGATTGTGGTTTCCTTACATTCCACATGCAACATCTTGATTTTTTTTTATGCCTTTTTTGCAAAAATATTTGAAAACAGTGAGGGGAGGGTGACAACTGGGGCTCAAGCACTAGGGCAAGGCACTCGTCATTAGACAAGGCAAGGCACTCATTCTTCACATTTTGCTTTTTCTCAAACTGTTTGCAATAAGGAACGGAGGGCGGCTTTTGTTCCTTATAAACTAAGAAGGAAATAAAAAACTGATTATCCTTTACAGATAATGGGTGGTCAGCAAGTACATAAAAATGGAACATTCAGATGGTCCAAACTATTCTACCGGCACAGCTGCGCAATGACAACCATATGCTCTGGCCTGAGGGGTTAAGTATCACATTGAAACTGATTAGAGTACTTTATCTTCACAGAAAACAACTCCATCAGAACTGATTATTACCAGCAATAGGTAAACATCAATGGGTTAAGAGTTTGTTTTTACATACTTCCAGCTACTCTTTCAGTACAATGTCCAGGTTAAAAGAATTGACTATCCAATCATACCTAAATTCACACACTAACCTTAAGCAACTTTGGTAATAGCATAGAATTCTAGGAGCTAAAAGGAATCAGAAGGCAGGAGACAGTCCATGAAAGGTGCCCATTTGGTTAGCACATCATGTTAGAGAGGTAGAGCTCTTAAATATGTTAGACTAGTGGTTCCCACTGGATCTGAGAGATTAACAGAGTTGCCTGGATAACCTTTTCAAAGTCTGCCTTCCAGCCTTCTCACTTGCCTTCTTCAATTCTGATACGTCTCTATATGACCAAGCTAGTGTGTGTGTGTGTGTGTGTGTGTGTGTGTGTGCCGGTCCTACTTCCATCATTTTTATTGTTTTCTCCAGAATTACAAAGTACCTGTGTGGACCCAAATGAAAAGCTGCTTCTTTATTCATGGCTTGATGAACTGATTTATCCATACATTCAATGGTATTTATTGAGACATTGTTTTAGGTGTTGGGAAATAAACAGGACATACAAAGGAACCAAATAAATGAAGGATATTTCATTCCAGTCTAAATGTAGATTTATTTGGAACCTAAGCTAGGACATAAAGAAAGGTAAGGATCATGCCTAAAATAATCTATATGATGGGATATGGGAAATGATGATAATGCTCATCACTAATAATAACATCTTATTAGTGCCCTAACGTTTACAAGATTTCAATCGTTTTGAACTATTATCATGAGGAATACCATCTGCCTCCATTATATGCATCAGTTTATAATGACATGAATGACTAATTATCTTACACGTGTATATGTGTGATCTTCCTGTGCAGGTTATAAATCCTACAAAGGCAGGTACTGCATCTTTTATTTCTTCATCTTTTATAATGACCATCAGTGTGGTCAGGTCAAAGTAGGTACTAAAATATTGCCTCCCATTTATCCAGGTCTTACTTAATAGCTTGCAAATACTTTTTATAATGATCTCATTTGATTTTTATAATATTTTGTTTCTGGATTTTAATGGTGAGAAGGGAGAGGTTCACAGAGGACACATCATTTATTTACGCAAAATCACACAATTAGTGGGAAGCAAAGTCCTACATCTTTTTGTTTTTTTTCTTTTTGCCTAATGCCTCTTTTCATCGTACCATGTGGCTCCTCATATGCTGTGTATGTGTATCAGACTTCTCAGGCATATGATATGTCAGATGTACATCAAATATCTATTTATATACTGTGAGAAATGAACTCATTTTGGGGAATTAGGGATGAAAACAGAGATTAGATTGCTTGATACACATGTCAAACTGCTTATCTTTGGGTAACCAAGATGGTCTGAGAACTGTGTGAGCAAAGGCAGAGACGTACCTGTAGCACAGCTGCAGATTGGAAGACATAGTGAACTGCATGCATCCGTAAAGTAAGTCATGGGAACCCCGAATTGAAATGAAGACAGAGTTCTAGCATCAAACACTACATCTGAGGGTGTGTCAGCATAGTGCTGTGAAGGATGATAACAAGGTGAAGTAAAGAAGTTATTCCAGGGTCACCTGGTTGAATAGATTGGTAGAACACGTGACACTTGATCCCAGGGTTGTAAGTTCAAGCCCCACATTGGGTATAGAGATTACTTAAAAATAAAACCTTAAAAAAAAAAAAAAAAAAAAGAAGCTACTCCATCCCAGCATGCTCTTTTTCCCTTCTCCTTGCTTTTCTGAAAATGAAATGCCAATACCAGTATAGGGCTTTCTTCTTATTTCATGCTGGAAGCCCCCAAGGCTTGACAGAATATGTCAATATGTCTACAGAACACATAGTCTGTGTCTGATTATCAAGCAAGAGATGTATAAACAGCTAAAGCTACCACCGACTCTAGAACTCACAATGGGGGACAGAACACAAACAGACTATGTTTCCATTGCTTCTGAACACCACACGGTTCCAGCTAGACTGAGCCTTATTTGTTGGCAAACGCACGCACAGAAAGTCACTCAGGGATTCATGTCTTGCTTTTCTACAATTTGACAGCAAGCATCAAACAGCAGCAATGTCAGCCATGGGACATAACTTTTATGCCAATTTCAGCTATGCCCTATAAAGTTTTTTTCTCAAATCAATAAGGTCACAAAGACCTTCGCCTTCAATAGCATGGCTTAGATGTACAAATTAAAATTCCATTTCCTGCATTCCCTCCATTCATAAGGAGCAATTAAAGTAAAGTATCTAATATACTCTATGATGCTGGCAAGGACATTAGTTTTCATTTGCCTCAATGGGCTATGCCAAAATATCTCTTTCATTTATTAAAGCCATTTGCGATTGCCACCAACTTTGAGCTGAATGGCATCCCAAGGCCAAATTTGTTCATTCATCCACTTGTTTAAAGAAATACAAACCATTAGAGGAGCCACTGTTTGATAAATCAGTGGCAGTTCCTTATATTAAGCATCTTTATCTGCATATTGAAACAAAATGCAGAGTAAGCCTCTGTAGAATATGCAAAGCTGTGCCAGCAGCTGTGGGAATATTGTTCTGTAGTTTTAGCTTATGCTCAGGATACTGAGAGTATGACTACCCCTGGCCATACACCCTCAGAAGTCACTGGAGAGCATCGAGCCAGTGATCTCAGGAGTAATAGGAGCCCACCCTGCCCCCCTCCTGGACTGCTGGTTATCACAGGATAGGAGACAGAAGAGAACAGCCACGGTATGAAGCTGGCCAGGGAAGAAGGCTCATGGTTTTACCTTGTTGGAGGCAAGGAAATAAATGTACGTTGATTGGTCTGCTATGTGTCAAGCCCTTTCACATATATGATCTCATTTATTTCCCATGACAACTATATCAAACAGATATTATTACCCCATTTTGCTGATGAAGAAACCAAGGCTCAGAAAGTAATTTGCCCAAAGCCATAATGCACGTAAGCTATAAAACCAGGCTTTAAACCCGAGTGTGGCTTACTCTGGAGCCTCTTTCTACTGTAACAGTTTTCATGTAAACTCAGTAAGTCATAGAGAAGCACTTAACATAGTACCAGAGTAGCATAACAACTCTAGAATAACACCTATGAACACAATGTGAAAATGTGGGTAACAAAGTGGAGAAATATACATGGCTTTCCAATGTCATCTTAGATAGAGGAAAAAAATAACATTTTTTTGTATATTTCTTTTAGCTCCAAATGGCAGTTTTGGTGGATGATAACCAAACACACTATTTTAAGGGTAGAAGCTGGGAAAGAGGATCTATCAAAAACCTGTACTTTATGGTGATTATCCGAATGGTTGCCTGAAATAAAATCCGTGTGATAGAACAGATAGAAACTGCCCAGCTTCTGGGAACCCTTAAGATGGATCTGATATGATTTGTTTAAAGTATTTGTTAGTTAAAATCATATAGAAAACCTACTAGGTTATATGTCTTAAGAACAGTGGTCATGTCTAATTTATCTTAAATACTCAATGCCTCTCATGCACCTTGGTGTATATTGGGTGTTTATTAAGTACTAGGTTTAGGGAAAGAATGTTAGCCAAGTTACACTTACCATCTGAGAGTTGGCATGGTCTTAGCTGGCTTGGCTAATCAGGCTTATACTGGAAACTCACCAGTTGAGTAAGACGAGAAGCAAGGACACATAGCCCCATTTCACCATGGAAGAACTTAACATTCCAGCCCAGGAAAGACATACTTTTTAAAAAGTATATACTATAAAAAGCAGATAATAATAAAGTATGGCTGAGAACTAGCTATATAAAGAACTTATTATGCTTTTCAGCTCACATTCTTCTTTCTTAGAGAAAGAAGTCTCTGATGCCCAGACCCTTCTCCAGAGAAAGTGGGTAAGTTTCTATGATATGCCCTGTCCTCTTGACTACTAGTATTTCATTCAGGATAGGGAAATTGGGTGACCAAAGCCAAACTGGGCCAGTCAGATTCTTCTCTGTGGGAAATGAGAATTTTCAACCAAATCTCTAATGGGGTAGGAGTCCTTGCAGCTCAATAACAAAAGTGACACTCTAATGAGGACATTTACACTGTCTTGTCACTGAAGTCACTAGAGCTGCCCTTCTTTCTTCCCTTCTGAAGTTTTACTTGCCTGGTTCTTTCTGGAATTCTGTGATAAATCCCACCATCTTTCCAATAAATTTCTTCTTTTGCTTGAGCTACTCAGAAGTGGTCTCTATTACTTGCAAAAGAAACTCAACTGATTCCGAAGTACAGATAGATGGCTCTAAGAATTGGTGTGGCCAGAACTGAGTTAGTTGAAACTGGAAAGAAAACAATATGCAAAGTTGGGCATAAGAAGGAACATTTCTGAAGTACAACAGAGTCAGGAAAGCAAGCCAAAGTGGACCAAGTGGCATGTATAACAGCACAGAGTCAATTGGGAGTCAGCAGCAGAGCTCCCTTACTGGGAGAAACACAGGATCCATGCCAATATTCAAGAGAAGGTAACAGTGATGGAGGAAGCTGGTCAGATATTTAGGTTAAATTAAAGGGTATTTGGGGGTGGGGGCGTCTGAGGCTTTATGAGGTAACATCTGTTTCTACAGGTAGATACAGTGGCAACTTTATGCTATAGCTTGATATCTCAGAATATTGCTGGTTTTGCTATATGAAAGGATATTTAATAAGGAAAGTCTTGACTACAACTTTAAAGTCAGTAGACTTTGAGGGATGAGTGGGGCTGGTGTCTGTCACCAGGCAACTGAACCCCTCTGGCAACATGGGACTGCTTGGTGCTCTGACAAGGCCTTCCATGCCATGGCTCCAGACCTCCAGATCCCCCTCGAAGCTGGAACTGGTCAAGGTCTGGATGGGGCAGTCATGTTCAAACCCAGCACCTCTCCAGGTAAGAGAGGTCACCTTGAGCCACATACCAGCAATGTGGGGAAATGACTTGATGTTTAGTTTTCTTTTGAGAGGTGCAGACCAAGCATTGGTGTGCCCTGAGTGATGGGTGGGTCTAGCCAATTTCGGTGTCAGGGTCAGGGAGTTATGCACATGGGGACAGCTTCTGTGGGTCTGGCTTCTTGAGGTCTTCATCCATGGCTGCAGTTTTGGGGCTCAGCTCTCTAGTGCTGTCAGCTGAGAAGAGTATGAGGATATTGTCACTTTTACCTATTAAATCTAGTGGAAACCTAGTAGAAGCAAATTTAGTATATTTCATATAAGACAAATTTGGTTCCAAGGCCCATTTTTCATGAACCAAGTTAGTACATGTCACAAGCCCAAGAAATATATTTAGTGTGCCTCTTACATCATATCTGTTCCTGGTGTACCTTCTATTCAGTAAAGTCTCCCAATAAGACTTTTGAACTCTGCTCGTAAACTTTCTTAACCTAAGAAGTTGGAGGACAGAAAGGAATTTTGAGATTGACAGCTGAGTATATTTGACCAGTCGTATCCTATGCAATTAAAAGTTGAGTTTGATGTAGAACATTGCTCATGATTTTAAAAGCACTAAAAGAAATGATCAGTAACTATTCTTCAAATGATGAACAATTATTTTCCTTTCACTGGTTTTCAGTGACTACAATTTTTGCTAAGAACTAAAGATTTGTTCTATAAAGTTAAGTGCTAAATAAATCAAATCAGGCTCAGTTCCTGCTCAAAGGAATTTGATTAACAAGTTTTCATTTACGCAACTCTCTACCTTTTTTTTTTTTTTTTAGGTCAGAATCAGAGGTGGAGTGCAGAAATACCCCCAGAAAGTCTCCTGTCTTGGTGTTTGCAAGTTGCCACGAAGCTCTTAAAGTATCCTGAGAGAGGGTTCAATACATTCCGTGACGTTTCCAGTGTACTGTAGGTTATTAATCCCAACTTAAGTCTTATTTTTAAAAAAAGATTCATTTATTCCTAGTCTCAAGTTTCACACTGGGCTTTTCCATTGACCACAGAAATGTAGCAATAATCTTTGCCTAAGCCTCTGAAGAAAATATAGGCATCTGAAGCAGAACTATGAATAATAATAGCTCTTAAGCAACAAGTTCATCTTCATAACACAACTCTCCCCCCCCCCCACCATCAGCTTTCCCAAATCCTTCCAAGGCATTTGGAGCCTGTCTTTTATAATTGTTGCTCTGAGAAACAAAATTCATCCAAGTTGCTCTTGTAAAATTAATTAAAATGGACATGCTGTGGAAAGCATAGACAAGACTAGAATTTCTTTAATATAAATGCTTGTCATGATAACATTTTCTATCATGCCATTATGACATCTTCCTTTACTTCTTTAAATATTAAAAACTAACTAAAGGAAGTAGGCTTTTAGTGGAAAAAAAAAAAGAAATCATACCAGCTATATTTCTTATCACTAAGATAAAGGAGGTGGTGGGCTGAAATTTTCTCACCTCTGTCTGATGGGATAAAAATAGCACTAAATAGAAAAGACAAATCTCTATTTAATAAAAGAGGATTATTAGTAGCAATCAATACAAAAGAAATTATTCCTGAAGACCAATGTTAGGCAAATCATGGTGAGCAATACAGAATAAGTGCTTCTACTAATTTACCTGGGGAGTAAGAGCTAAGAATATGGCACATTAACTATGCAATCAAAAACATACAATACTTTCTGAAAGTGGGCATTATTCTTTAGGTTAAGATAATTGGGAAAGGATTAAGGAAGAGAGGAGTAGGTCTTCACATTTGAATGTTATGTTCAGAGTCAGGGAGAAATGGAGGGGACATTCAAGAAAAGTGCAAGACCCATTTAGTAGAGAGTGAATAAACCATATGGATTCATTTATTCACTTGATGAATATTTACATAAATTCCAGCTTCTTGCCAGGATTGAGCTAAGCATGCAATAACGAGGACAGTCATAAGCCTCAAGTAGCTTCCAGTTTAATGGTGGGAAACACACATGCACAGAAAATTACAGAATAATGTAGAAAATGCTGATAGGACGGAAGAGCTAGGGCATTAGGGGGGCACAGAGCAGGGGAAAAGTAAACCTATTTTAGGCTGAGCAAAACACACCACAAAGGTACTTCCATCTTCCTGGAGCAAGGGATAGATTGGGGAAAAGGAGACAGTCCCAATCACAAAGGGTCTTGTATGTCAAGCCAAGTACATGAGACTCTGTCTTGTAGGCTATGATGACAGAAAAACTGTGGAAAGGAGGGGGTTTGGTGACATGTCATCTTGCAGAAATGACATTGCCAGGAAGTTGGAAGGACGTAAATGTTGGCAGCCTCCCTCAAGTGAAGGAAACTAGTCAGGAGACATGACAGTGACCCGAACCAGGATGTTCACTCTGGGGTTGGAGGAGAGATCACAGAGTAGTGGTCAGGGCTGAGCTCCTTCAGGAAACTGAGCTGGGGACACTTCCATCAATACTAAAGGGTGGAAAAGAGGAAGCATTATGTGACAAAGAGACAAAAAGGAAACATCAGAGTAACAGAAAGAAAATTAGGAGGAAGAAATATCATGAAAACCAAGAGAAGAAAGGATCTAAAGAGAGGGTATAGTCAACAGCGTAGAACACTATGGAAAAGCAGGGAGCCTGAATGTGTAGCATCTTAGAAATCACAAGGTCCCACTCCTCCAGTGTGCTTAGGATGAAACAGAGACCCAGAGAAGTTAAGGCACTTGCCCAAAACTACACAGCTAATTAGGAGAGAGCTGAGCCCAGAACTCAGAAGTCCTGACCCTTGCTATGCTGTTTCTGCTCATCAGGCTATACCTCTGGTCTGATTGAGCCCAGTCTTCACAGAATGGAAGTAAGGCTTAGAAACTAACTCAAGGCTACATGGAAAGAGTTTGAATGGAAAGGTTAAATATTATTCTGAGGAATGAGACTCACTGAAGAGTTCTGAGCAAGAGAGGCTTCATCATGAAAGATGGATTGGGGGAAATTTTATGCAGTACTGTTTAGGTTCAATGTCCATATTTTTCCCAGACCAGTCATAGATTAGGCAATTATGAAATAATTGCTTTCCTAAATAATTGTGTTTTGTTGAATCAAACTCCTTAATTCTATCAGAAATTAATAACCAATAAGTAAGTAGAATCACAATTATAAATTGAGTTATCTCTTGCTTAGGTCCATCATACCATCTTAAAAATATCTGGAAATATGAGAATAGATCCAATGATATCTGGAACCACTGAGGCTTTAGGTCAAGCCCTAGTGTGGTCTGAGTACGCTATGACCCATCCATCCATACTTCCATAGTTCTGTTAAGATCAACAATTAGTACCATATGGAGATGCATTATTTTAGACAAGTCCTTCTTTTTCTGATTTTTCTTCTTTACCTATACATCTTTTAGAAAGATGAATTAAAAATGGGATGCCTGGGTGACTCAGTCAGTTAAGTGCCCAACTCTTGCTCTTGGCTCAGGTCATGGTCTCAACGTTTGTGAGATCAAGCCCCGTGTTGGGCTCTGCTCTGGCAGTGTGGAGTCAGCTTGGGATTCTCTCTCTCTCTGTGTCTCTCTCTCCCTCTCCTCACTCTCTCTCTCACTCTCAAAATAAGTAGACTTATAAAAAAAGAGAGAGAATGGGGCGCCTGGGTGGCGCAGTCGGTTAAGCGTCCGACTTCAGCCAGGTCACGATCTCGCGGTCCGTGAGTTCGAGCCCCGCGTCAGGCTCTGGGCTGATGGCTCAGAGCCTGGAGCCTGTTTCCGATTCTGTGTCTCCCTCTCTCTCTGCCCCTCCCCCGTTAATGCTCTGTCTCTCTCTGTCCCAAAAATAAATAAACGTTGAAAAAAAAAATTTAAAAAAAAAAAGAGAGAGAAGAAAAGGAAGATGAATAAAAAAAAAAAAATGATATCTTGGCCTTAGGAAGAAAGCCATAGGAGAAATGTCCATGACTGGGGGCAGGCTTTCTCCTAGGGAGTTGCCACTGCATGCGCTGGTCGCACTGGGTCCAGCCTAAGCCATGGGCTGAGGTACATCAGGGTCTGCCAGAAGGCACAGGAGCTCCAGCAACTCCATCTTCTCTCTTGGCTCTGAGCTTCACAGTTTTGAGATTCTTAACAACCTAGATAATGGTCTGTCTCATAGGTGACAGTACACTGGTGGGTAGAAATTGACCTGACACTACTAAAGCCCCAAGGTCCCATGGTCCCCAAAGTCTGATTAGGTGGTTCATTGGAAGACTAACATCAAGTGATGGAACACAGAAAAATGTCACACTTAGTGCTTGAAATTGATTTTAGGGTCAGAGCAACCTGTACTCTTGACCCTGACTTTTAACCCCCTTACATCTTGCTCTCCATCTCTGCTGTTATTATGATTGTGCAGACTCGGAGCAGAAAAGACGGCTTCACTTTGCATGGGCCCAGGCAGAATACTACAGTGGGGCTGTTGCCCGGCAACAGCAGCCAGAACAATTTGTTTGGGGAGCATTTTGAGAATGATTACACTTGCAGGGGTGGGGTGGGTTGGTCGTGTGTCATCTTTTTTTTTTCTTCCTGTGCTACCTATTCCTGGATGTCGTAAATATTCATCTGAATTTTGCATATATGAGGGGAAAACGTTATTTAAATGAGCTTGGGAGGGTAATTTGCTTGGGTGCATCACCGCACTCCTTTATGTGTTGCAGGCAGACTGCTGCTGAAGGAGAAAAAGCAATTCTGTGACCATTATTGACACAGATGACAATGCCGTGCTGGTTTGTTTCAGTTATGTAGAACAATGAGAGGAGAAAAAGATGCAGTTTAGCTAAGGCATTTAGTAAATTGTTGGTAAATGGTGAGGACAAAAGCTCCAGCTAAGTCATCAGACACATTTCCTCTCTAATGTGGCTGCAGTTACTCTTCTGGCCTCCTCTGTCCCCCAATCAGAGAAGAAAACTTCCTCTTCCTCTCCTTTGGTGATATCAACACATTGAAATACAGCACTTGGCTAAACCCTGGAGAACTGACTTTGAAAGGTAATGGGAAGAAACATTTCCTTTCAAAAGGAATCTGGCAGCCTTGAAGGATTTACAGCACGCCAATTTCAGATGAGTCAGAGTTGGGTAGGAATTGCAAATACTTAAAAAATCGCCGGTGTCAATATTGCCCACACCCCTGGAATATTAATATATACACACACCCACGCACCCCCCTGGAGATGTGTTTATTTCACAATTCACAAATGGTAAAGGGACCTTTTTTGAATTGTTTCTTAGGGACTTGGGAGCCAGCATTAAAATTGTGATTCTTCCAAATGCTTTCCCATATGCCTTAAATATTCTCATTAAAGTCAATTTCTTAAGTGCACACACATTCTCTGGGTCTTAGTGACCACCTCCCTGCCTCACTAAAGAGAAGCTTTTCCTGAGGCTGTTGTGTCCTCTCTTGGCTATGACTTGGTCAGGAGCCTCTGGCACCATATGGCAGAATTCGAGGCTGTATTGCCAGCCAAACACAACAGTTGTTTATAGGGCACAGTTAGTTATGGTTTCTATCTCTTCACCCTCAGGGAGATGTCTATGGATATATAATAGGTCTCTGGGCCATCTGACAATATGGGCCCCAACGCTATGGGACTTCTCGTCCAAAATTGCATTCAAATAGATATCCCATTTAAAGGATTCCCAACCCTGGTCTGTAACCCCAGATCCTCAGGTTAATTTGGGAGGCTGTCCTGCAACAGGAGGCAGCCTTTGGCACAGAATCCTGTAAAGCTCTTTCTGTTTTCTGGTTTTACTCAGGAACATGAATTAATTACAGACTTTCATTTTTAGGTGAGGCCACTTCAATATCCAGGATTAACATGTGGGTAGAAGGGTAAACAGTAAGGAGGTTAGAGACGTACAGGAGAGGGTATTCCAAAGTGAACTTGTTCTTCACCTTTCATCATTGGACCTGGTACTGGGTCAGAACAATAAGCCCCTCAAAGTTTCAGACTGGACATACCCTTCAGGATGGCCGTATTTGCATCAGCAAATTTTCGTTTATTGAGAACCTGTTACATGCATATATAACCCAGGTCTTGCATATGCTACGGGAAGCATAAAATGCAGACTCCTTCCTCAAGATTGCAGCACACAGGACTTCTCTTGGCTTAGAGGAGAGAATGTCAGCCTCAGGCAATTGTATCTGCACTCACCCAAACACTGCAATAGCAACTTCAGGCTCCATGATGAGAAAAGGTACTTCAGATCGGAGAGAGTATCTCACTCCCTTGAAAACACGCAGCTTCATTTGCTTTTACTTCCCCTTGAAAAATGCCCTATGTCTTTTGATTCAAAGTTTACATCCAAGAACAACCCTTTTCTTTTGCTACACCTCTAGGCAAAGAACATATGTCACAAATGCCATAGCCATATTTAGACGTTGTCTGCCGTTCAGCTTCACTGAGTCCGCCGCCAAGTTACCTTTTACATGGCAATTACTCATGAAATCTGAACGCTTCTGCAAATTAGTGTTAGGTTGCTTTCATTTCCCAATTAACTGCCCACCTGCTATTATAAGATTCAAGTTAGTCATAGTCAGCCTTTTCCCCTTCAGCCCTTAGGAAGAAGAAAAAAAAGTACCTAACTTCTTTATGCAGAGAATAATTAATGTGTGAAATGGTCCACCAAAGGCAACAATGAAACATGCAACTGTGAGTATATTCAAAGAAGAGCCAGACAAGGAAGAAAAAAATTCCATGATACAAACATTAGACAGACAGGTGGATGGGTTTGGATAGACCATATGGCCTCCTTCTGTCTTGAAATGTACTGTGAGATTATATTTTGCAAAATCCCTTCAAGAACCAAGTTGATTTCTAAACAGTAAATTATGGCAATGAAAATGCTTATGACACCTTAGCTATGTCCATTATTTCAATGTCAATTTTGTATTTCTGGGGATATGTTTTCAAGACCGTACTAACACACTTGTCATACAGTAAATGAGGTGGCAGAGGGTAAGGTGGAAAGACAGGGAAGAAGAATTTAGTCTTGTTTTCTTTTCTCAAGAGAAATGGATATGTACTTTCCAAACTCACAGCAGAGGAAAACACCGGTGCCCCATTGCAGCCTGTGGAGACAACACCGTGATGCGAATCCAACGCATTGAGCTGAACAAGACATGAAATGCACCAGATAATGAAAAACAGTGTCATTTCTGGAAAACATTTAGAGAATAGTTTTCTCCCCCTCAGGAAGGGAGAGCATATGATTCCCATTCTCACATTATGACAGAAATGCTGTGTGCACTGTATGGAGAGGATTGCTGTCTGAAATTCCAAGAAACCATACATGACGGGGGAGCTACAAACATGCTTCTTCAAGCCCAGTGTAATTGACACCCTGGTTGACAAGATAACAGAGTTTCGACAGCATTTCTGCACTGAAAGAGTTTCTCTTCAAATTTTCAAAAAGCAATTCTTGCCAACAGGTTGGGATACAAGAAATCCACAGCCTTACAGAGCAACTTAGTCTAAGCCTTTGAAGCGTGGTCCATGTTCAGCAACACCACACCAGCCTAGGAACAACAATAGGGTCATTCTAATTGTAGCAAAATGGTACCGCTCAACCACAGAATCTCCTGTCCCCACAAATACTGAGTTCCCTACTAGGGTAGACTCTGGAGTTTATTTCCTGGATGTTGAGCCCTCCCAGATACCATGTAGCACCTGCCATTATCTTTTATTCTTGCTGTCTGCTGCTGTGCCACCATGTCATGCCATGCCAAAGCATGAAAAAGTTGCTTTACATGAAAAGCTGCCCATGATAAGGTGGTTTAGGGTGACTGATCTTTCCACCAGCATCTGAAGACACGACTGATACCATGACATTTCTGACTTGGTACCAGAGACTGCAGTGGTCACCAGAAATGCAACTAACTGAAGGCACCTGCAAGGTGCTACTGTGCCATAGCAAAGACACAGCAAAGGCCCTTTTGCTGGAATTGTTTCATGTCCCAACAATAAGCTTAAAGGGAAAAAGCATCCTCCATCCACATGGGTTCTGTGCTACCATGTAGGCCACAAGGCCAGATCTCTCTTAGGAAACAGTTCTTTCCTTTGTCACTCAATTCCTACTGTAGCTTCCTCTTCCTAGGACTGATATTTGAACCCTTGGGGGCTTAGATGAGTGACATTAGAGTGACAGATATTACGGTGCACATAAAAATGCTCTTCCATGTGCCAACACTCTGTCTCTCTCTCTGCCTCTCAAAAATAAAGAAAACTAATAAAAAAAATTTTTTAAAAATGGGGCACCTGGGTGGTTCAGTTGGTTGAGCATCCGACTTTGGCTCAGGTCATGATCTCATGGTTCGTGAGTTTGGGCCCCACATTGGGCTTTGTGCTGACAGCTCAGAGCCTTGAGCCTGCTTCCATTTCTGTGTCTCCCTCTCTTTCTGCCCCTCCCCTGCTCACACTCTGTCTCTCTCTGCCTCTCAAAACTAAAGAAAACTAATAATTTTTTTTAAATGTTCTTCCATGTGCCTCAATACATACTCTGCTTAGGCCAAGACTTTTCCTGGGTGATTCCTGCCCATCACGTGGATAGATGCCTGGCGGTCACATCAGGAGATCTCTGAACATGGTCACCTGTAGAGCCAAACTGGGGCCCCATATTGCAGCTTTAATAGCTGAACAGAGTAATATTTCTACATTCTACATTCTTTGATTTTCAGTGTTATGTAAACCAATACTAAGTATACAAGTAAGCAGGTGTTTAGATGATCATACCACAAGTGCAAGCAGAATTCATGAATCTATAAAGTGGGATTTCACTTTTTCTCTGTTCTCATCTTGTAGATAAGATTATGGAAGAGTGTTGGGAGGTAACATTCCTCCTGCACTTGGGAGAATCACATTGTCCTCAGCAGAGAGAAAAGCAAGGAACATGATACTAAACATAGAAAAAAAACAGGGAGATAGTCAGATGGTCTTATCTATCCTTTGTCTATTCTCTACCCGAAACTAATTTGGACTATAACTACATCACGACAACATATTGGCTACAAAACATTAGGTCATTTAAGCAATCATTTTAGCTATATCGGGCCAAACAACTGGCTTGACCCACTTTTTTTTCCCCCACTAAACGACTGATTCATAGATTTGCTTGGTTGGTTGGCATGTGATAAACACACACTAAAGTAGATTCCAGAAGGAAGTCATCACCAGTCTCAACTTAAAAATATCCTCTTTCTTTTTTAATGCATCGAATACAATATAAATAATTTTGTAGGCACTGTTATATGTTTTCTCAGTGCATTTAATCATGCATTCCATATGGCTGAAGAAATAGGAAGCATGTTTATAATCTTTCAATGAATATGATATTCTTCTAAACTTATAAAAAATTTTCTTCTAAACTTATAAAAACAAGTTCAAATCTGGATAAAAGACAAAGCTCTTAAACTGTATCCCATTATGAAAATGTCAACAGTATAAACCTTCTTGTTTTACTTTATAGCTTAGAGTTACTGCAGCTACCCAAGATGATTGCAATCAATATTTGGTAGAACATCAACATAGGAAAGTCGGCCATCCTTCAGACCCAGAAAACTGAAAAAAAGTGCTACGTACCCCTCCCAACTAAAAAAACAACCTGAAGTGTTACACTTCCGGGTTCATCCTGAGGTTAGAAACCTGGAGATAAGCAACTCTTCTGAAGTATTTATAGCCTCTCCAACATTTCCTTGCACCACTTTACAAAACAAATTCAATAACCAATACACCCCCAGAAAGAATATCTATGTATTGCTTTTTTGGTTTCTTATGAATTCCAGGCCTTTAAGGATATAATTAAAACACTTCCACAAAAAGAAAGCCCAAACTGAGGCAGCTCCAATCCACAGCGGCCTGTCTCCTCGGAACCTTTAATTACTCTGTTTAACTCAGTGCATTAAACAACAGCCGCCTGTTATTTGGGAACCGTACTGTTTGGTGTGTGTACAAAGACGCACCTGTGTTAAACAATACTGGGTTTTAGGGAATGGCAGCTCTTCCCACACTACAAACATGACAGATCAGCACTTCGCCACCTTGGTGGTGTCCCAGGATGTGAAGATTTCAGTGATTGGAGCACAGAAAACTCCCACATTTTTATAAACTACCTCAAGAAGTAACAATAATTTTAATTCTCTTAGCATTCTAGCTCATGGGTCTAAAATACAAGCTTTTAGAAAACGGGGAGAGTTGATGCTAGCACAGTCTTGATAACAAAGTGTGCCAATTCCCAAAAGATTGGGAATCCCTGTAATGAGCCATCTATCAAAAAGTAGCAACTTTATTTGGGAGGCCTGCACCAAACAGTGGTTTCTCAAATCCTCCATCATTTCTGATTTACCCAGAGATATGGGCTGCCCTGGGTTACAGAACATAGTTTGACTATGTCAGCTAGGTGTCTGGAAAAGTCCAGAGGTTGTGGGGATAGATTTCACATAGAGATCCCTCTGTGTGCATCCTGACAGAGTGAAGGCCTTGGAGGAAAAAATAATTGTACTAAAACATAATCATTTGCATTTTTCCACTCCCCTTAAAACACTGAAAGCACTGAAAGCACCAACCAGAGCGCTGTCTTCATGCTAAACACTGAGAGAGACGCTTGAGATGAGAAGCCTTCAAATGTGCATTACAACCAGGGGCTGGCACATATCCATCATTGGTTGAATCTTTCATTTCTCAGCTACTCTCTGATGCCTAAGTGTGAAAAAGTCAGTATGCCTGAATTGAATTTTTAGATTGCTTTACGTCAATACACATTTGTTTGTTTTCAAAATCAACAACAAATGCAACACTAAATACTTCTGGCTGCTCAATTGTGCAGCTTTGCCTACAGCCGTGTGCTAACATTCCCCTGCGATCAGGGGGCTCCTGAGTGGAGCCAATGGCACATATAGAATTTCAATCCAATGAAGTGAATTAACTGATAAAATATACCTGCCCTCCAGTGACTTACCATCTTCCCTACAGAATAGAAGCATCGATGTCTGCACATGTCTCTGGTGTGCATGTGTGTGTCTGTACACCCAGGCCAGAGTTTCCACATTGCTCAGAACCAGATAAGGAGACAGTCATAAAGAGGAATGGATACACAGCTGGTGCACCCAGGTCCGTCCACGGCTGCCCAGTTGAACTGAAACCCAGTGTGTTTCAATTCAAACTTCCGATTTTGAAGTTAAGTTGCAGTTTGTACTACCCGCAAGCTGGAGAAAGTTCTAACCCCTCTGAAAAAGCAAGCATGTGGGAAAAGGTTGACTGGATTGAATATCAGAATTTTGTTTCCAATTAGTTCCACAAATCCCGTGGATATAGCATAGAGTTAAAAAAAAAAAACAAACTAGAAATATGCAAATGTAAAAAAAAAAAATCTATCACTTAATGAAGACAAAATCCTTCATGATTTCTGAAAAGAATTTCTTCCTAACCGAACAGTGAAAGAAGTACCAGCTGTTCTTACTGAGTCGGGAAAAGTTGCTGTCCTCGGATCCTGGGGAGCACACCCACTCCCATGGGAACACCATAATGGACACAACTGCCCTTCCTGCTAGTTTGCCCTGGGAAAGATATCAGGATGACAGACTTCAGCGTATTAATTTAGGTTTTAAAGACTTCCATTCACTCCCTCATTCAGTCAGTCGACTATTCTTTCTTTCTCTGTGTGTGTATCTATAGATGCCTCCTAAGTGCCACCAGCACAACAAATAAGGGGAGGGGTGAGATTTAAAAAAACTTTCCATTATTTTCTTGAACTAAAGTCAGGGAAAGTTACTGCCTATAGATAGCTGAAGAGAGAAAAAGAAAGAAACTAAAAGCAGAAATGCAAATGTATTCCAATTTCCTGTAGTTTCATTACAGCTAGAAAAATCTGACCTTCAAGTTTGAAGCCCTAACATTTGACCATGGACTTGGTCATAGTCCACATGGTCAAATAGTGAGAAGTTACCTATTATGAGTGTTTCCTACGTCCTACATGTCAGTGATTCCACTCTTAGATAATAACCTGACTAGGGACAGTCTTCAGGGGACACCTTTCCTTTGGGGCACCCAACTTTATGATACTCACACTCTCTCATTTTCCCTGCATACAATATTGGCCACAAACATTTAAATTTTGTGGGGAGGAGCACCTAGGTGGTTCAGTAGGTTATACATCCGACTCTTGGTTTCGGCTCAGGTTGTGATCTCACAGTTTTGTGAGTTCAATTCCTACATCGTGCTCTGTGCTGACAGCATGGAGCCTGCTTGGGATTCTCTCTCCCTCCCTTTCTTCCCCTCCCCTGCACATGTGTGTGTGTGGACCCACACGTGTGCTCTCCCTCTCTCAAAATAAATAAGTAAACTGTACGGGGAAAGACTGTATGGATGTCATGTTAGATAATCTGCACTTATCTATTTTATATTATGAATCTTTTCCTGACCAACTAAGGTTCTCCACCCAGGAAGTATATGCCTCATTAGTCAGAGGTCATTGTGGTCCAAGAGAATTTGACTGCCTTTTTTTCTGAGAGTACATTCTCTGTGGTCTCCAATGTTTGATCATGAACATACAAAAACTCCTGGTGAGACACAGGTAGCTGATGAGAGGCTGGTGTGTGCAGAGGTCAGTGGAGTATCCTGATGCGTTCAGGATGGGGAAGGAGGGGAAGGTGGGGCTTGCAACATTAGTTTCCTATAGCAAAGTACCATAAACTGGGTAATTTAAAATAACATAAATTTATCTCCTCACAGTTCTGGAAGTCAGAAGTCCAAAATCAAAGTGGAAGCAGGGTTAATTCCTTCTGGGAGTTCTGAGGAATAATTTGCTCTGTGGTGTCTCCTAGCCTCCGGTGGCTCCTGGTGGCCCCTGGCAATCTCTAGTGTCCTTGATTTTATATTTTAAGTTTATTATTTATTTGGTGGGGGGAGAAAGAGAGAGTGCAGGAGGGGCAGAGAGAGAGGGAGACAGAGAATCCCTAGCAGGCTCTACACTGTCAGTATGGATCCAGACTCAGGGTTCAAACTCACGAACTGTGAGATCATGACCTGAACCTAAACCAAGAGTCAGACACTTAACCAACTGAGCCACCCAGGTGCCCCTAGTGTCCCTTGATTTGCAACTGCATCACACCAATCTCTGTCTCTGTAGTCACATGGACTTCCTCTGAGTGGGTATCTCTGTGGCTCTTTTTCTAAAATGTCTTTTAATGTTTATTTATTTTAGAGAAAGAGAGAGAGATAAAGTGAGAGCAGGGAGGAGCATAGAGAGGGAGACACAGAATCTGAAGCAGAATCTAGACTCTGAGCTGTCAGCACAGAGTCCAATGCAGGGCTCGAACTCATGGACCACATGATCATGACCTGAGCTGAAGTCAGACCCTTAACAGACTGAGCCACCCAGGTGCCCCACGGTAACTTGTTTTCTAACAAGACTATCAGTCACGTTGGATTAGGAGCCTGCCCTACTGTCCAGTATGACCTCATCTCAACTAATCACAATTGGAAGTCCCCTATTCCAAACAAGGTCATAGTCACAGGTAACAGAAATGGGATGTGAATCTTTTTGGAGGACACATTCATCCCACAACAGCTGGCAAGGTAGATTGTAGTAAAGGATCTCTGTTTACAAGTATTAGGTATAATGTTAATACAATTCAGTAGGCAACACAAGGGAACTAGGGAAAGACTCAGGACAGGTAACAAGAGAGGTGAAGCCCAGAAACTTAGAAGGAGGCCACTGAGGCAGTCCAACAGAGGAGGTGTGGTTGAAGCAGAGGCTCACCATAGGGGGTGGAGGAGAGGCTGTTCCCGCCAAAGTTTCAGTCCTATTTGCCAGCTTCACAGAAAGGACATTCCACACAGAGCCACTGGTGATGGTTTGGACCTAATGGTCTGCTCATCACACTTCCAAAGTGTAAAGCTTGGGCATCCTTAACTCTCCTGTCAGACATATAGTTTCACAAAATCACTGGACAGTCTGGACCTACAATTGTCTACATGTTTATATGGTATCTTAAAAGACACAGACAAAATAACAGTAATATTTTCAATTAATAGGAGGAAGAATATGGCTTGTTAGTAACTCTGGGGTCTTGAGAAACTCCAGGCAGAAGGGGCCGTTCAGGGATGAGATGACCCTGACTTGGGAAAAAGTATGCTTGTGTCTTCTCAAGGCCACCCTGGGATGGAGGAAGGCACAGGGAGTGAGAAAGGGGATCCCATCTGGCTGGTGCCAGTCTGGAGGTGGCCTTTGCTCTTCAGCAAGAAGGAGGAAACAGTATCCATGGGCGGGGGAGTGGCCTCTGGGGGTGGAGCTTCCACTGGAGACCCACAGATTTGCCGTTGGTAGAGAGGGGGATGGGCCACAAGTACATGTAGACTGAAGACAGTCTGAGGCAAAGGGCCAGAAGAGGGAATGTTTTATTCACAAGAACTCCTGTCTCCTCTGTTACTCTCCAGTACTGCACTCTATTCAGCATATGCTTTTCATCAATTTGTGTGGGTGGAAACCACCTAAGAAAGACATTTTTTTAAAGTTAGGAAATTACCCAGGAAGGGAAAGCTTCTAGAACTTGTCGGTGCTGGCTATCATTTGAACATCATGCTGGGGTTTAATTGGTGGGGACAAGGGTGAGACTAACATCATTATTTGATGTGAGGAATTCAACAGGGCCAAATAGTGGTATTAAACACCAGAGCACGTTACCTTCACGATGAATACCTTCCTGTAGATTCATTCTGCTCCCGTGCCTTCTTGCCACAAACTAGAGATGGAATCTTCCTTGTCTCTCATCATAAAGCACATTGTTTTTCTTTTAATTGTGTTAAATTTGATTCAGGTAACAGAATTCTGCAGGCTGCTGACTTGTGTGAAAAGTAAGACAGCTGTTTTTATGTGTTAAAAAGAACTTGGATCAACAGTTAACATAATGTACTGTGAACATTTTTCCCCACTGTGGGTAGATAAATATGTTTGGCTTGAGCTTTTATATCTCTAAATTTGCACATATGTATCGATATGCAATGAGCTGCAGAGACCTAATTGTCCACAGAGTAGTTTGGCAGCTCACGTTCAGTAGTAGGATGCTCTTCCCCTGGGTCAATCACCTCCAGAAAGAAAAAATAAATCTTAATTCTTTTTCCTTTCAGCCAATAGGGACCACTCCTGTGTTCTGTTGATAAGATGTGGACAGACCCTGTCCATGAAAGCTCATGTCAGGACTGAGCACGAGTCAATGCTCATGGCCACCAGAGAGCACAATGGTGATCCAGTAGCAGGGAGATCCAGAAACACAACTCTCTCCCCACCATGGGGGAGGGGCAGCTGGCAGAATGGAAAGCAGGCCTAGGAGAGGGCTGGCAATAGGCAGGAAACTGACCACACTCTTCGGATTTTCAAAATGCCCAATGGGAGGGCAAAAACAGAAGAAATAAGCATCTGCTAAGATCAAATGGAAAAAAAAAACTTCAGCTTTAAGACAAAGTTCTGCGATATGTAAGGATCAAACAAACTAAATGGCGCACTGCGGGAGAACCACTCACCCATTTAACAATATCTGTAACAACATATATTGATCGCTTGCTGTGCCCCTTGCTCTGGAGAAACTTTTCTTTACCTTTCTTTCAAAATATATAAATAACAAATAAATACTGTAATGAAGTAATAGCAAAAAGTAGTAAAAATTAAAAGTAATGAAATTGAAAGTAATGCATACATAAGTAAAATATATAGGTAATAAATATTATGTCCAAATTTTAAACATAGCAAATAAAGCTAAACTTCCCTAAACCCACCCTCCCCCACTACCCCTAATTTCTGACTCAAAAAACTGCATAAAACACTAGTCAATTTTCTCTCTCTTTTTTTTTTTTTTCCAGAACTTTTCCTTATAAACACACACACATACACACACACACCACCAGGACATATATCTGGTGGGTAGCATTCAATTTATATATGATAGATGCTATCCTACTATGCATATTATTCTATCCTTATAATTTTTCGTTCCAAAAATATACATTTCTTCTATCTTTCCATTTCAGTATATATTGATCTAACTTCTGCAAAGTATTCCATAATGTGGATCCAAATAGTTTATTCAACTATTCCCTTATTGTAGATGTTTACGCTGCTTTTAACTTTTGCTATCACAGGCGATGCTGAAGGCACCAACTTCCAGCTGTGGTGTATTAGAGGCCCACTACTTCTGTGCTTGCTAATACTTGATACTGTCTCAGGGCCTTCACGAACAAACTAGATAGCCTCATCTGTGCTGGGTGATTTGGTCATTCACTTACTAAAAGGCAAAGAACAGAAAAGAAGACCTCCCAGGGTCCACACAACTCTGACTCAATGACAAAGAGTAAGCATGTTCTTGGTGATGTTTTACAGAAAGATCACCTGGGGTAGGCATATTTTTAGAAAATATATTCTCAGGGATCAGTGACCCACTTCAGAATTAGTCGGGAAATTCACCTCTCCCAAGTTTTTTTTGTTTGTTTGTTTTTGTTTTTTTTTTTTTTTTTTTTTCTAGTATAAATCTGAGTACCATGGGAAACTCTTGTTATTTTAAGGCTCTTTCCCATGGATGCCTGGTCATAACGTGGGCCTGGCCAAGTGCTGGGCTCCAGGGAAAGAGAGAGATGAAAGAGACACTGGCTGTCCCTTGACAGAGTGACTAGCCAGAATCAATTACCTCCCAACATAAGCCACAGAGAGAGACACAATGGAGTCCATCTTGCTGAGGAGAAACAGTGCTGTTCATGTGGACACCTCCCATGCAAGTTCTGAGTGCAATTATATTAGTAAATGCCTAAAGTTTTCTTATCACTAACATTGCCAACTGTTTCACCCTCAAATACCTCCTTTTCCTAGTTTGTCTTACCAAGTATACCTGGATTCCACAGCACCTACCTTTTCAGATGTTTTGTTTGAGGGCAGCCAGGGGAACCAGCAGCTGTAGGAGTGGGGGGGGGGTCCCTCCAGCTCTGAGAATACTGAAATAATTAAAAACAGAAAAGCAATGTTCATTTGTGACCCAGAGGAAAACAGATATATGCACAAAGTGACCAATAACTCTAAGTCACTGCCCTCCTTTAAGCTTTAAACTAGCCTAGACTAAGATATCCACTGTTTAAACTATGAAAATCAAAAGAAAACCAACTATCTCTTGTTGTAAGGAGAAATCACAGGCACCAACTTTATAAATGAACATATTACTTAAACTGGTACTTAGGTACTGACTCAATTAAATTCACAGGTGGTAAAATCTGGATGTTCTGTAGACAGAGCAATTTATCTATAGATGTTCACGTTTTGCCAAAAATAGAAAACAGCATCTTCTACAGACGCTCTTCCCATGTTAGTTCTTATTTTTGTAAAGATTAATTGCTTCATCTAGTAGACATTCATTATCCTTCTCCCCCCATTCCGAGAAGGGATCCCCTCCCGACGTTGGAGGGGAGAGCAAGCAGTTCACTTGAACCTCCAGGGGCAGCTGGGGAACTGAATGAGAGACTCAATGAGAGACACAGCCGTCTGCATAAAGTTGACATATCCAGCCAGCATCTCAACTGCCACCATTGTTTCTTTTGCCCACTAGAAGCTCACTGTGGATGAATGGGCCTTTCTCCAGGGTCCATAATGAACTGGGCAGGTGGAGGTAAAATGAGCTCTGGATAGAACCCATGGCTGCCACACTCACAGAGTCTTGTGGGTGCCAATTGGGACGATACCCATCATAAATTGCAATTGCCCATTATGATAGTCCACCCTCGCCAAAGGAAACTGGCTACAAATCAGCAGCTCCTGGCATGGATGACTTTGAAAAACTGACCTAGGATCCAAACTTGGATTGCAAAAACTCTCATAATCTTTGACCTAGTAATTCTACTACTACACAATATTCCAAGAAAATGGTCTATTTGTCTACACACAAACACATCTTTATACAAGCATAAAGATAAATAAATATAGTAAGATTGCCCGTTAAGGGTTATTTTATACTAACAATTGAAAAACAGTCAGACAATGGAGTATTAGTAATATTAATTTTGAGATATCCATAACATAATAATTTGTTCAGTCTTCAAAAATCATGTTTCTGACATCTAGTTAATGTATGGTAAATGCTCAAAATAGAAACTAAGTGGAAGGAGGTGGGCATATAACTGAACATTTAATATGCTGCTAATGAACTTTGTTTACATGGATGTGTATTTATCTGTCAACTAACCAAAATGTTTAAAGGTGGTAGAATTATACAAAATTCTACCAAAACGTTCCTCTTTATATTCTGTATTTTTCCAATTTTCTGATTATATTTAAGTAGAAAATAAATATGCCTTTAAAAAGATTTCAGTTTTACAGATGAAGATTTGCTTTTATCTCTCAGCATCCCCTGCAGACATTTACTCAACTCCTAATTACATTATTTTAAAAAGTGTAAACTCCAATGGTCTCAAACTAGCCTAAGTCTTTCGTGAGTCTATCATAAGGATACTTCAAGATCTATGGAATTTTGAATTTCACTTTATTAATCCCTTAATATTACTCTTGAAACATTTAGCAGGGTCAAACATCCCTTTACCTAGAAGGCCAGCAAATGAAAACAGTCTGGTTCCCTCAAGTTCAGATAATAAAAGTAGTAGTCTCAACGAGTTACAGCTTTCAAATGTTTTGCTTATGTCCACGTATTTGTACTCTTCATAAAAATACCTGCAAAGCCAGCAAGAGGAACATCTTAAAACAGGAGGAGTTTGGGGCGCCTGGGTGGCTCAGTCGGTTAAGCCTCCGACTTCGGCTCAGGTCACGATCTCGCGGTCCGTGGGTTCAAGCCCCGCGTCGGGCTCTGTGCTGACAGCTCAGAGCCTGGAGCCTGTTTCAGATTCTGTGTCTCCCTCTTTCTCTGACCCTCCCCTGTTCATGCTCTCTCTCTGTCTCAAAAATAAATAAACGTTAAAAAAAAATTAAAAAAAAAAACAAAAAACAACAGGAGGAGTTGCTTTAATGTTACACAAATTGGGGAAAATTCAGCTGCAGACTTTTGCAAACATATCCAAGGGCCATCGACTATATTTGTGACTATAAGTTGCTTTTCAATTTAATAAGTTGTTACCTATTTTAAAACTGCCTCTGGGATGTACATTGATTGGTAAATTAATTAATATTTAAATTCCAAGCTTACACAGTAAGAAAATGGTTAAAAAAAAAAAAAACACATCATTTCTGAAGGAAAAAACAAAGTTTCTAAATTTATTAACTAAATGTTCTCTGGTTTCTTTTTTCCCCCTCTTCTTGTTTTTGCTTCTCAAATATCAGTGTTAAGTTCAATAGTGGATCCAAGAAAAAGCATCCACTTTTTTCTGGAACAAAGCTGCCCTCAACAGAGTGGGGAAAGACTACACACTTTCTCTACAGAGTCCACAGCTCTAACCCTCCTTCCCTACCCCTGGTACCTCTGGCCCTGCTTAATTCAAGCTTCTAGCCTTTACCATTTCTTTCCCCAAAACCCATGAAAACTCTGCTTTCAGAAAAGCCAAAGCAAACAAACAAAACCCTGAAACAAATTCACTGTAAGTACAATGATGAAGGAGGGACAGTTAAATTCAAGAATCGACTGATGAGTAGGGGGCAGTTTTGAGAGGAGTAGGGGAGGGGAAGGGTAGAGGGGTTGGAAAAGAACGTAGGCAGTGGCTGTCCTAAAACTGCACTGTCTAATGGGGACAGCCTCCCGTGACTCCAGGCAGGTCTAGCAGAAGCATGGTGAGGCAGGGTACTTGTGCTTTCATGCCCAGAGCCCTCATTTGGATCTTTGGGAACCTTGAACAAGCGAAACTCTTTGAGCCTCTGTTTCCTCCTCTGTAAAATGGGGAGATTAAGCAGAATTCTGTTCCAAGAACCTTTGCCCAGCACCTGGCACACAAATAAGTGCTCAAAACAGCTAGTGTCATGATGATGCTAATTATGGCTATTTTATATTTGCAATTACAAAGGGGAAGAAAGGAATTTTCTCTATTCCTATGGAGAAAGTGAATTCTAAACCCCCAGGCCACTGCTTTGAAAGTTATGAGAAAAAGCAATATTTTTATGCTTGCAAATAAACCTTTCTTGCTGCAAGAAAACTGTATCTATTAATAAAATAAAAAGCATGCATATCTTTTACCTTCTAAGGGAAAGGCCTAAACAAAGCAAGAATGAAAATAAAATTGGGGCCACTCCCAAGAAGAGTACTGTGATTCTTTTTTTTTTTCTTCTGTTGCCCAAAATCTGCCACTGGTAGCTAATCTTAGGATGTTGAGCCCTTGGAGCCAACACCTAATTTTCTGTCACCATACTTTTAAAATTCCACAGAATGTGGCCTTGTTCTCTTCTGAACACGGCAGCTTTGGCTTTGTGCATAATTTATGACAATGATCACATCCAGCCTTTACTTAGGGCTGTGGTCTTTGTAGCTCTGCTCCCAGTCGCTAACTTGGTCACCTGTCTGGCCCGCCTCATGGGCCAGATAGGCTTAGTCCAAACCAGACTTTGGTCCCTGACAATCTTCTGTACCTAGAAGGGGCTTTGGTCCTCAAAGTAAATACATGAGAAGAGATCGGGGGAGGGGAAGTAAAAGGAACTGATGAAAGAGAGTGAAGAGTGGATATGTGACATCTAACTTCCCATTTATAGATCTAAAACAAGCTTTCTGGATGGTTAGATCCTAAAAAAGATGACACAGTTACTGACTGAATTTTATTTGCAGTCAGGTGACACTGGAACTACTCATTTCATTCCATTCCCTTCTTTCCTAGGACCCTTTGGAAGCAAAGGAGTGAGGCATGAAGCAAACGCTGAGAGAATGCTGTCTCTCGTTGTCTTTTATACAGGCTGGGAACCCTTCAGCTCAGATGCCACTTCCCAGAGCCCATCAATGATGAGCTCATGTCAGACAAGCAGTTTACTCTGGGGTTAACGTAGCATTTGTAGCAACTCCAAACATTTACAATAGGCTGGAGGCCTTCATATAAAGCACCTTGTCATTTTTATTGCCTCTCTTTAAAAAAAACATTTGCACAACAATTTTTATTTTATAAATAGATATATTTTGCTTGTAGCAAGAAAGGATTATTTGCAGACACTAAAGTATTTATTTTTCCCATAACCTTCAAAATATTGGCCTTGGGTTTGGAATTCACTTTCCCTATTGGGAAAGCAGGATAGAGAAAATTCCTCAAACTCCACCCGTGAAGATAAACAGGCCAGTCTGGGAGCCTGCTTTTAGCACCACAGGTCATGCTGGTGTCTCGGCCTTGCCAGAGTGGAAAGGGCACATTCTTCATTCTGTACATTACCCTCTCTCATTACCATGCTTCCCTTCTGAAAGAGCCCAGGATGCCCACATGTACTGAGGGTGAGAAAAGAATCCGAAAAGACTAGCTGAAAACTCTCCCAAGTTGATGCAAAAAGATAAAGCAAATCAAAAGGAATCAAAAAGCTAAGCATGGGGGCGCCTGGGTGGCGCAGTCGGTTAAGCGTCCGACTTCAGCCAGGTCACGATCTCGCGGTCCGTGAGTTCGAGCCCCGCGTCAGGCTCTGGGCTGATGGCTCAGAGCCTGGAGCGTGTTTCCGATTCTGTGTCTCCCTCTCTCTCTGCCCCTCCCCCGTTCATGCTCTGTCTCTCTCTGTCCCAAAAATAAATAAATGTTGAAAAAAAAAAATTAAAAAAAAAAAAAAAAAAAAAGCTAAGCATGTTACTGTTAGACTTTTAAATATGCTATTGATATCAGAAGGGTTTTATTGCAATTGTCTCCTTAAACTTGGCAGGGAAATATTAATCATTTGATGCTAAATTGGTACAGATTGTTGAACAAATGAATGATACTAGGCCCACATGGTGGTGAATCAAGACAGAAAAAGAGAGATGAGGGATAGAGAAGGAAAGGAGAAATTTCCTTTTCACAGGCCATTCAAAAAGCAAATCCAGGAGCACCTGGGTGGCTCAGCCAGTTGGGCGTCCAGCTTCAGCTCAGGTCACGATCTCACGGTTTGTGGGTTCAAGCCCCACGTCAGGCTCTGTGCTGACAGCTCAGAGCCTGGAGCCTGCTTCAGATTCTGTGTCTCCCTCTCTCTCTGCCCCTCCCCCGCTTGTGTTCTGTCTTTCTCTCTCTCTCTCCAAAATAAATAAACATTAAAAAAAAAAAAAAAAAGCAAATCCAGTAGGTCCTGGTTATTTCAAGCCTCAATCTTTGGACTCTTGCCTCCCTAAGTGGCAAGTAGTTTTAAGAGCTTAAAAACGCTCGCCAGACCCAAAGATAGAACTTACTCTGGTATCAAGCAGCTTTTAATAGAGGTAAATTCAGGGAAGATTATGACCATTGCATAACGTCAGGGCTTTCGGTATCCACTTGGTTGTCATTTGACGAGCTGCCAGGCTTCCCTATCATCACTGGGCACCAGCAATCACAGTCCAGATGTGGAATGGTGTGCATGGGAGACCATGGCTCTGTTTGAATGAGGCTTCATGAGTGAGACTTTACAATTTTCAATCCATATGCTTCCCAGGTGAAATGGTTTCTCTCCCACCTCCCAACACAGACTTACCAATCCAGGTCTAGAGACACTGTGTTCTGCTTTCTTGGGCTGTTAGCCTAATGGTGGAGTGAGGGAAAGCCAGAAACCCATACATACACAGACAAGCAGATCGAGTGGGCCAGAGAAATAGAAGTCTGTTTGAGAAAAATGTGCCTTGGAACATGCTGTTTTTGCATATCTTCTATTATCTGGTCGTCTTACATAGTTGAGATTGTCAGTTGTGTAAATTTTAAATAGCAAAATCCTGAACCAACCATCCTGGACCTGTTTTGCCTTATGATTATACTGTTCAAATGTTCCCTTGTCACTCAGTCAGTTCCCCGTTAAATTTTTTAATTGAACATCTATGCACTCAGGTCAAAACATAAAATACTACAGGGCCCCTAAGGATTGATGAGATCTGGCCCCTGCCATCACAGACCATGGCCTTACCAAGCTTGCTGTTTATTCTCTAGAAGAAATCCCTAAATTCCCTCTCCCTCCAGTCAAAGACCACTTGTATTATTTTCTTAAGCAGTCTGAGACTCTTGTAGTCATCTTATTCAGTGTGAGTATTAAGCCATCACCAACCTTCTTTATCCACCCATGACCCCTAGATGGGTTTTTCTTTCTGATCTCCAGGCCATCATTCCCAGTCCACACACTCACTGCTTCAATAACAATGGCCTCCTCACATGTCTCCAGATCTCAGGAACCACCAGTTACCCTGCCCAGATCTAACGGATTCATTTTGCAAAACTTCCAATTCCATCATACCACCTTCCTGAAGAACTCGCCAAAATTCTTTGCTGCCTACAAGATCAAATCTAGATTTCTCTGTGGGCACTGATGTCAAATTAAGAGATGTGGCATAACTAAAATAATTTAGCCAGCAGAATTCCCAGCCAGATCTGGATGTGTTAAGTGAGAATCACATTTGAACTGGCCTCACCTGCAGTATTTGGGGCTGCATTAATTTTTGTGAGTGGCAGCCCACCTTTGTGCATATAAATTGGGTAATTACACTAGTAAATTGGAATTTTTGCATTTAGAATCAGCACCTGTAAATAACAGAAGGCTGGAGAAAGAAGGCCAATTGAATCCTTGGCCCTTAATATTTGAAAGCAGAGCCTTGTAGACAGCTTGCAGACCGAGAGGTTTGAAGGGACCTCACAGGAAAAGAGTGGGAATAAAAAAAAAAGAGTACCTAACCATTTTGTTTGTACATTATTTTCTATTTAAAGATAATAATGTAGTGCAGAAAAGTTGAAACAGGAAAATTATATATTTGGTTGTCTCATCTCAACTTCCAGCAGAGTAACAATTGTCAAAATTACCATACTTGTGTTGGACATAATTTGTTAGAAGTTGATGACCTGAAAGCTCACATCTACTCCAAGACCTGAGAGTAACGCTCTGTAGAGCAAATCAAGCTTTCTGTCTCTCTGGAAGGAGCATGGATGGCAAAAGGACTTTGTTGACAATCAACTTTGTCAATGAGCTATAATTTGTAAAACGCCATCAATAGATATGTAGAAATATCTTTGTGCTGATCTGGAGTCTCTCACTTCACCTCCCAGAAACTCCTCTCTGCCATGAAGAAATTGACTTATGTTGGCAATGAAACTGACAATGCCAGAGTGCCTACAGTGCACTGGTGATTTACCTGTTTGTATCATCTCATCCTCATGACATTGCAGGTTAGACATTATCATCCCTGTTTCCCTGTTTCACAGATTTAGGAAACTAAGAGAGATCAAATAACCTATCCAAAGTCCTTTAGCCTGCGAGTGGCTTAACTGAGACTCAAAGTCAGTTGGTCTAGGTAAATGATCCTTAACCAGAGATGAAGAGCTAGAAGGAGGCCTATGATGTCTTCCAACTATGCCCCTGGGTTGGATGCCTAGGGGAAGGGAGGTGGCAGGCAGGACAGCACAGCCACTGTTACCATGGGGAACATGTCTCATTCCTCAGTGATGTTACTGGGCAAAGAAGATGGGAAGCCCTTCAAAACTCTGGCGCTATATGTCTCCCCACCATCTTTGAGGTCTCTTTCAACAATAAAACATTACAGTGTTTTAATCAATAGTCATGAAGTTTAGGTCATTCGGGGTCTGTGGACTTGGTGTATGCAGCATTGGATCTCTAATGTTGTTTCCAAGCCAGCACTCATAGCAGTGTCACTGGACTGAGAGAGTAGAAACAACTTCTTGAACAAGATTCCCCTACTCACCCGGACATTGTGCTCTTCTACATGATTCTCTTTTTTAGATTAAGGCATCACTGACATTTACTAAAATGTAAATTCAATCTGGAGCTTAACAAGCTCAACCATTAACATCCTTTGCAAGCTTTGTGCTTCTACATACACACATGCACACATGCACATACACACAGTCCATGGCAACTAGATTTAGCTGATTGGATTATTTTTAATCGAGTGCAGAGTCCTAAGGGGGCAGGCAAGAAAGCAAGTCAGTTTTGATGGAAAATGAGATCAGAGGAGAAACAGAGCCCCGGGCACTTCCTGAGGTGCCATCAGGGTGGGGGCCCCTGGGCAGCCAAGAATGAGAGTGGAGGGAGGGGAACCGGAGCCAGGAGTCCTGAAGGAGAGAGCACACCCTTCCATATCCCAGCCCTCCCCAGAGCTGCTTCTGAGGAAGTTCCGGTCACCTATTCTATGACCTGACAGACTGAGCTTTCAGGAGTTGGGCTTCCATAATCCATTCTCTAGACAGCTGGTTCTCTGCCAAGAAAGAAAGAAATGTGGTCACTGTAACACCTATGTGAGGGCTGTGGCTTGTGATCCAATTGCTCAAGAAAGTTTACTTATATGCTCTTCCAGCTCTTAAAAGCCATCTCCCACATGTGAGTGGGGCTGAGTGTGTTTACAAATATCCAAGTTCTGACTTAGCCATGTTTTGTCAGTGAAATCCTTATTAATGGCACTGAAGAGCAAAATTCGGCCCTGGCAGGGGAATTTTGACCAACTATTTATTGGAATAGTTAATGCTACAAGTGTTTGATTGTTTGTGGGCCTTGAAGGTATATTTAATTTCAGTAGTCACGCTTATTTTCTGCACAACACACTCTCCCAAGGAAAATAAAACAAGACATAGACCAAAAAGCTACTCCAGAGCTCCAGAAAATTACTGGAAGAGATGCCATAAATATAAATCAGTAGTTAAGTGAGACACTAATGATATTTAAAATTATGGCAAAGAGTGCCATGAACTCAGCCACACTAGTGCCCATGCACTGGTTAACTCTTTTGACTTTCCCAACAACCAAAGGGGTAGGCACCAATATTATCCCTGTTCTATGGATGAAGACACTCAGGTACAGAAAGACTAAGTCTGTGGATGAAGAGGCCGACGTCCACACTCACACATTGAGTCAGAGGTGGAACCGAAATTAAAACCCAGGCAGCAGCCTCTGTGTCCTTACCTTCTCAAGGTCCAAGTAACACATGGCGAATCTGAGCTAAGTCATCTCTTTGGGGTCCTGCAGCTCTGATGTTCCACAGCAGAACATCCATTCTAGCAGGAGTGGGGACAGATGTATAAAATTAGACGATAATGTCAGTGGTCCAGATCTGTGTTATTCTATGTCAAATAATGATATTAAAAACTTCCAGAAGATCTAATTTTTCACTTTTGTTCCACTTGTTTGGTATTTTAGAGAAAATTGTTCTTAAATTGTGGGCTTATAGCTGATGGAAGCCCTTTTGTCATAAATAGCCTAAAAAAACAACCAAAGGGGTCAAAAAAAAAATAAAGACAAAAACTTATGAATGGTTTTAAGGTTTATCTCTGGGAATGGAATTTTAATATATGCAAGATTTCTGATATGTCTGGGATATTTTTTATGTAATTAACAAGAGATCTTCTTTCTTCTCCCCAGAGAGTAAATGAGTGCTGGAAGTACCACCTATCTTGGGAGAGGTTTATTCTACCAAGGATCTATTTTTCTATGAAAGTGAGCTGTTCTCACCTGTAAGAAGTGGTATTGCCCTGATTGTACCTGACAGACTTTGAGATGGGTCAAGCAAGTAGTCACTTAACACAGACCTCAATACATATTATTCACATAGAATTGTAGATAGGGTATGAGTTGGGAAAGATGAGAAGCCTAAACTGTATCTGAAAACTCACTTAAAATAATAACAATGCTATCTTCCTTTATAATCAGGCAGTATTATTTTCTAAAGAGGTTTTGAAATAATCTTGTGTTTGACTATACGCAAAGTTTGTGCTCAAAAACGGCAATAACATTTAGTTACTGTGTTACTGCGAAATGGAATCCAATTTTGACAATAGCCCTTACTGGCACAGTGGCCTTTCCATAAACCATTAACACTGCCCCCAGGCTTCCATGGACTAAAAGGCATCATTTGTTCTTTTAAGTACTGGCACTTTGCCATATTTTCTTTCTCAAACTTCAGATTCACATGTCTGTCTGGTGATGGGTTTTCCCATTTTCTTCTCCTTGCTCCACACTGATGTGCCTTGTCCTATGGCAAGCTTTTTTTAATTGACTCTCAAATGATCTTTAAGGTAGCTTATGAAATGAGATCCTGGGACTTTACATGTGACCTCCATCTCTTATAGCTGTGTATGAATTTTTAAACAGCTTTGGAAAAGATGTGTATCTGTGTGCGTGTGTGTGTGTGTGTGTGTTTGTGTGTGTGTGTGTGTGTGCGTGTGTGTATAAACTAATTCCAGCATCACCCAGAGACCTTGTATTCCCCAGGCCTCCAGCAGCCTCAGGGTATGTTTCCTATTAAGGATTTATTTGCCTCTGAGAAGTGATCTTTCTGGCCCCTGAAAGAGGTTCTATGCCCATTTAATGCCTGTTAGAAGCTCCCTAAGATTGGATTGAGCAGGTGGTCTCAGAATACAGGTTTCAATGCACATTATTCATACAGAAAATAAGATCAGAGCTGAGAAAATCTAGTTTTTAAGATAGGTAAAAACGAGTCAAGTTGTCATTCTGGGTTGACCTTGGACGACTCATTTACCCTATGTCTTCACCCCTCAAGATAATATAGGGAAACAGTTCCTGCCCCCTTCCTACCACATTAGAGCATTGTGTAGGCTTTTGGAGTTTTTCTGTATACTTGCCTTGGAAATGTAAGAATTACTGACGTTATCATGATTCAACATTTACCAGTGGCCGTGTGGGAGATGGGCATTTTCTGGCTGACATGCAAATAATAATGGATCCAATTTGTCCCACGTGCATCAAGTCACCTCCTGCTGATAAATAGAAATCCAGGAGTTCACACACAAGCTAGCCTCAGGTAAACCATGGATTGAACTCTATTTTTAGCAAATAGAACTCTGCCAAAATGTGTCATCAAGTGAAAACCTCTTCCAGACATTCTCACCCGTGGCTCCTTTGTGCTCACATGCAATAGCAGTACAGATTAAGAAGGTCACTTTGAGCCACATTAAGTTATAAAAGAAAACTCCAGCCCATGTGCCAATGGCCATACAAATCCAAAAGTCAGTGTCTCCTCCTGGGCAGTAATCTATCCAACTGTCTCCTGGGCTTTCTCACCAGGAGGCCTCACCAGCTGCTCAAAGCTAACACAGGGACAACTAAGCTGATGCTTCTTTCTGCTAGGCACCCCACTTTCCCCACACAGGCACACACTCAGTCTGAGGCAATTACAGGCAATTTTATTTTCTTCAGCAAATTGTCTCAATTTGGTTGTTTCATGTTTCCTGCCACAGCCAAGCTCCCGCCTATTGATTCTGATATATGTTTCACAGAACCTCATTTTCATGCCTGTCACTAGAGTCCAAATCCAACATACAGATTGTTCTCACTGTGAAGAAGACAGTGTCTCTTCAGCAACCTCTTCAGGTCTTGATTTCCTGAGAAAACAGCCCCTTCTCTCCAGATTACATGCTAAAATCACCACTGTCTCCTTTCAATCCCTCCATAAGCTCATCTGGGACATTTTTCATATCCGTGCTGAAATGGCATCTTTTTCCTATGTTTCCTGACTATCTGTATGTCTCTGGGCAGCCTCTCTGTCAGCCAGACAAATCCTCCTGCCCTTGCAGGCTGTCGCCAAGCTTAATTTTAGCATTTCACAAATTACAGTAAGTCCTGCTAATGAGATCAAAGCATTCATCCCTGCATGCTGGCCAGACTTGAGATGATTCTTCTTGACATAGCAAACAACCTCAAAAATTTCTTATGAGTCAGCTAAGGAGCAGTGAGGCATGCGAAATCATAGGACAAGTTCACACATTCAAACATAATGACTCGGAGGATCACTTAACATGAAAGTCATGTTCATACTTTGGCTGCCAACTCAGGCAGGGCTGAAGGACAGACTTCTGCAGAAATACCTTTTCAGAGAGTATTATATTTAGGCCATCCCTAAACACTTTCAACTGGGCAACTGTGGCCTTTGTCATGTTAGTAAATTTGGTCCTTTTGATAAAGAAGCCCAGCATCTCCAAAGCCAAAACTGGTCAGTCCCTGTCACCTGTTACTACAGAAATTATTTTCTCAAGCTCCTTGATTGAAAAACAATCAATTGAATTTTTCTATAAATCTATATAATCTTACCTCTTTCTGCTTTATTTATGCCCACTAATCTCTTTAGCAAAGAAATTATTTCTTTGTATCACCTTTTTATTGCCCTACTTTGCAGTTAAAAAGTGGTTGAGAAAGCTTCTTGCCTCTTCCCAACAGCATTTGGGAGAGTAACATGTATGCACAATTCCTTCCTGGCTCTTCTCTTTGAGTATCTCTGGTATCCCAAGAATTTAAATGTTAGGGATGTTGACAAGAGGGCTGACATTTCCCATCCAAAGTCTGGAAGGAGATCAGTCCTGTGAAATAGACAGGCTGATCTTCAACGTTCACTGGAGTTATGATTAAGGGAAAGTCTCAGAGGCCAAGTATTATCAGGTAACAGAGGTGACCTCAAGGACCAATATGGGCAGTGAAAAAATCAGAGAAGTTGGTTTTGTTCTTTTTTCCACATTCTCTTCCTTCATGTAGAAATGTGGAGAAGGTGGATCATTTGCTTTTCTTCCTTCCACCTTATCTCCTACATATTTTATTTATTATCTTCTTATAGATTAACTTTATTACAGAAATACTTTAAAACTCCAAATTAATTAAAATTGGATTAAAGTCATATGAATGATGATTTCATCAGGTAACAGAGGTGACCTCAAGGTCCAATATGGGGCTAAGGTTTGAGAAGACAAGAACCATCACATTCCAGCACTTTGCACAGTACTCAGTATGTAGTCATTAAATATTTGTGTAATAAATGAATAAACAAAGGAATGGAAGAAATCTACTTCACAAAGTTGAGGTAAGAATTAAATGGGATGACTGTTCTTGACACAGAGTAAATATTCAGTACTTTCTCCCTTTTTCTCCACAAAATAGCTAGAGACAATTCCCTTTATCCCATACCTCCAAGAAGTTTTTATAGGTAGCAGGTCAAAATGTTCAATTCATTACTCTACTGGTCCACCAAAAATATTCAGCAAGCAAGGTCCAAAATGTCCTTGAGGAGAGTCTGAACTCAGGTTACAAAATTGGATAGTACTCCATCCTTAGCTCTGGAACCCCCCAGAATTGTCTTAGCAAATACCTCCATGTAGGAAGGATGTTTTCAAGATAAGTCTCCCTCCCTGATGAGTGAGTGGTCACAGCTAAGCACCACTCAGCATCTCTTCCCATGGCTGCTTCTGCACTCACTGCCTCATGTTCCAGAGAGAACTCTGAAGAAAGAATACATTTCTGGTTTACCTGGTCAGTAACAAAAGTTGAGAAAGAGAACGATATTGGATAATTCCAGGTTACACTATATTTTTATATTAACTATAAACTGATATCTTCCTGAGATGGTCTGAGTACAATCCTTATCAAAGATGTGACAAGAAACTTTGGGCCTTTTGAGTTCTTTCCATCCCTAGAGATTTTTGAACAACTTTTTAAAATCCTCACATTAAAAAAAAAAAGAAAAAAGTAATAGCAGGGCCTACTTCATTCCTCCACTGGAAACCTTTCTCATTTGGTAGGACACAGATTATTATCTAGCATACATTAATATAGTTTGGCCAAAAGAAACGACTGTTAGAAAAACCTTTTCCATTGAACACCTTAAAACAATCCCAACCAATCTCATAATTTTCTTCAAATGAAATACCAAGACCAATTGAAAGTTTTCTTTAAGTAAATGACAATTCATTAAAAAGTAAATGTGGAAGATTTAATATTTTTATTCTAACCTTGGATCAGTATTTGTATTCAGAAATTAAAAAGAAATGAAACTATTATATAACAACTTTATTTTTTCCAATTGAAGTTTCACTGATAGATTATATTTGTAATACATATATATGCATAATTCATATCTGTATATATAATATATACTATTCATCTTACATGTTCAAATATTAACATTCTTAGTTGAAACTTTGTCATCAGATTTAAGTATCATTATATACTATATGTCACATCCTTCTCTAAAAGCCTATTCTGATACCAGTTGCTATAATACAATTCAATTCTGGAGCTCACCATCTGGAATTAAAAGACACAGTATGCGGGGCGCCTGGGTGGCGCAGTCAGTTAAGCGTCCGACTTCAGCCAGGTCACTATCTCGCGGTCCGTGAGTTCGAGCCCTGCGTTGGGCTCTGGGCTGATGGCTCAGAGCCTGGAGCCTGTTTCTGATTCTGTGTCTCCCTCTCTCTCTGCCCCTCCCCCGTTCATGCTCTGTCTCTCTCTGTCCCAAAAATAAATAAACGTTGAAAAAAAAAAATTAAAAAAAAAAAAAAAAAAGACACAGTGTGCAAGACAGCCCTTACTTCAGATGCCAGACACAGGTGGTATCCCCAGGCCACCTGTACTTTTGTCCAACTGACAAATCCAGGGGGTTCCCATGACCACCCCTCAGGTTTGATAAGTCACTAGAACAATTCACAGAACTCAGAAAAGCACTACATTTACAATTAATAGTTTTCTTATAAAGGATAACCAACAGGACCAGCTGGATGAAGAATCACACAGGGAAAGTCCGAGAGGGTCTTTAATGCAGAGCTTGCATGTCCTTTCCGTATGGAATTTGAGTGTGTCACCATTCTAACACATTCATGTATCCACCAACCAGGAAGCTCTACTGAGCTTCAGTGTCCAAAGTTTGTAATGGAGGTTATATTACATAGGCACGACTGATAACTTGATCTCCTGCCTGTCTTCCCTCCCTGGAGGTCAGGCTGCCTCAAAGCCCCAACCCTCTAATCACATGGTCTTTCTGGTGACCAGCCCTCATCCTGAGCCATCTCATTAGCATAAATTCAGGTGTGATCCAAGGGAGTCATGAATAACAAAGATCCTCCTCTCCACTGGGAAATTCCAAGGGTTTTAGAAGCTCTGTGTTAGGATCTATGGACAAAGACCAAACAAAGTCTTTACTATACAACAGAGCCCAATGACACAAAATCAAACACAGTCAAGTAAAGCAATTCTATACATAGCCAGGTACATGGTTTTCTTATGATCTGGCATGAAAGAAGTGTCAGTTTTAGATCATCTATAAAGGCAAAATGAGTTACTTATCTCCCTAGCTGTGCTTCATAATTATCGACTCCCTCAGCTATATCTTTAAAATTTACATTACCTAATTAAGACCCCTAAAAAGCTACATGTGAAAAGAAACTTGGCAGCCATCAGCATAACCAAGTCATGCAACTTACCATCACTAATACTGGGACAATATACATCATGAGACTTCTTATATGCTGCACTAAGAAGGATACAACATCATTTCTGTAGCATTGCTACTCAAAATTCATAACTTGAATCTATTCATGAGGAAACATCAGTTAAACATATACTGAAGGATGTTTTACAAAATAAGTGGCCTGTACTCTTCACTAATGTCAAGGTCATGAAAAACAAAGACAGACTGAGGAATGGTTCCAGAAAAAAGAGTTTAGGACAAGATAACGAAAGAAAAAGTAGTCCTGTGACATTATCACATCAATTGATGCAATATGTATATGGACTGTGAATCAAATATTATTGCAATGCTATATTTCCTGATTTTGGTAATTGTACAGTGAGATGTACACATGTAACAGGATTTGCTTATTCTTATAAAACATACATCAACATATTTAAGAGTCACCATGATGTGTCTGTACCTCTTTTGCAAATGATTCTCCCTGAGAAATAGGAGGGAGTTTTGGTAAATGATAAGACAAAAGGGGTAAAATGTAAGCAATAGTGATTTTCTTGGTATAGGGTATATAGAAGTTCTTTGGACCATATTTATAACATTTCATTAAGCTTAAAACTATATCAAAGTAAAAAAGTATAACAAGACATGTGTGAAAATGGAAATGATGTGTAATATTGCAGAGAAAACACATAACTAGACTAAAAGAAATACAGAAAGAGATGCTATGATTTTGGTACCTACTTTTTAAATTCTAACTTTGGAGATCTTGATAAAAAGATATTCTCATTTATTATCTTCATTCTTAAGATTTTTTTTGAAACCTTTTCTCAACTTGAATTTCTGTGTCCCCATTCTCACCAAATGGGGAGTATTTTTTTTTTCTTTTCATCTTTCTTTTTTCTTTTTTACTGGTTTTCATTTAGAATCCTGTACTTTGCACTGCAGGAAACACAACATTGAACAAAGCATGTTTCCTACTCGATAAGCCTATAATTTCATATAGCAGATAGGCTTTCTCATATTCAACTGTTTACATGTGATAAGAATTGAAATATTAAAAGTGATACAAAGTGTTATAAGAGCACGTGAGTCTGAGGTCCTGCTGAGTTTTGAGATGAAGGGAATTGATAAGGGAAGAAGAAGGTGGAAAGCCATCCCAAGGCATCTGGTCTCCCCCAGCTCTGGGCAGCCCTAACAAACCCTATCACTACCTTTTACTACAAAGGAATGTTCATATTATTTCCACAATATTTCTTTCAAAAGCAATTGTTGATAACTTAAAGTTGAAAGAAAGTTTCATAATCATTTCCTCTTCTATTTTTTCCTCCTATGTTCTTCTTTCCTCTCTGCCCCATGCCTTGGCAGAGTAAATACTAATTATTCACTCAACAACCAGTGGGCAAGAATTGGAATTTAGCTTTGACTTCCAATGAGCTTGGGCAGTACAATCCAGGTTTCAGTTTGGCTAGAATCATAAGCAGAGAGAAGCAAATCCCAGCTCAGGTAAGAATGAAATTTGGTGGAATCAAGAGGAGATTCTTCACTGGTTTGTTTGAAAAAATTTTCATGCACCAAAAGTGAGCACCATTCGCTATTTTTCCATATATCAAAGTAGAGTCCCTGGAAATGAACTGAGAAGTCAGAGATGGTTGGAATAATTCTCTTTTTTGTTTTTTTTTTTTGTTTTGTTTTGTTTTTTTTGAGAGAGAGAGAGAGAGAGCATGAGCAGGGGAAGGACAAAGGGAGAGGGAGACAGAGAATCTTAAGCAGGCTCCACACTCAGCACAGAGCCCAATACAGGGCTTGATCTCATGACCTAAGCTGAAATCAAGAGCTAAATGCTTAACCAGCTAAACCAGCCAGGCAACCCAGAATAATTTTTGATGTATAAGTTTTAATGCCATAAAATCTGACCCAGAGAAAAATGTTACATTAGTTATATTGTTTAAATGGGAGACTCCAAATGGATCCCCATAATATATAGTCTACAAATCCACTCTAATCCTCACCATTCCTCTCTTTGAGAAACTACAGAGAAACAATAAATGACTGTGATATGTCAAAAGAGCCCTTGTTCATCCTGTTCTACGAGCTTGAGGGTCCATATATTTTTCAATAGTAGATGTGATCTTTAGAAATCATGATGCCTCTATGTGATTTTTCCACAACCATTGAGATAGCTCCGACCAACTGAAATAGATTACTTGAGAAAAATATAAAAGAAGTAGAAGTAGTACTTTTATTTTGTCAAGATGGATGAAATCAGACTCCTTACATTTGGTACTATCATGACACAAAAGGAACAATTTCAGCTTCACTATATTGCAGAAAGATTTACGTCTGGAAAGCATTCTTCCTTCCCTTGGGCAAGAACACTTGGAATTATTAACAAAAATTCTGTGACTATTTCTTGGCCAGAATGTTTTTTAATACCATTGGTCTGGTTCAATTGATTAAGGGGAAGAAAAAGCACTTTCATTTAGATGGATAGGTAGGTAGATAGATAGATAGATGATAGATAGATGATTGATTGATAGATAGACAGATAGACCCAGACACCAAGAAAGGGAGGGAGAGAGAGAGAGACAGAGAGAGAGAGAAAGAGAGATGAAGGGAGATTTTTTATAATTTAACCCCAAAGGGGCTTTACATGCATATTATTATACTTTTTGCCATTACATGCTTGGAGTAATTAAAAACAATAGTTTCTCATTGTAAATATTGCAAAGTTCCAATGTAATTTCGTGCACTTGGAAATTGTGTACTTACAACTATCCAAGAAAGACACCTAAAGGTAATATGAGCAGTGTGACTCTGTGTTTATTTGCAGTTAAGATGACCAGGAAAATTGAGGTGAGATATTAATCACACTCTTTTGACACACAGTAAATTCAGTTATAGCACAGTCAAGCATTCAAGAGATTAAGTTGGCTAGTTGTTGACCTAAATATATTCTTTTTCATGGGAGTCTTCAAAGGATATTAATTATCTGAATTCAACTGGCTTGGAAACCCCTTTTTATAGCCCTTGCTTTCCCTTTCTCTATCAAAAGCCAAATTGAAAAGGGAGATGAAGGAAGTTAAGCACACTAATCCAGTTTAAAGGCCCTGAAATCAATGAAGGAAATCATTAAGCAAAAAACAAAGTCTTTTGGGGGGCATACTAGAGGTGCTACTTAAATATATAAATTGAACTTACTAAGAACTTGTGCTTCTGGACTAACATCTTCACCTAAGGAATACCCATCAATATCTTATTGCTTCTAGCCTTGAAGTGCATGGGTCCCTTGTCCCAGTTTGGATGCCTTGCCGTTCCACCCAACACCAGCCCCTCCCTCTTCAAATTAATAGCCTGATGAGCTTTTCTTATTATTCCAGACATTAACTGTTGATTAATTTTGACCATCTTTCATATCTGATTTAAGTCTTCTCTCTATACCCTTTTGTTGTTGTTGTTGTTTTTCTTACCTCTTAATTTTTGACCTTTTCAAGACCCTGTATAAAAAGACATATCACCTCTAATACAGTTGATTCTTGAGTAATGCTAGGGGTAGGGGCGCTGACTCTCCTTACCCTGGTCAAAAATCTGCCATATAACTTTCGACTCTCAAAATCTTAACTACTAATAGCCTACTGTTGATTAGAAGCCTTACCGATAACATAAGCAATTGATCAGCACATATTTTGTATGTTATATGTATGATATACTGCATTTTTACAATAAAGTAAAGTAGAAAAAAAGAAATTGTTACTAAGAAAATCATAAGGAAGAGAAAATACATTTACAGTGCCATACTGTATTTATCAAAAAAAAAAAAAAAAAAAAAAAGCAGATATAAGTGGGCCCGTACAGTTCAATCCACATTGTTTTAGAGTCACCTATACTTTAACCTTCTTAGTTTACTCCCCTGAAAGCCTTACCACACTTTTCTTGCCTTTTTGGCTTTGCTTCAACTATCATTGTTTACAGTGAGTGTTTTCCTTCTCTGATACTTCTTTTCCATTTTTTTTTCTCATCTATTGTGACTTATAACTCTACGACCATATTAAAACCGTGGTATAGGGGCGCCTGGGTGGCGCAGTCGGTTAAGCGTCCGACTTCAGCCAGGTCACGATCTCGCGGTCCGTGAGTTCGAGCCCCGCGTCGGGCTCTGGGCTGATGGCTCAGAGCCTGGAGCCTGTTTCCGATTCTGTGTCTCCCTCTCTCTCTGCCCCTCCCCCGTTCATGCTCTGTCTCTCTCTGTCCTAAAAATAAATAAACGTTGAAAAAAAATAAAAATAAAAAAAAATAAAAACCGTGGTATATTTGAATGCAGGTTGTATGAAGAGAGATGGATAAAAGAAATTGCTTTATGGCATAGTATGGGATTTGGCCTCCATGTATGCTCTTCCCAATGGGCTAGCTTGAAAGAGGCATCTCCTTTCTACCATTTTCCTCACTTGATTAGTTTATTCTGAGTCCAAAACCACAAAGTTGGTTAGACACACTCCAGAAAGAAATTTTATGAATTATTACAATTTTAAAAACCCAACATTTTATGGTTTTTATTTTTGTTTTTGCAGGGGAGTGAAAGATAATAAACCTTAAATTAAAGACCATTAAAAAATGATTTCTCCAATTAGGCAAATTGGTAGTGCCTATTCCTATTAAATATCCTTTGGGTCCCAACTTTAATGGCATTACAAGAGACAGCAAAATGAGGCACTTCTTTTCCACCCACTCAAGCTGAGAGCAGGAAGAATGTATTTTGTTAGTAGAACTTGTTGTAAGTCACTGCTAAAGGGAGAAACTTCTTGGAAGTTTGTCATGGTAAATCAATGTATTTGTCATGGGTTAAATAATGGCAGAAGATACATGAAAACCTGATGCTGATCGCTAGGTTACAAATGACTTGCAGATGTTAAAATGTGTTTCCCAGTAAAAAAAATAAGACAAAATGCCAGGCTGCCTGGCAAAAAGGGACTAGACACCTGCCTAAAAACAATGAGAATGAAAATAAGCGGCAACAAGCGAGATATTCCTGAAACTTCCTTCCTAACAGCTAACAATAGCCCCTTCCATATTCTTTTTTACATGAACTACAAATTCCTAGACTGAATGCATATAAAGTGTGTACTTGTAATTTTTTTCTCAGCACATATGATATGTACTTGTTTGTGCAACTTTTATGACATTGTGATTTATAAGGGACCTGTTTCTAATGGTCTCATTTCTATACCAATGCAAAGCCTTTCTTCAGAGCAGCCTCAAAGGGCCTAGCATCGGGCTCCAGGTGATTAGCTGCTGCCTGTTGGCTCTTCAAGTTCATCATGCAGATTCAGGAGGATTTTTATAATGTGATAAATGGTATTGTGATAGAACCTCTGGTTCTCTTCCAGTTTGAGATACAGATCAATTTTTAAGTTGGATCATTTCTCAAAAACAGGCCACAGAATTTTTTTAGGAGGCATCTAGCCCGAGATTAAGGAGGTACAGGTCACCCACCGCCAAAATTAAGTTTATTTCTCAGGTCAAGAGGCAAATACCCATTACCTTCCAGAATAATCAGACCTCTCTGAGACCCAAGTTTCATTTTTATAGGCTAGTCTAATGAATGGATTAGTCAAAGGATTTGCAGACTCTGGGAGCACACACAGGAGAGAAAATGGATTATGAAAATCCACAAGGATTAATCAAACATTCTGAATTTATTTTACTCTGAATGTTGTAAAGACATCACTGTGACATGGTTCAAGATGCACTGAAGTTACACTGTGTGAATGTGCAATTTTGACTCAGAGACCAAAACAAAGAATCCTTTTTAAAGTCCTTTTAAAATAAATTTAGGGAAATACCAATGTCAGTAAACTATCCAGAGATGGAGATTATAGTTAAGCATTAACTATTAAAAGAAATAACCCTTCCGCACCCAAATAATGGGAAGTGGCATTTCTTTATTCATATGTGTATACCTTATTTGTGCTTTGAAAGGATTTCAATTTCTAGTAGCAACTGATGTGGGGACTTTTGTAGTTTGGGTTAATATTTATTCTTGAAAGATTTGTTTTGGTTAAATGTGAGTTAACCGTATTTAAACCTATTTAAAAGATATAATTAAAATAGGATGTTGAGGCCAAACATTTTTAGAGTCTATTGCTTTGGCAGTTTAATTTTATGCAAAAAAAAACCCACAAAAAACAAAAATAAAGCCCATTTAAATACATACCTGCTCAAAGAATAGCCTTGTACAAAAGATCATATCTGAAATCAAATATAAGTTTAAAAAAACATGATAAAATGATACATCATTCATTACTCTTGGTATACCTTTAATGAAATAATGAATATTTATACAATAAAATGATGAAACAGAATAGAGATAAGCATGTGGTCATTTTTACTTCCGGTCTCAATTAATCACAATCATTCTTAGTAAAGCAATTTTCAGGTGAAAATATAAACAGATATAAAAAACATTAAAATGAAGATATCCATAAATTTATTCATATTCTCCTATGGTGCACAATGCATAATAAAAGTACACATGCAAAAATGAAACCAGCAACTGAAAATTTTCTAGAGAATTGTCTTATTAAAATAGTCTTCATTTACCACATTTTCAAAATTGAGTGAAGGGGTAGGTTGTTTATTTTTTATGTATCATTTGTAAGGAATTTTGTGTCATTTGCTTCTATCAACTCAAAAATTCAGAAAAGCTATGGCTTGTCTGGGATATTCTTTAGACCCATTTCCTCAAATCGCATTCTCTAATAGCTCTTCAAAACATTTTCTTTTTCAGATTATCTATTTTACATTATTTTTGCTTAACATAAGATACAAATTATATTTAAGACACTAAGATAAGAAAAGATTTTACTTTCTCCTTAAGTGTAATGATGGGATCATACTTCAAATTTTTCTCAAAACAGAACCAAAGTTTTGGGCAGAGTCCATGCATGAAAATTGGTACTTATTTCATCGCAGAAATTTTTTTATTCAGTGTAGAACATGTAAGCAAAATCACTGTTGTGTGGCACTTGACTCTATTTTGTCTTCAATTCTTGGTAGAAGATTCCTAAGTTGGCATTTCCATCAAGAGAAAACTACAGAAGCATTCTGACCAACATTTTCAGGAGTCCTATCAACTGTGGTTTCTACAGAGCAATGTTCTTGGGAAATGTTCTCTTGGAACATGCTTATAGTCTTAAAGAACTGGCATGGTTCCTGAGGTGGCTTAACGAGTTTATGGCCCAATCTTACAGAAGAGGAAGTCTTGATAAGATTTTGATATTAGTGGAATAAAGAGCAAAACAAGCTTTTCCTGTGATCAGTCCAATGGAAACATACGACTATTTTTATTTATTCCATTTTATTAACAAAGACTTTAAAAGGCTTTGTGTACTCTAATTCCCCTAGAAACACTGTGAGATTGATAAGAATTTCCATTAGGTTTTATAAATACTGAAGTGGAAGTAGAATGTCTGGCGTAGGGGGTCCACTCACACTTAAAGGATCCTCATGAACTAGAACAGCCCTGGAGACGTGTGCTAACCTAATGGCTGTGTTTTCATAGGAACACACTAAGCAGAAGGAAGAGCAGCTTGAGAGCCATAGGCGGTGGCTTCTCGTGTAATCCGTGCAATTCCTTGCTGCCTAGAAAGAAGCAGATTGGCCTGGAGAAGAGACTGGCTTCTGAAAAGTAAAAGAAAATGAGAGGGGAAATCGATAACCAGAAATCAGAAATGTCTCTTTGGGCTACTCCTAGTCCCCACTCCTGGTTAGATGATGCATCCTCTTCTTAATTACTAATGACCAATCCTGGTTAAGGTGTTAATCATGGCTCAAACACTGACCTCTTCCAAACCTTTTAAATAGTGGCCTTTGTGGACCAAATGGCCATCAGAGCTCAAGGCAATAAATTAATAACAACAACATGTGCTGAGTACCTACTATAGGTCAGAAACTTCACATACTCTCTCCCTTAAACTTCATAATAACCCTACTGTCAGGGAGGAAGACCTTCCTCTGTCCTACTGTCCTTTGAATCAAACTGACACAAGACAGTAATAGGAGAAAATCAGATTTAATAGCTGGAAGTACATATGGGAATTCACACAGACATGGAATTCCAAAGACGATGAGACAACCGCAAGCTTATTATGTGAGCTAAGGAGAGGGTTTGGGTCTGAGGACACATAGGGAAGGAAGGCCATTAGGCAGAAGATGAAAAGAGAGGTTTGAAAAACAAAGCTTGCCCTATTATGCAGATAAGTTTCTTAGGTAAAGGAGAATCTCTATTAGTAGCTCTCTTCTTGGTACAGGCTCTCCTTTCCAATATAAATTTAGGCAGTGTAGGGGAAGGGAGAGAGCTTTTCCTGAATCTGCTGGGTTTGGGTCACTTTTAGCTCAAAATGATCTTTATACCAAAGTGTCCTATCTTGGGGGAGCCTGCCCTGGGCCCCTATACTACTACATAAGAATATTCTCAAATGTTCCCTGTTATGGTTTAAAGAGGTAAGGACTTTGTCCAAGGCCACATAGCATGTAAGTGGCAAACCTGGGATTTGGAATTAAGTAGGTCTGATGCCAAATCCAATGTTCATTCCACTTCACTACGCTGCTCCATGATAAATCTTCAGAATATGGAGGAGAAATTTTTTATAAAGGGGTCCTCTTAATACACCTGCATTTTCATCACATAGATAAGAGCCTACATGGCTGACTGTGAGGCCAAATTTCTTATGAGTGCTACTCAGCTTGTTTTCATATTGCTTTACCAAATCCAAGTAGAGGCTATTAAGCCATACGTGACCCAGAACACATCCCTGGATAAAAACAACTTTATAATCACCACTAGATTAAAGTGGGAGTTTATAAGACTCAGGTTGCCCCAAACAGGGAGTTTATTTGGGTCAGTTTGGTAATGCAGGGACTTGCTGCACTACAATAGATTTTAACTCCCCTGGCCTGCATTGGCTATGACCAGGAAAGTCATTTATGGCTTTTCCCCTCCCACTATAGTGTATGAGAGACTTCCCACAGGAGATAACCTTTGTCTCATCTTCTAATTCCTTGCATTTAGTACATTGTATAAGCTTCTGTTACCTTGATTGTGTATTCTGCCCTACTACCCCACCACAAGCTTCTCCTTGTGTATAGCACTTGCTGGGTCTGTAACACTCTTGTTTATCTATTAATTCATCCAGTAAATATTTATTTTCTACTAAGTTCTTGGTACCAAGGACACAGGCAATGATGAAGACTTGGTTCTGCCCCCAAGTTTTTATCTCGTATTCCTGACCATCTTGGATGGTCAAAATCTGACATAGAGCCCATTACACACAACCAGCATTATGGGTCCCCACCAACCATAGGCTTGGATGTGGGTTTAGGTATGTAAATTGATAAAAGGTTAGTGGTCATTTCCAAAGCTGTAAAGTGCTATAGGAAATAACAGACTTCCTATTCCAAGAAAGGCCAGTCTCTCTCAAAGAATGTGGTTTCCTCTAAACATCTGGGCTTAGATGATTAAAGAATTTCCCTAATCTTGATAAATTGCTCCTTGGTCCTGGATATTCTATACATGGTTTTGATAGCATCTTTTTGTCTGACAGTAGAAGGGCTTCTGATTCAGAATGGCTTGGATTCACATGGTGGATGATTTTCTCTGGAAAATGAAGAAAGGTGATCTGCTTGGTTTCCTTTGATGCTTTTGGACAAGACAGATGATTATTTCGGGTCCAGTGATTCACATGTGTGGGAGGCTTTCCTTTGTAGTGAGGAGTTTCTTCCAATGTTTTCCCTGAATCAAGTTTTATCTTACAGTTCCATCTCTAAGCTGAAATTCCTTGTGAATGAAATGAAGAAACCCATGGCTCCTGAACTGTATGATCCTGTTGGCTACTTTAGTATTAAAATTAGTTCTTGAGCAAGAGCTTTAGGATGACAATTTGCATTAATTATCACATCTGAGATTCTTATCTTGACCATTTACTAAGTCTAATTATTCCCATTTTTGTATTCAACCCAAAACAGAAGGAAATGATATAGCAGATATAAAAGTTTCATACAAATTACTTAGACCAGATAAATGATTTTTGAAATATGCTTTCTTTTTTTTTTTTTTTTGCAGTACAATTCTTTCTTCTAGTAATACTAAAAATCAGTATATAAAACACATAATAGAATTGTTCTTATTGAAATGGAGAAAGATTTTTCTTCCATTTTGTCCCTGCTTTCTTTCCACTATCTATGTTCCCCCCTCATCATGTAGACACCTAGAAGGGTATGCATGGACATCCAGAAGCTGAATTTGAAAATCACAGCACTAGACTATCTACTTCTTCAATTGCTTCTAGCTCTAAAATTAATGCACTGATTCCTAGGTCAGCCACAGGCTTCTGACAATCATGTCTTTCTAATTCTGCAATTTTCCAGATATTTGGAATCTGCATTTTTGTGTAGAGTATAATTGCCATTCCCTACACAATGTCAGTTGTTCTTTTATCATATCACGTTAGGTGTCCTGTCTCCTGACCTGCCCTCATAAGACTGTATCTTTCACAGAACTAAGCATAAATTTAGATACAGCATACATTTTTCAGTTTATAGATAGTTGGGCCCCTACAGTTGAAATGCTGGTAAAGTCTGGGAGGGCAAGATCATGTCTGTCTCCCTCACCTTTATGGCCCCAATGGCATAATAGGTGCTCAATAAATGTTTGTAGGAAGAATAGATTAGTTTACATTAATGTGCTAAAAATGTTAATTTTACCTAGTTGTTTTTCTAATGTGTGTCACCTTATGCTTTGATATTTTCATCTGGAAAATGGTATCTATTCCATGAGGTTACCGAAGAGATTAAATGTGAGGGATGCATAGCCTTTGGCACAAAACAAGCACTTAGTCAATGTTTGTCAATAAATGAAGAAAGTCACCTTTTACATAGGCTAAGTGTTTGAATTTACTGAATTTTTCATTTGCTTTGTTATCTTAATATGGTAGACTTGTTTTGTTTTATTGTACCTGGAAATCAAAATAATCAGAAAGCAGTAATAAATTTGCCTTTTATGTAATTATAAGTGTTAAGAGGGTTTCTGTGGGAATAACTTTTACTAGTGGAGTTTTGCAGAGATTATAAAATAAAGTGTTTTACAATGGAAATAGCCTTTTTTTTTTATTTAATTCACCAACAACTCAAAAGCAGCTGCAGGCAATTTTCTTATGCCCCCCCCCCCCAAAAAAAAGAATTGGCCTCAAACGAACCAAGGAAAATTTTAACCCCAAAGGATAATGTTTTGGAAAGTTTCAATGGAGTGAAACTTGGGGTTACAATAGAAATTTCATACAAACCTAACTGCAGCTTACACTAAAGTGAATAACATAATGCATACTGTGGTACCAACTTAATTTACTCTGTAATTCTACCAGACAGCAAACAGGATACAAACAAAAAGAACGGTGACGCCTTTTTAAATGAATAGCTGGTAAGAGAATATTGACAAAGGGTATTTGTCAGCAAAAAACAAGAAGTGGGACCTATATGTATCTAGTTCTTTCCTGTATTCCTTTACAAGGTATTCATTTAAAAGGAATTTGCTATTCTCTCATGTAGTTTACTTGTCAGATGGTACAATTACAGTTATTTCACAGAGTCGATTTTCTGTTACATAATCACATAGACTTGTGTCTAATGCAACAGAAAATTGCCAGGGTGGAATAACTTTCAGGTGTTAGTTGACTCTAGGGGTTTGGAGTTTGCTTTTTGGCCACAAAGTTTTATTTTTGTTCAAATCTCAACCAGAAGTCTTGGTCCCCACACCACTCAGGAGAAGCACTCTACGTAGCTGTTCAGAGAGTTAGCATTATAGTCAGAAGAAGTTGGTGTTGAAATCCAGTGCCACCGATTACCCACCATTTATTTGTGTTCCGCTGCTGACACACTTCTTGATGAGACAAAGCTGCCTTTTATTGCTTACTGTGGGGAGGGAGAATGCTACCTTCGAAGAGCTCTATTAAGGTCTTGGAAGAGAAGGTCAAGATTGGATGTTACTGAGAATTTAAAGTTTGGCTTAAAGGTGAGCTTTTCAAAGCTGGTCCTTGATAAGAAGCAGGAAAGATCACAAAACAAAAGTCCAGGATTAGTGAAAACAGTGAAATGAAGGTTTTAAGATGAAGGATTCAAAGAATTTTATAGCACAAACTGTGGACATTTTCCACTGAAGAGGTGATAGATCTTGTTGGTAAATTCCTGAAATGAACAACCCAAACCTTTGCCTGACAAGAGGTGCCTCAGAAGAGTAAAATAATGCTAATTCTACACTGTTAATAAACTTCTTGAAAATAGCACCATGCCTCAATAATGGTCTGTGCCACAGAACCGAACACATGGCATGAGCTCAAGGAGTAGCTGTTGAACAGAATGAGCTCCCCTTTCCCTCCCTAACCCCCCTTATTCACAGGCAGAGGGTAGAGCCGCAGCTTAGAAGACACCGTGTTTCCAAGGACACGGTGGAGCTGTATCTGCTTGACATTTAAACAATTTAGTCAAATTCAATCTAAAACTGAATCAGTCCAGATGTCTTTAATTGGGGAGACAATGCCTAAGCCTTCTAACAATATGGGTTTGGGAAACATGCCTTCAAGACTTGTTTTCCTTATATCAGTCCCACTAAAATAGTAGGGAACTGGGGGAAGGGAGTTCAAGTCACCACCAAGTACAGAAGACTCAGGTAGTCCTGCCCAGAAAGAGGCCTTACTGTGGATCTTGGGAATTTCAACAAGAGTCGAATTGACTGCCCATTAGACTTATTTGCAAAGGATTTCCTGTCATTGCACATTCTCCCTGAAAGGCACGTCCTTGATGGGGCTGTGGTGTAAGCAGGATGGAGTTGTTCCTCTCATTAGAATCTTAAATGTCCTGGGAGAAGAAAAGAGCCATTGTGTCCAGCACACCTTAGTCCTATCTGGTCTCTGTTCATTCCTGCCTATTTATTTCTCATGCTTTCACTTTCTTTTTTTGAGGCTCCTTGGTATTATTCCAGCTCTTAATAGGCTACCTTTTGATGTTTTCCCAAACAAAGCATCCTTTGTGTCAACTGTCAAATACTTACATTTGACTTTGCTTTTTGGACAAATATGAAGAGACCGTTTGAAATTTTTTTAGTTCTTTTCATTATTTTAAAACAGCAATTAAGACAGCAACCAGAACTCTCTTGTGCTCTATTGGAAGCAAACCCATCATACTCAGCCTTCCCTGTAATTGAATTATTGAAGCTTGATGTCATTTTGGTTTCCATGCAAGTATAACCCTTTAAGAGCAATTTCATCATTTCTTAGGCCTGATAACCAGTCCTGGTGCCAATTCTCTAAGGTACCTGAGATCAAATCTTACAAGTCCATAATTTCATTTTCCTTATCTGTATTATATCATTTCTTGCTACATAACTGCTTTTAACATTGTTTGTATTGTCTTTATTATATCTGCAAGTGAAGTTAATAAAACTTACACCATTAAAAATTCTTGGAAGATTTTAAAATCATTTTTGTAAAACAATTTTAGCATGCCTGGTGGAGTTGATTTGGCTCTCCCAAATGGTATTATAATCACACCATTCCAAAGCATAATATTAATTCTTTGCATGTTTCTTATTAATTAGTTTGTCTTGTGATCAAATTTGTTACTTGCTCTCTATATCTCTGTAAATCTAAGCCTATCAACAACCATGTTCTTGACATATTTCCTGTACTAACCCTTTGGAAGAGTCTTCGGGGTTGAAAAATCCATCTGTTGTCTTCTAGGTAACCAATTTTCATTATAATGGAAAAATACTAATTATTTTAATTGTACTAGTCCTCTGATGGAAACACCAATCAGTGGCTCTGGAAGTAGTCTGACCTTCTTGGCTGGCTGTTGGACTAACAGTCCTGTTATTATAGAGAAAAACAGAATCTGGGCTATCATTTTAACTCAATCTAAAAGGCAGAAAAAATGTTCTGCAAATAATGGAAGAAGATTGTACTGTCTTGTGACTAGTTTCCAGGAAACCAAAATGCACATCTGTTCCTGAAGACTTTAACTTTCCCTGAGCTCTCAGAAGCCCCATGCAAGAGGACAGGGGCAAGAACCTCACATTATGCACAAGCTGCTTTTGTTATCTACCACTGTATTAGCATTTAGGGGAGCCAATTAAGTGACCAGTTGAGCTATGGCAAATTATTGAATGAACTCTGCTATAGCCACAAGTGTTTTATGAATTCAATTCAGGCAATATGTTGTGATCTGAGTTCGTGAGGGATGAGCTATACTCAGTCTTCAAACTAATTGTTTAAGTGCAGAATTAATAACTTGTGGGACATTCAGTGCCTTGCAAATCAAATCACGGCACTCCATCTCTATTTGGGATTTAATGAAAAATTCCATCCTTTTCCGCCAGTGCACTCAACCTCCAACAATTTTCACATATCACAAATTAACTTTTTTTTTAATTTCTGAACAAATCTGTTTCTAATCTTTAAGACTTCCATTCTGACAAAAAGAAATTTTTCTCTGATTTTCAGTGGAATAGTAATATTCCAACTGAGTGGAGGTCTTTCTATTACATAAAAAGAAGTTTCTCACCACTTAGTGAAATGTAGAGTCAAATGACAGTTCTCCAAATATCACCAGTACTATGTTAAACGAACAAAGCTGAGTTTATTGCTGTGAAGAAAGAATACCAGCTCCACAGGGCTTTGATAGCATCTTGGAGTGGGAGAGACAAGTTTGGATTTTACTGAGATTTTTGAGTTTGGTTTTGTTGGGGAGGGAAAATTTTCCCTCTATACACTTAAGTTTAGAAGTGGAGGTATGCAAACTAAACTGATAAAAGGTAGATTAGCAGTTAAAAAGACGGAGTTTTATCCACATAAGTAAGTAAGAGTTCAAACAAATTTTGACTACAAAAGATGGCTAGAATTTGGGACTTATACACCATCTTAATAGGGGATGAGGAGGGAAAGAAAAGGCATTTATTGGAAAGCAAATATCCATTAGGAAAGATGAATGAGCTTTCCTCATTCATAGATGTGAGAAATAGTAGTTTTGCGACTGTCTGTCTAGGTGGTTTCTTATACCAGTACCGATTTCTGATTTCTTGTGTCTAGTGATAAGTCAATCTTTTAGTTGCAAAACTCCCAGTGAAGGGCTTTATGATGGTGGAATTATTCGGGGAAGCTCTGCTTTTAGACAGATAAGGAGAGTTCAGAAAACAACATAAAACAAAAACAAAACTCTCTACAGTGGTGTATTCTGGATCCCTTCAGGTTTAAGGTAAGTCTGTCTGTGAGGGGGCAGCAAAGGGGAATACATGATGATGACTGAGTAAATTTCATGATGCTTAGGGTTAGCAGGAAAGACAAAGAGAGGAAATTTAGGTGAAGGATTCCAACTTGGTATGAAAACTATGCTTTCTGTAGAAGAGCTGATAAGTCCTGTAAATTGTTCCTAGAGCAAACAATTATGTGATGTGCCTGGAGAAGACTCTCCCACAATAATAAAGTTATGCTAATAAATACAATGAAATATTAAACTCAGGTTAATGTGGACCGTAGGCTGCATGAGAGTAGGTAGTTTCTGTTCTCACCAGTTGGCATGCTGGACTCCTGCAATTTCTTTGGCTTATATACCAGCTGGTATAGTCTTTGTGTCTGCCTGCCTTTGGCAAGAACCTTTCAATCAGTATTAATTGCTTCTGATAATAATTCCATTTGTATTTTGAAAAGGTTGACCTTCCATCCCTTTATTCTGATCTGGAAATGTTCAGACCACTTAAGCTACTTTTTACACTAAACCTTCAGGATTTTACTGAGATCCAGCACAGAAAATATAAAACCACCTCAATGTGTGCAGTCTCTCACTGATCTAGGACTCTGTTGTCTTCAGTTATGTCTCCCGGCCTCTCACATAGTGGGTACCCCAGAAATATTTCATAATTTCCACTTCATGTACTTCTAAACCCCAAGAGCGTTACCCTTTCCAGTTTATAAAACTTTGGACCATATCAACATTCTATCAAAATAATTCTAAAGAGGTACAGTCTTCTGGAAACAGTAAAGAGGAACAGGCTGGGCATTGCTGGCTCACAGGACCCAGGCCAAATTCTAAAAGAAGGAAGTCTGATTCTAGCAATATGAAGTGTATCTTTCTCCCTCTTCTGACTTCTCCCGGTTGCAGACTTGATCCGTGTTACCCCTCGTCTCCTCACAATCTTCCAACCTGAAGCTAGATTCAAATCCTCCTTTCTCAGCTTGATTTTACCTCCTTCAGAAGCAGAATTACCTTCCAGTACTCAGGAATTTGCTCCGGGATAAGTTACTAATAAACCAGTTGACTGTTCCTCTAAGAGAACACATTCGTATTGTATTGGGGGGAAAGGCCCATTTCCCCCTCCTGTCATGTACTTGTAACACCTTCACACCATGTCTGGGGATTCCTCACACCAAGCAACTCTGTGACACCATCTGGGTGTCCTACAATTTAACTCCGTTCTGACACTAAATGCCTGCAGATAGTGTCAGATCCCATAGGTTAGGGGTTCACCCCCATTTCAAGTGCTAATCACAGTTAGTAGGTCCCCAGGTTGCCCATAACTCTGTCCACTTGGCTACAAATCAGAGATTCCCACAACCCTCTCCTTGAGTTCTAGTGATTCACTAGACCACCTGATAGAACTTGAGGAAACACTTAAGTTACTTCACTTCAGTTTACCAGTTTATTACAAGGTATGATGGAGGGATACATACATAGGGTAGGGTCTGGGGGCAAGTGAAATGCAGGAGCTTCTGTCCCTGTAGAGTTGGGGTGCACCACCCTCCTGGTATATGGATGTGTTCACCATCCTGGAAACTCCGAAAATCCCATACCATCAGGATTTTATGAAGGCTTCATCATGTACCTACCATCAATGAATAACTCCTCTCTCCCCTCTCTGGAGAATGGGAATAGGGCTGAAACTTCCCAGCTTCTAATCATGGGTTGATCTCTCTGGTGACCAGCGTCCATTCAGGAGTCATCCGGGAGCCACTCAGAGTTGCCTCATTAGACAAAAGACAGTCCTGTCACTGGGGAAATTCAGAGGGATTTAGGGGCTCTGGGTCAGGAACTAGCATCAAAGAGCAAAGAATAAAAGGTGCTCATAGTGCTCTTATCACTTAGGAAATTACAAGGGTTTCAGGAGCTCTGTGCCAGGAACCAGGAGCAGAGGCCAATATATATATCTACATATATATATATTTTTTTCTATTATCTGACACATATGAAAACAAACACCCTCAATATCTTCATCAGACAGAAACTCAGATACTTTCAGAGACCTGAGCTGGAGCTACTATAAGTACAAGCAGGACTGCTGTATATAGGTGTATGAATTGTGCACTGCATGATATAAATTGCATGGTACCCCACAGAGTTTCTCAGAGACTCTGTCCCAACAAATATTTTGGTGGTCCCTCAAATGACATGGTATAGATGAGTCCACGTAGCCTTGAATTCACCATAAAAAGAACACATGCTTTGCTTTTCTACTCGTGAAGCTGGATGCAAATGCACTGATTTCCACTCCCTTTGTCATTTTGAAAGATAACTGGCTGGCTTCTAGGGCTCAGAACCAAAATCTTCTGTATGAAATGCTCATGTGAGGGAGAAGGAACTTTTTATATTATCTGTTACCTTATATTATCAATAATATTCTATATATGTCTCAATCCATATGAGTTGTGAGTAGGCAGGAAGAGGCTTCTCAAAATTCTATGTAGAATGGGGAATTATGTGTGATTTCAAAAAGCTATAAGATAGCTTTTTACATATTCGGGAAAAATTATTTTTGGTAACATAATCTGAAGAGAGCAAAGGTTGACAAAATCTTCCTTGAGGGTGACAGACAGAAGTGATTCTCAGGCAGGTGGGATGTTCTCCTTCGGGGAACATACCCTTCACAGGGAAGATAACACTTTTTTTTTTTTTTTTTTTTTTAAGCAAGATGAAGCATGGGTTACAGAAGAAACACTCTGTAAGCTTTTACGTGTAAATTAACCTCCAGCAGGACTAGAGCTCATATTTGCAAACATTTCAAAATTCTATCAGAACATAGTAATAAAAAATAGGAAAGAAAGCAGATTTGCAATCAGACAAAACTTTGACCCCTACCATTCTTTTGCTGTGTGGTCTTGGACAAATAGCTTAACTTCTCTGAGACTCAGTTTTATTATTTTAAACTGGGATTAATTAGTAGTCATTATCACCTAGGAAAAATGCTATGTAAAAATAATGCACATAAAAAGCAAATCCCAGAAAACACTCACTAGATGGTAGCTATTATTATTATGGCCATCCTGAACATTTTAAACCCCCTTTTGATTTCATAAGGGTTACCTGAACTGTGCCCATTCCGAAGGAAATCAGAGATCCTGAATCTGTCTTCTGTGTTTTAGTATTTTAATTTGAAATGCAAGGGACATTTACCTCTCTCCACTGTGAGAGAAAAATCACCAGCAGCTTAGCCTCCCACCAAACCAGACAAAAGAGACAAGTAAGAATCGCTGTGCTTCCCAGATGCCCTCACAGTCTTTGTAGGCCAGAGAGTGAATTTCTGAAGAGAGAGATTACTGGAAGCCCTGGAGTAGAGAAGAGCCACTGGGCAGAAGAACCAACAGGGTGCAGTTATGCCCATATTCAAGGTGCTACCTGTAGGACATAGCTGTGGAGCATTTTCCAAATCCAGACAAAAGGGAAAGATACTAAGCCAGCTCAGGCTCTATCTGTTTGACTCTCAACGCCCACCCATATTCAAAGACAGCCAAAAATCTGGGTGTTTTGGCATGATAGAGATAAAATACTCATTTTTAAATTGAATATTTCACATTTTTATTTGGATGTTTGACAGCATGTACTTATTTATTTATGTATGCCCTGCCTACTTCCCCAAAGGGTTCGAAATGGCAACATCATAAAGACAGCCTTAGGTTATAATTTGCTCTAAAAAACCGCCAGCACAAGCCTTACAAAAACAGGGTTTGGAGAGAAGGAGTTATGGGGCTTATGTAAACATAACAGCATTAATTTAAGTAGTAAACTAAAATAATAAACAATATATTAGGCATAAAATTGAATCTGCAATTGTATCTTAAAGTACCAGCATAAAAACAATAATTTTAACCAGATGAGCACACTCTTCATTATAATAAAATTAATCTGCAAGCCTATTTGCATTATTCTACATGTTCAACACCAACACAATTTCAAAAGCAGGCTTCCTAAAACTGAGGTTATTAGCACACTACTCTGGTCAAATTTGGCCAGAACACAAACTCAGTGGGTCCTTAGTAAGAAAAGAAAGAACCCATTTTATGCCACCCTCAGTCTAAGGTTCCATTTCTTCACATAATTTGTATATAGAGCCAGAAAAGGAAATCACCAAATAAGAAATGGCAACCATAGCAGTGACAGTCACCAACACCTGTGCAGTTACCACAGGCCTGACACTTTAAATACATGGAACCTATTGGCCCTGAGAAAGGGCCTGGCCCCGGCCTAGTCTGGGCTGGGAACTCAGTGTCATTAGATCTTCATGATCATTATTATATTTCATTAATAATAAGTTAAAAACGAGGAGGTGGATGAGGCTACAAACTACGCAAGCATGAATTCCAGCCTGCAGTGTAAGTAGCACCTTGGCAAGAATGCATTTTCTCAGGCTAGCACACCCAGCCCTTCATCTGATTGTGAGTTTGTACACAGTGGCCGCCTTGCCACAATGCCACCAAACTCTCCTGGCTCACATACCTCTAGCTGCCTTTATCGAACACGTCTCGTGACACGCCAGGCACTGCGTGAACTCTTCTGTCTTCACCACAAGCCTGTGAGGGAGACATGGGTGTGCTTGCCTTGAAGGGGGAGAAGCTGAGGTTCTGTTCCTCAGACCACGTGCAGCATAGCCAAGTGCCTTCCTCTGGGCCCCAGACACCGTGCTCATAATCGCCCCACCGTCCCACCCTGTTGTAACATTCTCGTGTGTTCTTAAATTTTTACTATTCCTTCATGCAGCTTCTTATTCCCCATACCAAGGGTCTGTAATGAAGTAAAACTCACTGTCAGATTTTATTATTTTTATTATTTGTCTTGTAAATAGAATAAAAACACTAAAATCTTGGGCCTGATGTTCAGTTCTCTGGTATGCACTCCTGGGGGAGGCCAAGCCAGTCACTACCCAAATGACTCAGAAAAATTATCTGACAACTGCCAGGCCAGATTTTGGTGACCAGAATGTAAGCACCCTCTTTCATTCATTGGTAGGCCCCATTATGCTTCTAAGAGATTTTAAAGACAATACCTTACACTATAATTCTTCCAACAGAAGCTAAAACATGTGCATATACCTGTGCTTCGATATAGTAAGTATGTATGTTTTACAAATATTAACGGAACAGACTCTGACTTGATTGCATCGAGGCTATGAGAATGTTGGTCACAGCCTTCCTCTTCATCACAAGCCAGCTCAGTGCCTCATGAAATGGAGAGGGAATGACAACACATATGAGCCTCAGGGTCACTTGAATTGAAGCTCAGTTACACTCTAGAAGCCCGTTCTCAGCACCAAATGCATTATTTGTAATAATCACACAGAACGCATTCAGTGTTAAACCCCTTCCTGATCTTCCTTCTAGTTTTCCAAAGTCCTCTGTATTAATGTAGTCAATCATTCAGCAAAACTTTGAGGATCTGCTAATGTTGGGCAACATGGTAGGGAGAGTGGGTACAGAGATGAAAACTGACTGTGCTCACCTTCAGGGCCTACCCCATCTGGTGGGGAAAAAGATGAGAAAAACATCAGTTGTGATCTGATAAGGAACGAGCCAGGTGCTATGGGGCCACAGTCAGGGAGTGTCTTTCTGAGAAAGGCAGTGCAGTCCCTCCTCACCCCACCAACAACCTGAGTCAGCCCAGGCATCTGCCTCCTCCCTTTCTATCCTACGTGCCAGGAGCAAAACCAAGGGGACTAGTGCTTCCACAATCTGAGCATCTACATCAGCACTCGGCTCAGCCTCCTCAATGCCAGAAAAATAGGCCACGGGACACAAATCCTTCAACTTCTTACACCTTACATACATTTGTCACATTCTGGACTCTTCTTTCCCTGGGCCCCTCCATGGAGCCCTGGGCTAGCATGCTCTCCACCTCCTCAGGGCACCAGCTGCATTCATAGTGCCCCATCCCAGTTACCCAGCCAGAAGACCCCCCCCCCCCCCAAGATCTCGCTTTCACAACCTCCCATTGAATCAACCACAATGTTTGGTTAAATTCCTCTCTTTTCAGACATTTCTCTTGACTACCTCTTGAAACTGCCCCTTCATCTGCGAAGGAGTAACCACATGAAGCATGAAGTCAGACCACATGACTCTTCTTCTTAACGTATTTCAGTGATGCCCGTTGTTTTTGTATTGGCTTTCAAGACTTTTCATCATGTAAGTCCTGCGTATTTCCAAGGCTTCAAGCCTGCCTATTTTCATTCAATGGTTTTCATTTGACCTGGCCTTCTTCTCACCACTTCCCTTTCCAAAAGCTATGTTCCAGAAACCCCAAAACGACAATGGCCCCCTTTTATCCATGGTTTCACATTTTGCCATTTCAGTTACTTCAGCCAACCCACGACAGGAAGCAGATGACAGACTGTCAGAAGGCCAATAGCCCAATGGGGTGCCTGGGTGTCTCAGTTGGTTAAGTGTCTCACTTGGGCTGAGGTCATGATCTCAGGTGGGTTCGAGCCCCACATTGGGCTCTGTGCTGACAGCTCGAAGCCTGGAGCCTGCTTCAAATTCTGTGTCTCCCACTCTGTCTGCCCCTCCCCCACTCACACTTTGTCTCTCTCTGCCTCTTAAAAATGAATAAATGTTTAAAAAAATTGTTTAAAGAAATAGCCTAAGGCTCTGTCACTCACCTCACTTCGCCTCATCATGTGGGCATGTTACCATCTTACATTATCGCAAGAAGAAGAATAAGCACAATAATATATTTTGAAAAAGAGAGAAACCAGATTCACATAACTTTTCTTATAGTATATTGTTACAATTGTTTCATTTTATTATGTTGCTGTTAATTAATCTCTTACTGTGCCTAATTTATAAATTAGATTTTATCATAGGTATGCACATATAGGAAAAAACCTAGTATAGACAAGGTACTGTCTGAGGTTCCGGGCACCCACCGGGGGTCTTGGAACATACCCCACTTTGGACTAGGGGCACCACTGTATTTATAATTCCTTAGACACATGATGCTTTTCCACATTCTTGAAGCATTGTTTCAAGTTTTTTGTCCGAATTATCCTAGACTCCTCCCTCTCTTTCACTTTCATGACCCCTTGGTCACCACGTCCCACAAATTCTGTGTCTAAAAAGGTCTTGTAACATGGCACTTCTATATCCGACCAAGTCCTGTTTGCCTGCAAAATTTCCCTTGCAGCACCCACTCCTCTGGGAACTCTCCCCTGGAAGCTTTCTTACAAAGCTGCCTTAGGTGGCTGTTCTTGGTCTTTATTTTCACAAAGAATGACCTCGGCCTGGTTAAGTCCACCAATGGGCTCTTTGGGGAAGTGGTGACCTTTCTGATCGGCAATCTCTGTGTCTAGGGTCTACTGTGGTATCTGGGACATAGTAAACCTTCAAATTGCTGCAGAGTGGCTGGGTGAGGTAGAATTAGGAGAAATAATGGAATGAAATGGGGAAATTTTGGTTCTGCTGACTTTCTGTGTGCCGCCAGCCAACTTGTGGGTTTTCAGCTTCTGTTCTCAGGCAAGAAACATAAAAGGCCCACACTCACCCAAGGTCTCACCCAACCTCTCCTTGGCTTCTATAGCACGTTTTTTGTGTGTCCCTCACTGACCACTGAAACACTACTTAACTCAAAATTATAAAGTAAGAGAGGCAGACAAATTGCATACGGTGGAGAGAAACTAACATGGTTTCATATTTTCAGTGTGATAGTTTCAAGTAACTATCAAAGCAAAGTAACTAAGCCAGTTACCTCCTGATCCCAGTTGCCTGGATCTCCCCTAGGTTCTGGAGGTGTTTGGGCTGCTGACAGAATCCCTCCATTCACACTCAGTTCTAGTCTTGTTTATACTGCAAGCGTGTTTCCTCAGCTTCTCTCCTCTCACCCTGTTCTCCTTCTAACTTGTCTACCTCACACCACATTGGTACCTTGCTCTCATTTTGAAAACATGTTGATCCCAATGCCTTTCTATCATTTTCCCTCACAGACTCTGTCTATCAGACCATACTCCTGTGCATCATCTCTTTGAGGTCTTCAAAATACTTGGAAAATACTCCTTATAAAACATAACTCACAGTGATGTTGGCTATTTCTTTCAAAACATTCATGCTCTACTGTTTACATTTTATTTCAGATACTTATGTCTAAGTGTGGAGGAGACCACTTCTAAATTCAGTCGACTTTTAAGGAAATTGTTTTAATAATCTCTCACTCCATTGGTGAGGGTGGGATTCCTTTCCCCAGGTGATGGGGATGACCAAACACAGGACACCTGACATTGGACAGACCAGATCAATAACAATTTACCAGTCATGTAACCTTACAGCCCAGAGAAAGAGACACCATGTGGCACACAGGGACACACAGGGGTTGCCACTTGGGAACCCAGTGAACAACTAGGGTGCTGTGGGAGGCAGGATTTGAAGTATCAAGAGGGTGAGGTGACCCCTGGTTCCTGCACGTGGATGTGACTGGCTTGTTTGAATATTTCCTCAGGCCACCAGGGAACTGAAACTCACTGTTCAGGAATAAGCAGGAACTTGCATGACCCCATGACATGGAGATTTGTTTGGCTAGGGGACCTTAACCCCAGGAACAGGGTGAGGAAAGGAATTTGATGTTAGGCCATTTGATGCCCTCCTGGTTTCCTCAGATGACAAAGTATACATAATATTGGGCCTTCATTTTAGACCTTACACACAAGAATGGACATATTACCTAAAGAGAAGAGGAAGCCAATCTGGTACCATCAGGATCCAGCATCTGCAAAGTTGCAGATGCAATGGGAATGCTGCCTACCCTCTACCAAGAATGATGGGGCTGCATGCAATCACGGCCCCCTCATCCTCACATCCTCTTTGTCTCCAAAAACACCATGAGACCATAATACGGGTGGATTCTTTGTTGGTGAAGCTGACCTGTCTAAGTGTAGATAGGTACTAATTGTCATGCTCCATTTGTACAAGAGACTTGTCTCCTGTACATTTTTACGTGTTTTTTCTCCAACTATTCCAGAATTTGTTTTTCAGATATTTTTACTGCCTGGAAAACACAGCTCTCTAATATTGGAAGTGAGCATCCTCACTACTTTGATTCCTTCTTGCTCTCATCCTGGATGTGTCAGTCTTGCCTTTGCAAGCAGTGGATAAGTGTGAGCCAGCGGATACTACGTGAATGCAGAGGGAGCAGTTGGTTCCATGCACATGGGCCGATTTGTGTTCTTAGGCACGGTAATCTGCATTTATTTTCCTTTCAAAGAATACAGGCTTTTTTAAGCATTAGTCCTTTTCCATGGATTTTTCTTTGGGAATCTGAAAAGACAATGAAAAGCTGCAGCTGAACTGTGGGAACATGTAGGTTATGCTGTAAGAACATGTGCCATTTCCTTCCTGCCATTTTCTCCCCTTCTAAAGAATAGCAGCTTTTCCCATTGTTGTTTTTGAACGTGGTTGCAAGGGAGTACCATTTATGGTGGCCTCCCGGCTGGCCGAAGACTTGTGGTAACCACTATTCTTATAGGCCATATCCTGTCATTGATTTTTACATAGAACTCCCCATTGATTTCAGTAGGGAGTTTTTCCCTTAGATCGATGGCAGGATATAGCTAGTGACATTAAGCATAGATAAAAGACCCTTGAGTTAACTGTCAACAGAGTTAAAATTTAGATGTAAACTCATTTAACAAAAACTGGCTTTCAAAGCTTCATTTCGAAATGCCTTTTTCTACCCTTAAGGCCAATGTAGATAAGATTTCTTATTCCCAAATCATCATTTCCTTACATTTGTCTTTTTGCTTTTCATATTTATCAAAATCACATTCTCATTAGTACCTGTAATAGATTTTTAAAAATTTGATTAAAAAAATTTTTTTAAGAAATGTGGTTTTTGCTCTCAAACAATATAATATGTAGTAGGAAGAAAAGATGGAGATACATATAATTCTAATACAAAGTGGGAGAAAAACAGAGAAATAACAGAGAAGGGCAAAAGTATTTCAAACTCTGGGGTATTAAGAAAGATTGTATGATGGATACAGGTTCTTAGGTAATGGAGGTTAAAAATTAAAAATTTGACTATCCAAATTTTCTGACAATATGTGATACTACACATTTATCAGCCCTATTGGTATCACTTATATGTCAAGCCAGAAGTAGGAAATCACCTATAGGCAGAATGGGCTCTTTGTGGGGTAACCTCACTCCCCAGTATTCCTGGGAGATCACAGTTGCCCCTGAGTCTCCATAGTAATTATTAAGGACACCCCCTTATAGTCTCAGAAATGACCCTGTTTGGTTGATGAACTCCACGAGCACACTGTAAGCAACGCTGATGTCAGAATCATGCTTAGTTGTAGCAAGTCAATAAATAAGAATGGAAAAGGGGATGTGGGGGACACTGATGTGCCCATCTAGGGTTTAGAGCCATGGGGGCCCCAGGCTCTGAGTCCAAGATTAAGGACAGGGCAGGCAGTAAGTACTTGGCAGTGTGATACCCAAAGTCATCTGAAGTGGTGGAGATGGGCATTCTGCTCTGCTCCACGATCCTGTGTTCTTTCCATTCTTTTCTCTCCTCCCTTCCTTCCTTCCTTCCTTCCTTCCTTTCTTTCTTTCTTTCTTTCTTTCTTTCTTTCTTTCTTTCTTTCTTTCTTCTCTGTCTTTTCCCCCCATTCTCTGTTTTTCCCTCCATCCCAGAGCTATCAGCTGCTGGATGGTTATTCCTTACGACATCTCTTCTGTGTGCCTGAACTCCAGGAGCATTCAGAATCCGGACAGATACCACATAAATGTGATTTCCAATTTTCTGACAAACTTCTCATTTTCGGTGCAGCAGGTAAGAAGTTTGGAAGTCATCACTCCATCCTAGCAACAAGTAAAAGGCTGAACAAAGAGCAAAGAATCAACAACTCTTCTTAGAGCCATTAGAGGCATTAGGTCACAGGACAAAGCCCTCCCCCCCAGATTAGAGTTAATGACAGGCAAATAAGAACCACAGTGCATGGGAGCAGAGACCCGCCAATCAGCAGCTCCAGTGGGAACCAGTGCCTGGTCAGGGAAACCTGAGCTGTAATTGGCTGGGCTTGAACTGAATTGCTGGAGGGTCAATGTGGACCAGTCTGAGTTGAAAACTCCAGGGAGGCCTGGTCAGAGAAGGGTCTCCACACTTTTGTGAGTTTTACCTCCCAGAGCTCTACTAGGTCCTCACAGTGAATGGCAGAGTAAAGTGCCCTTGGCTTTCCACCATGGAGGGGAGGGGGGGGACATTCTGCAATATTCCAGAGCCCTCTGTTCTATTAACAAGGTCTGGCCTCTGGGGAAGCTGGTTTCCCAGAGCTTATGTGTCCAGGCTTCATCAGGACCTAACCCACCTGGCCAAACACCAACTCCATCTCCAACCCATCAGCCTATTCCATCTAAGGGGAGGAGATAGAGACTGAGAAGCACCTGTGAAGTTCACAGTCTGGAGGCTCAGGTTCACTACAAGACTGAAACCTAATCCTAGCCTGTAGAACTGCTCCCCCACCTCCCACCTCCCCACCACACCACTGAAGACCGACTTACAAGCAGTTCCTTTTACTTAGTACATGAGTCCAGCTGTCAAGTGACATCTGACAAATTTGCTGACAAATTTCTGAATGTAACCATATAAAATTGTCTTGAAGTTTTCATCATTCTGAACAACTTAGGTTGTAGCCAGTAACTCTGAAACATTTTTCTAATTATGTGGGGGATCATGTCGGGTTGATTCATGCATATTTGAAATTGACATTAATCTCATTCAAACATGTTTAATGAACAATCATTAAAATTTGATATAAGTAGACTTCACAAACCTATTCCATTTTTAACAAAGGAATAGTGTAGATAAAATGTAACACAAAATAGAGTAGCTTTGCTCTTTGGACCCAACAACATCTGATTGACAGATTAAAAAGATTCTATCACCCTAGTGTTTAGAATTTTTTCTTTTTTTAGTTTTAGGTGGTTTCTTTATTTCCCCCATGTTCCTACACGCAAGTAATGAACCTCAGATTTTACACAAAATAAACTGCTTATGCTGATATTCTGCAAGTGAAATCTTAATTTTGAGGAAACAGCTATGAACACAGGCAAACTTCTACTTAATATATTTCAGACATTTGGCTTCCAGAAGCTTCAGATAGTAAAGGGAAGTTTATAACTCTTGAAGTTTATTTTGCAAGAAACTGAATTGTATGGCTCTTCTGTCTCCTTATACTCACTGTCTCTGCCCACCAAGTCTCTCTTTTGTACGTCCAGCAATTAGGAATGGGCCTGGATCTGGACATTCAGATGCAAGTGTGGCATTTGGATTTAGCCTTATTTGTAAACAGCATGATTCACAAAAACCCATGTGAATAACAAAAGGAAGCAGACAGAGCTGTGTGAAGCTTTAATTAATGTGAAGCTAACCCGAGGATGTGCAAACTGTCAATTTTTTCCTGGCTGCTTGGGAGGCAGTGGCTGATGTGTCAGGCCTGATTCAAGAACACTTTGCAATCTCAATAAAGCAACAATCATGCAAAAGATTGGTAGATCTGAGAAAAGGTATCACAAATGATCACTCTCTTCTTAAGAATTACCCTCTGGGTGAAGACTGAAGAAAACATGCTCATTTCCCCCAATTCCTTCTGTGCCAGATAAAATCATTAGACAAGATTAAAAACCCAGAGGGTGGGAATTGCTTCCCTATGAGAAAAGTCTTTCCATTTCTCTCCCAACCACCATGCTTCCTGCTGGTGTCCTGAGTGGGCAGCAGCCTTCCTGCCTCCTGAATAATCCAGTTCGATACCTGTCTCCTTCAGTCTGGCTCAGAAAAGCTCTTCAGTCATATCCAAGCTGTCCCAGCTTGTTTTCAGCCCAGCAGACAGGGGTTCTTAAAACATGAATTAAACAGTTCTATTATAAGTAAGCCCCTGCATAAGCAGTTTACTGAGGGGCTGAGGTGGGGAGGGTATAGCTTTTTTATCTTTCCTTCCAGTTGTCTGTATTCAGCCTTAGCTCTTCACTTTCATGTGCACACACATACACACCCATAACACACTCACAAGAAATGAGAAAGGGCTATCTGGAGTTTTGCCATCACCTCAACTGGCTGCCTCTATGCATTACTTACATCTGTGAGCCATGGGTGCTATCTGGCACATCTTTCTTGATTTTCTTCGGAGCATATGTTAAGATGGCCATACCTTGCCCTCTCAGCCAGATGTGGCCCTGTGATTCGCTCTGGCCAGTAAAAAGAATAAGAGTGCTGGAGTTCCTTCCAGAGGGAAGCTTTGAAAGCCAGTACACACACTGCCACTGTCTCTTTTTTCCCTCTGCCACAATGACCAGCGATTTGTGGTTGTTTTATCAGACAGAGTCCTGGAGATAGGACAATGCAGAAGATTCAAGGGCACAAACAGGAAATATACCTTGTTTTTTTAAACTACTAAGACTTAGGGGTCACTTGTCACTATAGTTTAACCTTGCCTCTATGGCTGATATACAAACCTGACAAATCTTATGGATTTCTAAGAAATTCTCATGCTTGCACAACCTAGCTTGTTACAAAGTCCCAGAGACCAACACTTTCCTTGTGTTCTGTCTTTGAACAGCATTGATGGAAGAATCCTGACATGCTAGAGCTAACACGAACTCCCGCTGGTTTCCATAGCGGCAAAATGTTTTTCAAAAGCTGCCCAAAGCTTTTGACATAAGATCTGGGCTGCGCACCTCTGCAAAGAAAAAAGGTCACTTTAAATGTCCATACCTTTTGTTTTTTGAAACCAACTCTTGGTCTTTACCCCTCTCCTACCTGAACTTACTCCCTCATAAATTCAAACAAGATAACTAGCCCATTGGACATTAATAAAGACATAAGGCAGCCTATCCATTTTGGGAAATACACACTTAGTCATCCATTTCTGCACCTAACTCTTCATCTGCCCCCACTTCCAGGAATTATTTCTGTTGAGAACAGCAGTTATTCATTCTCCATCCCCCGATCTTCCTTGGCTGAGCCATCTCTCAGCTCCTAACAGGGTGATTTGAAACACAAACCCACTCAGGAAGTGGACCAGCTCTGAGCACATGCATTGCTGCCTGGTTTCTTCCACGTGCCCTCTGCTGGGGCTGCTCTGTCAGCAGCATCAGCTACTGGTTTAGGATTCTCGCCTTCCATCAGCTCACAAATAATAAGGATAGTGTCTCCAAATGCGGTTTTCTGCAAACTTTAGATATATTAACCTAAGGTAAAAATAACAAAAACAAACAAACAAACAAAAACAATCCAATTGATTATGCCAGAACCTACCCTCTCCCACAGGCTGGAAAAAAAAAATCAAAAACTTAAGGGCAAAAACATATAGTGACATGGAAATATGGTATTTACATGATAATGCAGGAGTAGATTACATTTTTCACCGTTTTACCTGCTAAGGATTACAGAGAGGGATAATCATTTGCACAGCAAAAGAGAATCATATTTAGATTAAATATGGAAGTTCAAAAGATTGATGGAAATCTTTTGCTCATTTCAAAAACAAAGACAACAAAAGATACCAGAACATACCCTTGATGACTGGTGAACATTTCCCGCCTAAATAACTGCTTTTCATCTCATGTCAGGGCCTTCTCTGCTGAGACCATCTGTAGAATGGATTAGATTATGCCACCTTGTTCTGCAGACATTTCTGCTCAGGAAAAGTAACCCCACCCTTCTGGTGAGGTGCCTCTTCTTTATGCGTCTTTATGCTTCATGGTAAGTAAATGCTCACTACATCCATCTCTTGTATGCTGTTCACGGGGCATAAGGCCCGTCTGACACCCTTACCAGACTGCGCATTCCTTAAGGGAGGGACCATGTAGGATTTCATTGTTGTGTCCTTGGCAACGAGCATCGTGCCTGACACAGAGCAGATATTAGGGCTTCTTAATGATGTCCCTTTTGAGCATCCCAGGCTCTCCTGCTAGCAAGGACAGGTGTCAGGGCAGGCATACAGTCCCCTCACTGAGCTCTCCTCCCAAGTAGGAACATGTCAGGAATGGGAAAGAAACCTTACCTTAGTTCTCACCATTTAGGGGTAAGTCAGGAGAACAGCCTATCTACTCATCACCTTCTTTGTTTTTTTTTTTTTAAGTTTTATTTGTATTTCTTTATTTAGAGAGAGAGAGAGGAAGGGACAGAGAGAGAATCTCAAACATGCTACACATTATCATTGTAGAGCCCAACGTGGGGCTTAAACCCACGAACTGTGAGGTTAGTCGAAGTTAAGAGTCCAATGCTTAAGTGACTGAGCCACCTAAGTGCCCCAAGCCTAATCTAATCATCTTAAAAAGTTCTACAGTGGGGCGCCTGGGTGGCGCAGTCGGTTAAGCGTCCGACTTCAGCCAGGTCACGATCTCGCAGTCCGTGAGTTCGAGCCCCGCGTCAGGCTCTGGGCTGATGGCTCAGAGCCTGGAGCCTGTTTCCGATTCTGTGTCTCCCTCTCTCTCTGCCCCTCCCCCGTTCATGCTCTGTCTCTCTCTGTCCCAAAAATAAATAAACGTTGAAAAAAAAAAAAAAAAGTTCTACAGTAATCACAGCAAGGAGTTCCATTCCTTTATCTTAAATCCTGACCTCTAGGGGAAAAAAAAAAGAAATATATGTATCTTATATATATCTTATATGTATCTTATACACACGCACACACACACACACACATTTGTTCTGCATTTAACAGATTAGAATTAAAAATACACAGGGGCGCCTGGGTGGCGCAGTCGGTTAAGCGGCCGATTTCAGCCAGGTCACGATCTCGCGGTCCGTGAGTTCGAGCCCCGCATCGGGCTCTGGGCTGATGGCTCAGAGCCTGGAGCCTGTTTCCGATTCTGTGTCTCCCTCTCTCTCTGCCCCTCCCCCGTTCATGCTCTGTCTCTCTCTGTCCAAAAAATAAATAAACGTTGAAAAAAAAAATTAAAAAAAAAAATACACATGCATACCGCTTATCAAAGGCTTCCCATGAACTATTATAAGTGTTAAGGCCTTCATGATTTGAGCCTTAGGGCCCAGCTCTCTGAACCCATCCTCTATTCCCTTTCCCCATCCATCTCACCCCATTTGCTCATTCTATTCCACCTCCTTCCTTTCCAGCTTCCCAGCCTTTTTTCTACTCTCAGCTCACACTGAGCACATTCCAAGTCCAAAGCCTTTAAAACACAATGTTCCCTCTGCCTAGCACACACTTTCACTAGAACTTTGCATGGCTCACTCTTTCCCCACATTCTTGATGCTTCCTCAGAGAGGCCTTTCCAAATCACCCCGTCTCTCTCACTTTCTCACTCTTGATCCCCATCCTGGTTTGCTTTTACTCACAATATTCACGACTCCAGACCAGTCAATTCTCCAATTCTCTGTACACCAACTGGGTGTCCTACAATTCAAATCTGTTTTGACACTAAAGACCCAGAGTTAGCATCAGACTCCATAGATTGAAAGGCTCAGTTCTACAAGACTGCCCTCACTTCAGGTGCCAGTTGCTAGTCTTGTGTTCCTAGGTTACCCACACTTCTGTCCAACCTGTCTACAAAGTCTGGGGGTTCCCAGAACCCCTCCCTCCTTTCAGGTTTGATAATTTCCTAGAATAGCTCATGGAACTCAGGAAGGCAGCTTACTTACTACTGCCAGTTGATTATCAAGGATACAACTCAGGAACAGCCAAATGGAAGACACACATTGGGCAAGCCATTGGGGGGAGAGGTACAGAGCTTCCATGCCCTTTCCAGGTGCATTACTCTCTCATAACCTTAGTGTGGTCACCAATCTGTAGGGGGCTTTATGGGGATGGGGGGGGCAGTATTATGTAAGCACAATTGATTAAATCATTGGCTGTTGGTGATCAACTCGATTACCAGCCCCTCTTCCTTCCCCAGTTAGGGATTGGAGCTGAAAGTTCCAACCCTCTAATCACTCCTTGGTCTTTTGGGATCTACCTCCATCCTACAGCCCTCTAGGGGTTCTCAGTCACTAGTCATCCCATGAGCACACAAGAGATGCTCTTACTCTGAAAAGCCCAAAGATTTTAGAAGCTATACCAGGAACCAGGGACACTATTTTCCCTGACACTGAATGCAATGACATTCATTATTTTGTGTTACCCATTTCCCTGTTAATTGTCAGCCTTCTCCTACTAGAATGAACACCCATTAAGGGCCAGGACTCAGACAATACTCAACAGAACACTTGCTGCCTGAGAGAGCGAGTGAGCAAGTGAGTGAGTTGAATAAACCCAAGGCTCGCAGAGTAAGTGGTTGCTCAGAGCCACAAGACCTGATATTTTGACACTTCCTTCCAGGTTCTGCCTCTAATATCGAAGGTAGGCAAACAAGAGTTCCAAGTTACTTCGTTTTTAGTCCAAGAAAACTGAAAGTCCTTTATCAGTACTTTATTCATTTTCTAGGACTGTCATATAACAAAGCATCACAAATTGGTGGCTTAACACAACAGATTATTCTCCCACAGTTATGGAGGCAAGAAGTCCAAAATCAAGGTGTCACCAAGACCATGCCTCCTCTTAAGGCCCTTGGGAAGACTTCTTTCCTGACTCTTTCCAGCTTTTGGTGGTGCCAGCATCCTTGGTGTCTTTTGGTTTGTATCTGCATGCTCCAATCTCTGCCTCCATCTTCATATGTACTTCTTCCCTGTGTCTGTCTGCATATCCCTTCTCTTTTTTTTGCCTTCTGTAATGACACCAGTCATTAGATTAGGACCCATGTCATAATCCAATATGGCCAGGCTGACCTCATCTTAACCTGACTGCATGTGTGAATGTATCTATTTCCAATAAGGTCACATTCACAGCTACTGGGGTTAGGACTTCACATCTCTATTTGAGGAAGACAGTTCACCCCAAAGTGTTGACTAGGTTATTCACAGAGAGCATATGGATGAAACTTTAAGAATAAACTAGTCATTCTGCCTGTGTCTTGAATTCAGGCCATGGAGTGTCTCCCGGGTCCACAGGCAAAGGAGCCTCCACATTGTATCTTTTTATCAAGAAGCTCATCAACCTCAGGCACAAGGAGTTTTAGAAGGAACTGCAGTAGAGTCTGTGAAATCTTTATTAAGTACCAAGGAAGGGGATAAACAGAATACAAAGATGTATCACATGATAGAAAACTGTAAACATTGGTGAGGAAACTAGTGTTTTTAAGAAGGCTAGGATTTTAGAAAAGCAATGGGTCCAAATTTTTAACAGAAGAACAAGCCAATTTAGTCTTAGCAGTAACAATATATTTCCCAAGTGCACACATTTCTGGAGCAGAAATGTGAGAAATGACCCCGGAAGCTCAGATAGCAAGTGGCTATCCCCTACACACACACACACACACACACACACACACACACACACCTAAAACTGCATCCCAGTAATGCCAAAATCACCATATGATAGTGTAAATTCAGTGAACAGATATTTGTTCTATATGATACCAAATGTCTAACTGTCATGTGTTTGTTGTTGCTGTTTTTCTGCAGAACTAATAGTTTGACCTGGTGTCATGCAGAGTGTATGAGAAATTAGGGTTGTAGCTGTGTTTTATGGCTGTCCCATAGGATGAACAGGCTCAGGTTCAGTGCAGCCAGTGTTTGAGGTTCCACCTTGACCCTACTCAGGACTGCAGAAGGCTCGCTTTTGTCCCTTCCCTGCACTGACTGCCATGGAAGGGTCATGTGAACAGCAGCACAAAGACTGCTCAATTATCAGGGGAGTTGTGGATCTGCTGAAAGACCAAATTCAGCAAAGGGTGTAAAGTCCATGATTATTAAATGTGAGAATGTGTTGTACTCCTAAGCAAACTGGCAGCTTGAGTTGAGGCTCATGAGAAGTTACTGAGAAAGGACATGCCATCTATCTCTAAGATTCCTGTAACTAGAAGACCTTAGGAAGAGAAATGCATTACATTTGGCTCAAACGTGCATTCTCCAAAAATAAAGTGTGCTTCCACATAAGGTAATGAGTGTCTAATTTTTTTTAAATATCCAAGTATCAACTGTCTAAGATACTATAAAATGAATTCCCGTAAAATTGTGGAAGACAATCTCTCATGCTCCTTCTAACTCTAAAAATACTGTAACATTGAAGATTTATTTCAGTCCCAGAAGATTTCAGATACACAGATATTTCAAATTCATTGAAAGATCAGAAGAGAATAACATTATAAATGAGATGGAGGGAATTTAATCATGGATATAGCACACAAAATGAGCAGCTGATTCTCTGAAGCAAGGATAGTAGGGAAGGAATGGTTGTTTTCACCTTCAGAAGCTGATCTGTCTGAACAGATCAATTAAGAGAGATCAATTTCAGAGGGTGGCCATAGGGCAGTGTGTCAGAGAAATCAAGGCATTCTTCCTCTGAAGGAGGCATAAGAAGCTGAACTTTCTTCAAGCGTTTATATACTATAGCACTGGTTCTAAACTAAGGAAGGCAGTGTCTGAATGGAGTGGAGAGAGCAAACTGGGTTTAATTCAGGAGTCTTTTCAAATGCCATGTGCTTATCCTATGGAAGAGGAGGACAGGAAGCAGGTGGTAGGAATGGTGATCAGGCAGTACCATGTCTGAAAAGGCTCCTCAGGTGACTGTAATTATCTTACCTGTTTCAGAATCATATCACATGAACTGGAGTCAAAATAATTCTCTTTCTTTTCCATCTACTATTGTTAATGATTTTTCCTCCAAACTTGGCTTCACTTTTCATATTGCCTGACTTTTCTTCTGCGTGGTAGGCTATTACAAAAATCACAGTAACAATTTACTCAGTAAAACTGTCTTGGCCAAGTAAAAAGGTTTTTTTTTCCCCCTCAATTTTAAAAACTCTACTAATTTGTGGTGATAACAATCTTTCACATCTTGAGAGTTTGGAGAAGAAATTCAAAAATATATGATTGCCAAAAAATGTGGTAAATTCCCTGTTGTGTTGCTGCACAAGTATGAATTTACCCCAACCAGACCTCCCATGTTTAGGGACTTTCCTCAAACCCCTTGACTTTTTAAGATTATGAAATGTGCTCTGGGTACAACTCCCTTAAGTATCCACACCCTCCCACTCCATGAAAGAGACAGAACATCTGCTCCTCAGCTCTCTGGGAAAGTATATTTAATTATTAGATGCTTTCCTTTTCAAAATGGTGCTGGTTCACTTTTCTTTTCTTTTCTTTTCTTTTCTTTTCTTTTCTTTTTGTTTCTTTTCTTTTCTTTTCTTTTCTTTCTTTTCTTTTCTTTTCCTTTTTTCTTTTCTTTTCTTTTCTTTTCTTTTCTTTTCTTTTCTTTTCTTTTCTTTTCTTTCCATTGCTTCCAGGGCAAAAGCAAAATAAAATCAGCCCTTTGATGTTTAAATCAGATAATAACATCTGTATCAATGTAAATTACAGCTAATAGCATAAAAGTATGTCTTATATACTTGCTGAGAAGCAAGAGTCAATATCAGGCTGTTGTTTTCTCAGTATCCATGCAATGAATTTACTTTAGGAGACTTCTAGAAGCAAGGGATGCTGAAAATGGGATGGTGGGGGAGCAGAGAAAGATTATGAAATCTTACAGACTCAATTATGGAAACTTGCAGAATCTTATCCACATGATCTGCTTTTGTTTCTCAACCCTAGCAAAATCTATCAGAAAAGTGTGCACGTGTGTGTGTGTGTGTGAGAGAGAGAGAGACAGAGACAGAGACAAGACATGATATTGAGGGAGACAGGGAAAGAAAATAAGCATGCGAGTCTTCCTGAAAAAACTTAATGCCTTACATATCATGTTATAAAAAGACTGATAAAAATGAGAAGTAGAGGTTTCACTGGAATAAGGAGGAGAAGGAGAAAGAGAAAAGTGAAGCAAGTGTGGGTCTGGCATCATTCACACTTGAGCAACAACCAAGGACCAGTATTACCAGCTTTTGTTAGGAACAAAAGTTTTTGCAGTTTTGTAATTTTCCTAGTGTCTTATTTGTTTTAAATCCTCCTCCTTTAAAAACAAACAAAAAAGAGCAAAAAAGAAGTTTGCTTTTGTTTTAGCAAGAGCAGGAGAGGACAAAATTTTCAACTCAGTTCAATCAAATGAGTATCTTGCGAGCCACTGCAAAGCCAGACAAGAGTTCCTGCCCTCACGAAGTGGACATTTCCTTGAGAGACATAATTGAAGTGCTGGAAAAACGCGGAGTCGGGTATGATAGGAAAACATAGGATTCAGTAGGCAGAGAGGGAAAGGTTAGGACCTGAGGTCCTTGGGTGGAGAAAAACACATATTTTGGAACAATGCTGGGAGCCTCAGGCCACAGCAAACCCTCTCTAGCTTAAGGTTCCTCTTAAGAATGTATCAGACACCACCTACTCCCCCTCAGGTTTCCCTCAGGAATCTGACAGAAGATCTAACTAAAAATAAGCAGTAGACCATACAAGGTCTGACCCACAAGAATTGATATGTCTGGAGGCCACCTCTCATGCAATGGAATGGAGCCAGTCAGGAATGGACAACCCAGCACCTAGAGTTATCCAGCCAATAAGGGTAGAACCTGAGAAGGAACAAAGGGGAATGTGGGGGGAGGGTGACCAGAACCTTATAAAACATGGACCCTTGTTTATTGTCTGCAGGTATTCACTTTCCAATGCCCCCTCTCTGCAAAGAGAGCTCTCCTACTATTCTTACTTTCTAATCATATACTCCAATGAACTTTTGTCTGCTGCTCATTTTGTGTCCACCTCTTCATGCCTGGAAGCCTTGAGACCAGGAACCCCAGGTAGTGAGTTAAAGAAGCCTGCAACAGGACGGGCTGATCAGGGATGCTTCCCAGAGAAGGGATGGCCACAGGGGCTTCCCAAACTCAGCTGCTCTTCAGAATTTCCAGGGGAGCCTTGGAAAGGGCACATCCCAAGACTGCTCTCTGGATCTGGGGAACTGGAATCTTAAGAGAGCACTGTGTGTTTACAAGTTTCCCAGGGTGACAGCACAGCCTGCAGCAGCTGGGCTCTTGCGGGAGGATGGAGCCAGAAGGGGAGGGGAAGTGAGAGGAGCACTATGCAAGAGGAACCCAAACCCACTCTGCATGTGACTGGAGCTCAGGGATGGAGGCGAGAAAGCAGCCAAACCAGGAGGGGTGATGTGCGTCCAGCTGTGGAGGCCCAGGTGGTGCTAGGAAAGGGAGGTGGCACCTGGGAAGGAGGAGGGGGGAGCCTGAGGGCTGTGGGAACAGAGAGGAGAGGTGTCATGGAGCCCTCCCGGAACCACATCCCTCTCCAGGGGTGGTAAACAGCCCAGAACCAGTTCTGTGGCCCTGGTTGCCTTTTTTTTCATCTTCCACACCCACTTTCCCTTTTATCTGTGCCCCCACCATTCACCACTGGAGAAAAGAGGGGAGGTGCTAACAAACGTGTTGTTGATGTTCAGCTGGTCACCCCCACTTTTTCACCTGTGCAAAGAGAAATGGACACAGCTTCACCAAGGAAGAAAGTGAGTCAGCCCACACTCTTTTCCTCTTTCCACTGGACATCTCTCAGGCTGCCCTGCATGACTTCTTGCTCCACTTAAGGCTACTTTAGATGCTGTCACTTGTAAGTAAATATTATGGTTTTTTTTAACCCCCTTCCCTCTGACAATGGTGGTACCCACATGCCTAAAACATACCATGTGACCATATACATACTGTCCTCCCTTGTAACATGACCATATCCTCAGGTTGCAGATCTCCCTGCCTCTATCAGAGGTAAAATGTCGTAACAATCTGAGAACATGCAACAGTAAAGGATTGTCATACCAGAGAGAGAAGGTTGAATGTTCGGTCTCCTCATTGCAGCCAGCCTCACCTACCTGCAAACATTCATGGTCACTTAGTCCAACTAACGAAACTGACAGTCAGGAACAGACGTCAGTGGGAAGATTTAATAAAAACATTTAGTGGTAACAGGTCAAGAATAGATCTTTAAAAACCACAAATTTCTCCCCAAGCCTCTGTTTAAATGACTACACTTGCACTAATAAGAAGTGAGGTTTCCCTAAGCAGAGGAAGTGAGAGAAAACCAAGCCCTCAATAAGAAAGGTGATTGTCTTTACCAGTAACCACATGTAAACTAAACTGCACTGGGGGGACGTCGTAAAGGCATTTCATTTCATCCAACAGGTTTTTAAACAGGACTGTCATTGAAAGAATTATCCAGTGAGCAGAATCTCAACTTAAACATACGTATAGACATTGGCCAGCAGATCACTTCATTTTCCACGCAGATTCCTGTAGCTGTTTCTGGTGTTCCCAATTTTAATAAGCCTCCATGCGTTTCTGTAAAGAGAATCAGGGACCCAAGATAAAGTGGAGAGGGATCAAAGAATGACCCAAAACTTTGTTTCCTACTCTGTGTCAAACCTAAACAAACGATTTGAACCCCAAATCAAAAGATAGCAGAGTGTCAGTATCCCCTGCTCAGATAAGTATTTTCTCTTAAAGCCATATCAGTATGTTGGAAAGAGCATTCATAGGTTGAAAACGTCTCAAAATCGAGAAATTTATTTTGGTGAAAGAAAGCTTTATAAAACAAAGGATCCCAAGGGATATGCAGAAGTGTCTTTGCATTAGAATCTTGTTTTGGAAAAAAATAAAAACTTAAATGTGACTTGAGTTGCTACTCTAAGGCTGTCGCTTAATTTGTTGAATGAAGCCGGATCCAGATTAAAAATGAAGCAATTCAAAATACAAATCTAAAAGATGGGCTTCTAACTGAACTCTCTAAAAAAGACAAAGCCTAACACCTAACAAGTTATTCTTCCTAGGAGATGGAAAGAAAAACTGAGCAATAAACAGAAACAGAGACATATAGGAGAGAGTAGGAAGCCAGAATATTCTGTTATCCATGGGCAGATAGCTTGTCTGTGTCTCACACTTCAACTGAATCCAAATTCTGAATGTATAAGTGAAATAGAATAAGAACTCTTCACTTGGGTGTTTGATATCATCTAAAGCTTGTGAATATCGATTCAGAAACATCTGTCTTCCACATCATCTGTCTATGGCTTGCCTTAGACTAAAATCTTGGGTGGAACTAATGGCTCCAGTCATGCAAGCTGATGCCTCCAGGGGTAGGAGGTGAGAACACAGAAATATTAATACAGCCATCAGAGAAACGACTTTAAGCCAGCAGCTGACACTGTTTAGTCTCATTGACTTACAAGGACTGGCTAGTTTTAAAAGTGAATTATGAAAGTGGTTAAGGGCTAGCTTGAGGAGAATGTTGGCAGGTATCAAAACCAGACTGCTTGTGGCCACTTCTAAGATTTCAGTTGACATGAGTTTGTGGTTGAGAAGTCAAGAGGGCTCCTGAGGAGTGAGAGTTCAGCCCTTTCTAGTCTGGTGCCAAATCCAAGCAAGGCATGAAAACCAATTTTTATACAGTCAAAGGCACCGCCAGTATATAAAGTTTTATAATCTGATGTGTACTACATGATCCTTGCTGTTTAAATTTCCATCATGCTGAGAATTGCAGAATGGAAGTCACCGAATGAGGGGGGCAAGTCTAGACCTGCTCAGGGCCCAGGGGTTAGAAAGTTTATGTGAGTAATTACTTAGGCTTTAAGCCTGAATAATTCAATATCAAAATTGGGGCTGGTCCTAAAGACAGAAGCCAGGGGACCAGGAAGGCCAGAAAGAGAGGATGGCATATGGCTGTTTTCCAGGCTCCAACACCTCAGTGCTGTGAGGACTCACCACATTCTGTACAAATCAAAGGAGCGACAGCTATGTGTGGCCTGTCCGTCCACACTCTCCTTAGAGCAGACATTCTGTGCCATCAATGCAATAATCTTCACTCTTTTAGCTCTAAAGGCAAATTAAGTAGATGTGGCTAAAATCAAAAGCATTTATATTGTGTTTACTAGAATTGTGCTTTTATGAAACACTGATATGCTAAAGCATGCCAGTTTAAGCTCCCCAACCATTGCATCAACAGAGCCTGAACAGTCAGAATGCTGTAATGGTTAAATGCACAGCTCTGGAGTCAGCTGCCTGAGATCATAGCCCATATACAACACCCACATAGCCATGTGACCTTGAACAAGTTTCCAAACCTCTCTCTGACTGAAGTTTTCCAAGATCTGCCTTATAACATTCAATGAGGAAAATAAGGTATGTATCTCATGCAGTAATTATGTGAGCATTAAAAGCAATAATTCATGTAAAGTTTTTCCTCATGCATGGGATAGTGTTGGATGGTCTGTTTTTATGAGATCCTATTTGTGCAGAATATAAAAAGTGAAACGGTACCAGAGTTGGTTGTGAATAGCAGGACTCCTCTTTGCCTCTTTCCACCCTCTGAGTCCTGCTCTGAGCGCCAACAGCTTTCAGCTTTTTAGCTGATTCTTTTGACACTGCTTCCATTTTCCCAAATACTATGATTCAATTCAGACCTGATATGCCAATTCCTTATTAAAATAGGTGAGAATTTAACTCTATTATATTAACACACACACACACACACACACACACACACAATCTCTACCTTTCTATTCCTCACCCGGCTCTAATGTTATACAACAACTCTGTCTACATGCAATTATTGTTCACAGCTGAACCACAGAGTGAACTATAACATTTCCATATATATATAATAATTGCCTCAGTTGAGTTAGTTGGCTGGACTTGTTTTCTATGCCTTATCACTAAATTGTTCCTTGACAGGAATGGAGGGGAAGCTTCCTAATATGGCCACATACGTCAAGAATACTAATATATTTTTGAGTCATCGCTACTGAAGCCTTCTGTCTTCCACACTAATCTGTTTTAGTTTTACTTTGTGCACAACTGCAGTTTTGTGCCTTCTCTTCATCCACCTGGGAACCTATTTTTTCCTCTTTTCTGTATGAGATGCAGTTTCCTCCTTTTTCTTGATTTATTCTTTTGTATTACTAGAACAATCCTTCAGTAACTTCCATAGAAAGGATGTATGATTTAAAATTTTCATATGTTTTTAAACATCCTCACTTTTATTTGTTAATTTGGCTTGATAAAGAATTCCACGTTGGAAAATATTCTAACAGAATTTTAAAGATATTGTTATAGTTTTTCCAGCTTACATTGTTATAACTAGTCTGGTTCAATTCTAAAACTTGTGTGTGTGTGTGCTTTTATGTGTGTACATTTGCATATGCGCATGCATGGCGCCGTTTGGTTTGGTTTTTAATCTGTAGAAACTTCTCTGTATTCCTCTTGCTCTGAAATTTCATAACACTGAGGCTTGGGTGTTTTGTTTTGTTTGTTTGTTTGTTTGTGTTTATAATTTATTACTTTGGAACCTCAGTGTAGAAACTCACGTCCTTCAGCTTTGAAAATTTTTCTTGAATTATATCTTTGGTAATTTTCTCCTTTATTCTTTTTCTTACTAATTCTTACTAATTAGAACTCTAACTAATACTATGTTTTACTTACTGGATTGAGCTTCTGTTTTTCTTATCTTCTCCTCTTATAGGAATAATTTTTGTACTTTTTGAACAATTTTCAAACTCAGTTTTTGCCTTTGTATGAAATGTCTTATTTTAATTTTGCTATACTTAATTTCCAACAGCTCTTTTAAGATTTCCTGTTGCATACTGTTCTTGTTTCATAAATGCAATGCCTTCTGGGGCACCTGTGTGGCTCAGTCAGTTAAGTGTCCAACTCTTGATCTCAGCTCAGGTCTTGATCTCAGGGTCATGAGGTCAAGCCCCACATTGAGCTCTGTGCAGTTGGAAAACTTACTAAAAAAAAAAAAAATATATATATATATATAAATATAAAAAATACAAATTAAAAAATAATAATAATGCAGTATCTTCCATGTTTCTCTGAGGATCATATTTATTGAACCCTTTGCTTTGTTTTAGTTTGAGTTTCCCTTTCTTTTTCTTGTTTGTTTTTGAAACTTTTCCTTTTTTTCTTTTCTTTCCTTTGCTTTGGGTTTTACCTTTCATGTTGGAGTCTCTCCTAGAGAACTGGTGATGCTTAGCTGTCACTCATATTTAAGAGAGAGGAGCTCGAGAGCTAATTATAAGCTCAGTGTGCCCCAGTGGGTTTTATGTGCTTTGTATTCAAGTGCCAAACAGGGACAAGTCTTTCCATTGGATGGTTCCAAATGTCAATATCAACAGATCTTGTTTTCTTGGGCTACTTTCTCCTAAAAGAAATCTTCCAATGTCCAGTTACTACATGGGTGCTGGGGACCCCCTTAAGGGAGGGAGCTGGGGGAGGGAGGTGCATCTCTCAGGAAGACATACTCGCCAAATACCCTGTCAACACTACTGCAACATACTGTGCTTTTAGCTGCCTTTGGCAAACAAGAATCTAGGTTCTTTGCTCCAGTTTCTTTGAGAATTTTTTTTAAGTTTATTTAGTCTGAGAAAGAGAGTGTGAGTCAGGGAGAGGCAGGGAGAGTGGGAGAGAGAATCCCAAGCAGGCTCTGAACCGTCAGCACAGAGCCTGACACAGTGCTTAAATTCATGAACCCGTGAGATCATGACATGAGCTGAAATCCAGAGTCAGACTCTTAACTGACTGAGCCTCCCACGTGGCCTCTCTGCTCAAGTTTGTCTACAGAGACTGCCCCTACCTCCTGCTCAGGTTGCCAGGAATAGTTACCCAGCTGGGTGTGAGTAGGGGAGACAGGTTTCCAACTACTCCATAAACAGAATTTCCAAGCCTGCTGACATACCTTTCCTGCCAACTCTAGAACCTGTTCCAGATTCTATGAAATAATAAAAGGACTCATTGTCACCCCTTTCTGATAAGTCTCCTTCTGAGTCCCTCTCTGCTTCCCATCTTCTGGAATTTCATTGATACTTCTAGTCCGCTCTTTGACCTCTCTCAGTCTGTTTTTCCCTTTGGTCTTAAATCTTTTAAAATTATTTATGGTCAGCTTTGGAACACTTGGGAGGGAAAACAGTCAACCATGTGTATTCAGTCTACCATGACATGTAATGATGTTAAATATTTTACATTCATTTTTATCAAGGCATAATCATATTATTAGCTAACATAGCTATCATAATAACTATTATTCAGGTCCTCTGGTCACTGTGAATATAAACAAATTAAATGAAGGAAACACTATTGGTGAAAAGTACAAACATGGGCATGTTTTGTGTATCTCAGCCTGGCTTTTAATAGCTCAGCAACAGAAAATTCTTTCTCCTCCCTCTCAACTAAATTGTGTCTCTTTAGTGGCTTTTCCCAAACTTTCTGGGTTCCTTTCCTGCAGTAACATTTCAATAGGCCTCCTGATGACATTGTGACCTCCCACTGACCCTCTTGCTTCTTGCAAGTCCCTTCTCTCACAAACCTATCTTGGTATGTCCACATTTCTTTTCACTTCTTACTGTTTCCAAGTGCTCTGGTTGGCTTTCCCTTTGTTCAGGTCATCAATAGGTCTTGATAATTCAGTTCACAGATCACTGACCCAGCAAGGTCATAACTGAACTTCAAATGAAATCCTTTTAATTGTGGCATGTGCTCCTGAGCTCCTCAGAGAAAAGGCTCTGTGTGGGGGTGAAATAATACAAGAAGTAAGAACAAACTACTGCTTTTCTAAACATTTCCAATAATTCCACAAGCAAGCAGTGAAGGAAAAATTGGTATATTAACTCTGGAGGGATGTGAACCCAGAGTGTTCTATGATGACCTGAGGCTGTTAGATAAAGTGCTGGAGCAAGGTCTAATGGACCTCATGGTCTGTGTTGGATTGTACAATTGGTAGAAGGAAGGATGACCTCTCCTCTTCGTAACTTGAAGAGGGACAAGCCAAATTCCTTTCTTTGCTTGGAATATGAATTATTGGCAATTCTCCCTTAGACCTTTGGATACAAAGACTCAGATTTCTGAAGAAATCTTCAATTTCCATTCCTGTTTCTTTCCATCTTTCTCTCTAAGTACCTGCCTAATCATCCTGCAGAGAGAACTGGAATTCTGACTGCAAGTGAAATCTCTGCTCTGCTGAATGTTCCCCTTGACTTAGGATTCTTCAGCTTATTTATTTATGTGTATTATAATACAGAGATGTAAGTGCCCTTACCAAGAATGCCATGCACTGAAACCTCTGGTTTTACGCAGAAACTTTCAGCCCTCAAGTGAAAGGGCAGGGGGAAGAAATGTAAGGAAATAACAAAGGCACAACACCACCACAAAGCAAAAGTACAGGGCATTGAGGTGACATGTGCAAAAGGATGATTGTTTGGAAACTTCCTTTCTACCAAGAAACAATTTCCTATAAGACCAAGCTAGGGAAAATATGCAGTTAATCATCCAGCATGTGAATAAGGTTAAATAATGGAATAACTTAGGTAAAGATGCTATAGTTGGCTGAAAACCCCTGAATGGCAATTGTTTAATACAAAAGAAATACTGGCAAAGTCTTGAGTCAGAAATTCCTGGTTGATTGAACTCTCCATTCCCACTGTCCCTTAGCAAACCTCCCAGTAAGCTGAGGAGGTTTGCCAGTGCCATGAAATATTTTGGTTTCATGGAAGATTGTTTATCTTGGCTGCTAAAACTTTACATGTCATCCCTTACCTTCTCTTGGGTTGAAAAATACTCAACCCACAGAAGAGATAAGAGAAGTTGCCCTTTGGAATAAAAACAAAGAAAATACATTTGGATTTACCAGATATTTCCTAGAATGAGTGAAGACTTGCATGCTCCTTAAATGTCCCCTCACCATCTGTCGCTTTCCCCAACTTTAACCTCCTCCAAGACAGGTTTTCTTAAGACTGAATGATGGGAATTTATACCAGCCTCAGACCACTCAGGATATGACCCATTTTTTTTTTTAAATAGAACAGACTCCTTTGCCCAATCACAATACTGAGTTCATTATAATTTCCACCATCAATACCCAATTGTGAATAAAATAATAAAAATAACAGAGTAGTTTATCACAGATCTGACTTCCAAATAATTCTTTCATCCACATTTTTTTTTTCTGGTAAATACAGGACCTTTGTAATTTCTGTAGGAAAATTGAAGTGATTTATGTAAAATAAAACATGAGAGGTTTAATAAGTTAGGAGGAATCATAACCAATGAAACAAAAAAAGTGACAATGTGGGGGAAGGCATTTAACTAACTAGCCCTGGTTAAATATGCCAATATGACTGAAGGTTCTACATCTTTCCATAAGTGATGATTTTAGGATATTTTAAAGCTTGCACCACCCTCACAACGATGCAGCTGCTGTGCTGTTTTTCTTGGCAAGCATCAGGATCCTTTGTGGGGACTGAACAAACCTGAGCTTCGAAGCAGAGCAGCTCTAGAACCAGACTGCTGGATGGTTCTCCTGAGAGTTCAAATATTTGAGTAAAAAATATGTGTAAAACTCACTTCTTGTTTGGATGCAAGGAAATATGGACACTTAACCAGGTGTGAAAACATGGCTGAGCTTCTGTAAATGTGGTGTTGGGTATCTCTCATCTCAAGGGATGATGGGAAATGAGCCTTCCCAGGCCACAGACTCTTGGCAGAACAGTTCAGTTCTACAACACTCACAAAGAAGTGTCCATCTCTACTTTGTTGACCTGGTTTCCTTAGGACTTTCAATTAGGAGTGCATTCCTTTTCTCCCTTTACTGTTTTCTGGTTTAGTCCAGGTCAATAAGCACCTGAAGCTTTTTGGACAGCAAATAATAAGCTTAATCAGCCTCCTGATGAGTGAAAATGCTCTCGGAGTCTTACAGCACTTGAGCCTTTGGCATTTTCCTATTCAAGATAAGCCTAGATAATATCTGGGATCAAATGTAGTTGATGAGGTTTGAAGTGCCCAAATGCATACTCCTTTTTTTTTCTTTTAAAGAGAACTTAGCCCAATTACACTAAAAAAAAAAGTAGACTATTAAGTACATGGTTTCCTCACCAAAAACTTCTCTATTTAAAAAAAAAAAAATGTTTTCTTTAGAACCAAAATATAAAAGTGGCAAGAAGTTTCTTCAGGAAAATTTGTTGCTTATGGGATGCAAAGAGGCTAGGAAAAGAATATTTTAACCTGGCAAACAGCTGAAGCACACTATCTTAATATCTGTAGAAGTTACTAAAGTCCTTAATTTGAAGAGGACTGAGAGAGAGAAAAAAAGAATAGTTTTATAGGAATAAACAATCCATAAGCAATGCTAGGTGACCTTTTCAGAAACATAACATCCACGACTTTCTCTGGTAAATTAACTTTGTTCGAGTTACTCTTCATAAACAAGAGAATGCCTTAACCATTCATTTTAACTTACTGTTGTTAAAATTAAATCCATATTTCTAGGGTGTTCCCCGCCCGCCATCTATCCTTCTGTAGCCTAAGTAGTCCCAGGCACTCTGCAGGATTCCTCATGCAGGTGACTTGCAGGAGACCATCACTTTTCCTGATTACTACATCATCATTCAGTGCACTGAGGTTATTGTCCTTTCAACACGTATTTTACTCCATCACTCATCATGAACAGATAGATGAAAACAAACACAAGTCAAATACATTCCTCATGAAAGAACTAAGAGTTCCCTTTTTCTAGATATGGTCTCCAAGCCCCTGGATGGAACCAAAAGGGAAGATATGAGTCATCCCAGTAAAAGGGGAACTTGTTTCAGTAAACTTGGCAACAAAGCCATCTGCCCGGAAGATCCACTTTCTGTGGCACCTGACTTGCATTGTCCTTGCCTAGCTACCCCTTTCAACTTCTGTTGCAGGCTTGCAAGGATGACTTCCTCCCAAGCCAGTTTCCTCTTCCTCTGAGCCCCACCCAGCCCATGACCCACTGTCTGGTCTACACATGGCCGAGGCTCGCCCAGAAGTATGGTTGCCTCATAACTACTTCATAATGATGTTAAAAGTATGTTGCCATAACGTAGTGGTTAATCGGGACAAAGTGTAAATCATCTCTGTGGCACCGTGGGGAAACCAGGGAATGACACACATCCTTGTCAAAGGTCTGCCAACAGATCCTGGAGATAAATATAAAATGAGTTTGAGTTTTAGACAAAGCGAGTGCTGGTTTGAGAAACAATGCAGTGTCATGAAGTCCCTGTCAAATAATGTTTCAATTCAAATAAATTTGACTTATTCAGTATTAGATATTATAGGAACCCAGAGAGAAAAAGGTCATTCTGACTAGAAAATTTGGAAGGACTGTATGAAGAAGGTAGCACTTGAGCAAGATTTTGAAAATTGTGCCGAATGTGGGTTCCTCACAAAGGGGTCTGGGAAGGAACACGTGTGAGCCAGAAGGAACAGTACCAGCAAAGGCATGGGGCAGAAATGGGAACTGGTGTAGCAAAGAGGGTAGGAGAGAAGCTGGAGAAGCAGCCTGAGGGCCCTATCTTGGTTGGTCTGACTTCCATGCCCAGGTAGGTAGACTATTCTCTACAAAAAAGACTGTCCTTGATGGTTTCTGGGCAGGAGATTGTCATAATCAGAGCACTGTTCTTAGAAAAAAATGAAACTGACCAGGCAAGTGGGTTGGGTTGAAGAGAGGAAAGACAGAAAGCAGACAGCAGCTGGAAGGCTGATGCAGTAATCCTCAAGTGAAGTGAAGGACTGAGTCATGGATGACAGTGGTGTTAGAAGTAGGGGGAAGACGGGAGAAACAACAACAAAAAAAGCATGAGTCAAAGACCCGGATGTAAGCTGGACCTGAAGGGTGAACAAGAAGAAAACTACAAGGTCACATCGAGGTTGCAAGCCCATGTGACCGGATGGCTATGTCACTAAGAATGGTCACAGGAACTTGTCTGAGATATAGTTCACTTAAAGGAACATGCAGATATCTAAGTCCAGCTAGCAGATGGGGGACTGCAGGAGAAAAAGAGAGCTAAGAGCCAGAAATGGTGATGGGGCAGGGTCTGCATAAGGTGGGACCCCAAGACAATTAGCATACCATTGCTCACTTAATCAGTATCAATTAATAAATATCAACTAATAAGAGTGGAGAAGGGGATAAATATATCAATATATATTTATAAGCCCCACTTGTAGCAAAGATTGAACTCACTGAAATTCAGATACAGATAAAGGCTGGGAAGTATAAAAGACCTGAGGAAGTAGGAGCTCTAAAAAGCTTAAATTGAGAACATTTCAGCAGTCTAGAATTTACTTAATAAAACGGCATCTAGGTGGCTCAGTCAGTTAAGCATCCAACCCTTGACTTAGGTTCAGGTCATGATCTCACAGTCACGATCTCATGGTTGTGAGCTCGAGCCCCAGGTTGCACACATGCACTCTCTCTCTCTCCCTCTCAAAAAGCAAAAAATTAAATTAAATTTAAAAAATAAAATAAAATACACATACCAGGATGTAATTGTATCATAGAACATAACTTGCATTAATGAACTATAGCAACCACTCACAAAATCCAAGAATATTTTTTAAAGTACCAAGAGTACTGCTTTACTCAATAAATTATGTAATCAAAATGAATCTATGGCATTCTTCTAAAGTAGTGGAATTTCTGAATCCAAGAATCCAGGCACCCTGCCGCCAGAAGTAGCTCATTACACAGGAAATCCAATAGTTTGAATCTCTCATTGAGAACAATGCTTCCGTTCATCAACTGTTGTACATAGTTTTTTGGGGGGTTTGTTTGTTTTTTTTCCTCCTAAACTAGCAACATGTTGTAGCAGCTAAGTTAGAGACAATGGTTATTTCTCCAGACACTTAATTTCTTTGTCTCTCTCATTTCTTGAGAGGTTGGGTGCTAGTGGAAGATAAGTATGTGTACTTGTCCAAAAATTTTTCAGTAGCAGGAAAAAAATGGGAAGGGGTGCCTGGGTAGCTTAGTTGGTTGAGCATCGGACTTTGGCTCAGGTCATGACCTCACAGTTCATGAGTTCAAGCCCTGCATCAGCACGCTGCTGTCAGCACAGAGCTCACTTCGAGTCCTCTGTTCCTCTCTCTCTTTGCAGCTCCCCTGCTTGCATTCTCTCTCTCAAAAATAAAGAAACATTTTTAAAAATCTTAAAATAAAGAAAAGAAATGGGGAACAGTGATAATATCACCAACGTTGTTTATGTAGCATCCTTACTTGATAGAGCTGAGAATGGTCTTAGAATTATTTCATTACACCACTATACATGGAAAATATTATAGTGTTCGTGTTATAGATTTTTTAGCTTGGCCAATAAAACTTTCTGTACTCTACCAATAAAGCGTGTTACTAAGATGTCAACTTTTTTTTTTTAATTTTAATTTTTTTAAATGTGTATTTTTGAGAGAGCCAGAGACAGGCTGTGAGTGAGTTAAGGGCAGAGAGAGAGAGGGAGACACAGAATCCAAAGCAGGCTCCAGGCTCCGAGCCATCAGCACAGAGCCCAACGCGGGGCTCAAACTCATGAGCTGTGAGATGACCTGAGCCTGAGTTGGAGGCTCAATTGACTGAACCACCCAGGCACCCCTAAGATGTCAACTTTTAAACCTGAGTCTCCTTTGGTCAGTTCTTTCTAAATTTTTTTGTTAACATTTATTTTTGAGAGAAAGATAAAGTGTCAATGGGGGAGGGGGAGAGAGAGAGAGAGAGGGAGACACAGGATCCGAACCAGGCTCCAGACTCTGAACTGTCAGCACAGAGCCTGACATGGGGCTCGAACTCGTGGACCGTGAGATCATAATTTGAGCTGAAGTTGGATGCTTAACTGACTGAGCCACCCAGGTGCCCCTGGTCAGTTCTTTCTAAACCCCCATACCAAATATATCATCTGAGATGATTTTCACCAAAGTTCCCTTGGTTGCAGAACTAAACAGAATTAATAATTTGACGAATCCCAGCCTTTCGTTTTCAAAGAAAATAATTTTGGTACAGGAGTGATAGTGGTGGGGGGGGATGGAGGTACAAAGGAGGGAGTGAGCTGGGTAAGCAGAGATGGGAGGTGCATTGCCATATGCAAAATTTAGCTCTTAACTATAAATAAATAAACACACAACTAAAAAGAAAAAGGATATTCTAGTTCTTTCAGTGGAGTCCAGAAATTTGAGTTACTCCTCACCTTTTCTCAAACCAGCTGCCAAAGATAAGGTAAAATGGGTTCCAACTAATGGAATTCATAAATCATTTGTTAAATATGAACATCATTCCATTTCAAAATTCTTTTGTGTGTGGTTCTCAAACAAGTTGGAAGCTAAGGCATTTAAAATACCTCCCAAACAAGTTGGAAGCTAATGCATTTAAAATACCTCTCAGGAAATACTGTCCTTTCCTCACGGCCATAAACCCTTGAAGGAAGGAGGAGATGAGGGTCTAACCATTCTGCCTTCCTGGTCTACCAAGGGGCTTTCCCACAGGCAGACGGTAGCAGAGACAGGATCGGTCCCTGTTTTGAAAAGGGAGTTAGCAAAGGTGAAAAAGCATAGTTCAGACACCCTTACAGTTGGTCCTCATGTATTCATGGAGACCTAGTTTTGTGAGGGATTCAGAAATGAATAAAACGCAGTCCCTTCCCTCAGAAGACTGGCTCAAGGGAGGCACTTGGAAACTGCCCATTTGTTGCCACTGTTGGAAATGGTGGGGCCAAGGGACTTCTGCTCTGGGCGCCCTGGGCTATTGCAATGTTCCTACTACATCCTCTTCTCAGCCTAGGTGAAGTGACTGCGCAGAAGTATGAATTGCTTAGTTCGTCTTGGCCCCTCCCCTTTCTCTCCTTCCCGGTGTTGCTTGCTGTCCCTGCCCCAGCCATGTCAGAAATCCTGGCATCTGGCTCAAACCATCCCCCTCTACCCCCAGGAAATGGTCTGAAGTCAGTCATTCAACAAGAACTGTCATGTATTTCTCCTGTGACTAGAGCACAGCAATGCATCTTTAAGAGGAAATTGTCACTCTAAAGTAAGGCAGCTGCTTTTCTTATATGACTTCTTGAAAGCCATGTGCTCCATTTCTATAGAGCCAACACCACCTCCACCCATGGCAAGAATTTAAGTCCCAGTGATGCTTTCACTCAAGACTTTTGTCTTAGCTTGGGCTGCTATAACAAATCACCACACTGAGTTGCTTGAACAACAAACATTGATTTCTCACTGTTCTGAAGGTTGAGAAGTCTGAGATCAAGGTGCCAGCATGGTCAAGTTCTGGTGAGGGCCCTCCTCCTGGTTTGCAGAGGGCCACCTTCTTCCTGTGTCCTCCTGTGGTGCACAGCATGTCTCTTCTTACAAGAGCACTAATCCCATTCATGAGGGCTCCACCCTCATGACCTGCTTACCTTCCAAAAGTCCCACCTTCTAATACTATGGCATGTGGGGAGGGGGTTAGGATTTCAACATATGAATGGGGCAGAAGGATACAGGCAGGGCATAAGCAGATTTGTTGCCACTTAATCTCATTCACAATTGTGAGTTGGTGGGTGGGGCAAGGATTTTGTAGACAACGCCCTTCTGGATCCTTGAGAAATCACTCCATTCACTTGATCTCATCCACTGTTCAACCTCTGAGCCTGCACTATCTCACACTATTGTTATGGTAAGCAGTAACCACTGTGGTTGTTTTTATTTAAATTATTTAAAATCAAATAAAATTTCAGATTTCAAATCTCAATCACTTTAGGCACATTTCAAGGGCTCACTGCCTGGAACAACAAAGAACATTTCCATCTTTGCAGAAATTTCTAATGGACAGCACTGCTGTGAACCTATATTCAAACCATGGCTGAGGATCACTTTCAGAGGTGAAGTTCATGTAACAGCAATTTATTTATATAAAAAATTGGCCACAATAAAAAATTTAAACTATAATTATGCAAGACAATTTACTCTTCCACACATAAAAGGAGCAGAGACAAGGTTTCCATTATACACCAAAGAAAGAACATAAAGACTTCCTAGATACAGTAAGGACTGGACTGAAATGAGTTAGAAAACAAAAAAGCTGATCTTTCAACAGACTTAGTCTTTGGAGATCTATGTAAAGAGGTACTTCATAATTATAATAATCCTCACACAATACTTGGAAATTCACGTAACTATTTTAATCTGTATATTGTTGCTTCAGTGTCTAATAAAAACGCATATGGAAAGCCTGTGGTGTCAAAATTTTATATATCACACACAAAGCACAAGAAAACGTCTACCCAATCAGTTACAGGGCTCTGAAGTACAGAAACCAGGAGTGAAAAGACTAGCATTCAGTACAAAGAAACATCATATGACAGCCACTCATGAAGACCCTCCCAGTATTCTAGCAGCTGGGGAACCTTGTCTTGCCTCTTAAAGCCCTAGTTGGTGCTCTCTTTCTCCTTAGCAGCAGAGTAGTGGCTTTTCCAGACCCAGAATGTTCTTGGCCCTTTGCTTTCTGCGGGCCTTCTCTGCAGCTTGCCAATAACCCGGGGAGTGTAGGCTAAAGCAGCCGTGAAGGTGGCAGCAAGGTAGAGCTGTGAATTGCAAGCCAATGAGATTTTGAGAATAACCAGCTTGGTGGCTGAACTTCAGAAAGAAACATTTCCATTCCTGAAACTCCTCAGCCCAACCCCAGTCTGGATCCCTCTCTATGTGTAATCCATCACTTCATAAATGACAAAATGCAGAAGGCATAAAGGAGGAAGCCAAACATGAATTCTACAGGACTTCTCTGCCTCTTCCTCCCTGTTTCACCTACCAAAACTAACTCCCCTTCCCCAGGAAAGCTCACACTGAGGGCAGCTTACCACTCGTGGACACAGAGAATCAGTCCTCCATTTTGAGCATGAGCATGAGCAAGGATCCCGAAGATCCTTGGTCTGTCCTACCTACAGGCCCGCATCACACTAATTGTCCTGATACCCCAACATGAAACCTCAAGACTGACCTTTTACAGCTGTAGCAATCAGTCAACACATACTTATTGGCACCAGTTATGGACCCAAACTCCTTGCCTTCATGAAGCCTCCAGACAGAAGTACTTTCTTCTTAAAATGAAAAAAATCTGAGAACAAAAAGTGATATACAGTCACCGAGGCTTTAGCCACTGATGGCTGGGTGTTTAAAGTGGACAGTGCAGGGAGATTTTTGAGGGGCACAGGAGGCCATACTTGAGTGGAATGGCCATGGTGTTAGAGACAGGGAAAGGAGAGGGAAAAGTACCCTGAAGGTCAAAATTGGCATAGCTGTCATTAAGTTCCTGGCTTGGGCCTTCCTCCATTTCATCAAGAAGTTTCTGGGAGTTAGTTACAAGCATCTTTCCCTTCCTTTGTTTTCTCCTTAATTTTGTTCATGGTTTCCTCAAATACTTTTACTGAAAGGGTTACACTGAGAGCATCCATTAATTCTCTAGAATTCTCATGTTAATACACAACTTCTATAAATGTAATATTTGTGCCTTTCTGAAATTCATGTTACAACCTGGCTTCAATGGGATGGTGTTAGGAGGTAGGGTCTCTAGGAGGTGGAATAGGTCCTGAGGGTAGAGTCATAATGAATGGGATTAGTTTCTTTATAAAAAAGGCCTCAGGGAGCACCCTTGCCCCTGTCTGCCATGTAAAGACACCAAGAAAAAGCAGCTTTCTATGAACCAGAAAGCAGGCTTTCACCAGACACCAAATCTGTCAACACCTTGATCTTGCACTTTCCAGCCTCCAGAACTGTGAGAAATAAATTTCTGTTGTTTTATAAGCAACCCAGTATATGGTATTTTGTTACAATGGCCTGAACAGACTAAGACCATAGCCCTAAAACAATACACCTTTCTCCTTATCATACTCTACTCAGGACAAGAAGTAGCATATCGTCTGTGGTATCAGCTTTAAGATGGCTCTCATGCTTACAGGGAGAAGGGTCACAATAAAGCCGACTGGTTGGGAGGTACCCCCAAGCACCTTCTTGTCTTCCACACTGGATGGGAACATCGTATTGGAAACTATAAGCAAGTCTGAACATGTTTCAAAGCTTGCAGGCAGAGGTAGGTTGGATCAGCTACAGAGCTGCTCTATGACACCAGTAAGATGACAGTTTTAATTGCACTTGGTGGATGAGCTAATTATGGTCAGAAAGTTAGCGCTGGGGTTGCAATGAATGTCACATTTTTTTCTGGGAAACACAGCACACAGGTGACATCCTTCTGCAATTCAAGTGTTTCTTCAAGAGTTTGGAAAGATATTTAAACCAAAAGAGTTCAAGATAAAGGGGAAGGGCGAAAAAAGAGTATCTGTGTGCGACTGTGAAGGTTGAGTGGTGAGCAGGAAGTGGAGTTCAAAAGAGGTAGAATAATGGCTCACAAAAGGCAGCAATAAGTGGGAAGAAGCAATTAATTGGATCAGTCTGTTAAGGCTCAAAACAGTCTGATAGAAAGACGACGTAATATCCTGATTCCCAAGTCAGGATCCCAAATCTTCCATATGACTAATAATTAAAGCCAGCTCTTGGGAAATAAATTCTTGAATTTGTATATTCAAAAGGGAGGATGCAGTTAGCCCTTTGACCTTACTCCAAACTTTCTTGTAGGGGGTAAATTCTGTAAGATCCTCCAGAAACTGTTTGGAAGCACTCTATATAACCGTGACGAATTTGAGGTCCTCATGAAAGGTCCAGGAAACAGCCTTCACTTCCAAATGTCCAGCCACATCCTACACAACCCCCAGAGTTTGCTTTTGAAGACTCAACTGCTAGCCTCAGCATGGACGTCAGGAAGGTTTACTGACGATATTGTTGGTTTTTGTATTTCTTTCTCCATTTTTTTTTTTTTTTTACCCAACATTTATACTTGCAGGGACACATATACATACACTAACGCCACCAAGAATCTTGGCAGAAACAGGAAAGCTAGTTCCACTATGGTGAGCAGTGGTGAAAAACAGGCCAGGGGTTTGGACGTCAGAATGAAAAGCAGATGCACTCCCAGCCAGCTCTCCCTGACCACTCTCACCTGGGCAGAACCCCAGGCTGTTAGGGGAAGGAATGACCCTGGTCTCTGTCAAGAGTTACCAGTGTAATTGTGCTCAATGTAGATTATTTTCATGTTGTTTTTAACCTGGATAATGACCCCGCCTTCACCTTTGGGGAGGCTAGTTATCCAAATCTGTGACTAAGAATAAAGTAAGTGACAAAAAAACCATTGAAGTGCTTGGCACTGACAGTTGAGGAATAAATAGAAAAAAGTCAAGGGTTCTTCTCTCTCCTAAGGATGAAAAAGGGAAGCATAAAGTGGCCCCAATGTTAGGAACAGTGGAGGATGAATTGCACCGTTGGTAAGGTGGCAGAAAATAGGCCAGCAGGAGCTGAATGCCATCACCAAGGGCAGTATGAATGAGGGTTCCATGTAGAGAACAGCTAGAAGCAAGGCACCAGCAGAGACCAAACCAAAGGTTTAAAGAGCACAGGGAGCAAAAGGCGGCTTCTGGTCAGTGCTCAACATCCTTTGGAATCACCTGTGATCACACCTGGGGCAGTGGTGGGGGAGAAGGGCCTCTAGCCCCAGAGACTGATTTAGTAGGTCTGGGCTGGGGCCAGTTAATTTGCATGTCTAACAAACTACCAAGTGGTGCCAACACTTCTGGTACTATAGATAGACACATTTCTGTAAAACAGCTGGATTGAGGGGCACCTGGGTGGCTCAGTCAGTTAAGTATTCGACTCCAGTTCAGGTCATGATCTCATGGTTCGTGAGTTCAAGCCCTGCATCGGGCTCTGTGCTGATAGCCTAGAGCCTGCTTTGTATTCTGTGTCTCCCTCTCTCTCTGTCCCTCCCCAACTCACACATTGTCTTTCTGTCAAAAATAAATAAACGTTAAAAATTTTTTAAATTTTTTTTTCAACGTTTATTTATTTTTGGGACAGAGAGAGACAGAGCATGAACGGGCGAGGGGCAGAGAGAGAGGGAGACACAGAATCGGAAACAGGCTCCAGGCTCTGAGCCATCAGCCCAGAGCCCGACGCGGGGCTCGAACTCACGGACCGTGAGATCGTGACCTGGTTGAAGTCGGACGCTTAACCGACTGCGCCACCCAGGCGCCCCCGTTAAAAATTTTTTTAAAAACAGCTTTATTGATATTCAAGACTGAAATATTACAGGAAACTCAGTCTCCATGTTCCTTTAGCAGGCAGTGCAAAGGCATATTCGGTTAGGTGTCCTGGTAGAAAATAATGTTGACTTGCTTATAGGTGAGAAGCATCAAATCTGTCCAGTGGAGCCCATGTTCCCACGAACCAGGGGAGAGGGTTCACTACCAGGTGTTGGCTCTCTGTAATGGAACCATCTCTGTCATCAGGGTCCTACTGGGAAAAGTTTGGTTCAAATATACACACAGCTTTTTGAACACTTCTATAAATTAATGGAAGCCCGTTGTTATTCTGTTATTGTTTCTTCATGTTCTCAGTCTTTAAGACAAATCGAGATATCCCTGCATGTTATACCAGAGATTTTTCTCCCCTTCTTTGCAACAATGGTTTATATCTAGGCCTATTAAAAGCCCTTGGAGACTTCTGCACACCTGTCAAGAGAACCAAGAATCACATTAGCTCCGGAAAGAGAGCTGAGATTGTTCAACGCATTGGCTTTCTTTGGTGTTGGACTTGATTTGGTGGTGATGGAATGAGGCGCTCTCAAAGGGAAATTGCAGGGATATACACAGTACTTTCAACTGAAAAAGTCAATGACTCCCAGACAGGTATATTCTGTTTGGCCATCTAAAAACTGTGTCCCCGGGTGATCTGAGCAAAACAGCCACTTCAGCTATTGGTTGAAAAGCCTCACTTCCACTGTAAAACCATTTCAGCACTTGTTCATTAAATTTAAAACATCAAAGAGGATTTGCAAATCTGGAAAACATTTATGAAAAATTTAAATGGGGTGTCACTTTGGCAGTGTAAGTGGCATGAACTGTTTGATTTTCAACTATTTACAGATGTATCTGACTCTGGGATTAATACATATATTTTCTAAGAGAAATTGGGTATGCAAAGTTTTGACCAAATTGACCTAAAAAACAAAAAATTAGTTTAAATATATATAATGTGGACCTATTCTCTTGTACATTAGTGTGTCTTTCTGTGTGTGAGAAAAGAGACACATTTTTTCCAAATTTGTAATTTTTTGTAGCTCTTGATTACCAGAGATTCTGCATCAGAAAATTTAAGAACATAATGTTCCATCCTCATTTTTGTTTGGAATTCCTAAGTTCCAAATTTGCCAAATCCTTTCTTCCCTAGTTGATATTTATGTTTGGGAACTTTCTTTAAATAACTATCTGGACACTGGTCACATAAGACAATGCCAAAAGACAATATGAACTGGGAACATATCTGGCCCTCTACAAGTCTAGAAGTTTTCTTAAATACTGTTTTTCTGCTACAGATTCCAGTAAATCAAAGATTCTATGACTCAGAGCTTCAACCCTTGGGTGGGGGGGGAGGGGAAAAGGGAGACAGTTCAACTCTTAGCCTAGAATATTTTGGAAGATTGTGTTTTCTGTAATTCATATTTTAGTTGTTATTTATGTCACTTCTTACCCTTAAAATGATTTGATGTGATTTACGTAAGCACATATAATACTTGTAAAATGAAGCCGAGAACATGAGGAAAAAGAAAAAAAAAAAATAATTGCCGTAAGTACACTTCACTAGAAGTCTGCATATTGGGATCTGCACTTTCTAGCAGCCAATCCAGAGAAAGAAACACTCTTTGAAACTATTTTCAAAAAAAGCAGTTGCTCGGGAAAAGTATAGTTGGTCCTGGTATTGGTACTAGTAAGACTTGAGTGAAAATTTTTTACATGGGACAGTGCAGGGCAAATACTGTATAATTTTCTCAATAACTTTCCTCCACAATATATTTATGACTTTTTAAAAACTTGAGTTTTATACATTCCTCAGTGTAGGCCAATGGCTCAACCCTAGAGAAGAACTCAGCAGAGAATGGCATGAGATGGTAGCATAATGTGTTCCAGAAAATCAGGGTACCCCCATCTGGCTTTATCAATGAAGAACATTTCGTGCATTTAACAAAATGAACGGGCTGCACGTCCTTCAGGCAGTTTTCCTGAAATACTATTGTCTCAAAAACAAGCCTTTGAAAAATGTTGAACAATATCACACAATCCTCCTCCTGCATTCCACTTAGGGAACTTTTTAAAAATCCTCTTTAATGGTATTTCTCAAATCTCAATCCCATGTCTCAGTCTTCACAAAGCTTCTCCCTTCTCACTGACCTTGGTTGGTCATCATCACTTCTCAATCTCCTTCAGTCCAGAAACACCTTGGGAAGATATCTCAGGACAAGTTGGAATAGTTTAGATAGAATAAAGTTTTAGATTCCTAAAGCATACCTCTGACTTTAAAAGTGTTGTTTTGGGGGCTTCTGGGTGACTCAGCTGGTTTAGCATCTGAGTGCAGCTCAGGTCATGAATTCATGGTTCATGAGTTCGAGTCCCACATCAGGCTCTCTGCTGTCAGCACAGAGCCTGCTTTGAATCATCTGTCCCCTTCTCTCTGCCCTTCCCCCACTCTCTCTCTCTCTTAAAAATAAATGAACATTAAAAAGAAAGTGATACTTTCTTTTTCCTACCGAAATAAGTTGTGATATCTTTGGATCTCAACCTGCTTTTACAAACATCCTTGCCCCTTGCAAATTCTGCACTTTCCCAGAGCTTTTTCAATGCTTGAACTGTTTCCTCTTGTGAGATCTCTCTCAGATCCCACCTCATGTTCAAGGCCAGTCAACTGTGTATCCCTCATATCGATTAGAACAATGTGTTTCTCAAAGTTGGAGATCAATTAATATTGAATGAATGACTGAACAAGTGAATGAATCATGTCAGAATTTTCTCTTGGCTTCATTACGCAGGAAAGTAAGGGTTGTTTTGTTTTTTTTCTTTTTTTTTTTCATTATTTTTCATTTATTTGACTTAATCCTTTCAGGGGAAAACAGACTTTATGACCAGCCTTGTCACTCCTTAAAAACCAAAGAGAAAAGCTTTCCTATGTGACCCTTCCCAGGAAACAGAAAACCTTTCAAGTGAGCCACGCATTGTATTCTCTTAAGGAAGCCTTGTTTCACACCACCAATCAGAGCATCTGTGAGGGCAAGCCTAGTCGTGACACAGGGAAATCCACAGGTTAGGAATTTGCTCAAGAACTTGAGACCAGGCAGCTTCAGCATGGGAGCTATAGCTCAGTTAGGAAAGAGGCACGGGCGCTCAGGAGCATCATTCACTCTTCACCTGCCTGCTATTACAGGTGCAATGACACCACAGGACACTGTGATTTATCAGAGGAAAATAGCCTGGTAATAGGAGGAGAACTAGGCCTCATTAAGATGAAGCAGTGTCTGATATCCTTGAGTCAGACAAAAGAGAATATGAAATTGATGTGGTCAGCACTACCGCCAAGCTGCATTTGAAAAGAATCAAACGAAGTGGCAATTGACAGCACTTTAGGAGGAAAATACCCACAAATGAAACATAAGCTTGTGGAATGTAAACCTCTCGTTTTAAATGCGTTAAAATATGACTCTGCATTTGATTTCCTTCCACAGTGAGATCATTCTGAGCAAATCTATAAAAGGAACAAGGTGTGTACATTTAATATGCTCCTGTCAGAGCCCTACAGCAAAGGGTAGTGGTAGGATTAATTTAATTACCAAACTCTCATCATCTTAAAATAAGTATGGGCATGTTTCTAGTGCTGGAAAGACAAAAATGTTTCATGAAAGAAGGACAAGAGAGAACTCCTGACTTGGACAGCACTGCGGCCCTGGCCACAGCCCTCGAAGATCCTCAGCCATTAAAGAAAGGGGATATCAGTTAGCCAATGTCGCTTCACTTTCTGCCACCTCCCAAACCGCAGGTAAGACGAGGCATTTGTTTGAGGCACCCCTAAGCTAGGGAGCCACGCAGTCTGTAAATATGAATAGCTTTTATTCAGGTGAAAGTTGATGTTCTGGAGTTGCTTCAAAAGAAGACGGTCAACATGGTTTTGTTTGAGAAACAAATGGCCACTAGGAGTCTTTCTTCTATATGGTATTGCTTGCTTTTGTTTCTTGTTATTTACTGATTGACAGGAGAAAAGTTGATCTTTTTTTTTTACCCCCAAAAATGTCTTTATTCATGTTTTCCATGCAAATCTTCCAAAGACACTTTACCTTATCTCCCACTCAGGAGACCATCTCCAGCCTTTTAAAATCCAGTCTTTGATGTCTGCCCCTACCACTACTATATTTCTAAAATAGCCAAAAAGCAGCATTGGGCTATGGAGACTTGCGGCTCCTTGGAGGTGCCCCCAGGGTCCAGTCCATACTGGAGACCCAACCTTGAGGTGCTGCCACAACCTTAGGTCTTGTGCTCCTTCCTGGTTACGATGTTCCTTCTTCCTTATCCTAGTTGTTATTTTTAATTTTTTTTAATTTCTTAATGTTTATTCATTTTTGAGAGACAGAGTTTGAGCAGGGGAGGGGCAGAGAGACAGGGATACACAGAATCTGAACCAGGCTCCAGGCTCTGAGCTGTCAGCACAGAGCCTGATGCGGGGCTCAAACCCATGAACCATGAGATCATGACCTAAGCCGAAGTCAGATGCTTAACCGACTGAGCCACCCAGGTGCCCCAGTTGTTAATTATTTCTAAAGTAAGAAATTTACGGACTTGAAATAAAGTGAGGCCACATTTTAAAAAGCATGAACACATAGCCTACTTCTTAATTTTAAAAATATCAAGTTAGATACATCTATATGTGATAGATATTACAGTTTTTAAAAATAATTTTAAAAAATAAAAATAAATTTCTTGTGGTTAGACTATTTCTCTAAAAAACAATATTTCTGTATAGAATAAATATTTGGAGAGCATCATCTTATTGGACATACAGCTCTTCCTCAGTCAACTGTGACAATAATAATAAAGGGTGCAGTTCTGTGCTGTGGGAAAGGCAAAGTAAACCAAAAAGTGCAATATGTTCCTGGCAGAGATTTGCTTTGAAACATGACCTTACATAATTGCAAAAGAGAGAAATACTTTCCCATGATTCTTTAGAAACCTACCTCATCTGAATGGTTGATTTAAAATTAAGAAACAATAGATTTTTCTAATTCGAATCCTACTTCTTAAAATAAATAAATTCTTCCAACAGGGCATGTGGCAGTGTGGTTAAGGGTAAAACAACGAATGGACCATGCAGAATTTCAGTTCTCTTTTTATGTTTATTTATTTTTGAGAGAGACAAAGAAAGAGAGCAAGCAGGGGAAAGGCAGGGAAAGAGGGAGACACAGAATCCGAAGCAGGCTCCAGGGTCTGAGCTGTCAGCATAGAGCCTGACGTGGGACTTGAACCCACGAACCATGAAATCATGACCTGAGCTGAAGTCAGATGCTTAACAGACTGAACAACTCAGGTGCCCTCAGAGTTTCAGTTCTGTTTTGCGTGATCAGGAGTCACTTCCTGAAACTTTCTGATCCAGCTATCCCCACTTACCAGGTGAGATTCAACAACTGACTTCTCACAGACTGACAAAATTTCACAATAATAATAATAAGAAAAAAGCTTCTCTTGAGAGATTCTGAATGTTGCGAATACTGAATTCAAGTCACAGCATTTACACCTTTTTAAAGAATCTTCTTAAGGGATTTACCTTCCCAGCCTCGACCCTCCTGGCAATTTTTTTCTAAGGAGAATTGCAATAAGCAAGAAGGTTAATTTTTTTTTTTCCAGATCCTAGGAACAAAATAAATATGGTATATGTGATGTATAACAGGATGGGAGGGAAAGAGCGAGGAACCCCACATTGCCCTGCTCCAGACCCCTCTGCAAATGCACCCCTATAAGATTACTGTAGCAGGCAAGGCAAAAAGGCAGAGTTTACTCCAAAAGCGATTCTAGGCTTAGAAAACAAACAAGCACTGCAAAAAATCACAGCCCTTTAATTTTCATGAAGAAATATGAACATTCCATTGTCTCTGTTTAGCATACAGCAAAGACTTATTTGTTAATGAGTTCTGTTTGTGAAGGAGATTTTGTATGCAATTTAGAAAAAAAAATGTGAAAACCCCACAAATAGAAGAACCATCATTTCAACATTAATATAATTCTCTTTCCCACCCATTTCTCACAATCATGTACTCTTGATATATTTAATCTTTTGCAATGGTTCCCATAGCAACTCCTCCTGGTAGTGGCTGAGCTGAAGGCTACTGGAGTCTTGAAACCCAGCCCTGCCCTGGGCACGTTTTTTTTTTTGTTTTTTTTTGTTTTTTTTTCCTTTTCTTTTCTTTTCTCTCTCTTTCATTTATTTGTTTATATTAAACCTTGGGTATCTTAGAACTGTCCTTGTGTTGGCCATCAGAATCCTGTCAGAGATGAGAACATAAGGCCTTTTAAGGACAAAAGATGTGTTATTTTTGTTGTGTTTTATTTTTTGGTTTTCAAAGCAGAGGCCCTGATTCTTTTAAATCTGCTCTCCATCACCACTTGCAAATTTCCTAACAGCACTTCCAAACAGGAGGAGAGGCTCCTCAAAGAGGCATTAATTAAAATGCATCCCTAAAGAGTGAAAACATCACCTCTGCTCTGCCCTCAGTTCTAGGGTGACCAGGAAAACAAGATGCTGAAAATCCTGTATAAAAATTCATGGGGTGACACAAGCCGGGTGTGCAATGGCAGCATTGGGACTGCGTAATGCTCAAGAATTCAAATGGTAGGACATACTTCTCATTTCCTTCCTGCAATTTGTTTCTCTGCCCCCAGATAATACCAGCTCTGAGGAGTGGGCTTGGGGACTTGAAAATCAAATATTATTATTAATCACTGTAATTACTTTTCTTGGCCCAACTGTGGGGCTGGAAAGCAAATGAAATTCTCTTGAGTGCTGTCTTAACTGAAACATGTTGCTGATCCATGATTACCTCATCCTTAGTCATCTTAAACTAGAAAGAGTGTTACTGCAAAAAAATTTCTTCTAAAATATAACTGAGCCTGCTTATTTACATACTCAACTTATAAAAGACACAGCACTTTTTCCTAAAGATGAAGATAAGTCTTGCCCCTGACTCCCAAATGTCCAAAAGATGTCAAGTCAATAAAATGAGTTTAAAAGTTACTTAGACACCTCTGCAGGAGAATACATTTCTGTTTACCAGTTGAGCAAGATTAAAAGTTCAAAGTTAATAATACTTAAACATCTTGTTTGAAATTAGAACAATGATACTTCTAATAACTTAGTGGTAAATTCTCTTTTCTGATAAATGTACATCTGGGCCTCAATCGTTGCAAAACTCTGTAGGGTGCCATTCACATTGGAAAAGTCGTGGTATTTATTATGACCATTATCCAGCAGATGGAATTAAAGTCTTTTGATCTGAAACAAACCAAAAACAGCATATTATGACAATTTTCTGTGAGTGGAAGGTAAAAAATCCTGAGGAAAGTATACCTTTTTCTAATTTACACAGAAGCAAATACTAACTATATTAAACGCATTCCATTTAAAGCCATCAATATGGGCTACAGTGCATACCACAATATTTTGACTGAGATTTATGGTCAGATGAAACTATTAGTTATTTTTGTGCTATACTCAACAATGATTTGAAATTGTTTAAATTTTTCAACCAGCAGATTTACTATTAGCCAGTCAAGTTTCAGACCACATGAATGCAGTATTTTGGCCATTTATTAAAATGTCACTGTGACTTAGCCTTATGGGTGGCACAAAACCCCAACTTTCCTTTTGTGGTCTAGTTTAGACACCCTTCATTCTTATGTAATTTGGAGCACATCCTTACCCATCCAGTCTAGTTTCTTCACCTAAAAAAAATTATTACAGAATTCCTAAGATCTCGAATATATAATTGCATTGTAGTTAAAGACACACAGCCTTAAAAAAAATAAAAAGACTTGTATTTTATAGGACAAATGGTAGCATATGAAACACTCAAATCAGCCAAACACTATTTTTTGGGGGGGAGATATATATTGAGGTATAACTGACATATAATAAACTGCACATAATTAAAGTGCACAATTTGGTAAGTTTTGATTTATGTAATACCCATCATCACCACAATCAAGGTAATGAACGTATCCATGACCCAGATAAATTCCTCATGTTCCTTTGTCATCCCTTCTTCCTGTCCTACCCCTCCTGCATCCCCATTCCAATTCCCAGGCAAACACTGATCTGCTTTATTTCACTATAGAATTGCCCATATTTTCTAGAATTTTATATAAATACAATTACATAATATGAACTCTTTTTTTCATCGAGCTTTTTTCACTCAGAATAATTGGTTTTTTCTATTTCCATGAGAAACTCATTACTAGAAATGTTGGATTTGAATCCATGAAGACCACCATGTGTCTTAAGACATCTGAAGTATACCCTCGTTGATTATTAACAATGTATTTTTCTGTTGATTTTGAGAAACACAGTATCAGAATTGTCTGAATTTTAATAAAGAACAATATTATGGGAGCACCTGGGTGACTCAGTTGGTTGAGACTCCAACTCAGTTTCGGCCTCAGGTCATGATCTCAAGGTGGTGAGATTGAGCCCCATGTTGAGCTTCACACTGAGGGTGGCGCCTGCTTAAGATTCTTTCCCTCTCTCCCTCTCTCTCTGCCCCTGCCCTGCTCACACACACTCTAAATAAATAAATAAATAAATAAATAAATAAGAACCATATTATGAAATCAAGTGAGAAGACCTCAACTACTAGAAGGTAAGGACTCTTAGATTTCTTCTGTCTCTAACGCCTTAGTATTTGTTTTACTTAACAAGCAATAGTCACTGGTTTTTTAATTAAGATTTAAAAAATCTTGGGGCACCTGGGTGGCTCAGTCTGTTAAGCGTCCGACTTCAGCTCAGGTCATGATCTCGCGGTCCGTGAGTTCGAGCCCCACGTCGGGCTCTGGGCTGATGGCTCAGAGCCTGGAGCCTGCTTCCAATTCTGTGTCTCCCTCTCTCTCTTCCCCTCCCCCGTACATGCTCTGTCTCTCTCTGTCTCAAAAATAAATAAACATTAAAAAAATAAAATAAATAAATAAATAAAAATCTTTAATTCCAGTGTAGTTAACATACAGTGTGATATTTGTTTCAGGTGTATATAGTGATTCAACGATTCCATACATTACTCAGTGCTCATAATGCTAAGTGTACCCTTAATTTTCTTCACCTGTTTCACCATCCCCTACCCACCTCCCTCTGGTAATCATCAGTTTGTTCTTTATAATTGAGAGTCTGTTTCTTGGTTTGTCTCTCTCTTTCTTTCTCTTTTTTCTTTCTTTCTTTCTTTTTCTTTCTTTCTCTTTTTTTTCCTTTGCACATTTGTTTTGTTTCTTAAATTCCACACATGAGTGAAATCATATAGTGTTTATCTTTTCACATAGCATAATTCTCTCTAGCTCCATCCACATGGTTGCAAATGGCAAAATTTCATTCTTTTTTGTGGCTGAATAATATTCCATTATATATATAATATTCCATATATATATTCCACATCTTCATATATATGTAATATTCCACTTATTCATATATATATATGTGTGTGTGTGTGTGTGTGTGTGTGTGTGTGTATATATATATATATCACTTCTTCTTTATCCATTCATCTATCAATGGATACTTGGGCTTTCCATAATTTGGCTATTGTAAATAATGCTGTAATAAACATTGGGGTGCATGTGTCCTTTTGAATTAGTGTTTTGTATTTTTTTTAATGTTTGTTTATTTTTGAGAGAGAGAGAGGAGGGACAGAGAGAGGGAGAGACCAAGGATCCAAATTAGGCTCTGTGCTGACAGCATGAAGTCCAGTGCAGGCTCAAACTCATGAACCATGAGATCATGACCTGAGCCGAAGTGGGACACTTAACCAACTGAGCCACCCAGATGTGCCAGTGTTTTTGTATGTTTTGGGTAAATACCCAGTAGTGTGATTACTAAATCATAGGGAAGTTCTATTTTTAACTTTTTGAGGAATCTCCCTACTGTTTTCCACAGTGGCTGCACCAGTTTGCATTCTCACCAATAGTGCATGAGTGTTCTTTTTTCTCTATATTCTCACCAACACTTGTTATTTCTTGTGTTTTTTGATTTTACTCATTCTGACAGGTGTGAGTGATATCTCATTATGGTGTTGATTTGAATTTCTTTGATTATGAGTGATGTTGAGCATCTTTTCTTGTGTCCATTGGCCATCTGGATGTCTTTGGAGAAATATTTATTCATGTCTTCTGCCCATTTTCAATTGGATTATTTGTTTCTTTGGGTGTTGAGTTGTGTCAGTTCTTTGTATATTTTGGATATAACCCTTTAATGGATATGTCATTTGTAAATATCTTCTCCCATTCAGTTTTGATTGTTTTCTTTTCTGTGAAGAAGGCTTTTATTTTGATGTAGTACGAATAGTTTATTTTTGTTTTAATTTCTCTTGCCTCAGGAGACATATCTAGGAAAATGTTGCTACTGTTGATGTCAAAGAAGTTACTGCTTATTTTTTATGATTCTTATGATTTCTAGGTTTCACATTTATGTCTTTAATCCATTTTGAATTTATTTCTGTGTATGATGTAAGAAAGTGGTCCAGTTTCTTTTTTTTTGCATGTAGCTGTACAGTTTTCCTAGCACCATTTGTCAAAGAGACTATCTTTTCCCCATTGGATATTCTTTCCTGCTTTGTCGAAGATCAATTGTGGGTTTATTTCTGAGTTTTCTATTCTGTTCTATTGACTTATGTGTCTTTTTTTGTGCCAGGAATATACTGTTTTGATTACTATAGCTTTATAATATAACTTGAAGTCTGGAATTGTGATGCCTCCAGCTTTGTTTTTCTTTGTCAAAGTTGCTTTGGCTATTTGGGGTCTTGTGGTTCCATACAAATTTCAGGATTGTTTGTTACAGTTTTGTGAAAATGATGTTAGTATTTTGGTAGGGATTGCATTAAATCTGCAGAGTGCTTTAGATAGTATAGAAATTTTAACAATATTTGTTTTTCCAATCTATTAGTATGGAATGTCTTCCCATTTCTGTGTGTCATCTTCAATTTCTTTCATCAATGTTTTATAGTTTTCAGAGTACAGGTCTTTCACCTCTTGGACTAAGTTTATTCCTACATATTACTTTCTGGTGCAATTGTAAATGGGATTGTCTTCTTAATTTCTCTTTCTGCTGCTTCATTATTAGAGTATAAAACTGCAACAGATTTCTGTACACTGATTTTGTATCCTATGACTGTAGCAAATTCATTTATCAGTTCAAGTAGTTTTTTGGCAGAGTCTTTAGGGTTTTATATCAGTCCCTGGTAGGTTTTGGTGGAGTCTGCATATAGTGAAAGTTTTACTTCTTCTTTACTAATTTGGATGCCTTTTGTTTCTTTTTGTTCTTTGATTGCTGTGGTCAGGGTTTCCAGTATTATATTGAATAAAATTGTTGGGAATTTACATCCTTGTCTTGTTTCTTAGTATAATGTTTGCTGTGGGTTTTCATATAAGGTCTTTATTATGTTGAGGTATATTCCCTATAAACCTACTTTGTTGGGGATCATGAATGGATGATGTACTCTGTCGGATGCTTTTTATCTGATCTTTGGAAATGATCATATGGCTTTTACCCTTTCTCATAATGATGTCATGTATCACCTTGATTGATTTGCAAATATTGAATCATCCTTACAGCTCAGGAATAAATCCCACTTGATCATGGTGAAGGAGTTTACTTAATGTTGTTGGACTCAGTTTGCTAGTATTTTGTTGAGGATTTTTGCATATATGTTCATCAGAGATATTGACCTGTAGTTCTCTTTTTTGTGGTGTCTTTATTTGGTTTTGGTGTCAATGTAATTCTGTCCTCATAGAATAAATTTGGAAGTTTTTCTTCCCCTTCTATTTTTTTGGAGTAGTTTGAGACTAGCTATTAACTCTTCTTTAAATGTTTGGTAGAATTTACCTTTGAAGCTGTCTAGTCCTGGACTTTTGTTTGTTGGTAGTTTTTGGTACTTATTCAGTTTCATCACTAGTAATCAGTCTGTTCAAAGTTTCTATTTCTCCCTCCTTCAGTTTTGGTTGTTTTTTTTTTGTTTGTTTGTTTCTAGGAATTTACGCATTTCTTCTAAGTTGTCCAAATCATTGGCTTATAATTTTTTATAATATTCTCTTACAATTGTTTGTATTTCTGTGGTATTGGTTGTTCTTTCTCCTCTCATTTGTGACTTTTAGTTCTCTTTTTCTTTTTTTTTTCTTTCTTTTTTTTATGAGCCTGGCTAGAGATTTATCAATTTTATCGATCTTTTCAAATAACCAGCTCCTGGTTTCATCGATCTGTTCTATTGGGTTTGGGGTTGTTTTTTTGTTTTGTTTTGTTTTGTTTGTTATTGTTGCCATTGTTGTTTTTTGTTTCTTTGGGTTTTTGGGTTTTTTATTTTATTTTTTTTGTTTTGTTTTCTTTTTGTTTGTTTTATTTCAGTTTCTATATCATTTATTTCTGCTCTAATCTTTATTTTATTCCTTCTGCTGGTTTGGGATTTCATTTGTTCTTTCTTTTTCCTTTAGATATAAAATTAGGTTGTTTATTTGTGACTTTTCATGCTTCCTGAGGTAGACCTGTATTGGCATAAACTTCCCTCTTAGAACAGCTTATGCTGGGGCGCCTGGGTGGGTCAGTTGGTTAAGGGACCAACTTTGGCCCAGGTCATGATCTCACAGTTCATGAGTTCGAGCCCTGTGTTGGGCTCTGTGCTGACATCTCAGAGCCTGGAGCCTGCTTCAGATTCTGTGTGTCTCTCTCTCTGCTTCTCCCCCCACCCCCTCTCTCTCTCAAAAATAAATAAACGTTAAAAAAAAAAATAAGAATAGCTTGTGCTGCATCCCAAAGATTTTGGATCACTGTGTTTTCATTTCCATTTGTTTACATGTAATTTTTTTTTCTTCTTTGATTTCTTGGCTGACCCATTCATTGTTTAGTAGCATATTTAACCTCCAGGAATTTGTGCCTTTTCTTGATTTTTATTTGTAGTTGATTTCTAGTTTCATAGCCTTGCCATCAGAAAAGATGCATGGTATGACTTCAATTTTTTGAATTTATTGAGACCAATATCTAATCTATTTTGGAGAATGTTCTTTGGGGTGGAATGTTCTGAATATATGTTAAATCCATCTGGTCCAGTGTGTCATTCAAAGCCACTGTTTCCTTCTTGATTTTGTTTGGATGATCTGTCCATGGGTATAAATGGGGTGTTAAATCCCCTTTTATTATTGTATTATAGATTGGTTCCTTTATGCTTGTTATTAACTGTTTTATGCATTTGAGTGCTTTCATATTGGGTGCATAAATATTTACAATTGTTATATCTTCTTGTTGGATTATACCCTCTATTATTATATAGTCTCCTTCCTTGTCTCCATTAAAAATCTTTGCTTTAAAGTCTATTTTGTCCAACATAAGTATTTCGGCATAATTATATTGAGTTTTATCCATGTTCTTACAAATATTGATCATCTATTTTTTTTATTGCTGAGCAGTATTTGATTTCATGGAGATTCTAGAGTTTATTTATTCATTAACCTGTTGAACATTGCAGTTGTTTCTAGTTTGAGATTATTACAAATAAAGCTCTAGGAACATTTGTGTATAAATCTTTGCCTGATATATATTTTCATTTCTAGGAGTGGCTGAATCATCTAGAGTAAGTGTATCTTTAACTTCTTAGGAAACTGACAGATTTTTTCCAAAAGTGTTGTATGCACCTACATTCCCACCAGCAGAATTTAGAGCTCCAATTGCTCCACGTCTTTGTCAACATTGGTATCATCAGTCTCTTTACTTTTGGACATGCTAATCAGTGTGTTGTGAAATGTCATTGTGGTTTTAATTTTCATTTCCTTATGTTCAGCATATTTCCATGAGCTTACCTACCACCCATATATCTCCTTTGGTGAAATGTCTATTCACAATTTTTCTTCATTTTGTTTTTGGCATTTTATCCTCTTGTCATTGAGTCTTGAAGCTTCTTATGTTCCAAATATAAGTTCCTTAGCTGATTTGTGATTTACAAACATTTTTCCTATTGATGGCTGTCTTTGCATTCTCTTTGCAGCCCTTTTAATGGGGTGCCTGAGTGGCTCAGTTGGTTAAGCATCCAACTTTGGCTCAGGTCATAATCTCACAGTTTGTGAGTTCGAGCCCCACATCAGACTCTGTGCAAACAGCTTGGAGCCTGGAGCCTACTTCAGACTCTGTGTCTCCTTCTGTCTCTTCCCTTCCCCTGTTTGCTCTCTCTCTCTCTCTCTTTCTCAAAAATAAATAAACATTAAAAAGCAGAGTTCTTAAGTTTATGAAATCTAACTTTTCAAACTACTTTCTTGTATGGATTACATTTTTGATATCATATGTAAGAAATTTTTGCCTGACCAAACATCACAAAGATTTTCTTCTATGAATATAATAATTTTCTTATAGAAGTTCCATGTTTTTATGTTTTATATTTAGGTTATATGATCCATTTAGTGTTGATTTTTGTAAATGATGCAAGATGTGAACTTGTTCATTTTTGCACATATGGTTGTCCAATTGCTCCAGTAAAATTAGTTTGAAAGACTATCCTTGTTTTCACTGAATTGCCTTTGCAATCTTGTCAAAACTTCATTGACCATATATGTACGGTTCTGTTTATGTACACTCCTCAAGATTTGTCTATTTTTTCATATTTTTTAAAATTTATATCCCAAGTTGTTATCATATAGTGCAATAATGATTTTAGAAGTAGAATCCAGTGAGTCATCCCTTACATATAACACCCAGTGCTCATATCAATAAATGTTCTCCTTTATGCCCCATGCCCATTTAGCCCATCCCCCCCACCCACAACCCCTCCAGCAACCCTCAGTTTGTTCTCTATATTTAAGAGTCTCTTATACTTTGTCCCTCTCCCTGCTTTATATTATTTTTGCTTCCCTTCCCTTATGTTCATCTATTTTGTATCTTAAATTCCACATATGAGTGAATTCATATGATATTTGTCTTTCTCTGACTGACTCATTTCGCTTGGCATAATACACTCTAGTTCCTTCCATGTCATTGCAAATGGCAAGATTTCATTCTTTTTGATTGCCAAGTAATATTCCACTGTATATATATATATGCCACATCTTCTTTATCCATTCACAAGATTTGTCTATTTATCTTTGCAGTTCTATCAGGTTTTTTTTCCCTATAATTTGAAATTCTGTTATTAAATGGATTAATACTTACAATGGGTGTATTCTATAATGAATTGACCCTGTTATCATTATGAAATGACCTTCTATATCACTACTAATATCCTTTACTTTAAAAATGCTTTGGCTGATACTAATATAGCCATTGAAACTTTCTTATGATTAGTGTTAGTGTGATATATCTTTTTCCATACTATTACTTTCAACATAATTGTGTCTTTATAGTTAAACTGTATTTCTTTCATGCAGTATGTAGTGATTCTTATTTTTTGTTTGTATTTTTTTGTTGTTGTTGTGTTTTGTTTTGTTTCTCCATCCAACAATTTCTGCCTTTTAATTGGAGTGTTAGGCCATTGTGTTTTAATGTAATTACAGATATTGTTAAATTATGTCTACCATCTTATTATTTATTTTTATTTGTCCCATCTACTTCTTTCTCCTTTGTCCCTTTTTCTTTGTTTCCTTTTTGATTCAGTATTTTAAAAATTTACTCATTTATTTAAGAATTATTAGTTGAAATCTACTCTGTGTCAGGCATTACTCTAGGCTCTGGAAATACAACAGTGAGTAAAAGAGAAGAAATCCCTGCCCTCTGAGACCTCTTCTTCAGCTGGAGAGATAACAAGGTGACCAGCATGGCTGCACAAGATGTGCAAGGAGAGAGTGGACAAAACTGAAGAGAGAGTTTCAATCAAGGGTCAGATCACATAGGGCCTTATATCATGATAGGGTATTTGGATTTTATTTTCGTTGTGATGACAAGCTACTGACAGGTTTTGAGCATGAAAGTAACATGATCCTGTTTACATTTTAAAATAATCACTCTGGCTACCTTTTGGCAAAGCTAGAGTAGAAGCAGGAAGTATAATTAGGAGGCTATTGCAGTTTTCCAAGAGAGAGAAGGATGGCTTCGAGGAGGACAAAGTTGTTCAGATGGTGAGTGGTTGGATTCTGCCTATATTTTTAAGGTAAAACTGACAGAACTTCCTGAGCAATTGGATTGGGGAAAGGAAAAAGAGAAACCAGGGATGACTTCTAGGGTTTTATCTTAACAACTACATGAAAGCTGGTGCCATTTACTGCAGACGATTAGGTTTTGTTCTGGACATAGTAAGTTTGAGATGTTTATTAGATATTCAAAAGGAGAGATCAAGTAAGAAGTTGGATAGGAGTCTGGAAGATGAGGTGGAAGATCATGCTAGAGACAAATTTTTCAGTCACCAGTGGGCTTGTGTAAACTTTTAAGAAAATGTTTCAATTGTGATACTCCAAGGGGTAAAATTCATGTTCTTCTGCTGCAAATACGGTATGTTTCTTTGCACTCAAGTCCAACACACAGACTCTGTTAGTGACGGTTCTTTTGATCACATGCAACAGAAACCAACTCTGGATAGCTACAGCAAAAAAGGATATTAATTGAAAAAGATTTTTCAATACAGTCTCAGAATCTAAGGAATATTAAAAACTGACACAGAAAAGGCAGCAACCAAAGCCAGACCAATGATCTCTGTGATAAAAGTTTGAGGCATTATTATTAATAAAACTCAGGTCCAATGGCTTTAGGCCCAGTAGAGTCATTGCAATGCTCTAAAAAGCCAGGAGAAGGGCCATCTATTCTCCATCTGTTAGAAAAAGGGATTGAACAAATTCTTGCTACTCAAAGCATGGTTCTTGGATCAGAGCTTTTTGGAAAGCAGAATATTAGGTCCCACCCAAGACCTAATCGATCATAATTTGCATTGCAACAAGATTATCAAGCGATTAAAATACATGTTAATGATTAGGAAACACTGAACTAAATCATCTTCCAGCCATAAAATTCTCTGATTGTCTGAATTGGGCATACGTGTTCATACAGTAGCTATATCATGGAAGGTCTTTTGGATTCTTATCCAATATAACTTTAGAATTCCTTGTTAATTTGTTCATAGTGTTTTTAGTGCTTTCTGCATAGCTTTCTTGTTAGTTGCTCTGAGTATATATGACATGTCTACGTTATGGTCATCTATTCATGCCAACATTTTTATCTACTTCCAGTGAAGTTTAGAAAATTTAGTTCCCTTGAGCTTCCTTGCTTTTAAATATTATTATCTTAAGTATCAGATGACGTTACAGTTTTTGTTTAAGTCATCAAATTTGATTTCTTTTTAAAAATTTTTTTTTTTAACATTTATTTATTTTTGAGACAGGGAGAGACAGAGCATGAACAGGGGAGGGTCAGGAGAGGGTGACACAGAATCTGAAACAAGCTCCAGGCTCCGAGCTGTCAGCACAGAGCCCGACGCGGGGCTCACGGACCGCGAGATCATGACCTGAGCCGAAGTCGCCGCTTAACCGACTGAGCCACCCAGGTGCCCCAAATTTGGTTTCTAAAATTCATGAACAGAAGGATGGTATATTGTATGGCCATCTATTTCTGTTCTTCCCATTGTTCTTGCTGATGATTCCAAATGTTTTTTTATCATTTCCTTTTTGTTTACAGAACTTCCTTTAGTTATTCCTTAAGGGTAGGCCTGCTAGTGAAAAATTATTTTAGTTTTTCTTCATCTGAGAACATCTTTATTGCCCCTTCATTCCTGAAGGATAGTTTCACCCACAGAATAATCATGGTTGACAGTTCTTTTCTTTCAACACTTGAAAAATGTTGGACTGCTTTTTTCTGGCCTCCATGTTTTCAGATTAGAAATCAACTGTTATTCAAATTGGCATTTCCCTTGTAGGTAATGTTTTGTTTCTTTCTGCTTGTTTTCAAGATTTTTTTCTTTGTTTTTAGCTTTCCGAAATTTAATTATGATATCCTTAATGTGGATTTTTTTTTTTTTTTTTTTACTTTATCCTGTTTGCAGTTTGCTCAACTTCTTGAATCTGTAGGTTTATTTCTTTTGCCACAACTTTTAGCCATTATTTCATGGCATACTCTTTTGGTCATACTTGCTTTTTCTTCTCCGTCGTATCCACTCTACTATTGATCTTGTCCAACTAGTTTTTGTTTCTCTTTTTGCATTGTTTAGCTCTACATTTTTCATTTGGCTCTTTTTTTTAATCACTTTAATTTTTTTTTTTTTTTTGCTGAAATTTTTTATTTTTTCATTTGTTTCCAGAGAATTTATAATACTTTGGTGAAGCATTTTTATGACGACTATCTTAAAATCCTGGTGCTTTGTATGTAGGTGATTTTTTTCTTTTATCTTGGACATTTTGACTTTTATGTTAGCAGACTCTGGGCCTTATTTAGATCTTTTATGATGGCAGGCAGTCACCATATTTAGGTTTAGCACACAGGCTAAATCAGGCCCTGGCCTGATTGTGTAATCTATGGTTCCAAAGACAACTTAATTTTCAGAGCCATAAGGTTCTATTTTGTCTGCTGTTTTCTACTGGTACTGCTTAGAATGATAGGGTATAGTTTACCCAAACCCACTATAGTTTATCTAGTGTGTCTGGCAGGGAGAAAGGGATTACCTGTCCAGGAGAACAAGGAGACTTCCTAAACCAAGTCCTTATTGTGGTGGGTCCCCTTTCATAGTGCCACCCAGCCACTCAGTGTCTTTGGTGGAAGGTGAGAGGGAGTCTCTGGCTTAGAGAGGAATAAGAATGCCTCCTGGGCTAGCCACTTTTTGCAGTGGGATCTCCCTTGCTAATGCCTTCCAGCATCTTTGGTTAGAGAAAGGAGGCTTGGGTCCCCAGTGAGGAAGGTGAGCACTTCCCCTGAACACTTGTCATTAGCAGGGCTCTCAGTTAATCTTCTTTGCTGGTGTTCTGAGCTTGCCTATTGTTGCTGGCAGGATTCTCACTAAGTCTAGGAGATGAATGAGCCTTCCTAAAGCTACTTACCTGAAGCTGTGGTTCAGAAAAATGCCAAGCCTGAGTCCACTTCTTCTGTTAGGCAGGACGATTGTAAGATACCTCGATGCTACTTTTCCTGTAGCCCTGAGGTCCCTAATCAGTTGCCTTCCTTTTTCTGCCATTCAAGTTCTCCTTTGGTTGCCTCTTACATTGTCTCCAGGGTTTATATTTGTACCTAAGAGGGACAAAAGAGTCTGTATCATTTTGCCTGGACCAGAAGTCTTTGAATTGTGTATTTTTTAATTGATTCTATTTACCCCCATGTTTTCTTATTAGTTATAACTCTCTGCAGCATTATTTTTGTAATTATTTTAGAGCTCATAGTATAGCATACATACATCTTTACCGTATCATAGTCTACCCTTCCCATGTAGTATAACCTTACAACAGTATACTTCCATTTCTCCCTCCCAGCCTTCATGCTATTGCCATCATACATTTCATTCCTACATATGACATACACTCCACAATACACTGTTATTGCTTTAAGCAATTGATTATCTTTTCAAAAGATATATATTATAAGAAAAATCTTTAGTATCCAAAAAGTTGCCATTTCCTGGGCTCCTCATTTCTTTGTGTGGATACAGATCTCCATTCGGAGTCACTTTCGTCTGCTTAACAAACTTCATCATTTCTTGTAGTGTAGGTGTGTTGCTAATAAATGTTTTACCTTTAACTGTCTGAATAAGTTTTTATGTGCCTTTATCTTGCAAAGATGTTTTCACTGGTGAAGACTCTAAGTTGAGTTCTGGTCTTTGAGAATTTTAAAGATGTTACCCCACTGTCCTCTCATTTGCTTTGTTTCTGGGGAGAAAACTGCTTTTCTTTGTTCTTTGCATTTAATGTGTCTTTCTACTCTTACTGTTTTTTAATATATTCTCTTTTTTAATGTTTTATTTTACTTTTGAGAGTAGGAGAGAGAGAGAGAGACAGCATGCACACGAGCAGAAGAGGGGTAGAGAGAGGGGGGGACACGTACTGACAGCAGAGAGCCCGATGAGCTCAAACTCATGAACCATGAGATCATGACCTGAGCCGAAGTCAGACTCTTAACTGACTGATCCACCTGGTGCTCCTAGTATATTCTCTTTATCACTGGTTTTAAAATATTTGATTATGATGGAACTTGGTATTGTTTTCTTCATGTTTCTTGTTTTTTTTTAAGTTTATTTATTTATTTTTTAGAGAGAGAGAGCATGAGTGGGGTAGGGGCAAAGAGAGAGGGAGAGAGGGCATCCCAAGCAGGCTGCACTCTCCGCACTCAGTCTGACACAGGGCTCAATCACATGACTGCAAGATCATGACCTGAGCTGAAATCAAGAGTCAGATACTTAACTGACTTAGCCACCCAGGTGTCCCCATGTTTCTTGTTTTTAAAGTTGCTTGGATCCATTTGCTTATATTTTTCATCAAGTTTGGAAATATTTTGGCCATTATTTCTACAAACAACATTTCTGTGCTACACCAATTACACAATATTAGACCTACTAAAATTGTCCCAGAGCTCATTAATGGTCTCATTTTTTTCTTGCACTGTTTTCTCTTTGTTTCATTTTAAATAGTTTCTACTGCTTTGTTTCCATGTGTACTAATCTTTTATTATGCAATGCCTAATCTGCTGCTTGCCATATCCTGTGTATTTTCATCTCACACATGTAAGCTTCATCTCTAGATGTTTGATCTGGTTGTTTTTAAAAATATTTTGGGGGCACCTGGGTGGCTCAGTCAGTTAAGCATCTGACTTCGGTTCAGGTCATGATCTCAAGGTCTGTGAGTTCAAGCCCCACATCAGGCTATTTGCTGACAGCTCAGAGCCTGGAGCTTGCTTCAGATTCTGTGTCTCCTTCCCTCTCTGCCCCTCCCGTGCTCATGCTCTCTCTGTCTTTCAAAATAATAAACATTAAAACTTTTTTCAAAATATTTTCTATACCTCTACTTAATACATTCATTCTCTAGTTTTTGATCACATTAAATAGAGTTATGATAACCATTTTAATATCCTTGTCTACTAATTCTATCATCTTTATTAATTCTGAGTCTGTTTTGATTTTTATCTTCTTTATATTTTGTACCACACTGTTTTGTTTTCTTTTTCCTAATGCCTGGTAATTTATGATTGGATACCAGATATTGTAATTCTTACCTTATTGGCTGCAAAACTTTTCTATAATCTTATAAATTGTCTTTTTTTTCCTGGGATGTGGTCAAATTAGAAATAGTTTGATTCTCTTGGGTATTGCTTTTAAGCATTGTTAGGCAGAAACAGTGGAGCATTATGTCCAGGGAAAATTTTCCTCACTACTTAGACAATACCCTTCTGAATACTCTACTCAATGAACCATAAATTATGAGGTTTTCCACTCTGACTGCTGGGAATGGGCATTATTGTAGGCCCTAATTGAGCTCTGTGCATTTTTCATTCACATCCTTTTGACTAGATCTTCACCAAGCATGGGTAGTTTCCTCATGGACATGCACTGATCACTATTCAACTGGATACTTTTGGAGAACATGAAGCAGCTCTCCAGAGCTCTTTCTCTGCAACTCTCTTCTCTGACACTCTGTCCTATTAAATCCAACCCCCTCAATCTTCCTATGCTTCTAGGCCCCCCTTACTTAACCCAGAGAGTCTACTAGGCTCAGGTGTGGCTTCTCTTCCTTGCATCATAGCCTGGAAACTTTCTCCACACAATAAGCTAGGTCATTTTGGGATTCATCTTATTTGCTTCCTATGTTTCAATTGTCTCTTTTATTACCTGATGGCCTGATGTCCAATGTCTCATGAACTTTTCTTTGATATATTCTTATGTAGAAAAGTAACTAGAAATGAACAAGAGTAACTGGGGGGATAATATTTAGGAGGTATGTCCAGTAAGACTGGGATGGTACAGTAATGATGGGGAGAAGTGGATAGATTTGAGAGATATTTAGGATGTAGAACAACAATATTTGGTGACTGATGGTCTGTGCAGGCATGGCAGAGGAGGGAGAAAAAAGTGTTACCAGGTGCCACTGGATGTGTGGTGCCACTAACTCGCTGATGCAGGGAACTCTGGAGGGGGAGCTGTTTTGGCGTGAAATAAATTCAGTTTGGAAAATGTTCACCTTTATTGTGCTGGCAAGAGTGTTTATGAAATGAGGAGGAACCTATTAAAATATAAAGTTAAGGGAAGAAATAGTGAAAGGGAAACTATATTATAAAAAATAGAAGTAGAAGAAAAGAATAATTATCATGCCATTCTATGGGACTTTATGGATCATTTCTACTTTTATTTGTAAGGCCACTAACTTGACAATTAGAAATGTAGAAGTTTCCCAATACTACATTATATGCTAACTAACTTGAATTTAAATAATATCTTGGAAGAAAAAAAAAGAAACATAGAAGTTTCACTGACAATACTATTTCTAGTGTGTCAGTAAAAAATAAAAATGTCTTCAAGTTCTGGTTTTAGAAGAATGTTAAAGATGCATATTAATGAGGATATTTCATAATGAATTCCTTACATGTTGTTACTTTTACATAACTGAAAAATCTGGATTCTCACCCTCAGGTTTTTGTGTAATAAACTGCCAAATTCTATCAAGAAAACACTGACTTCAAATGTGGATGGCAAACTGATGTCTGGAGAGGGGAAAGCATTGAGCCAGATTGACAAAGCAAGGTATGAGAATTCATCTCAGCACTCAGAGAAAGTAGTGGGCTCGGTTGTAACACATCAAAGAGAAAAAAAGGAATCTTATGGTATAAACTGAGAATTTCCAAATAGGTGAAAAATAATTATTTATACAGAATTCCCTACAAAATATTCACTCCACTAATAGTAATAATAAAACTAACATTCCTAATTCTAAAATCAGAAGTTGAAACCATTTTTATTTTTTATTGACATGTTAAAAGCAGACAATTGTTTCAGGCTGTGTCTAAATGATCTGATTATGAGCCAACATCATAAGTGCAGACAGTTTTAGGCAGGAATAGCAAACACCTGCTGAACTCACCATCATGTTTAATATTGTACTGAATTTTGAGATATAAGATCACAGTTTAAGTACTTGTCTAACAAAGCAGCATCAGGCTTAAGACATTGACCTTTATTTGCCTAAAACACATAGAACACTCTCTCTCCTGTCAATGAGCATAGCTGTCAAATGCTCTGTGCGCAGCCACTAAACACTTCCAAGATTGCAAGTTGAGGCATGGATATTAAGTATACATTTAATCAGCTGGAGAAGGTGAGAAGAAGCATTACACTGACTAATTTCAGTAGTAACTGTAATGGGCTCTTAATTATATTTAGTGTCTGGTAGATTCATTCAGTTGCTGATTGCAAGACATAGTGGCAAATATTGAGCAGTTTACTTCCCTTTCTAGATGGTGCACATTTTAAAAAGAAATCCACATTCTCAAATCACGTTACTGTGGGTGTAAATTGGGAAACATATTTGGAGGGCAATTTGGCAACACCTATCAAAACTAAAGTGTGCTTATATTCCCTTTGACCAAGCAATCTGAATATGAAACTTTAGTCTAGAGATAATTTCACATGAGTGCACAAAGTATGAACAAAGATAGTCATTGCAGAATGGAGGACAATAGCAAAATATTAGCAACAGCCTAAATGTTCATCAGCAGGAAATTGGTTGGATAAATTATGGCATTTCCATGCAATAAAGTGCAGCTATAAAAATGAGACAGTACCTCTATATAAACTGATTTTGAACACTTTCTGAGATACATAGATATGTGCAGAAAATCAAATAGAGAGCAGTGTGTAATACACTACTATTTGTATAAAGGAGGAGTGAGTGTAAATACTCTGCATATATACATGTATGTTTGTTGAAAGTTTACACAAGAAGTGAGTAATCATGGTTGTCCATGGAAAGAAGTGGAAATGGGAAATGGAGGGGCAAGGATGGGGAAAGCTTTACTTTACATGTGTATCCATATATTCTTTATATGCTTTGAATATTTTACTATGTAATATATAAACTATTGAAAAATTAAAAATTAAAAATCCATCAAATATTTAAAATTACATCAAAATCCATTATAAATTTTAACATAGCTTCAGGGAAAAAAAATGCTTGCTAGAAGATAGAGTAGCGGTACTTAAGAATGCACCAAATCCTGTTAAAATGGCATATTTAAAGGAAATTAGAAGTTTCTGATAAAACTAATGATCACTAAAAAGAAATTGGAAATATAGAAACGAAGGAGTTAGGATATTTTCCTTGCTGGGCACATTAGCTTCAAATTCTGAGGGAAAAATTATGATAGCTTCCTGACAAGGAAAGACAAACCTGAAAGTCATTCTTCTTCTGTTGCACAGCTCAGACCCTCTGGTTAGCCAACATTTTATCAATAAACAGGTTGGCCTAACCAATAAGAGAAGGAGAATAAAGAAAATGAGAAAGGAAACAATGTGAAACGAAATTGTACATGCACAAAGGAGTATGTTTACTGGAATAAAATATTTTACCAGAATAATACCAGTGTATTTTAAAAATATTTTGTCGATTTTTCTATGAAATGAACTATAACTATCTATCAAAAATGACCTTCCTTTGCATTATGTTTAAGTTTGTGGAAGAAGTTAGGGTATACACAGTGTATGCGATAAAATAGATTATGGGTGTAGCCACCCCTAAACATCCATACAAAGTTTTGTAGCCAAGGGGAAGAATATCTAGGCTACAGAGTGTACTTCTTTGTTATTTGAAGATATAAAATCTAAATTTATAATTATTGTTTTGCATTTATAAATATTAGAAACTTTGTTAAAACTTCACTTTATATATTGTAAAATATTTTTTTAGTGATCCTGTCTTTCCATGTCTTAATGTATCAAGGGAGTGTTTTGTTTTGTTTTGTTTTGTTTTTAATTAGACCAAAAACATGGTGTTTTGTTTTCCCTTTTTGGCCACTTTTAACAATTATAAGCTGATGGATTAAAAGACCTGAGGAGAGTGGCCATCAGTTAAAGAAGCAAATCACCAGATTGAGGACATACTTCAAACATCAAATTGGCCTGGTCATGAATTGTCAGGGAGAAAAGTCACTTCTCAGATCAACAATTGTCTTCATCATAGTTTGATCAAATTCCACGGTTGTTGGATATTTTCTTGGGCAGATTCCACTCTGGTAGAACTTAACTCACTCTAAATGCAACTTGTGAGAAGATTAAAAGCATATGCTCTGTAACACTCACAGGTGGCTGCATCTTAAAAAATGGATGCTGATGCCAAAGACAAACAGCAATTTCCATGGAAGAAACACAAGGACAGAAGAAAAGGAAAAGCAAGACAAAATAAAAGGAGAGCATACATCAGATGATAAAAAAATGTTCATATCTGCTGTCGGAACAAAGTCCTTTCCTTCTTGCCCTCTTCCCAGCCCCGACAAGGATAGCTCTCCTGCAGACCACAGACTCAAGTCCCCCTTCCAGTCACCTAATAAAAACCATTCTTGGGGTGCCTGGTTGGCTCAGTTGGTTTGGCATCAGACTCTTGATTTCGGCTCAGGTCATGATCCTAGAGTTGTGGGTTGGAGCCCCATATTGGGCTCCACACTGAGTGGGGAACCTGCTGGGGATTCTCTCACTCTCTCTCGTTCTGCCCCTCTCCCCAACCCATGCTCTGTCTCTAAAAAATAAATGAATAAATAAAAAGAAACAGTCTTTAACACTTTGCTCCCCTTTTGGGTATGTCTCAAGCATTCTACCCTGATATTGAGAAATTCTTCACCCCACGTGGTAGCCATTTATGGAACATCTCCATACATGTGGTTTGTAAGACAGAAGATGAGTAATACATGATTCATCGTCAAGCTCACTGTCGAGTAAATTTTTTGCAGCTCTTGACTCTGAAGCTAGAGCTCAATAAAGTAGAGCAGGCTTCAACACAATCATCTTTACTCAAAGGTCCTACCTGTTCTACTAACTAGCACTTTGACAAACTGCTACACTGAAGGATCTCCTCTTACTTTAGTTTTTTTTGTTGTTGTTGCTCACAGATTTTCGGCAGCTCCAAAGAGGGGGTATCTGGTATTTGTGTTGCTTTCTGTGATTCAACTAGGAAATGCTTTATCAGTGACATGAGGAATTAGAAGTATTCTTGCAAAACTCTCTCAGCCCTACAGTTGCATAAATGTATGACTCTGTCTATTGGGTAATGTCAGAGTGAAGCCATACTAAATTAATCATTCATTGATTCTACAACATATTTATTGAGTGTTTACTACATGTCAGATGCTGAACAAGGCCCTACAGATAAAAATGTGAATAAAAAATAGATCCAGCATTAAAATTGCAAATGACATTGAATATGAGTTGAATGTTGAATGGAACTAACAGGTATAGAAAGAAGATCATGTAAGTAAATAACTGGCTAAAATAAGGATGACTATTGCTATGGCAGAGATATGCCTTCAATGGTGGAGTAGCGCAATGGAAGGAAACCTAAGACTCAGGGTCAGGGAAGACTTCTGGGAGCAGGTGGATCTTAAGAGAAATCATGTAGGACATATGTGAGTCTTCATCACAGAAGAGAGGGCAGATAAGAGAGCAATCAGAAGTAGTTCGCCTGTTCTAGAGAACGTGACCAGTTTGTCCCCTGCTTTGCCCCACTTTTAACACACAGCCTGCCATATCCTGTGCCATCAGTGGACACTGATTGAATAAATAAGTGTACGATGAATAATGTAGTTGTTTCATATATCTGTAACTTAGTCAAAGAGCAGAGGAATGTTAAAGGATAAGGATTTTTTAATAATAAGAAAGTCATAAAGGGACCTACACATCTCTTGGAAAGAATTTGTAGTTTATTCTACAGGCAACAAGAACCTATAAAGAATTATCTGCAGAAACAGACATGGTAACATTCATCATCATTTTTCCTAAGCATTAAATGCCACATAGTGCCTGCTCTTGCTTCAGTCCTCAAGACTATGTATGACAGCCCCTGGATGTATAGCTCTCGGGCACTACTGTGTTTAATGGAATCTTTCTGGAAGGAAACTCAAAAGAATGAGTATCAGACCATATGGGTTGGTACTGAGTGCAGACATATTCTCGATATAATACCTTGGGAAAGGAGAGGCATGGGGTCTGGGATTTTACCTTATGCACAAGCCAATCAGCTTATTACTATGTCATGGATGTTCACAGAAAGCACTTTCCTGGGTCAAAGACAGTACACCTTATTACAGCACAGCAAGTAGCATTAGTACCATGTATTTTCACTGGTTCCCATGCCTCCCTAAGTCTCATGGACCCTGATGGATACTGTGCACACAGCAGGATACTTTATAACACAGCTGAGGGACACAGTTTGGAGAACTCAGCCAGCCTGCTCACTGTCTAGTGAAAGATGTAACCTTATGACTTAAGGTTGTCAGCCTCACATGCAACACTGAGCACTGGCCCAGTTAAAGAGCCATTAGAGTCTTCTGTCCAGCAGGATGTGTCAGAGCATGAGAAACCCAAGAATGGTGGTCTTTCTTTCCAGGAGACATACATTTCACACCTTGGGGGAAAAATGAAAACAATTTAACTAAAATTAGTAATTTGGTATTTTCTTATACCTTCTGTAGGTATCCCTCTCTTCAATGACAGGCTGAGGGAGCAGCACAGTCTGCTGTGTATTTTGTTCTTCTTGACTTAGTAACAGTAATAGCATAACATGTTGTATTTATGGAGCACTGTGCATGTACCTCATGTGAATCATCTCATTTACTCTTCAAGCCCCATGTGATAAGTTCTATTGACTATCATTCCCATTTCACAGACAGGGCAAGTGAGGTACAGAGGTGCTAAGTGCTTGTCTAAGGTCACTTACATAGCAGAGCTGGGTTTTTAGTGCAAATCTGACTAATGGAAGTCTATCCAGAAGCTAGAAAGAAAAGTGTACACTTCAATATTATAATTTTTTTATAGATCTTAAAAGACCTGGCCAGCGACTAAAGGAGATTAGTAGCATGCATGATGTCTGGCAGAAAGGGAGCAGACTAATGATTCATGACTCCAGGGTCACAGAAATTCCAAAGAAGATGTTATTTGGACATAGCAAAAACTCCTTCAAATCAGGTACCACCTCCTTCAGGGCATATGAGACCATATTAAATTTAATTTTAACTCATTATGTTTTGAATTTATTTTTCAGTCAGTAATTATTATTAATCATAATAATGATTATTGCCATTAAGTCTTTATTTTTTTAATGTTTATTTTTTGAGAGAGAGAGAGTCAGAGTGCAAGCAGGGGAGGGGCAGCAAGAAAGGGAGACACAGAATCCCAAGCAGGATCCAGGCTCCAAGCTGTCAGCACGGAGCCTGGCACAGGTCTTGAATGCAAGATCATGGCCTGAACTGAAGTCAGAAGCTTAACCAACTGAGCCACCCAGGAGCGCCACCATTAATGCTTTAAACTCTAAACAAAATGTAATCCATTTATTCAGGAGTTAGATTTGATTGTGCAATGGCGTAAATTTCAAGCCCTTCTGTAAAATATGAAGAAATGTGCCTTTAGCATTCTGTGTAAAAGTGTTTGGTTAAATATATGTGTATGAGAAAAAAAAAAAAAAAAAAAAGATTGATCCCTAAATAAAATCAAAGTTCTTAAAGGAAAAAAAAATGAGAGCCCATTCATTGTTTGGAAAATATTCTAAAGTACCAAATTGTTATTTCAGGACCTGTAAGCACATATTTCTGGTTCTGTTAATTTTAATGCATTTAGTCCTATAAATAACAAAACAAAACAAAACCTTCTCTTTAAGTAACCAAGGTGGTCCTGAGGATAGTCATGCTTTTGCCACATAGGAATTGCAAGTCAAGTTCTCATGCTGGAGAACTCAGGGTGGTGAGTAGGATAGAGATTCTCAGAATGGAGAGGTGAGAACCACAAGTGGATGAAAAAGTCTAATTTTGTTAGAGGTTATGTTCAAGGAATACACTGAACATATCTCACAATAAAGATGTGCCTCAACCAGGGACGTGACTGTCTAGGCCTACCTGTGACTAGGGCCTGGCCTGAGTGAGCTTCTCATGAGGACAGGTCACGGGTGAGGGTGGTTTGACCACTGTGAGACAAGAGGCATTCCTCAAACGATTGTGCATTACCTAGGACAGGAATCAGATTCATTATCAAAAATGGGATTGGGGAGCCTAGGTGGCTCAGTCAGCTAAGTGTCCGACTTCCACTCGGTTTGTGAGTTCAAGCCTCCCATTGGGCTCTATGCTGACAGCTCAGAGCCTAGAGCCTGTTTCAGATTCTGTGTCTCCCTCTCTCTCTGCCCCTCCCCTCCTTCTCTCAAATAAATAAATATTTTAAAAAATGGGATTGGTGTGAAGACAGGGAAGTAGCAGCTTGGTGCTTCTCTATTCAGGGGTGAAGCGGAGGGTTATAAAAGGATCTTGGGGACAGCAACAGAGTAAGACGGTATAAAATGTCCATTGCATGGGTTCAGCACCTGTGTATCTGGGTGTCTTTCAAGGGCTAAGCAGTTCTCCTCCCAATACGAAAGCCTAAAAACCAGAAACACCATACTTGGCAAAATAGAAAGACCCAAAGCAGGAAAACATGAAAGACAGAGGGAGACAGGTTTTTAAAAGGCTGTTCACCAAGGTTCTCAGTTTCCACACCTAACCCACTGGATTTGTCATTATTTGTAACTTTTTTTAAATGAAACTCTGTACCACTGCGTTTGGGAGGACAAAGTATGTGCCCTGGAGGGGAGGATAAGAGGCACTGTCTACTACATGCACTTCAAGAGGTTATGCTCAGGGCGCCTGGTAGCTCAGTCAGCTGAGCATCGGACTCCTGATTTTGGCTCAGGTCGTGATCTCAAAATTCATGAGATCCAGCCTCCGGTCAGGCTTTGCACTGACAGCATGGAGCCCGCTTGAGATCCTCTCTCTCCCTCTCACTCTTTCCCTCTCTCTGCCCCTCCCCTGCTCATGCACACTCTGTCTCCTTCTCTCTCTCTCTCTCTCTCTCTCTCTCTCTCAAAATAAGTAAATAAACAATAAAAAAAAATAGTTATGCTCAGTGACAAAGATCTGATTCCAACTAAAGAAGGCTTCTCCACGAAGGGTGTAACCAAAACCTTGAGTACACATACAGTTGTTTAGGCACTGAGATACATGAAGGTCAAAAAGGACACACATGTATCTACTGATATCCAATAATGTGAAATCTTTGGAAAGAACTTCCTCATCTCAGGTGAAGCCACCATGCTATCCTATCACTTCTTCACCACCCCACCTTAATTGTGAAGCCCTTCTTGTCTGGATTCTCCATTCAATCTCCTTTATAGTTCCCTGGTTTCTTAGGTGAGGACCTTGACAGTCCCTAGTTACTTTAGAAGTACCATTGTAAAATCACAGGGAACAAAGCTAGCGTATGAAGCCATGTAGATCTTTGGGGGAATTTTTAGTTGCTTCTTTGTCTTTCTTTCTTTCTTGCTTTCTTTCTTTCTTCCATTCTTTTTCTTTTTTTTTTCTTTTGAGAGAGAGGGAGAAAGCATGAGCTAGGAAGGGGCACAGAGAGAGGGAGAGATGATGGAATCCCAAGCAGTCTCCACACCTCACCAGATGCAGGGCTCAACCCCACATCAGTGAGATCATGACCTGAGCCAAAATCAAGAGTCAAACACTTAACTGACTGAGCCACCCAGGTGCCCCTAGTGGCTTTCTTTTCTCTTTTTCTTTTCTTTTCTTTCTTTTTTTTGTTTACATTTCATAACATGAAAAATAGATTAGGCTCTTAGTTTAAAGTATTCAGGACCAAAATAGGAGATAGGTACCTTTCCTCACCTTTAGTTGGACTCACTGCCATTTATGGACAGTACTTAGCGTTAAGAATCAGTGAATTATATAATTAACACCCCAGAAAAGCATTCTTATGGCTGAGAGCATTCTAACTGTATGGAACACCACATATTTTTAGACTATTCTCACATGCACATGTCAATGAAAGAAAACAATCACTGATAACATACCACAGGACAGCTCAAGGGCAAATCAGAAACAGTAACAGAGGCACAGGATTTTATAACCAGGGGCTGTCACCTTATTATTAGTTGTACATGTTGCTGCCTACCATAGAATCCACTTCAGAGGCTTTATTCCAAATTCCACATTCTAATTAGCCAATTATTTATCACCTGGTCCAGGGATTATCGGCAAAGAAACTTTGGATGATGAAGTAACACCTAGAACACCTGTCTTAGAAATCTATTTTTTCCTATTTAAGAAAAGAGAAAAATATCTACAAGTATGAAGGGGAGAAAACCCAGAATATGTTAATGACTAGCTTCCAAGTCAAATCACTTAATTTGGTGTTATATGTGAAGTTAATTTCAGTTTTCTTATGGAAGAATAAGGCTAATGGAAGGTTTACCTGACATTTCTCTCAGTGCTGCGAGTTCTTTCCCTTGCCATTTCTCTCTGGCAAACGGCTGTACACCATTGCTTTCTGAGCACACGTGGAGGCAGTTGCTTCAGCACAAAGTTACCTTTTGCTGAACGTAAGCAGCTATCCATTAGAAAAGACAGATTTGGCCCTGCAATTCTGAAGATGGGTGTCTAGCCTCAGCTTCTCTAGCAGCTTGCTGGGTGACCTTGAAGAAGTCATCACTTCTCTGGGGCCTGATTCTTGATATCTAATTGAAGGGGTTTGCTCTCAACCCCCAAGCCCCATCCTAATACTATGTTCTGTGGTTATGGGAAAGTACCAGCCATGGTGAGAACAGAGAACAGAGATAAGAGGCTGTGGCCAGAAAGGAAAGTAGCTCAAGCTAAAAACCCAGGCCAGCAATTTGATCCAAACAAATGGCAGGTGGTAGGATTGCAAGAGCCTAGGATTTCAGCTTCACAGTTCCCATCCCAGATCTTGAAGAGCCAACATCTCTAGTCTTTCCTCCATTTTGGCATCTCTGACTCCCAGTTGGCCCTGAGACCAACCATTAGCTCATGTGCCCTTTCTTTCCGTGTTGCTTTTCTTTCATGTTGACATATTAATAGCATGGTGAGTGAAAGGGCCAAGAAAAAAAATAAAGATAATTTACAGATATGCAACAATGAAATAATGAGGGGGACAAGAGCTCATGTCACACAGACATCAAAATCCAGGAAGCACAGAGGACCACCATTAGATTCAACAAAAACCGACCATCAACAAGGTATATCACGGTCAAATTCACAAAATACTCAGGCAAGGAGAGAATCATGAAAGCAGCAAGGGAAAAAAAGTCAAGGGAAAACAGATCAGGTTTGCAGCACACCTATCCACAAAAACTTGGCAGGCCAGAAAGGAGTGGCAGGATATATTCAAGGTGCTGAATCAGAAAAATATGCAGCCAAGAATTCTTTATCCATCAAGGCTGTCATTCAAAATAGAAGGAGAGATAAAAAGTTTCCCAGAAAAACAAAAATTAAAGGAGTTTGTGACCACTAAACCAGCACTGCAAGAAATTTTAATGGGGACTCTCTGAGGGGAGAAAAGATGAAATATATATATATATATATATATATATATATATATAATGACCAAAAGCAACAGAAAGGATCAGAGAACACCGCTAGAAACTCCAACTCTACAATCATCATAATGGCAATTCATATCTTTCAGTACTCACTCTAAACGTCAATGGACTCAATGCTCCAATCAAAAGACATAGGGTAACAGAATGGATAAGAAAATGAAATCTATCTATATGCTGTTTACAAGAGACCCACTTTAGACCTAAAGACACCTTCAGATTGAAAATAAGGGGATGGAGAACCATCTATCATGCTAATGGTCAAAAAAAGAAATCCAGAGTAGCCATACTTATATCAGACACTCTAGACTTTAAAATAAACACTGTATCAAGAGATGCAGAAGGGCATTATATCGTAATCAAGGGGTCTATCCACCAAGAAGACCTAACAATTGTAAACATTTATGCGCCAAATGAGAAAACACCCAAATATATAAATCAACTAATCACAAACATAAAGAAACTCATCAATAGTAATACCATAATAGTAGGAGACTTCAACACCCCACTCACAGCAATGGACAGATCATCTAATCAAAAAATCAACAAGGAAACAATGGCTTTGAATGACTCACTGGACCAGATGGACTTAACAGATATATTCAGAACATTTCATCCTAAGGTAGCAGAATATACATTCTTCTCCAGTGCACATCGAACGTTCTCCAGAATAGACCATATACTGGGACACAAATCAACTCTAAGTAAGTACAAAAAGATCAAGATCATACCATGCATATTTTCAGACCACAATGCTATGAAACTTGAAATCAACCACAAGAAAAAGTTTGGAAAGGTAACAAATACTTGGAGACTGAAGAACATCCTACTAAAGAATGAATGGGCTAACCAAGAAGTTAAAGAGGAAATTTAAAAGTATATGGAAGTCAATGAAAATGATAACACCACAACCCAAAACCTCTGGGACGCAGCAAAGGCGATCATAAGAGGAAAGTATATAGCAATCCAGGCCTTCCTAAAGAAGGAAGAAAGATCTCACATACACAGCCTAACCTTACACCTTAAGGAGCTGGAAAAAGAATAGCAAATAAAACCCAAAACCAGAAGCAGACAGGAAATAATAAAGATTAGAGCAGAAATTAATGCTATCGAAACCAAAAGAAAAAAAAACAAACAAACAGTAGAACAGATCAATGAAACCAGAAGCTGGTTCTTTGAAACAATTAACAAAATTGATAAACCACTAACCAGTTTGATCAAAAAGAAAAAGGAAAGGACCCAAATAAATAAAATCAAGAATGAAAGAGGAGAGATCACAACCAACACAGCAGAAATAAAAACAATAATAAGAGAATAGTATGAGTAATTATATGCCAATAAAATGGGCAATCTGGAAGAAATGCACAAATTCCTAGAAACATATACACTACCAAAACGAAATAGAAAATTTGAACAGACCCATAACCAGTAAGGAAATCGAAGTAGCAATCAAAAATCTCCCAAGAAACAAGAGTCCAGGGCCAGATGGCTTTCCAGGGGAATTCTACCAAACATTTAAGGAAGAGTTAACACCTATTCTCTTGAAGCTGTTTCATAAAATAGAAATAGAAGGAAAACTTACAAACTCTTTCTAAGAAACCAGCATTACCTTGATTCCAAAACCAGAGACCCCACTAAAAAGAAGAACTATAGACCAATTTTCCTGATTAACATGGATGTAAAAATCCTCAACAAGATATTAGCTAACCGGATCAAACAAAACATTAAAAAAATTATTCACCACAACCAAGCGGGATTTATACCTGGGATGCAGGGCTGGATCAATATCCTCAAAACAATTAACGTGATTCATCACATCAATAAAAGACAGGACAAGAACCATATGATCCTCTCAATAGATGCAGAGAAAGCATTTGACAAAACACAGCATCCTTTCTTGATAAAACCCTCAAGACAGTAGGGGTGGAAGGAGCATACCTCGAGATCATAAAAGACATATATGAATGACCCCACACTAATATCATCCTCAATGGGGAAAAACTGAGAGCTTTCCCCCTAAGATCTGGAACAAGACAGGGATGTCCACTCTCACCTCTGTTATTCAACATAGTATTGGAAGTCTTAGCCTCTGCAATCAGACAACACAAAGAAATAAAAGGCATCCAAATCAGCCAGGAGGAGGTCAAACTTTCACTCTTTGCAGATGACATGATACTCTATAGGGAAACCCAAAAGATTCCACCAAAAAACTGGTAGAATTGATTCATGAATTCAGCAAAGTTGCAGGATATACAATCAACACACAGAAATTGGTTGCATTCTGATACACCAACAATGAAGTGACAGGAAAAGAAATCAAGGAATTGATCCCATTTACAGTTGCACAAAAAACCATAAAATACCTAGGAATAAATCTAACCAAAAAGGTGAAAAATCTATACACTGAATACTCTAGAAAGCTTATGAAAGAAATTGAAGAAGACACAAAAACATGGAAAAAGATTCCATGCTCCTGGAGAGGAAGAAAAAATATTGTTAAAATGTTGATACTACCCAAAGCAATCTTCACATTCAATGCAATCCCTATAAACATAACACCAGCATTCTTCACAGAGCTAGAACAAATAATCCTAAAATTTGTATGGAACCAGAAAAGACCCCGAATAGCCAAAGCAATCTTGAAAAAAAAAAACCAAAGCAGGATGCATCACAATCCCAGACTTCAAGCTATACTACAAACCTGTAATCATCAAGAAAGTATGGTACTGGCACAAGAACAGACACTCAGATCAATGGAACAGAATAGAGAACCCAGAAATGGACCCACAAACATATGGCCAACTAATCTTTGACAAAGCAGGAAAGAATATGCAATGGAATAAACACAGTCTCTTCAGCAAGTGGTGCTGGGAAAACTGGACAGTGACATGCAGAAGAATGAACCTGGACCACTTTGCTACACCATACACAAAAATAAACTCAAAATGGATGAAAGACCTCAATGTAAGACAGGAAGCCATCAAAATCCTCAAGGAGAAAGCAGGCAAAAACCTCTTTGATCTTGGCCGCAGCAACTTCTTATTCAATACATCTCCGGAGGCAAGTGAAACAAAAACAAAAATGAACTATTGGGACCTCATCAAAATAAAAAGCTTCTGCACAGCAAAGGAAACAATCAGCAAAACTAAAAGGCAACTGACAGAATGGGAGAAGATATTGGCAAATGACATATCAGATAAAGGGTTAGTATCCAAAATCTATAAAGAACTTATCAAACTCAACACTCAAAAAACAAATAATCCAGTGAAGAAATGGGCAAAAAACATGAATAGACACTTCTCCAAAGAAGACATCCAGATGGCCAACTGACACATGAAAAAATGCTCAACATCACTCATCATCAGGGAAATACAATTCAAAACCACAATGAGGTATCACCTGACACCTGTCAGAATGGCTAACATTAACAACTCAGGCAACAACAGATGTTGGCGAGGATGCAGAGAAAGAGGATCTCTTTTGCATTATTGGTGGGAATTCAAGCTGGTGCAGCCGCTCTGGAAAACAGTATGGAGGTTCCTCAAAAAACTAAAAATAGAACTACCCTATGACCCAGCAATTGCACTACTAGGCATTTATCCACGGGATACAGGTGTGCTGTTTTGAAGGAACACATGCACCCCCATGTTTATAGAAGCACTATCAACAATAGCCAAAGTATGGAAAAAGCCCAAATGTCCATCGACGGATGAATGGATAAGGAAGATGTGGTATATGTATACAATGGAGTATTACTCGGCAATCAAAAAGAATGAAATCTTGCCATTTCTAACTACATTGATGGAACTGGAGGATATTATGCTAAGTGTAGTCAGAGAAAGACAAAAATCATGACTTCACTCATATGGGGATTTTAAGAGACAAAACAGGTGAACATAAGGGAAGGGAAATAAAAATAATATAAAAACAGGGAAAGAACAAAACAGAAGAGACTCATAAATATGGAGAACAAACTGAGGGTTACTGGAGGCGTTGTGGGAGGGGGGATGGGCTAAATGGGTAAGGGGCACTAAGGAATCTACTCCTGAAATCATTGTTGCACTATATGCTAACTAATTTGGATGTCAAGTTAAAAAAATACAAAATAAAATTTAAAAAATGAGCTCGTGTCATAAAGGAATCCAAAGCAGACACCGTTTAGACAAAACACAACTATGAAGCAGAGCTATAAGATGCCCTCCATCTTTCTGATGTGTAAATCTCAGGAAATACCAAGAGGAGAATGAGTGAGGGTGCCCTAAGCAGAGAGCCAGCTCAGGCATTCCCAAGAATGATTGAATAAATCAAGAAATGAAGGGGGTGGGGGAATGCCGAAATCAAGAAGAGAATATATTACCAATTCCCATGGGAAGAAGCTGAAGTCTGGTGCTGGCATTATTCAAATGCAGGCGAGTCAGGGCCTCAGAAAGACATACCAGAGGGAATATCCACCAGAGTCAGATGACTAGGCTGCATGACTTAACAAGTCTTTCCTTGTTTGTCTATTTCTGTGCATGGATTAAAGCCCCTGTGAGGGTCCTAGAGCTCCAAGAACAAGAACAAAATGGTGAAATTATTTCAGTTGATAGCGATTGGACGTTGGTTTACGGGGATGGGTTAACAAATTGCTAGTGTGGGCAAACAATGTAGTCAGATGTGAGTGTATTCTGTCTGCTCACACTCAAGTTCTTCATTGCCATAAAAGCAAACTGCTTCTTCCCAATCAACACAAATTTCATAAGAACATTTGGGTCCTTGTGGGATATCCAGGTGGTTATGTTTGGGGAAGGAATGCATTGTACATCCTGTCCATCTAGCTAAACATAAGAATGTAACAGGATTTTTCTGGCCTAGATAACAGAAGGAGAATATTCTGACAAAGACCACAGCTCAGGACAACTGAAGGTGGTGACAGTCTGTGGGCAGTGCAGCTCTGGTCCCCTCCATTGTAAACAGCTCCTGGGTACCCTGCTATGAAAGACACTGGCAGCTTCATTCATAGTACCAGAGAACAGAGATGAACGCTGGAGCTCATCCAAATGTATTCCTATTTCTCCCAGAGGACAGTATTCTGTGACAGGACAGTCTCCGCCTGTCCTCTGCGGGGAACTCCCACAGCGATATAAAACAGGTTTGCAAGTGAATTTTGCTTTGAAACTGAAGCACCAAAGAAAATAGCTATCGAAGCAAAACAACACAAGCAACAACACTGAGCCCTAGGTCACCTGCTCCCCACTTCCCAGAATGGATTTTTTTGCTGCAGTTGTGAAACAAGTTGGTTTCTAGTTAACAAGGATTCTGGATTCATTTTCCTTCCAGGTTCTAACCAAGCTTCACCGGATGGAGTTCTTAAATTCTAACAACTTTTCTGCGGGAATAGGGTATCCTCCAGGATAAAACCTGACCTCTTTCTTAAACAGCGTGGATCCTAATGAAAGGTTATAAGAAACTATAAAAATAAAGTTCCCTCCCTAGAAATTCAAACTTTTTGCCCAGTAATAAAATCAAAAGGAATCAGACTGGCTATTTAAAGTTTTCCCTGGGTTCATTAGAGCTTCAATATCATACCTACTGCTGAGCTGATGACAGGTGGGGATTTTACAGAAATCAGTGGATCCAATTAGCACCAGGGGTCCACAAGTCAAGCACTTCCAGGCTACAAATTATTGGTGACACTTCTAAACACGATTGACAGCTGAAGCCAGGACAGCCTTCTCTACACCTTTGGAACATGATTAGGGAGCAAATACCCTACCCAACTTTTCTAGTTTACTGTATAAAAAAAAGGAGCTTATAAATTTTGTTGTTACGCCCATATGCCCAGAAGACTGGTGTATCTTTATTCTTCTGCACTTACAGTTTGCACTTTCAGGAATGTATTTATCCAGGCACCTAGACTGTGTAAAATGCATCATTGTGATAAAATTATATAGCTGTTGATTGATGACAGAGTCACTTCTAGACTCTCCTCACTCTGTAAAATTTCAGATACATGTCTTTCAATAAAGGCATTAGCATCTGCCACTGTTTTAAACTGGTCATTCTTAAACTTTCCATAAAATAGTTGTGCTCCATAAGCTGGGCTAAATATCCCACAAGTAATAACCAATGTCCAACACAAACCATCTAGGAAAAAGTTGTAGTGAATGACTGTCAAGTTAACAATAATCATGGTTTTCTCCATATATTTTTCTGATACCCTTGGCAATTTCTCCCCACGTGTCTGTTAGAATACATTGGCAGCTGACAAAATGGATGAACAAATAGCAGATAGTCGAAGGGAAATTCAGTAATGACTGATCCTGCTGGCTCAACAGTCTGTTTCTTTTCCCATGCACATGTGGGTTCATGGTTGTGGTTTTATATCACAAATATATAACATGTTCCCATTAAGTCTTCCAACTTTCAGAAGAGGGGTGACATCACCAGATGTGTCTGATAACAGCTCAACTGTTTAAAACTGTGTGTCTACCTTAATAGGAGGAAAAAATAGCATAAGCACACTCTATATACTTGTCAGGGACTTGAACTTTTTTTTAATGTTTATTTATTTATTTTGAGAGAGTGTGTGTATGAGCAGAGTAGGGGAAGAAAGAGGGGGAAGAGAGAGGATCCCAAGCAGGCTCCCCACTGTCAGCACAGAGCCTGACATGGGGCTCAAACTCACAAACCGTGAGATCATGACCTGAGCCAAAACCAAGAATCAAATATTCAACCGACTGAACCACCCAGGCACTCCAGTGACTTGAACTTTTAACTCATTGCCTCTCAGAGGTGAGCAAAATTCAGTTGAGAAAAACAAGACTAAAGGATATGTAGTCTATCCCTTTCTCAAGAATCTAAAGCAGGGGCAAACTTTATCTGTAAAGGACTGGCTAGTAAATATTTTAGGCTTTGTGGGCCATATGGTCTCTGTCACAACAATGTAACTCTGCTGTTGTAGCACAAAAGCAGGCATAGAAAATACTGTATATGAATAAATGAGTATGATGTGTTCCAACAAAATTATATTTATGGACACTGAAATTCAAATTTTATGTGATTCTCACATGTCATGAAATATTCTTCTTTTTCAACCACTTATAAATGCCAAAAAAATTCACATTTGACCCACAAGCCATAGTTCGTCAACCCCATCCTAAAGTCTAGCTGGTTTAAAATGCATTCTTCCCCAGTGGAGAATGGGGTACCTGACTTCCTCATTTTGGCCCTTGGATAGATTACATTTACTGAATTGGCTTTGCCACAGGTCCATGAAACTACACAAAGGAAAGCATAAGACATGGCAGATGAACTTCAAGATTGGGTTTCCCAAGAAGATGCTGCCCAGAGCATCATACACTGTCCTATTACAGGGGGTATCACTTCTCTGGGGTTCTGATCATAGAAATGACTGGACTCCTTTGAGGGGCAAGTGGCTTATTGCAAAGCATCATAACACTGATAAATTTTCCTCTTTAACTGCTAGAAATTTCACAGGCCAACATATGCTGTATGTCCCACCTTTATCTTATCTTTTTAACCATTTTTTTTTGTTATATTGCATTCCTCACATTTAAAACACTATTGTATCATACAGCTTTTGATAATTAGTCCAATACGGTAGGGTACAAATAAAATAATACACATAAAACATGCACATTATACTCATATTGCTGTACTTAAAATTATTGACAATTTATTAATCAAAAATAATTTGTCATAATGTTCCCCAAATAAACAATGAGACCAGAGGTATTCTGACATGTCACAGCTGAAGAATTCTCTCTTTGAAAGCAATTTTAGGCAATAACCCAACAATGCAACAGATAACACGTGGCATTGCTTTGAGTAAAATAGGATCTAGCACTGAGGGCAAGGAGGTACAGGACTGCTTGTTCGAATGACAGATTTCTGGGCTCCACTTAGAACCTCTGGATCTTCCTCTCCATGCATAGAACATGAAAATCTGCTTTTTAAATGAGATCCTTGGGGAATTCTTTGAAATGCCAAAAGTTGAATGACATCACCCAAGCTCTGCTAAGAACAATTTGAAAAACATTGTTCTGGGCAGTAATGCCAACTCCTGGAGAATTCAAAGAGAGGGCTAGGGAAAGAAAGCTATCTGGAGGACCTGGTCAGGTTCTTGGTGTGAAAACAGAAGGTCCATGATGAACATGGCCTACCGGACCAATTTGTCTGTGTTTAAATTCTGGTTCCACAAGGTTCGACCTGTGTAACCTTGGGCAAATGACTTAATCTCCTTATCAGTACATTCTTCATAATCTATATCCTTCCCTCCTTGGAAAATGAGGGTTTTGGTGACAAGCAAGTCTTGTTGGGAAGATTTTGTGAGTGTCTATAAAGTATTTAGAATAATACCCAAAATTTTCCTTTTTTCTGTTACCTCTTATCAGACACTTTACTATGACTTTCCTAATGTCTCCTCCTATTTCTCTTGCCCTCTTCTCTCCTCTTGTATTCCTACTCTTCATCTCTGTCCTCTTTGACACCAAAACTCAACATTGTAGCAGTCGACAAAGGGAAACTGTATCTTTATGGTTGAAGGTATCAGGATCCAGTTGAAAACATTAGGAGGAAGACTGCAGGGGAGAAAATCTTTGTTACCTCAAAGCCATGGTGGAAACCCCACAAAATGGAGTGCAGTGTGCAGACTAGGATTAATTGAAGGCACTTTCACTTCCACAGTGGGTTGAGCTAAATTCTGACTATACCTTAGGCCAAGAGCAGTCATCTGATATACAGTTTGCATCCAGCCATATCCTCACTGCCCCTAACAGCCCAACAGCCATGGTGCCAATGTTACCAGGAAGAGGTACACGCTCAACGTGCATCATCTTTTAATGCAAATATACATTAAATATTATAAGCACATTTCAGTTAGTAGCTAATCAGTTCAAAAGGTTTTACTCACATAGAGTGTCTTAAAATGTAGTATTTACTTGGTAGTATTGTGTGTATATTTTTGTACATGTAGTGAGAGGGAGTGACAGTGCCCCAAGGTGATAAAAATTGGTTCTTGGGAGGCAACACAATCTTAGTTTTTATAATCACTTGTGGTCAGACAGAGGGCCACACTATAAAAACAGATGTACAGTATATCTGAGGTATTACAATTTCATGGGGAAAGGGAGCAACCAAGAAAAATGTCTAAAAAAGCTTGGGAGAGGGGAGGAAGGTTATTAATGGGGAAAAAAAGATTGAGAAACACTATTTCAGTGGAATAAACAGATGCTAACTTGGTGGCAGGAAAAACTCAGGATGCTCAGATGAAAGAGGCTTTAAGGCCGAGCATTAGAATGATACTGATGCCTGCTAAAGATTCTGGAGGGCCTCAGAGCTTCTGGAAGACATCATAATTGGCAAAAGTTTCCAGATTAGCTGCAGGATGGGGTTAAATTAAATCAGTGCATAGTTAAGTGTAGTCCATTGTGTTCTCAGTTAGATCCCAGCCTGATTCTGAAAAGCCTTATCACTGGAAACAGAGATCACTTCTTAAAAGAGAGAAATCCACTGCGTATTCTTGAATTAAAAATGATGCCCATGAATTCTAAACTATAACAATAGCCACAATAAAAATGACTGAGATGCCCAAATTCACCTAATCACACACTCTGTCAGGACTTTGCAAGCACACACACTACACAAAAAAACGAGTGGAAGCCTTACTTCTCTCTGCTATCCGTAAATAGGAAAGAATGTATGAAAGGTCATGATCAAGTTGTCGTAAATTTTTTTCTGTTTCATATTTTCACAAAATGTACATTGCACTCTAGAGAGATCAACTGAAAAGTTAGTTTATTAAAATAAGATAAAAAACAGAAGTTTAAAAGAACATTATTAATATTCTGTTCAAATCATCTCTTGATTTCTATTTTGAAGGGCACTGCAAGACAGCTTGATTTTTATTATGGTGAAGAAAAATAAAATGACTCCTTTCCATTAATCAAAAGGAAACGTAAAAATAGGTTTCACTAGAAGCCACTGAAAAGTTTGATTTTGTGAAAAGATAAAGAATATCATGAGAAATATCGCAATCAATTCTGAAAAACTTAATTTTGTTCCTCCATAGCTTTTCAGCTACTGTGATCTGCAATCCCAAATGCTTCTTTGAGTGATTTTATTTCATCCCACAGAAGAAAATGAACTATTTAGCTCCACACTTAATGGCAAACTCCATTTCAGCATACGCATTTAGTCTAGACTCCAGCAGGCCCTGATCAATACATTTGGTTATGAACCAGAGGCCCCTTTTTGCAGCCCGAGATCCTCACTGGAGATAAAGAACTGAGAGCTGTCACTGATTTATGCTCTCTCAGCAGGACACTGACAGGCGATGCCCCAGGAAACAGAGTAGAAAACCATATGAAGGCCACCAACGGGTCCTTGGGGACATGCTGACCAGCATAGACCGCGGAGCAGACCTAAAGGCCAACACAAGAGCTCCCTGCGGTAGCGCTGTAGTGCTCCGCGTGAAGTGTGCACTCTGCATTGAGCCAGAGCGCTTCTGGGAACCACGACCTCTCTTGAACTCAGGCTGAGGAGCTGGCTCCCGAGATGGATCATGGAGGTGCTAATTAAATAGGCCGCTGCCCTTCTGCCTCTTGGCAACACCCTCTAGCTTGCTTGGACCGGCAGCCGTGATCTGAGGAGTCACTGCAGCTGCATCCCTTCCAGTATTTGGGCCCAGCCTAAGATACCCTACAGATGGAACACGGAGCAGGGTACGTGACAACAGAGAAGTATTGGTGGCAGAGTCCTTATCACAGGCAGCCCTCCAGTGTGACAGTTCTGCAGCTTAAGGCTCAGCTGTATCTCACCAGACAGGTATGGGATAACGCAGAAACACTTCCTTCTTCCGAACAACAAAGAGAACAGGCCTTACAAATATTGTGCAATTTTGCTGGCGAATTTAAAGCACGTTAAAAGTTTTGAGAGTGGCGACAGTGGATCAACCAGATACCTGAAGCAATAGGAAAGAAAAAAGAATGAGAGAAGTAGCAGTCGGTGACATTTTCACAGCTAGGCATGGATGAGCCACTCAGGTCTAGAGGGTGAAGGCATCTGAGTTCCTGAATTTATACTTTTGTATCTTCTGAAGAGAAACCACAAATAGTTTTTAAAAATAAATATGTATGCACAATACTTCATAGAGGATTGGAACAGAGAAGTCAAGCATCCAGAAGCTTTAAGTTAATACTTGGCTGATAAACAGAAAGAAAATAATTAAGGGAAATGACATGTCTCCAGGAAAAGCTGACATGAACCACTGACATTTGAGTTCAAAAGGAACTCAAGAGAGACAGGCATCAAGCATCCGAGACAAAATGACCACAACTCTCTGAGGCACCTGCCCATCATTTGTTAACATGAGCACACAGAAGCCATGTTTCTCTTGGCAATTTCATACAATATAAACTCTCAGGGAAAAACAATACTGTTTAAATTAGATAATCCATGTGAGAGTGGCCTGCACACAGTAGGCAGTTGATCAAAGTTCCTTTCCTTCCTGATACTGGATAGGTCAGCTTGCTTATTTTAGACTGTATCCATCCTGCACACACAGGCACTATTCTATAGGGAAAAGATGGCCAACAACAAAATCTCCCTCAGCTCTCCCAGAAGATCTACATGTATTTACTCCAACACAGAGGCCCAAACATTGCCCCTCTAGTTTTGAGATGAATTCTGAGGAGAAGCATTATTCATTTGCTGCTGTTCCAGATAAGCCATTTGAGATGATATTTCACAGTTTTTCCTTGCCTTGTTGTTCTGGTTTTGTTTTTAATAACAACAGCTGTGCTCTGAATCAGCTTCTTTTTGTTCCTTTTAAAGTGACTGGAATCTGGGGGATTTGAAAGATTCTTCTTCCTACCATTGATCAAAGATTCTTTTCCCTGAGAACTGGTTTACTCCCTCGCTGTACATTAATCAAATCCTCCCCTTTTCTCAAGCGCCAGAAGTGTTTTTCTTCCCTCCCTCCAGCTTTCAGTCTGACTCCGCATCAGGAAAGTTGATGAAGTGGCTCTGTTGTGAGGGAGACCCAGAAGAGCTTTCATCTCAAAGACCACAGATTCGACGTCCTCAGTCAGACCCGTTTACTAAACCGTCAGGCTTCCAGCCCCTCCACTGTGGGCTTGGAACCAGCACCTGAGAACTGGCAGCCACCAACCTTGTGTGTCTGTGAAGTGATGACCTAAAGAGGGACAGTCTCCTGTGGGACATGACCCTTGAACACACATCCGGGGTCTTTTTCCAAAGGACAACTCTTCACTTTCTTGGCTGTCAGCCTCTCTGCCATTTGTCTTCAGTGCGTCATTTTATCTTTTGCAGTAAATTTTTATTGGTCATCTATAATTCTCTTAGACTTGAAGCTCTAATTAGGAATCATTTTGGTCATATAAAGCTTTTTTCTGTCTGAATAGCATTAGGTAGCCATTCTTTCACCTCCACATCGAATGCCTTATTGGATGCCCAACATTAACATTCGGCTTCCTAATCGTATTTGAATTGCCTGCATTTGTGCTCTTTCTGGCTGAGCCAGTCTTATTCTGAGAACAGTCATTCTAATTCACAATGAATAAGTAAATAAATAGCTAGTATTTGTAAAACCAAAACAGTGCGCTGGTCCTTTAAGAAGAACGCGGCTCAGAAGTCTGTTGCCTAGCAACACCAACTAACTTTGCTCTCCATTTTCCAAACCAGTTGATAGCCTCCTGTTGGTTTGTCAGCCTTCCAATGTAAAACTTTCCCCTCCTTTTTAAAATTAAGAAGGAATGTTAGGCTTTTCAGTTTTCAGGGAATTGACTTTAACCATCACTTTTTTCTGAATTCCGTAGTAACCCTGACTTCCTGGTTCTCAGTAGGTTCCAATTTGTTATCCTTCCTGGATAAAACTATGTATTCTCCATTTAAGCACTATATCTAAGAACAATTTGCATAGTTCCCATGAAAAGACACAAGCCTCAAATAGAAGTTTAATTGATTTTACTTAATAATAATAATACCAGGCAATTAAATGGCACTTTATACTCTGCAAGGTCCTTACCTTGTCCATCAAGTCATTTAATTAAAATGTTACATGCTTATCCAAACTTCTCTGGCTTATGACAACATGCTCAAAAATTTTCGAACTATGGTGAAGAGGTTCGTGGTGCTGTCTTTGCTATTTTGCTTTAAAGGAGGAGACAGTATCTGGCGACTAGGCTTTCACATGGTAATTGTGGCTTTTCCATCTCTAGTCTGCTCAAAAATCTAGAGGAAAATCAAAACCAAATCTTTCATCTGTTCCTTTTTTTTTCCCTCCATCACTGAGCTCCATTTCACAGGTGATAAGCCTTGCTCAGAAGACCCCCATTTCTCTCTCTTCTTCAAGCACCACCTCCTCTGGGTCTTTGCAGGGAAGCAATGTCACCAGCTGCAGGGAGAGCTGCCTAGCTGAGGAGGCTCCTGTGCTCACACTTACCTTGATGCCTTTTTCTGGCTATTCAAGGTCTTTGAAACTTCTCTAGACAGAAAGTAAAGAGACTCTGACAAAGCATCTCTTTATATTTTACAGCACAATCGCTTTCAGTGCCACAATGACCATGTCAGCTGTGTTTACTGGTTCATGAGTCTTAGTTTTAACTCTGGCCCTTCTCAGCAAAAACATTCACTTCGCATTGGCTTCACTTTGACTCCCAAATCGGGGGCTAGTGTTAGGGTTTCAAAAGCACAGTGATTTCCAGTATTTGTTAGATGAGTCAGGGAACACTTTTCTATGAGGCTGGCCCAGGTAAGGCGAAAGAAATGGCCAAGTTTAGTGAAATCACTCATGTCTTGTCTCCGGTAAAAATACTCTACAGAGCCTTGGTCTTTGCTTTTAGAAATTGGAAATAACTTCAGCATCACCCATCATAAAAGCCACTCAAATAGTCAATGTAAAAATGTGAATAAATTAAATTAGATGAGGGAATTTTCACTTCGAAGGACTGTGTTTAGACATCAACAAAATGTAAGAGAAACAAATGAGTCCTAAAATATCTACATCCTTTGGCAGCTGTATTATTTGGTTTGTGTTTAAGGATATGTGAATATGTAATTTTTAGGCTACAAATATGGAATATAAAGAAGTAGAGAAGGAATATACCTAAATATGCATCCTGACTTTGCAGAGTGCTTTCACTGACCAAGTAAATCTTAATAGAAAGTATGTTTCTTTTTCATTTCTTTTTTTTTATTCTTTCATACCAGAAAAAGGATTTCCCAAGAGTGTTTCTCTCATCCTCCTCCCTTGTTTTCACCACAAAAGGTAGTTAGTCTAGTCATCACCTCTGAGGGGTTCATATTGTTGGAAAATGAAGTCAAAAAGTGCCCATACATATACAGAGGACAGGACTATGCCCCCAAGTGAATGTCCTCTGGCCAGAACATAATGTGTGGGATACAAACTGACATGAAACACTAAGGCCCTATTTCAAAAGTACTAACAATTTCCAGGTAACCACAGTGGAAGATGAAACCCAGCCCAGGGCTCCTGTCAACATGGGGTCCTAGGTAACTAGTCAGCTCACACACCCATGAAGCCCACCTTGCCTGTGGCAAAGGAAGCCCCTGTCATATGGGGCTGGAACTTCAAGAGACACACAGACCAGGCAGCCAAGGAGAGGCTATTTGATGGGAACAGAGGTGAAAAAAGTGACCTGCTACTCTCCCTCAGCCTCCTCACTGGCTGCTCTTTAGTAGTAGGTAAGGCTTTGGGGGCCAAAAGGAAAGGAAAAGAACACTGATCAGCATCAAGCTTTACATGGGATGGTTGTATTTAATAGCTACCATTGGATTTAACTATGTGACAACATTCTGAGGAAGATATGCAATTTAACAGATAGAAGAAACCAAAGAACATTAGCAAAATTCCCAAATTTTGCAACTTGAAGATGTTAGTGATTGTATTTGAATCCCGCTCTGGCTTCTCCCACAGCTTGGCCCCAGTGTTGTCCTCTGTAAGTTCAGGAAAACCCATTCCTAGTAACCCTTCTTAGCACTAGAGGTACACCTATTCAGTAAAGTGAAGGAGGAAAATGAATGAGTGGATATGTATGTTGATTGAAATAGCATGCCTGTGCTGCCCTAATCTCTTGCCTGCATATTCCTGGCTTTCAACATTCAACCTTTCTCCAGGAGCCCAGTGTCTTCTCTCTCTTCTGGTTCCCCCATACCCTCACCTTGGTGCTCACAACCTGCCCTTCCAGACAACAACCCAAACCCTGGACCTTTCCCAGACTTTCTTTCCGTCAAAATATCACTATCCCACATCCCACTCATGGAAGGAAATGTTGTGTGTCAAGTTAACTAATCGTATCAACACATTCATGAGTCAATACCTTAACTTGACCTCCCCCAAAATGTGAAAAATGTGTGAATTTTGAGGCTTTACACCTAGGTTAATGAGGTGAACTTTTTTTCCCTGAAGGATCATTTTATGAACCCCTCAGATTATATCTCCTATAGTGGGCCAGTAGTCAACAGCATTTTTATCCATATAATGCAAGGTAAATGGTTTAGCCATGATTATCAGATTTATAGGTTAGGTAACAGGTTGTAGGAAATAACCTCAGGTATCACAGAGCTTTCTCAGACGGCAGTGATAAAACACTTTACATCTGATCTGTAATATCCTGTATCCTGTTAAAGCTAGCCGTGCAGTGAACAAAATTGTCACTTCTGCCAAATTTCATGGTCAGTGATTCTGTGATATAGAGAAATTTTCAGTATAGATTAAAATGAAATCATCAAAGGCCTTACACTGATGACCTATGACAGACTTGAACCGTCTCTCGCAAAAAGTACATTCATAACTCAAACCACTTCACTATGGAGTCCACCAAAACAGTGTAAAACTACTTGGGAAAACATTCATATAAAAACATACACAGTATCCTCAAACCCTCAGTATTGTCCTTATTGGATACCACATACTTTTATCCCAGGGTTCCTTGATTTTAATATTTCAAATGTTCATCTTAGCCAAGAAAGAAGCTACACTATGTATTGAATCTGGTACATGCATGAATTTCCAACCATTTGAAAAGAATAAGCTATTTAGTTATAATTTGATTTGGGAATTTGTGTTTATATTTGGATTGGGAATATAATCTAATCCTTAAATTGAAACATAGTTGTGTGTTCTGTTCTAGGAAATGACTTCTAACAAGATGACCAAGTTATACTCTGAAGATCTGATCCAGATGAATCCAAGAGGAGTTTTCTGGTCTTGTTCTTTCTACTCATCCTCTGCAGGATTTGACATTATTTGCCCTCTTTCGAAACTCTTTTTTCCTGACTTCCATGACACTGTACTTTATATACAGTAGTTAATTTTTATTTCTTTTGTCTCTTTCCCCTTTGAAGTTCCTTTTCCATCCTTCTTTCTTCCAAAGGCCACCCATAGGTCTCTCTCCACCTCTTCTCTCCATCTACCACAGACTAACTACTTGTCACAATGTTACCTCATTTCCTTGACATCAAATCTTTATCTCTAACTCTAATCTCTACTAACTTAAAATCTTACATTTCCAATAATGTGAACAGCCTTTCTTCACCATGAACTCAAGAACTCTGAAACAAATCTCCAAATGTAGAATATACTGTTTAGGAGATAGAATGTTCCCTGTTATTGGAGATATCTATCCTTGTGTTGAATGTTCTCTTGGCAAGATGATGTAGAGTGGACCTGAACACTAGAAGTAAGGTTGGACTAAATAAGCTTTAACTAAGGTCCCATCAACAGTGATATTCTATAATTTATTTTCTTTTCTCCACTCTTTTCTCCAAACAAGTTTCTTCTCTTGAAATTTTTTCTTGTCTCCCATACTCAAAATCATGGGATCACCATGTGCCTTATTTCCCTTTTCCCTCCATCTTGAATTAGTTGCTAAGCTCTATTGATCTCCTACATAACATTGTTGGATCTCCCCTACTGTCCATTCCCCTCACCCCCAGAGCCATATAGCCACAAAATTAGGTTGATGCAACTGATGTCTTTGAGCTGAATCTGGGATGACACTGGAACCAAAACTTCTGTAGTGTTGTTTGTTTATGTTTGTTTTTTACCAGCAGGTAAAGACTCTTAGAGTGGGTTGGAACAATTTTTTTTTTATTCAAAATGAACATTAACAAGGAGGAGAAAAGAGAAAATATGGGGGAGGAAAGCAAGGGGGAAGGTGGCCTCACAGCCTCTCCTCGGTCCCCAGCTGGCTGTTCTGTCTTCAGAACAGGGGCTGGACTCTGCCTCTGAGTCTACGGACCACTCCCTGCCTCAGAAGCAGAGAGTCAGCTTTGGTAGGTTTCCTCCCACTCCCTAAAAAAACTAAACTCTCCAACTTGCCCTCACCATCCCCAAACTTCTTGCATATTTAACCAGATTCAGTTCCCCTTCTCACCAGAAGAAAGGGAAATATCTTTTCATTGTACTTGGGAGCCTCATATAAAACTCTACATCAGATTTCACTTTCACTCATTATCCCACCAGACTGTTTATCTCACTCTTAGGATACTGCAATTGCCTTCCAGTCTCTTTGAATTCTTAGCCATAGTGTACACTGATACCCGATTAATCTTTATAAAATATTTGTTTGTGTTTATTTCCAACTCAAAAAGTCTCCATGAATGATTTCCTTTTTCCCACCGAACAGAGTCCAAAATCTTAAGCCTCCTAGTTAAAGCCCTCCAAAATATCTTTAACTGCTTTTCTCCAACAAACTCTCTGCCTACTCCAGTTTCTCTCATGATCCCTGACTACCATGATGTTTCACTCACTCTAACTTGGCCACAATCCATCTCAATGAATGGAAGCCTTGCTGCCACCTCCCGTTATCAAGATTCTGTGCATTCTTAAAGACCCAACCAAATTTATCCTTGTTTCCTAAGCTTCTTCCCCAGTTTCAATCAGAAATAGTCCCTTTCTCTTTATCTCCTAAAATTGTTACATTAAGTATATGATGGTGTTTCATGCTCACAGTATTATAATTACCATGTTTGTTTGATTTTAGCACATTTCTTAGCTTTTCCGGTAGTTTACTTCCTGGAGCTCTAATTAATATTACTTTCTGTACATCACAGTATTAAATACTATCTCAGACACAGTAGGCATTTGAAAGCTTCATCGGTGAACTAAATTAATGAATGAATAAATCTTCCCTGGCAACAACTCTTGCTAATAATAGACTTCTTTCTTAAACAGCTACAAATTTTGTTCTGTCAATATTCCTAGAGAGAGGCAAGTATTTTGGTTTCAAAAGACTTCTATACATAAACAAATAGAGTTGAGATGTGGCAATTAATTATAATTATAATCAATATTAGTTACTGTCAATGGTGAGTGCACAGTTCTTGGTTTTTTAAGTATAGTACTTAGGTAGACTGGGTGAAAGCAAGGTTAGATAAATTCATTCACAATTATACCAGGGTAGCTATATATATATACTCCTATCCTACCATTTTTAGGTGCAATTAGCAAGCTTCTCTGCAACAAAATTTTTATACCACCACTAAGTTTAAAATGTCAACTTAAGTCTAGGCAAAACAAGACACATGAAAACACATAAACTATAAATGAAACAAGATCTTCACAATCAACTCTACCAAATGCTCATGTGAGTTTTATTCCACCTTTGGAAGATTCACCATTTCTGTTTTTTGGCTCTGGCATACTGATAAGAGAAGTAGGTCTTTCCCTGAGAAATTCCTAGGTACCCATCTCAAAGATATGGAAGTTTATCCACTGTGATAATACCAATTTGAAAAGAGATTTTTTTAGATGCTACTTGTGCTTGATGAGTAAAGAACCATCCATCTGGCATCAAAGCTGGTATGTTCAAAATGCCAAAATGTTTCTATATACTTAAGACACAAATGACATCCAGACCAATCATATTGCTTGATTTTTTGGAACAACAGTGTGAATGATGCCATTCCAGAAGCAATTCAGCCACACCTGGACACTTTTAACATCCAGGGTAGGAGACTGGTTATTTGTCCAAGCATCTGACAACTGCCAGATACTGCAGTAAATTTTAGGAATAAAAAGATGGACAAGACATGGCACTAAGTAAATTCTCAATCTAGGCTGAGAAATAGACATCTAAACTAGCATTTCACATGAGGTAGATATTTAACAGACGCATGCTCTAGGTGTGATAGCAAGACACAAAGGAGGTGGCCCCAAACTCTGCCAGGGAAGCAGTGAGAGAAAAAGAGTTGAAGAGGGGAGAAGAGATTACAGATTGCTTCCCCCAAGAGGAAACACAGAGTTGGATTGTGAAAAATGAGTAAGATTTTGTCAAATGAAAAGAAAGCCGTTACAGGTCAAGTGACTAACATGTCTAAAGCATGGGGAAAAAGAGAATACTTTAATATGTACTTTCTAAATCATCCAAAATTAAATCGCGTTTAGTATACCTGTAACATCAAATGAATTACATTTTAGTTATTTAGAATTTTTCAATAGTGGTATTCCCAGATAAAGAGATTTTTTTTTAATTTGTTGTTTTATTTATTTTTAACCAGAAAGCTCTAGCGGTTTTCTATGAAGACATGGATTCACTATGACCTGGCATGTCATTGGTGTAACCTTTACTTTTCATATCTAGAGCAATCATAAGGTTGCTGGGGGAGAGGTGAACCAATGTCCATATATCCCAGTGAATAGGCATTGTGTGTGAGTTAACTGAATGAGCTCTGTCAATAGATATGCCAGGAGACTATGCTTATTTTACATGAAGAACCCTGACTGTGGCTTGACCCTGGGGAGAGCACCTGGTGTGGCATTAGTCACTCTGAATACGGCTGCAAAGAATATGCCTTGGTACAACCTCTCAGGAAAGAAATCTGGCAAGGTGTATCAGAAGTTCAAAAAGAGTGGTTCATTCGTTTGGCCCAACAATCCAATTTCTACATTCAAAATGATTCTTGTGGACTAAGTTATCAACAAAAAGATTATTAATGAGGAATTCTTTGTTATAATAAAACAATATAAAAACAACTAGGAAAAACTGTATGGTTCAACAGTTAGGTTATGATTGTATAAATTATGAAACATCTATAAATAAAATCAGCCTTATTTTAAAGTGGTGCCTATGAAGAGCTTAAGGCAAGAGAAAATGTTCATGATATCATCCTGAATCAAGAAAAAATAAGTACACGACTGTGTGTGGAGAGCATGATCTCTATTGGCCAGTGATGGCTCCTGCTGGCTTTGCTATTCCTGCATTCTCTCACTCTGTGCCCAGCTCTTGACAGCAGTTAAACGCCCGGTCTAGTCTGTGTGTCAGTTACAAGTGACTCACGTGGAGTAAGCACGGCATGAGTATTTTTCGATGAACAAATTAACTGTGTAAGCAGCACATAGGTACTCCCTTACTAGGCATTTAACATGTGGATGGATTAAAGGTACAACCCGTTAAGAGATAGCTCTGATTATTAGTTTCTCAAGCACACAGTAGAATTTAGAGAATGATGTACACAAGATTGTTTATTTCCTTCACCACCTACAAGTCCCTACAAAGAACTCCTAGGGGCAGGGAGTGTGAGCACAAGCCAACACTCCCTCTCTTCCCCCACTACATGCCCCCCCCCCAATTCCCTTAGGGAGTCACTTAAACAAGGCACTATTCCCCAGGTTCTTTCTTCCAGCTGGGCTTTCCCATTCCAATCCAGCCTTAGGTAAAATATTTACAAGGTAACAAAAAAAGCTTCTATTATGAAGTGGACCATCTTTTAGCATAACTACAATGTGCTAAGAGTCACTGATTTTTCTCAGCCTTATGAAAGATCTCTTTTTTTGTGTAATAACTTATAACCTATATGGCTGAGTGCCCATATGGGATTGAGCATGTGAAGAAGGAAGAAAACCCTGTACTATGATGAATACTAATACCTTGTGAAATGACTAGGTGATTTCTATACCAAGATATCAAGAGTGCTTTTCTCTGGGCAGTTATGTAACAAATAATTTTCTATTGTATTTACACATACACCTTTGCTTTCCATTTCCTATAGTTGGCATATAAAAATTTTAAAAACATAAGCATTTTAAAGCTACTTGACTACATTCACTAACAGTTTTCATCATCTTCCTTTATTGGTCCACAGGCCATAATTTAAAGAAGAAAATTAAGTAGCAATTAAGACAAACCCTACAGAACAGTATTTTGTTTGAAACCAGACCAAACCTAAATGGAATATCACATCATACTACTCCATGTGCTTCAATCAGATCAATCCTCCTGGATTATTTTGAGGTAGCACACAGTTTGTACACTGTTTTTCAAGCATTTGCTTTGTAAAGATTCTTCCCAATCTCCTTTGATTTCCTGCAAATTAACTCCTCTGGAACAGTGAGTCTAAAAGCTCACCACAGCCCCTCTCCTTGAAATTGCAGTTCAGTATTTATTAAGAGATCTGGATCTCAACACTAGGAAAGGAAATCGGAATCTCAGGCTCAATGATGAAATTGATAATTACTATGGGAAGCAAGGTTAGATCTTTATGCGTTTTGCTGGTTATTAGCCATTGAATATACACCACTTTGGGAAAGCAGAAACACTTTAGGAGACCATTTATATATTTGTTTACTTACTTTATTTAGTTATTTATGTTACTAAATACAAGTCAGTTAAGCTTTGATCATGTTGCTGACCACTATGAGAGAATCAACAAATAAATTCAAAAAAGAGCAAATGCAGGGGCATCTGGGTGGCTCAGTCGGTTACACATCCAACTTCAGCTTGGGTTGTGATCTAATGGTTTGTGAGTTCAAGTCCCACATCCAGCTCTGTCTGCTGTCAGAACAGAGCCTGCTTTGGATCCTCTGTCCCACTCTGTCTCCCTCTCTCTCAAAAATAAACATAGAAAAAATAAAAAAGAGGAAACGCATATTCTTTCAGTGTACAGTTCTTTGTATCTTATGTGCAGTCATTGTGCACTGCCTATCAGTCACAACCATCTTCCTTAGCTGCTCCCACCTCTTCAGATGCTCACTTTACCACAATCCCCGCATTTTCCGGTTCCCAAGGACAGGCTCATTGAGAGAGTGCACTGTGTTAGAAAGTACGATTTGCCTAAAAATGAGATTGCCATCTTGCTCATTAATTTTACATTACCATACTGTGCTTCCATTGATGTTATCACAATGCTTTCTAGAGCTACTTACTGCGATGACAAAAATACACAGATTGTTCTGTCATTAAGAAGAGTAAACGGTTTTCTGAGTGATGCAAGGAAAGGAAAACTTCTATGATGATTTTCTCTGGCTATCGCAAACAGTTCCGTGCTTACAGTATGTGTTTGCATGTAAACAGTCCTGTGCACTATACATTGATGTATTAGAGCTACTTCATTGCTCTTGTACTATTGAACTGTTTAAGGTGTCTTCCTGTCTTTCAGACTGTTGGCTTAATGGCATATAAATAAAGGAAGCTATTTACATTGTTATAAAGATGCAACACCATCTCTATTTGTTCTCTTATTCTTAGATCATTAAAAAATGGGTGAGAGGGACATTGGGTGGATCAGTCAGTTATGTCTGACTTTGGCTCAGGCCCTGATCTCACAGTTTATGGGTTCGAACCCTGTCTGCTGTGCTGACAGCTCAGATCCTGGAGCCTGCTTCGGATTCTCCGTCTCCCTCTCTCTCTCTGCCCCTCCCCTGCTCGCACTCTGTCTTTCTCTCAAAAATAAATAAACATTAAAAAATGGATGAGAAAGGATGGCCATAGTATACTTACTAGCATGGTTGTTTACATGTAGGACTTACTAAATCTATAAATGTCAATATACAAAAAAATAAAATCACTGTAGAACTCATTTTGGAAACAAAAATACTAATTTTCTGTGGAAAAAGCATTGGACTGGAAATCGGAAAAAGGGCTTCAGTTCCTAATATGTCACTTACTTACAAAACTCTATGGGCAAGGGCAGCATGTTCAGTTTTTAAGAGCCTGGGCTTAATAAATAAGATAGGCCTTGGTTTGACCAGAGACTTCACCACTTACACCTGTGCGACCTTGAGTGAATTACTCCCTGAGCTTCATGTTTCTTTCATCTATAAAAGAGAGAGAGTAATAGTATGCCACTCATGAGGCTGTTATAAATATTACATGCGATAATACATGTAACATGCTTAGCATAATATTTAGTATATAGATAATAATATTCAATTAAAAATTGGTATTATTATTATCATTATTATTTTAAAGACATTATTTCTGGGCAGCAAATTCCTCAGATCTGTAAGATAACTCTATGAGACATATCTGAGGGCCCATCCAGTATAACAGTCTATGATTGAGTGGAGTCTGGGTGGCTCAGTTGGTTAAGCATCTGACTTCAGTTCAGGTCATGATCTCATGGTTCATGAGTTCAAGCCCTGTGTCAGACTCTGTGCTGACAGCTCGGAGCCTGGAGCCTGCTTCAGATTCTGTGTTTCCCTCTCTCTCTGTTCCTCCTCCACTCGCACTCTGTCTCTTTCTCTCTCTCTCAAAAATAAATAAAGATTAAAAAAGATTAAAAAAAAAGTCTATGATTTAACTAGAGAATGATTATATTTACAAGATAATTCCTCACAAAAAAGATTCAAATGACAAAAATAACACCAATTTATTCACAATCATATTAACCTCTATTTTAGAAATAGAAGATAGGTGAAGATCTGATAGGATAGTGTGTGAGGAGTGAGATCATGCTTCTCTGTATTTATTTGTTACTCTTTCTCGGTAGACTATAGGAGGCAGGGATTGTGTCTTATTTATCTTTGAAATCCCATGTTCAACTCATTGAGGGATTTAAAACATATAAGTGAAGGAATGATTTGATGAAAAGAACAAGCTGCCTAACATGTCTAACTTTGTGAAGAATATAGTCAAGTATTGACACTTAGAAAAAAGTGAGATGGAAGAGGAAAAAAAAAACCTCGGCTGAAACTTGTCATTTTAGTTGAAATAGCCCAAGAAAGCCTCACTGAGGATGTGACCCATGAAGAAAGAGAAGAACACGAGGGAATGACCCACTTTGATGTGTGAGGGAAGAACTTTACAGACAGAGGGAAAGCCGGTGCAAAGGCTCTGATCCAGGAGTCTGATCACTGTGTTAAAGGAGTTAGAAGAAACCGGTGTGGTTGAAATGGGGCAAGCAGCAGGGAGACAGGCAGGAGATGAAGTTGAGGAGATAATAGGGAGGAGGGACAGGGCATGTAGTCTTCCAGGGCCTTTCAAACACTTTGGCTTTTACTCTGCGTGAACAAAAAAGATTGGGGAGCTTGAGCAGAGATGCGGCATGAGTGGATTTGTTGATTACTTTGGCTGCTGTGTTGAGTGTAGTTGGGGTGTGGAAGTAGAGGAGGGATATAAAGGATATCAGTTAGGAAGCTATTGCTCTTAGAAAAGCGATAGTGGTGGCTTGGACTATCACAGTAGAACTGATGAAAAACAGTCACAGCCACGATCAATGGTGAAAGTAGAACTGTAAGATTTTCTTGCAGATAAGATTTGGAATAACAGAGGAAGAGAAGAATTAAAGATGAGCAACAGGAAGGAAGTAGTGTCCATTGGATGGGATGTTAAGACTATGAGGAGAACAGGTTTGAAGGGAAGTAGCGAGACCTTTGGTTTTCACTTGTTTGGTTTTATGTACACAGCAGACATCTAAGTAGAATGCTACACAGAGAGCCAGATGCAGAGTCTGGAGTTCACAGTAGAGGTTACAGCCAAAGGTATAAATTGGGAATGATCAGTGAATAGATGGTATTTAAAGCTATGAAACTGAATGAGATTATAAAGCCAATATACACATGTAGAGAAAAGAATGATCTGGAACCAGTGAAAGACTCTAAGAACTGGCTAATAAGGAAGGGAAAAAAGTAAAGTGCAGAGGATTAAAATCAAGTCAAAAAATACATCAAGAAAAAGAGTATCGACAACTGTGTCGAATGCTGCTTGTTGGTCCAGTAAAATGATGACCAAGAATTGGCTGTTGGGATTAGCAACATGCAGGTCATTGGTGACCTTGATAATGCAAGCTTTGGCCAAGTGGTGCGTACACGAGCCTGATGAAGAGAGTACAAGAGAGAATGAGTAGAGGGAAACTGGAGTGTGTATGGGGAACTGTCAGTTTCTTTTTTTTTTTTTTTAACATTGATTTATTTTTGGGACAGAGAGAGACAGAGCATGAACGGGGGAGGGGCAGAGAAAGAGGGAGACACAGAATCGGAAACAGGCTCCAGGCTCTGAGCCATCAGCCCAGAGCCTGACGCGGGGCTCGAACTCACGGACCGCGAGATCATGACCTGGCTGAAGTCGGACGCTCAACCGACTGCGCCACCCAGGGGCTCCTGTCCATTTCTTTTTTAAAGAAAGGGTGAGAAACAGAGTGGTCCAATAAAGGAAGTGGTCTCTAAAGAAAGGTTTGTTTGTTTTTTTTGTTTTGTTTTGTTTTTTTCTAAGATGAGAGAAATAGTCACATATTTGTGTGCTGACAAGAATAATCCACTGGACAGGAGAAAATGATGATGCAGGGGAGGAAGACCACTTCTTAGACCAATTTCCTAGTTTGAGAGAGGATAAGCTTTAGTGGACAAGTGAGGAAGTTGGCTTTAACTAAAGATCAGTGACAGGTCCTCTATAATCTTCAGCCATAAAGATGAAAGAGAAATGTGCAAGTTTAATCATGTGGTTCTGTATTTTCATTTTTCTCTAATGATGAAAATAGATTGACTTTTTTTTTTAAGTTTACATATGACTACTAGAATATCCCTGGAGTTATTATTCTAAATTACTGATGTTATGAAAATAATTTTAATTCATCAAATAACACTTTCACCTGACTTTTTAGGAATGTATCTATTGCCTGAAGTAAATTACTCCTAGACAATATAGCTCACTTGTGGAATCAGCCATAGAACAGTGATTTTTGAGAATAGACTTCTAAATATAGATTTACCATATAGCTTATGCTCTGTTTATAACAGAAATTTGAGTTATATTTGTATATTATCAAACAATAGTCTTTAAAGTCTCTTTTGATTGCTTTCCTCAGAATGCTAATAGTCCCTATTGCATATGTCATTTATTTAACACTTTATCAACTGGAACCTTGTATTGTTTATTTCATTTTTGTGTGATATACATGTGTTTGTACACATATCAATGAACATATTATTATAACTAAGTGTAGAATATGGGCCACATTTGCTTATATATCTGCTTTACTGGTGATGACTGGAGCAGTGACCTAAAGCAAAACCAGGAAATTTCTGAAGAAGCATCCATTGTCATATAGTTATAAAATCAGAGGTATAAAATAAATATAAGCTTGAGTCTATGGAGAAGTAAGTCTCCTGGACTCCTAGAAACAAACAAGCCTGAACGCATTCTTCAAAGGAGAAGGAAATTTCCGAAAACTAGTATCAGATCATTTTTAAAAACAGTATCTTTCTTTTAAACATTGGGCAAAAAATGTTTTCTGGGGAAGAGAGAACCTGAAAATAAAATTTCTAGAACTATAGATCTTTAATTATAAACCTCACATAGAGAAACCACCCTCCCGTGAGTTTGAACAATGAAAGGTTTTCATTGGTATACTACTGCAGGTAAAACTTGTATCAACTTTTTTCTTTTCCATAAGGCTGATCTTCCTCTGCATAGTAGATCTTCTCTCTCTGCTGTAGGTTTCTCCAGGGAGTCATACACCACCTTATATGATGGTATTAGGCTCATGAAAACACTTGAAATATCCCTGTTAAATTCAATTTTCACGTAGAAATCTTCTAGGGATAACAAATATTTTTGTGGATTGCAATTCCTAATTACTGGAGAGTGCATGTTAAAGCAAACCTGTGGGAAATATTATTTGTATTAATAAACTATACAGTAAAAATTACTATGTTAATATATAGCTTCTTAAAATGTACTAAAAGTGATACATTTTATTAACATTTATTAGGCATTGCTTTATTGGCAAAAGTTACCATTATTGAACAGCTGAGAAATAAGGAAAAACAGAAAGAAAAACTTTTATGTCTTCATCCAAAGTCCATGTCCCAAAATAAATTCATTATCATTTTATTATATCAGCAGAGTAAACAATTTTCTTTTTTTTTTTTTTTTAAATTTTTTTTTTTTTTTTTTTTTCAAACGTTTATTTTTGGGACAGAGAGAGACAGAGCATGAACGGGGGAGGGGCAGAGAGAGAGGGAGAATCAGAATCGGAAACAGGCTCCAGGCTCCGAGCCATCAGCCCAGAGCCCGACGCGGGGCTCGAACTCACGGACCGCGAGATCGTGACCTGGCTGAAGTCGGACGCTTAACCGACTGCGCCACCCAGGCGCCCCAACAATTTTCTATCTAGCTGGGATTTTATAGTACCTGTTTTATCACATAGTTTTTTTGACATAATTAATAATATAACTTAAACAGTCTTTCATGTCATAAATAGTTTCCTAAAACATCATTTCTAATTGCTGCATCAGCATACAGATAAACCATAATTTATTTTACAAATCCTCCATCATTGACCATTAATTTTATTTCTGATTTTTCATTATTATACATGATGCAGAAATATTTCTATGAATAAATCACCTAAATCTAAGGCTATTTCCTCAGATTAATTTTATCAAAGTGGAATAAAGAGTCTAAGCACTATTATTCACATCATATATGTATGCCATATATATACATACCATATACATAAATATATACTTATATATATAGTATAAATTACTCGTTCTCTCTATAGATTCTGTATATATGTTCCGTACATAGATTCCGAACTCTATGTTTCATCATAGAGTGTGAGAAAAATACTGTTCTGTCTGTAATCTGATTATAGTCAGGAAAAGTTTCCTCTAAAAAACAGAACAGAATTAATTCTGAAAAATTTGACAGCTAAAAATACCTCATTGCTTTAATTCACATTTCTTTGAATACTGGTCAATTAAACTTCCTTTTTTCAAATGTTCTGGCTATTTACAGTTCATATTTTGGAAGTTCTTGTTTATATTTTTTCTTTGCATGGTTCTCTTTCTATTGAAAGAGTCTCCTTTTACTTTTCATTTGTATATTTATATTTTTAGGGTATCAGTCTTTGGCTCTCACACAGGTGCTAAATAATTTTTAATTTCCCTTTAATTGTCTCAAAAGGTGTTTCTTGATGTACTCATTTTTTTTAATGGTCAAATCTGTTGGTTTTTAGGTTAGCAAATATTTGTATCTTGACTTCCTGGCATCCATTTCCTTTTCTTGGGAGCCGTCCAATTTTCTTTCTCCTCTCCCAATGGATAGAGTCAGGTGGGACTGTAATTAGAAGCTTCACCTCTCTTAGCCAGAGGGTGGATATGTGATTTAAATTTAAATTTAAATATGTGAATTAAAATTAAAATTTTTAGCTGAGGAACAAAGAAACTGAAAAAGGTTAGAAATCATCCAACTCTAGGGGAAGTGCCCTGACCATACTGCTTCCTGCTACAAAATCATTCCTGTAATATTGATATCCAGTCTCCAAGTTCTTAAAGTAACCACCATCCCCAAGCTTGCTTGTTCCCAACCATCCACCCTGTGAGCTCCTGATGTTAATGCAATGACTATCTTTATCCTTAATGAACCAGTCAGTGTAAGCAGGGCTATGCCAAGGTAACAAAGACTCCGACAAACCTCACCCGGTTCATTTCTCACTCAAGGTCTTGCTGGCAAGAAAGTTCTGCTCCTCAGAGCCACTTAGGACCCTAGGTAACAGAATTTAAATGTTTGTCCATACCTCTGGGCCAGGGAAAATAGTTAAATCCCTCTGAAATATTCTGCCTAGATGTGGTACACATCACTTTGTCATTGGTCAAAGCAAGTCACATGGCCAAGGCAGATGTTACAGAGGCAAAAAAGTATTAACTTTCCCAAAGGAGAGATAGAAAACATTTGGAAACAAAATTACAGTCTCCTATACTCAATTAATCAGAGAGGTTTCCTGCTGTTTATAATCAAAGGACCCTTAATGATACATTTTGAAGTTCTACCTTTGATATTATGTTCAGAAAGACTTTCCTACCACTAAAATTATAAAAATATTCCTTGAAATTATACTCTAGTTTTTGAGAATTTGGAATCCAAATTTCCCTAATTGGTGCTGTATTTGAAAATTAAAATAATTCTACATAAGGGTGCCTGGGCATCTGGATGGCTCGGTCAGTTAAGTGACCAACTCTTGATTTTGATTTTAACTCAGGTCATGATCTCATGGTTCATGAGCTCAAGACCCACAACCATGCTGGGATTCTCTTCTCCATCTCTCTCTGCCTCTCTCTGCCTCCCCTCTCTCAAAATAAATACATAAACTTAAAAAAATAGTTCTACATGGTGATGCCAAACGCTGCATTATAATACAGCTTGTAAATTCACAATACACATTAACATCATTTTTAGAATTTTTGCAGTAAGGAAACCGGTTTAATTTCATTCAGTTTGACACCTCCCAAACTTATGTAGCCATAGAACTACTTTTTTTCTTGTTAACCATATTAATAGCCCACTGGTTAGTGTGTTTGTTTGTTTTTTAACACATTTAGAAAATGCTGTTTTCTCTCATTTGGAATTTATTTTGTTATCTGGGAGGTAGAGTCCTATATTTTTAATCCAGAGTTAACCAACTATTTTAGCATCATATATTAAATAAATTTCACTTTACCTAGTAATATGTTAACTCTATTAGATACCTAATTTACCCAATACTAGGGTTTGTTTCTGTGGTTCATATTCTGTTTCAGTGATGTTTCTTTCGGTTCTAATACAGGCAATATATTATAATCTTCAAAATTTTGTTGCGTTTACCTGTTACCGCAGTTCCTCTGCTACTCTGTAGTAATTTTTCCCCTTATTTTCATTCGCCATTCCACAAAACTAGAGTACCTGCTAATATAAGGGATTGTGATGAGCAAAATAATATATAGGTGAGTAAGACAAGAGTCTCTGCACACTTAAGCCTTATATTTTAGCAGGATGTACAGTCATTAAAAGGTTAATTACACCATCATTAACTAGGATTGTGATACATTCCAGAAGGAAGTATTCAGCCATAAAATTAAACAAAAGGAGTGTACTGAAATCTTCCTTGAAATACATGATGTTGAACTTGTGCTTAGAGAGAGGGAAGACTTAACCAGGTGAAGAGGAAGAGAAAGAGAGATTCAAACAGAAGGACTAACAAAGACCTTGCTTGAGGTGCAAACACACTAGCATTCTGTGAACTAAAATCCCCTTCCCTGGAGCATGGTATGTGTCAGGCAAAGGAGCCAAGATGCAACTGGTGAGGTCAGACAAAGAGGGCTACGTTACAGCACCATGAGAAGAGAGCTTCTATTTTAATAGCAGTAAGAAGCTATGGAAGAATTTTAAGCAGTGGAGCTGTAAGAGCAGATATTTCTCCTGTTATTGGTTAAAAAATAAAGGAGGCGGTAGTCAAAAGGTGGACCTTTTAGGAGGCAATCCCAGAAATCGCAGTTGCCTGAGTTGCAGAAGAGATGATATGATGTGGAGAGACACAGAAAATATTTAAGAGAGAAAATCAATTGGATTTGATAATTTATGAGATTTTCCCAGTTCAGTTCAGAATTCAAACCCCATGGGGATTTGATTAGGATTGAATTCAATCTGTAAGTAGATCTGTGGACAAGTGATATTTTATACAACATTTATTGTCTCTAACCAGGAACATGGTTTGTTTTTTCATTTATTCACATTTGCCTTTCTGTTCCCTCAGCAATATTTGCTTGTCTTCTTCATGTAAATCACACATATTTCTTGCAAGGCTACCTTTCAGAAGTTGGGTTTTCTTGTTGCTGTTATGATTTAGAATCTTTTCCCAAATGTATATATTTTTTTTACCTGAGTGTCACTTTTGTACACAAGGAAGATTTGGCTTTAGTGATTATTTTGTATCTCACTACCTTGTAATCATTTTCATATTACATCTATTTTTTTCCCTAGTTGATTATCTTGGGGTTTCTGCAGATAATGATTACTTAATTTCTCCTTTCCAGTGGCTTTACCTCCTTCTGACAAACTCCTTCTCCAACTTACTGCATAAGGAAGAAGTTCTAGAGAGGATAGAAAATATTCTTGTCTTATTCCTGGCTTTAAGTGAAATACGAAGTGCAATAGTTTCCGAAGAACATTGCACAGGATTCTAATATATGGTTACACAAATAAAGGATTCCAGGGTCGAATAAGCTTGGGAAATGACACCTTGAACAAAATAAAACTGATTCCTTGATTGCATTTGATTTCTCAGGAGCTTTCACATGTTAGTGTTCATTTTGAATATCAAAAAAGAACCTAGTATATAGCAGTTTCCAACTTTATTTGGATATAGATACCCCCAGTATCTTTCAGGACCCCTAGTATCTTTCAGGACCCATAATTGTAAAACACAGATTTTTTAAATGCTGCCCAAGTATTTCATCACTGCTTTTTTCTAGACTGCTTTGGTTGGAAGTGAGGACTGCTCAAAGGAGTTCATTTCCCCAGTCTCGGTCCCAAAATCTCGGGACGGGCAATCTTTTGGCCCAACTAAGGCACAGGAATTCACTCCACCCCCAGACATGGGACAAATCCTACACACATGTTCTGCAGGGCCTATCCTGAGATTGAGAAGGGTCAATCCTCAGTCCTCCAAATTCTGTGAAGTCAGGCCACCAGGCAAATCATCTCTGTCCTCCAATCATGGACATATGAGGGTTATTCAAGAGATGTCTAGAAAAATCCCCGATGGATTGCCTGGATATGTCCTAGATACCTCCAAACCCTTAGACATACTTAAAAACTAAAGATTAAGTACTTTAACCTCCATTTTATTCAGTGATCTATGCCACGTGATACATGTCTGGGGCTGAGTGACAATTGTATAAGTGGGAATAATAAATATTGGTCTCTGTAGTGATGGCACAATTCTAAGTGTAGTCCCTGTCCATGTATGACAGTTTTCCAAAAATTCAACCTTGGTCTTTTAGAATTAAAAACACATCATCGTCCTTCACTTAACATGACATTTTAAAAATCGCCTATCAAAGTAATCCATCTACAGTATGAAGTATAACACAAGTTGAATCGATGTGCTAGGAGAAAAATATATACCTCCACCATTGCCTGATGAGGAAACCTACAGGTAAGTTGATGGACTGGAGAGCTTCACAAATGCACCCTTCATCTACAAAGGGGTGTGCTTTTTAAGACATTAACCATCTGCAACAGTGTTACAACAGCAGCCCTGGTCTTTTTTTCCTAGCTCCTAGCGACTTCCCTATGGTGCATGTTCCTGCAATTACACTCGGAACTCAAATTGTTTCACATCGAGAAAGCCACAAAATATGAATACATATATATACTATATGAATAACCAAAGACATTGCTTGAATAAAGATATTTTTATTGCCACTCATTAAATTGCTATGTTTGAAATGTCTCAAACAAATGCTTTGGAACAGTGTCATGCCAAACGTTACCCACACAAACAGAAAGGCAACTCAGCTTAAAAAAACAAAGTGCTAACAGCCACCATGCTCTGATTGGAGCCACATGGTACTCCGGGATGCCATGTGCTGCCTTTTCCACCCAAATTAACTTGGAACATTTCCTCCTGAGGGCCCCCCTCTCCCATTTCCTTCCCCCTCTGATTTAGAACACATTCCAAGAAACTTGAATGCTCTTTATCCTTTACCCAAGCATAAAGGACAATGCAAAATGACTATAATCAAATAGAAAAAGCTGGTTTATTTAGAATCCCTGAGCTATCAAGACTACATTTTACCTGTTCGAATAAAGACCCACCTAACTACCAGCCACAATGGTGTAGTTAATTGGCAGGAAGATTATTTGCCCACCTGAGGGCATATAGCCCAGGTGGTGGCTGCCCAGAGCCCTGGGTGTGGGGGTGCAGCCCTCACTAGGGCTTGGGCTGCCGGAGGCTGCCGAAGCAGGAAGCCTGGGGATACTTCTTACTAGAAACACAGTTTGGGATAACACAGCCCTGGCGCCCAGGGTAAAAAGATGAAATGATGAAAACACATTTTACAGAGGAAGAAACTGAGATGTGAAGTTGATTTAGCTTGTCCAAGAACCCACAGCTCCTAAGAGGTGGAAGAAAGAGTAAGACTGAGGCCTAACAGACTTGGAAGCCCAAACTATGTCTGCTCCACCACTGGGGATCCCGAGGGCTGCTCACAGTGAGCTTTCACTGTAGCATAAGAAAATATCAGATCTCAGTCACAAAACAATAAAACATTTATTTCCTTGGATGTCAAATTTGCAATACTTAATAGTTTAAAAACAGAGTTTTACTTTAAAAATAAAACCCCTTTGCCTTCCACTTGACCTAGAGAAAGCCCCTGTTTGTTTCACTACAGCAGTGCCTCCTAAGTGCCACTACGTGGACCATGACGACATCCCTGGAAGGTATTTTCCCCATGGAATAGATGAAAAAAGTGTCTGAGGATAACCAGGACACTCATTTAAATGCCCCCGTAGTTGGTAGCATTCGCTGCAAATGAGCATCCTGTAAGGATGATGCCCTGCTCTTGCAACTTCTGAGTGTAGATCACAAAGCTCTGAGATGCAGTAAACCAGGGCCATATACTGAACGCTCACAGGAGCACGTGTGACATTTGCACGTCAATTCTCACCATATTGCGTCCCTGCCCCTTGGCCTCCTGCAAATGCCTGGACCTTTCCTGCACTTCAAGCAAAGTTAGAGGCTGCTCATCTGTTGCGAAAGAGAACTCAAGGATAGCTACTCCAAGCCAAGAAAACATATGGTCTAATTTCCTGGAAGAAAGAATGGAAGGAAAGGGTTCAAAGAGTTCTCGATTTATTTTTAGAGGAAAAATGTATTGAACAGGGTAGTGAGTTGGCCAAATTGTTTTAAAGGATAATTTTAAAAGACAGGTGTGCTTGACCAGGTGCAATGTTTCCGGAAACCAGATCTCACCTAAAAAAAAAAAAAAAAAAAAAAAATCTTACAAAGGAAATGCATGTCAATATGCCATTCCCTCGACATTGGAAGCGATAAGGTTAACCACTCGCCTCACCACCTCCTTTTCCTCACTCGCCTCCATCCCCCCACCCCTGCTGAAACCAGACACAATGTGGGACAGAGGTCTATAAAATGAATAACCCTTCTCCCTATCCACTCAAAGGTACAAGCATTTCAAACCCTTCCCATTACCAAAACATAACATAAAAACACAAAAGCTGTGTGTGTGTGTTGGGGGGGGGGGGGGAAGCCTGGAGAATACTCAGAGAGAAAGAGCCAGCTGCAGGACCAAACAAATAGAGAAATAAGTTCCCAGGCCATAATCACTGATGGCAGGGATATGAAGAGTAGATGGGGAAGGCAAAGCCTCCTTGAGAATGTTCATTAAAGATTTGGTCCTTAAGGTGAACTTGGAGTAAGAGCAGGGGCAAAGGATGAGGATTTCCTCCAGCTGGTTAAAGACCATGCCTCCCAGAGTCAAAAGCAGAATTGTGAGACCTACAGAAAAACAAATCTGGGGGGGCTCAAACCGGAGAAACATGGGTTGGATGCTAAAAGAAATTGTTCTCATACTCAAACTAGGCTCAGCATTCCTACCAATTCAAGGTAAGAAGAAACTGGATTTGGGGTGGGGGGTAACCAAAATCCTGATAAATGGTAGTATATGGATTGGAACACAGAGCAGTCCATTTGTTGTACAATGACGCTTGACTAGCTATACAGAAACTGTATAGAATCCTCATTCCCCTAGTGGGTTCAGTCATCAATTGTTGCTGGTATTGTTGTCTGGAATCAAGATGGCTATCTTACTTGGGAGGGCTGGCTCTCACAATAGGGATTCTATGACCCCAGTGGGGAGACCAAGTGGGTAGCTTTCCTGATGAATAGCCCAGGCTGACTTCAGTCTGCATGTGCTACACCTGACACGTAGACAAATGAGAAATGTGCATTTTTAATAACTACATTACATGTTTATTGCATTTTTAAACACAGTCTTAGATCATGGCCTTTCTGCCTCAGCTGTCACCCCACAAGGGCCTGACGCCCTTTGCAATGGCCGCTACATGCCAACCACAGTTCTCAGAGAAAGACCTCTCTGGGGGCAGAGACCATGGCTTGTTCATCTTTGTAGCTCAGATCCTCCCCCCGGGCTACTCCCCCAATTCCCAGAATGGTGGCTTACACAAGACTGGCGCTCAATAAATATTTATTGAAGTCAATCTGCCATAACCTTCTTCATGCTAGCACTTTGACAGTGCTAAACATCTAAGCCAGTCATCTTGAGAATAACAAAACTGTTTTCCTAAGGAGGAAGCATATTTTCAATTGACACTTGCGAAGGTTTTTTTTTCTGATTATAAAAGTAATACATATTCATTATAGAAATTTGGAAAATTCAGAAAAGCATAAATAAAAAGTAAAATAATAATCGCATCATCTACAAAAGAACCACTGCTAACAATTTGGTGCTTATTCCTCCAGGTTTCTTAATGTTATGCCTCTATACACATATATTACAAAACTGAGATCATAGGGATTACTATTTTTAATCTTTTTAACATAACTTATGAGCTTTATCATGCATGTCCTTAAATATTCTTGAAGAATGTGATTTCTAATGTTTGCAATGTGTTCTACCATATGGATGTTCCAGTATTCTATAATTTAACCAATTTCCTTTGTTAGGTATTTTGGTTGTTTTTAATTTTCCACTATTATAAATAAAGCTTCAGTGAACATCCTAGTACATAAATCTTTGCATCCATTTTAATTATTTCCATACGTGAAATTTCTACAAGTGGAATTGTTCAGTCAAAGACTAAAAAGCAAGACTATTTTGAAGATGAAAAATGATATGCAGGCCAGGATCTAACTTTATTTATTTAAGGAGATAAGGCCCAGGTAACAACCTCTTGGTCTCATGGCACAACCCCTTTGAACCCTGATTTTTTTGGTTCGTGGACCAAAAAAGTCCATTTTATGAGAAAACTATCTTCTGTTGAGAGTTGTTACCACATCATGAAAAGAGACTTGGCCTGAAACCAGACAGGCCTCTGTCCTAATCCTGATATCTCCATTTGTTAGCCACATGACTTTGGCCAATGCACTGAGAATGAAGTCTCAATGCTATTTAGCTACCCAATATTTGTTTTCTCCTTCATTCTTCTGTCAGAACCCTGTTTTTTATTTGGGGAAATATTGTACTTTAGTGAATTTATGACAAATTTCCCTTGCAGCTGGGTGTGGCTTTATATATGAGTACTTAAACATAAGATGTAAGGGAAAATTGGAGTCTTCTGGGAAGATTTCTTTTTGTCCAGCTTTATCAATATCTAATGGTCATATAACATTGTATAAGTTTAAGGTGTACGATCTGATGGTTAGATGCAAGTATCTATTGCAAAATAATTACTGTAATAAGATTAGTTAATACAAACATGCCTGGGTGGCTCAGTCAGTTAAGCACCCAACTCTTGGTTTTGGCTCAGGTCATATCTCACCGTTCATAGGTTTGAGCCCCTCATCAGTCTCTGTGTACAGAGCCTGCTTGGGATTCTCTCTGTCTGCACCTCCCCTGCTCACTTGCTCTCTCTCTCTCTCAAAATTAAAAAAAAAAAAAAAATAAGCACTAAAAAATATATTAGTTAGCACATTCATCACTTACCCTTTTTTGAATTTATGGTAAGAACAATTAAGATCTACTCTAGCAACTTTCAATAGAACACGGTATTGTTAACTATATTCATCATGCTTTCCATCCTCTGATAACTGGGAGTTTGTGCCTTTTGACCAGCATCCCTTTCCCCCCCAGCCTCTACTCCTCACCTCTGGCAACCACCAATTCGTTCTCTGTTTCAATGAGTTTGGAATTTATAGATTCCACATAAAAGTGATATTGTATCGGGGCGCCTGGGTGGCGCAGTCGGTTAAGCGTCCGACTTCAGCCAGGTCACGATCTCGCGGTCCGTGAGTTCGAGCCCCGCATCAGGCTCTAGGCTGATGGCTAAGAGCCTGGAGCCTGTTTCCGATTCTGTGTCTCCCTCTCTCTCTGCCCTTCCCCCGTTCATGCTCTGTCTCTCTCTGTCCCAAAAATAAATAAACGTTGAAAAAAAAAATAAATTAAAATAAATAAATAAATAAATAAATAAATAAATAAATAAATAAAAAGTGATATTGTATCTAGTTGTCATTCTTTGTCTGACTTATTTTACTTAGTATAATGCCTTCAAGTTTCATCCATGATGTTGTATGCAGTAGGGTTTCCTCTTTTAATACATTTGTCCATGGATGGACACAGGCTGTTTCCATGTCTTGGCTATTGTGAATAATGCCGCAATACCTTTTCTAATGACTGGATAATATTTTTCTATGTGCATGTGTATACGCACACACAAATGTGGCATTTGTATGATTTTATATATATACATATATATGTTTTTTAATATTTATTTATTTTTGAGAGACAGAGACAGAGTGTGAGCAAGGGAGGGGAGGAGAGAGACAGAGAAACACAGAATCCGAAGCAGGATCCAGGCTCTGAGTTATCAACACAGAGCCCGATGCAGGGCTCGAATTCATGAGCTGTGAGATCATGACCTGAGCTGAAGTTGGCCACCCAACCAAGTGAGCCATCCAGGCGCCCCTATATATAATTTTTTTTTACCATTCATCCATGGATATACACCTAGACTGTTTCTATGTTTTGGCTATTGTGAATAATGCTGCAATGAACACAAGAATGTACATGTCACTCTCTCTCTCTTTTTTTTTTTTTTTTTTTTTTTGTTGAGGTACGATTAGCAGTCAACATTATATTAGTTTCAGGTATACAACCAAATGATTCAGTATTTGTATTTATTTAAAAAATCACCACAATAAGTCTAGTTAACATATGTCACCATACAAAATCTTTTTTCTTATAATGAGAACTTTTAAGGTCTACTATCTTAGCAGCTTTCAAATATATAATACAATATTATTGACTATAGTCACCATGCTGTACATCACCTCCCCATGACTTATTTATTTTATAACTAGAAGTTTGTACCTTTTGACTCTCTTCCCAGATACCTCCTTGAGACAGTGATTTCATTTCTTTCAGCTATATATCCAGAATTGCGATTGCTGGATTATATGGTAGTTCTACTTTTAATTTTTTAAGGAACCTCCATACTGTTTTCCATAGTGGCTACACCAAATTACATTCTGCGAAGACTTCTTAAAAGCAGGGATAGTTGGAGAAAAAAACCTTTTACATCCCTTCTTTCTGATGCTTGGAACTCAGATGTGATGGCTGGAGCTGAAACAGTCATCTTGGAATCTTAAAAATGAAGTCACACTCTAAGAATATTGGAGAAGAAAAACTGGTGCCTGAATTAGTTGTTATACCATGAAGTTGCTACATCTGCCCTGGACTGACTCATTCACACTACTTTAACTGAGAGAATAAGCCCCATTTGATTAAGTCTGCATTGTTTTTAGCTTTCTCTTACAGGCAGCCAAGCCTAATGCTAATTGATGAGAGTACCTCTACTACATAGTCATTGTGAGAATAAAACAAAGTGATTTATTAACACGTCTGACATACAGCAGGCCCTCAATAAGGGCTAGGCCCTTTTTTATATAGTAATATCCAGTTTCTATTCCTGGAATAGGCTAACCTTGTGCTGACCCTCTCTCCTTTTCCCTCTTCTTTCCCAGTATTGAAACCACCAAGGACGTCCTCCTGACTTCAGGTTGAGAATTTCTCCCTTGTAATCTCAGCAGTCTACCTTCTGCCATAAATTTCTCCTTCTCTCACCACTTTCTGCCTCCTTCCTTAAAGCCTATCTTTCCATTGATTTACTGGGATTTCTGGACTCACACACCTCTCTTAAAAATACAGAACCAATTCTGATTTTCCAGCAAGTAACCCAAAAATTTACTTCATATTTCTCATCAAGACATAATCATTAATCATACATTGCTCCAAATAGCTATCACGTACTTGTGCCTGAAGTTCTAATTTATAGTTTGGATTACTTCACAGATCAGATCTGACAGATTCCCTGGTCAGAAGAAAGTCAGAAAATTGTCTTCTCAATTTGGAAACCAGAAAGATAACTAATTGTGCCTTTGAAGTACTAAGGGTTCATCCACCTATCTATCTACAACTTTCTGTTGGTGAACTGGGGATCTGAAACTATAACCGGGGGAGGGCTTAGCTCCTGAATGGTTGGAATTAAATTAATTTAAGCAGGCAACAAAGTGACTTGACCAAATTTGACTAGTTGTTAAAAAGCAAAACAACTGTTTGAATTCAAAGACAGACTTCAAATTTGTTTGCCAATGTGTGCACAATTAGAAAAAGTACTACATTATATTTACCATGGCATAGTGAAGAATTAAAAACAATTTAAATGCAGCAAGGGATCAATAAATTACATTATAACCATAGCTATCACCACCAGTTATAAAATTTATGTTTATAGAGTAGAAAACAACAAGGATAACTTTTCTAATATTAGGAGGAAATGAAATACACAGATGGCATAAGCCATATGACCATTCTGTCCATCCTTGTTACTGTTATCTGCTGATTTTTTCAGTTAGTCTCACACATTCACAGAGCATGCTGGCACCTGTACTGCCACATTTCTCTCCACCTTCATTCTATTCAATCTTCCTGGATGGCATGATTGCCCTAGGATAACATACATCCACTAATCTGATATATGGTATTTCAATTTCTGGAATTCCAATGACCTTCTGTCCTACTTAGCAGCCTACTTTCATCATCACTCTGGATATTATTTACAAAAATTCTTTTGTCTTCTAAATATGATACCTTATCTATTGACTAAAATCTCCTATTATTATGGTTTTCTTATATTCTTACTACCCACACACCTATCCTTTAAACTGATTTTTCCTCTAATCCCCTAACCATGCCATTTTACACCCTGATCAACTCTTTTCCAACTTCTCTTTTCCCTTTCCAGGCATTCTACCTATTATTCTCCAGAGATCCTTCAATTTTCTGGTCCCTTTTCCACCATCCCTCCTGTCCTGTGAAACTCCAACATTGGACTCACCTAAATATCAGAATCCTTTGATTCTATTCCTGGACTGTGAAGCACTACTGGAGACATCTGCCCATTCATACAGACTTGTATCCACTCGTGGTCCAATCTCTCCTGAGCCCAGTGTTGTCATTCTGAAATGTTCCTACTCCTAATTCCTTCAGGAAAAAAAAAAAAAAAAAAAAAGAGGAGAGGGGAGGGGAGGGAAGGGAAAGGAAAAGAAAAGAAAAGAAAAGAAAAGAAAAGAAAAGAAAAGAAAAGAAAAAAGAAAAGTTCCTACATTATTGGTGCTTTCTTTTTCCCCTCTCTTGCTGGCTTCACTGGAAGCAGAGTGTTTCCTCTGTGTAAGCTCATCCCTCTCTCCTTCAAGCCATCTTGTTCCACTCCTGGGACGTTTCTCTACCAATTACTATTAATCTTTGGAGCTTTAGCCTTTTTTGTTGGCATTAAAACCACTCAGTTTCTTCTATCTCAAAAAAGATGTTTATATTTTATATCCATTTCAGCTGCCATCATTTGTTTCCTTTCAGAGCCAAGATTTTAAAAGAATGATCAACACTTGGCCTCAGTTTTTACCTTTTTTTGCTTACCAACATCCCAAATCTGCTTTTTACCCCCAAAACTGTTCTTTCCAAGATGACTAAGTGAACAACTTCTTGTTAAACTTAGTGGGAAAATTCTCATTTTATTCACTACCATGTAGATATTGATTAGTTTTTTGATTGGTTGTTCCCTTGTTTTTGTTTCTTTTTGTAACAGCTTTATTGAGATAAAGTTCACATACCATGTAATTTGTCCATTTAAAGTGTAGAGTGCGTTTTGGTTTACTCCCATAGCACAATGTCTGGCATGTGGCACATCTAAATTCCTTTGTTTATTTAACTAATATACCTTGAGTAACTACCATGTGCCAGAAACTGTGCATCATGCTGGAGAATATAAAAACAAGAGAAACTGGGGCGCCTGGGTGGCGCAGTCTGTTAAGCGTCCGACTTCAGCCAGGTCACGATCTTGCGGTCCGTGAGTTCGAGCCCCGCGTCGGGCTCTGGGCTGATGGCTCAGAGCCTGGAGCCTGTTTCCGATTCTGTGTCTCCCTCTCTCTGTGCCCCTCGCCCGTTCATGCTCTGTCTCTCTCTGTCCCAAAAATAAATAAACGTTGAAAAAAAAAAAATTAAAAAAAAAAAAAAAAAAAAACAAAAAAAAAACAAGAGAAACATAATCTCTGCTGTCATAGGCTATTGTGCAGTTAAAGTATGGAATAGATTACTATGGACCAAAATTAAATCTGTGTTCTTCCCACGTTGTCTTAAAATTTTTAATTATAATGACAATATATTTCAAACAGTTTTTAAGAAAGTTGAAGAAAAAATTAAATATAGTTAGACCTTTATAGAGCACTTACTCAGGATGAACAACCCTAGAATTTGTGAGGAATAAAAAACATGTGTGAGACCTGGCTCCCACTGTGTGAAAGTGTAAAGGTTGGTTGAGAAAGGGGAAGACAGACATGTACACAGATAGCTCTAGTCCAAGGCAGTCCATGAGAAATGCCATTATAGAGGATCACACAGAATACTGAGGTAATTTAGGGTAGGGCAGGATTACAAGGAGAACATCATGTTACCTTAAAGAGGTTTCTGCTCGTGCCCACCTGTCTGGCAACTTGGGCTGGGACAGCCTCCCAGATTCAAATATCTGTGCACCCACGAAGCATTTTCATGTGCCTGCCCACACTTATGGGAAGATAGTGGCTTTAAGAGTGATTTGAATGCTGGGCTCCTATGAATATGCAAAACCTGGGGATGGATGGGTTTTCCGTTTCTGATGATGGGTAGGTTTTCTACTTCTTCTGGAATATATGAGATCAGCACCACATGGCAGGAAAAGAAGCTGGGAACCATCTATTTCAAACTTCCACTCAGGGCATCATTTGTTTGGTTTTTCAATCTCTGAGCTTATGTCAGTGCTCAAGGACAAGTGTCCTTTCAACTCTACCTTCCAGTAGATCCTTGGATTTTTGAAGTTACCCACACTTAAAGGAGAAGTAGAAGAAATGAACATTCAATTAAATATAACTCAAACAATCTGTTTTACCAAAGCAAGTTGGTCATAAATCAGAAGAATAGGTGCAGTCCAAATTACATAAATGAGACAGGAACTTGGCAACAGCCCCATCTTGGCAAGCTGTCATCCCAGGTCCACACAAGGTCAATATGGTAATTCATTTCCTGAAATTACTTAATTCCGCTGTCTGTAACCAAACTGTTATTTATCTTCAAGTACAGAAGCATGTCATTTCAGGTAAAATTGATATTTGGAAATCCAAGTTTACACTCGGGTGAATTATTACTATACCATAAGGCTGATTCCTTTGCAGAGGAACATTTATTAAACATTCTAAAATAGGATTCCATTTACGAAAGAAAAAAAAATATTTTACACCACCTTTCCCGGATCATAACAATTACATGGAGGTGGGTATATCTCTAAAGAAAAACTTCCCACTCTGGTCAGCAGATAATATTTGTGCTAAGGCAAGTTCCAAAGATTTGAGCGGCTAAAGTCTTGATGCTGCCAAAACAGATTGCTGGAGGTCAATTTTAACTTCCTTTCAAATTATAGTAATTAATAACAGATTTTTTCCTGTTATTGACCCAGGCATAAATGCAGTCTTGAAAAATAGCCAAAACAGATCTACAGGATGCCCTAAAAGAAAGCTTCCCTCTGTGGTACCAATATAAGCCTTATTCCAGATTTCTGGCAAAGCTTGGCTCAGTTGCCTTCCTCCAGCAAAGTGGGCCTACGCACACTATAAAATAAACTCAGAGAATGTTCAGCAATCTGCTGGTGGAGGTGCTTGTGAAGTGAGCATCTCTCCCCTCCGTAAGCTGAAGTGTGATCATTTCTCTGTTCACCTCATTTGCATTATCTAATGAAAAATGCACTATGTTGCACTATATTTGAAACTATGAATTTATTAGGCCATTGCAATAAAAAGTCAGACCCAGTCTGGATGTCTTCAGCTCTATGCATGTTAAATGAAACAGTATAACATACACCTTATTTAAAGATGTTGATGTAATGCTTTATCTACTTACAAAAGTCCATGCATTTATTCAATAAACAAACACTACGAAGATAAGGTAAAGACCTTACACTTCAGTAGAAAGAGAGAAACTTGGAGTAGAATGGAGGGCCAAACATGCTCTAAGACAAATGGATGGAACCTCAGAAGAGAGATTGATTTTATCTTGGGCCAGAGGACGGATGGACTATCAGTATATTTAATGTAAAAAGTTGGAAAGATAATCTAAACAGGTTGACTCTATGAATGTCATTCCTTCCTCATTCAAACATGAAAGCTTTCAAATGATGATACCTATAGTAGAGATACAAATATGTTTTCCCCCCTATAATTGAAAGTATGTTTGGAAAACTCAAGTGATGAGTTACACTGAAAAATCATTTTTCCAAAAAAGAAAAGGAGATCTTATTTTGTGCAGATGCATTACATGGGACAGACTTCCTATCTGCATAGTGCTCGCCTTTTCTAACGTAAGTTACATGCTGCAGGTGAGCTGATGACACTTTCCCCTTTTCTCTTTTGAGGATGAAAATGGCAGCTGTACCTAGCACAAGGCATTTCCATCTGTATGCATTAAACTAAGCCAATTTAATTTTTAGGATAATAGGACTTTCCAAGCCTTCAAAGCTAAAGAAGAGGGAAAAAGACCATCTTAGGCTCACTGAGATTCTGGAAGTGATTTTTCTCTCGTATGTGAACTATTAAGGTAATGGAAACTATCAATATCACTGTATTTACTCCATAAGATCCTGTCTTGTAATTGCATCTGAATGCATATTATAAGAAAGGAATAATAAAAAGTAAAGTGGGATGATCTGTCAGTGTTGGAGCTAAAGAAAACACACACTTCACTGCAGACTGGGCTTCTGTGTGGAGGGTTGTGAACGTCAGAACATATCAAAGGGATCAGGAGCAGTCAGCAAATCCAACATGTTGAGAATGTGGGAAGTTGTTCTGTGTTTCCTATGGAAAGGCACAAGCAGAATCAATCAAATTGGGCTTTAATTAGGACACGAGTCAATCAGGAGACTAAATTCTAAGGCTAATTCTAGCACTGTCCAAAACAAAAACACCAAAAAAAAGCTCAATTAGACATTGTCTTCTGGTCCTCAGCTAAAACTAAAGCATCTGCCTAATTAGAAAAAGACATCATTCATCCAACACAAATTAGGAGATTCGTCCATGAAGGTTGCATGCAAAATTATGTGAGGATGGGTAAGAATTTCTATGACTCTCAAGAACATGTTTACAGAATTATACAGCCTTTGATGAAATTCTCATTGCATCCTGCTTGCAGGGCTGTGTGAAGGGAGTTATCCTTATCTTTAAATGAACAAATGCCAAGAATATCCCACCCCAATAGCCTCTCTCAGCAGAGCAAGAAAATGTGTAATTTTTTTGACTGAATGCACAGTTAGCTTCCTTTTTCTGAGCTGATTATATTTTCAAAATTCATTTTTTATTGAATTGGTCCAGCTTAAAATTTAATTGGCTTCATATAAGACAAAAATAGGTCTTAGAACAGTTGTGCTGAATTTAAAAATGCAAAATTAGAAAAATAAAATAATATAAGCACATTTATTCAAGGGTGTGAATTCTTTCCCACATCTTACTCTACATGTACGTGGTTTGATCCAGACTTCACACCTATCGTTTTAAAGGTGTCCAGAAAATTGTTACACATGTGACCATCTTAAGCATCTTATCATTTGCTTTAGAGGCAGTAAGGTTATCTACCTTACAATTCTGCATTTTAATATGAAGAAGGCCAGTGCATACAGTCACACATTTACCAAGAAGTCATCAACTAAGAACATCTATTAAGGATCCACCTGCACATATGGCTGTATAAAGTGCTAAACAGAGTCACCTGTGTCTGAGGAAACTGAAATGTCAGTGCCTGCAAACAATATAACACGCAAAGATCATATTTTGTTCACATGGAATTCAGTTTTCATGTGTAGACTAAATTTGTAATGCAATATTTTACTTTTTCTTACCAGTATATTATTCCCAGAATATCCTTAAGGGGCAAAAAGGCATGTAATATTCAGACTCGTCCTTTTTTTTTCAGCTCAAATTGCACTCTTATATTAAGATCCTAATAGAATGACTATGTGAGCAATTATGTCTCTAGTTACCTATGATGGGTTGGTTAAAGCTCTTGTACTCCTTAATTATGAAAGATCTGTCCTTATTTGAGAGGAAGTCAGGGTACTTCATGTGAATCACAGCCTCAACCTAGAGAAGGGCCCATCAGGTGAAAGGTCATGGGAATGACTCAATCCCCGACACAAAGAAAAATGGTAAAAATGGCCCACCCATGAAATCTTCCTACCTTGGGGTGCCTGGGTGGCTCAGTTGGTTAAGCATCCAACTCTTGGTTTTGGCTCAGGTCATGATTTCATGGGTTCGAGCCCTGCATCAGGCTATGTGCTGACAGTGTGAAGCCTGGGATTTTCTCTCTCCCTTTCCCTCTCTGACCTCCCCTGCTCACGCTGTCTCTGTCTCTCTCAAAATAAATAAATAAACTTAAATTTAAAAAAAATCCCTCCTGCCTCTTTGCCAATTTCCCTTATAGAATGCAGCCATAACCCCTTGAGATACTTGGAAGGGAAAATATTCTTTCTCCAATATTTCTGTGAAAGATTGTTACAGGGCAAGAAATAGCTGCCCTTGTAGGCACTCCTGGCAGAGAATTTGGTGTAGGCCAACTTCACATGGAGAAGTTGTGACATCCTTCTTCACTCCTCATCTCCAAGTGTCTTTCTTGGTCTAAGCACCTCTCTTTTCTTAGATTCTAAAGTATACCTCAAATCCCCTCCTTCAGCATGGTCTAAAATCTAGAATGCGATTCAAGCATTCCAACCATCTTTATCCCTTCCAGAATAAGCCTCAATAGAATTTCTCACCTTTTTCATTGTCAAAATTTCCAGTGTTTGCCCCTTTGCCAAAAAAATGCCGTAATGCTTGTATTCTGTCCATTCTTTTTTGTTTGTGAGACATTGAACATCCACACTGAATCAGCAGTGTTGACATGTTGATAAAGCCAATCAAAGCTATATTCCACCTGCGACTAACTGCCCCACCCTCTGCTACTGTTCAGCAGCACAGGATTTGAGCTGCTTTTTATCTAGAGATGTCCAGTGATAGGACAAGTGGAGGCATCCCACAGATAGTCCATCCAGGGTTCAGCTTTGTGTCCTCAATAACCCTGAAGAACAGGGTCTACAGTAAATAGCTACAGGAAATGTTCAATTGGTATGGATAGTAAAATTGAACAAACAAAAGGAGATGCATCATGACAAAAAATAATGTGCATATCTCAAGAGGCACCTGATCTGTCTCTATTTCTGTAGCTTCAATACTAGCCAACATCCATCTTGAGTGAGTCAGTTGCTTAAAATAGAAAATGCCTAATTAAATATGCACTAACCCATCCACTTTCCTTTACATTTTCATCCTTCTCCCCTTCTCCTACATCAAAAAATCCCAACACTGTCGCTGATGATTCTAGAACCTTCTTCCCCTCACTCTACCCCTGCTCCTTCAGCGATGCATCCACCCTCACCAACCATGGACCTTGTCAGAGACAGCTAAAGGCAACAGTTGTATTCCATCTGCTGAATATACAAGAAATGTTCTAAAGACACTTCAGTTAAAAGGCATTGGCTAGCTGAATATATGTGAGAACAGTTGGGAAAGTTGTATATGAAATATAGCAGGGAAGCAGTTTGGAGAGGCTGAACCTAGAAAGGTTCTCTGGTGAGAACCAGAACAAGTAGACATGTATTAGCTCACCCAGTTCCAGAAGGCAGTCTAAGCAAATGAAGAAGATTGGGGGTAAGAACCATGATTAAAATTTGGTTCAAAGTAGTCTTTGCAGGCTGGTGGTAAATAGGAGCGATAATTTAAGTACCATTTGGGAAATGTGATATGAACATGAGTGAAGACAGTTTTAAATGATGACAATTTTCACCTCACTAGTTTAAGTGGCAGATATTTCTTTCCTGGAAATCGTATTTTTATGTCTATTCCTAGTTCCTGGTATCTGATTAAGAGCAATGAAATTAACCAATCTTAAATTGTGCTAAGTACTGTTTAGCACTATGTTGCTGTGCAATTTATTATCTGGGTCCTCTTTACCACACTGGTGACAGAAATGCAGCTTGCTTTGCTGTTAACATTGTAGTCTAGTCCATTTTGATAAAGGATAGAGCCTGTAATGAACTCCAAAAAAGGAATCAAATTCATGTTTTTATGGTAAAATAAATGCCTTTTTATCTTTTAAGCCAAAAAGACTCTTTCCCAAAAACCTTTTAATTTCATTCAACTCTGAAAAATTATCCCATTTCCTTGTTCTCACTGGAAGATGGTATTTTTATTTAAAAGCTAATGTAGGCACTTTGATATCTCAACCCAAGTCTCTATATCCTGTGTCCCAGCAAGCACTACAGTGCAGTTGTGATGGTTACAAGGCAGCTCTTCATCTCTTCCCCATCTACTATATGACTCGTCAGCTCCTCCAAACAGCCCATTCTCAGCAAAATTCAAGGATACCAGGAAGATCCCACAGACTAAAATTTCATTCACTATAGAATGTGAGTTGAAGGGAACCAAAGTGTCATTAAAATCCCCATAAAGGAGTAAACCCTATCTACTGATATTTACTTTGTGGTAGAAAATGTTCCTTGAAATCAATCAAAAAACAACAGTAACTATTTGATGATGCCTGAACTAAATGGAAACATCATTGGCTCTACTTAAATTTTGTCATTATCTCAAATCTCTCTGGACAAATTAATTTTAATTTGTGTGTGTGTGTGTGTGTGTGTGTACAATTATAGATTTCACAAAGCACCTGATGAAAAAAGAATGGCATGAAAAGCATCATGAAGCCAAAGAATACTAGAAACTTCTTAAAAATTTTGAAGTTCCTGGACTAGACAATGTGCTCAAATTTTCCCCTTTACTTTTTAAACAAAATGCCACTCTGTCCGCATAATACCCAGTTCCCTTATTTCTCCAGCTCTCACACAATCGCCTCATACTTAGCAGAATACACCTTCAATATGAACTAGAGCATAATAAGATGCAGATCATTCTGGCTCTCTCTAAAGATTGCCACAAGCACAGGACTTTAGGGTCAATGCCTGGCCAAGAGGGAGGGGTCTTCTCAGGTTCAGACATCAGGACACAGCGGGTGGCCCTGCTGCCTCTCTGGCCACTACAATCCCTGTGAAATAGAGTTATCCTGGAGAATGACAGATTAGCAGCCCTAGAGGCTACAGCCCAATGCTGCCTCCAACAGACAGCGGGGACCACGCAGAGGTAAAGGAAGCCACAGCACCTAATCTGTGACCCAGAGAAGCTACTCTAGGGAAAAGGAGCAGCCACATTTCAATTGGGTCAATATTTGGTCTTTGTTTTCAAAGGTGCTCTCAGGCTACAACAGTTTTAATTCATCTTTACTTTTGTGTGGGCTTTGGTGGAATAAAATGTGAGGCCATTTCCTGCAAACTGGCTTAAAATGATAGGCAATTTCAGACCATCTCAGCTGGCATCAGTTGAATAAACATTTCCCTCATAAGAAACTTTTGCCTTCCTATTCCATGTCATGAGTTGTGTTCATTTTAGAATTGAATCCCTTTTAAGGAATACACTATCTGTCTTAGGATCCATTTACCCTGACAGAAAAATGACAAAAATGTCAGTAAAAGTGTGTTATCCTTCTCCAATCATGTTTTTGGGTCTCTTAAGTATGAAGGGTTCTGATAGCTGATACATAATGATTATTTATAAGGAGAACAGAATCTGGCCCCTGGGTCCAAGTAACATATACAAAATTAGATGACCTTATCAACTATTTGCATCTAGAATCAACAGTTCTCCCAATTGGGCCTCCTTCCCAGTCTGGTTACCTGGTCTGCTAATTGACAAACACTGTCAACATTACCATCCCCTTGTTAATATCCTGCCTTCAATATATAAGATGAAACAAGGTGCTCTTTTTTAATTCTTACTGCTCTAAGGCAATCCATGCACTTGTATTTTGACTAAAAATGTCCTCCAAAACACTTATCTAAAGAATCTTCTTCTCACTTAGACACTAATATGTTAAGAAACAAAAAGTCAAATCTTTGCATCAAATATTTATCTGAGTTACACTACGTGAATCACTGAGGCATGACACCATGCGTTATTCATTGATTGCATGCAACTTGGGAAGGGTCTAAATGACACAAAGACAAATTGTTACTGTTATTTGGGAGAAAGAAAAGTGATACACATCTAAATGTCTAGAACATAAAAAATACCTGACAAAATGTTCCTTTGTATCCCGATTTTTGTCCTAATTTTACCTAAGTAAAGTTGATTTACTGAGTAAAGAACAAAGCAGTTCACCACTTTCCTCCCCCACAAGGGATACACAAGCACAGGGACAATTACTTTGGTTTTCAAGTTTTGTACATTTTGGCAAATGGATCACAGAAAACCCTTATTTATTCCATTTCCATTATCTAGTTAGCTAGTGCTGGGTCCCTTTAGGAAAGGAAGTATTGAGAAAAGTCATAGAAAATGAGCACTGCCAGGGAGGACATTTGGCCATCTGCCTATTAAATTACATTGCAGAAAGAAACGAAAGAAAGAAAGAAAGAAAGAAAGAAAGAAAGAAAGAAAGAAAGAAAAAAGAGAGAAAGAAAACATGTCCAATATTTTTGCCATAAGCATCTTTGTATAGACATCTTTACTGCAAGCATTTTTGCCACAGACATTTTCACTGCATAGCTAATTGGCCATTTTGCCAATCAATGGAAGATTAAAATAATAATAACTGGTTGTCTGTTCCATTTGATAGTTTGGTTTCATCAAACTGGTTGACAGTTTGGTTCTATTTCTCCACTGACGAGGTACACCCCATTTGTATATTATATAAACTCTAGCCCTCACCATAGTCTATACAGTGGCTCAGACATTTGAACCCACATTTCCCACAGAACTTTGGAAAGTCTATCAATGAACATGCCACAATACTCCAAGGCCAAACAGCGTAAAAAAGGCTTTCACAGCACAATACAAAGCTCAGTTACAAATCTGCATCTCCATATTTGGGAACTGATGGGAGGTATCTTCATTAATGAAGAAAGAAATTTTAGGGAAAAAATAAAAAGTGCAACGCCAGATGAGGAGACAAATCTGCAACCATAAAAAATAAAGTATAATACTATAATGAGAGACTTTGAGTGCTCATATACAATCTACAAAATAAAATCAATTATTTGCAGTTTTGCCATGAATTTACACTACACATTTTGAATGTATTTAAATATTTCACAATAAATTCTTATTATTCATTTTTCACATTTCATTATGTTCTTTTTAATTAATGTCTCTCTTATTTTTCATGATTTTACCTTTTACAGTAAAATTGCCTTACGGCCAATTAGTTATGCAGCCAAAATGTATGCCACAAAAATGCTTGTGGCACAGATGCTTATGGTAAAACTCCCTAGAACCGAAATAAACACCTTTGAATGAAATAAGCCACTTCCAATATGTCAGACAAACATAATGCATTTTGTTCACACCTTTTCTTATAACAGGTTTCTTTCAAAGGTAAGGTATATTTTTACACGAGCAATTCTTTTTAAGATCAGTAAATGCTGAGTTAAAAAAAAATCTGCACAGTACCTAATTCACATATGGACATTTTAGGAGGGGATGGAGTTAGTTAGACTCAGAAGACATTCAGCATTTTCTAAATGCATACCAGTTCATCACTTCCCTCAGGAGGAAAGGTGAAAGCTGGCTTGCATTTTCCCTTGCTGTAAACATCGGTGTATTCATTTTCTGAACATAAAATAATAATGATTTATAATAGCATCCCCTCCTGGTGTAGAATCTATTGGCTAGAATCATGTTACTAATGGAATTTAAGCTATTTTCACTTATTATTCATAGTAATACTCAAGTTCAGCTCCAGGCAGTATTGTTAAGTAGGCAAAACTTATCTTTGGTGACTTCCTCTTCAGTAGAAATTTCCCCTGGTGAAGAGAGCTAGACCCATACTTACTAAGGAGTTTACAGCTAATACAGCAAAATATTCAGTATTACCTCTTCTGGGAATATTTGCACACTAATAAGGGATTTTTAACATTCCAGGAAAAAAGTGACTGTAAATTTAAGATTTTAGGTCCTAATGGCCAGCCAGAGAAGAAGTATTTGGTCCAAAAGAGCTCTGTGTAGCACTCTTCATTGTCTACCATGCTTTCCTGTCAATATGGAGGCTGACTTTTGTAAAAACAGCAAGCACTCAATTTTAAGCATAAATCTAGCTATTACTTATAAGTATATATTATTTCGATTCAACATTGTAGAATAGCACTTTGCAAAAATGTTATAGAATCTGGTTATGAATGTGCATTCCTGTTCTCTATGCTTTCTCAAAATACAGAAAGCAAGACGCTTAACACATTTTGTTCTTTGTTTATCTTAAAGGAAATTTCCATTAACTAAGGAAGAGAAAAAAAGCAATCTCACTAGTTTCTTACTTACTTTATCTACAGATGTCTCATTGATGAGAAAGAACAATACAATTTCCATGGGTCTGATGAACAAGTCAGACTCTCCATTTTCAGAATCATGCCTGGAGAAAAAAAAAGCATTAGAATGGAATGAATTTGGGACTAAAAACAAGAGTTCCAAGTTCTACTTGTGGAACTCCCACCATGAGATCTTGAGCAAATCACACCTTCCTGGGCTTTGGGTTTTCATCTAGATGAAGGACTAAATTTCAAAAATTCCTACCAGGACTAAAAAGCGTCTTAAATTTAAGAACACTACAATAGACAAACACAAATAAGAATCTATTTGAAACCTCAACTTGGAGTTACAAAATATGACTTTAAATTTTTGACTTACTGAGTCTAGATGACTCAATTGGTTAAGTGTCCAACTCTTTTTTATTATTATTTATTATTATTATTTATTTTTGAAAGAGAGAGATAGTGCAAGCAGAAGAGGGGCAGAGAGAATGGGAGACACAGAATCCAAAGCAGGCTCCAGGCTCTGAGCAGTCAGCACAGAGCCCGATGTGGAGCTTGAACTCACAAACCTCAAGATCACAACCTGAGCCAACGTCAGATGCTCAACTGACTTAGCCACCCAGGTGCCCAAGCATCCAACTCTTGATCTCAGCTCAGGTCATGATCTCACAGTTTGTGAGATCAAGCCCCTAGTCCAGCTCTACGCTGACAGTGCAGAGCTTGCTTGGGATTCTTTCTCTCTCCCTCTCCCCCTCCCACAGTCGTTCTCTCTCTCCCTCTCCCTCTCCCTCTCCCTCTCCCTCTCTTTCTCCCTTTCCTTCTCCCTCCCTCTCTCTCTCTCCCTCTCAAAATAAATAAATAAACTTTAAAAAATAACAAGTATTTGAATTACATAGAATAATGAATGACATCCTATTTCCTCTTCCACAACTTCACACTTGCACCTATTACATACAGCCTTCCTATTATGATTCATTAAGAAGGAAAAAATCTTCTTCCTGATTTCGTGAAAGGCCCATTTTAAATGTAATTCAGGTCAAAGTTTTCTTTTCTGTGTTGGGTGAAATTACGTAACTAACTCAGAAACAGGATTACAGAATGGGTAAGATAATAACATTTCCAATAATTAATGACTCTGGTTGTCTTGGTCTATGCAATAAACATTTCATACAGATCTGTATTTATTCTGTAGTCAAATATAGGCCAAAATGAGACAGAAGCTGAATAACAATTTTGATTTGTACATCATAGTGGGGGGAAAGCCCTGCCAATAGCACTGCTTAGCCTTGTTTCTATGAATTGCTTAATAACACTTAAGTGGCTTTTGAGAAATCGGATTTTCCCCACTTCTCCTCGGGCAGGAACCAGAAACAGGAAAAGCTCTAAATACAGTTAACAGAACACTTTCCTCCAGACTATTTCCTGAAGCTGAATACAGATCATAGGCCAGGTTGGTTCCTTTATTTTAATTTAACATCATCTTCAGATGAACACTTTTTAATAAGACTACTGTTTGAGTCTCTGATTTAAGTGGTGACTATTGATTGACTAGTTAGAACTTCCGTGTGCTATGAATTGTTCTCTAGAGGTGATGAAATGAGGAAATCAATGTTCTTGTGTTTATAGTCAGTCTACAGAGTGAATTGGATCTTCAAACCAAAGGATATTTTAGAATGCCATTAGTTAAGGAATAAAGTTTTTTAAAAGCTAATCATATCAAGGCAAATGTTTCTCAAAATATTCCTAAATGTTCTGAAATCGGTGATGAATGTGAAGAGAGTCAGCCTTCAACCTGTTAAATATAACTTTCTTTAAAACAGGAATTGTCGGGGCACCTGGGTGGCGCAGTCGGTTGGCGTCCGACTTCAGCCAGGTCACGATCTCGCGGTCCGTGAGTTCGAGCCCTGCATCGGGCTCTGGGCTGATGGCTCAGAGCCTGGAGCCTGTTTCCGATTCTGTGTCTCCCTCTCTCTCTGCCCCTCCCCCGTTCATGCTCTGTCTCTCTCTGTCCCAAAAATAAATAAACGTTGAAAAAAAAAATTTAAAACAGGAATTGTCGTATTGGTCATTGTTTCCTTGCTACCAAACATTTGCAAAGCAAAAGCCATCTGATGAGTAAAAGCATGGGCTTGGAGTCATATAGACTGGTTTCGTCCTCTCTGTGTGATCTTGGGCAGGTGGCTTAGTTTATCTAAATATTAGTTCCTTTTTTTTAGAAAGTGGAATAATAATAGTTCTTCTTCCTAGGATTGTAAGGAGGATTAGATAAGGTAATGTACAACATGATGTCTGGCTTACAAAAGGTAGCATCATAAATGTTGGATTACTACTGCGACTACCTCCACGACTATTAGTAGCACATAGGAGGTAGATACTCAATAAATGTGGATGAAGTGAACTTTGGAAACAAGTTTACAGACGTCTGCTGCTCCCTGGCCTGTCCCTGGTGTCTCTTCCATGTCCCATCCTCACCCCCACTACTCCATCTTCAATCATTTACAAGTCGGTAGTCCAAGCCAAGCCGTTGTCTCTTGCATTTGGACCTTTGGTATTAGTTAACTGGATATGTTCCTCCAACTGGATTCACCTGAGCCTTTCTTTGTACTCGTCCCATGAAACTAACACTTGTCAGCTGACCTCATTTCTGTGGTCCATGACTATCAATTCCCTGGATTTAAACCCTACTTTGATGTGAATTCCTTTTGTGTTTAAATCCTAATCATGCTCAGCTTTAATCCTCTGTAGGCTCATTCTGTCTATAGTGGCTAAATCTTGGGACGCACTTCTACTTTTGATCTTTGATCTTCTAGTTCACTATCATCCATTCTCTTCCTCCAACACAGCCAGTGACAACTCCTCAGTTCTTCAACATTCTTAACCCTAGCAATATTTGTTCACACTCCACTATCCAGATTGGGACCACATCAGTACTCCGAAACACTCCCATTTCTACAAGTCTCCAACTATGAAATCCTATGCCTTCCTGTCCTTCAAAGTGAGGTAAAGAGTTCTTTACTCATGAACACTTGTATCTAGACTTCTCCCTTTTCTTTCTGGCCTTATGGTCCTTCTATCCTCCCTTACCTCCTTCTCTTCTTCCCTCCCCAATCATTTCAGTGAATTTCTTTGCAGAATCTTCAGCTCACTTGTTTACTTGTCCATCTTCTCACATTGTGAATTTCTAACTTTAGGTAGACCCCCATAGCCCTGCTTTTTATATTTTGATCAGAGGAATCCATGGAGTGAATCCCTGAAAACATATATGATTTCCCTTTATTTGATACTCTGCTTTTCTTGGAAGTGTTTTTATTTATCTTTAATTTATTTCTTATCACCATTCCCAAAGTTGTCATTTATGTCTTTAAAACCTACCTTCGTCCTGACTTTCATAGGAATACTTGAACCTCTCCTTAACATACATACACACGCATGCACACATGCACACACATTTCTTTAATGCTTATTTCAAAAGAAGTATCTCTTCTTCTTTGCAAAATCAACCCATCTCTCATGTCCCTAAGCAATTCTTTCTGCTTGCTGTTGATTCTATGTAAATTCATTATTTCTTTCCCTTTCTATAATTTTTTCTTGCCAGAATCAGTTTCCTTACTCTTTGCAAAGTATGCTCAAATCTGCCCATTACATAACTTTTCTTTATTTTTTAAATTTTGTTAATGTTTATTTTTGAGGGAGAGAGACAGAGTGCAAGCAGGGGAGGGGCAGACAGACGCACACACACAGAATCCCAAGCAGACTCCAGGCTTCAAACTTTCAGCACAGAGCCCGACTCAGGGCTCAAACTCATGAACCATGAGATCATGACCTGAGCTGAAGTTAGACACTTAACCAACTGAGCCACCCAGGCACCCCTATATAACTTTTCAAAAGTTTAAAACATCTCCTCTTTTGACTACTCTATTTATCTGCCATCATCTCTACCTTTCTAACAAGAGAAGTCTACATCTACCAATCACTCATTCTTCTACTCTTCCTAAAACTGCCAACACCTTCCGTTCCAGAATCATCTTCCATCTCAGAGATAATGAGCCATGAGTTCTCCAATTTCCAATTCCCATCCCCTTGATTTCTCTACAGCATTTGAAAATATATATCATTCCCCTTGCTCCCACAGTGCTTCTTTTTTCTCCACATTCTTCTCTGTCTACACTTAGATGATTTCTATTTCTTGGCATTCTCCAAAAATTTTTTTCTTGCTCCTCTTATTTCTCTTATTCTTTCTTTTGGCCATTTTATCTACTTCCACTACATCTTTGAGGGTACTGAATATATGCCTCAAGCTCACACCCAAGCTCCTGATCATAAGGCATATCCACCTGGGTGTCCCCAAACCTCCTTATTTACAACAAATCAAAGAGCTTTATTCATATATCTATTTGGGAAAGCTGATAAGAAAGCCCAGATGTTTCTCCTTTGGTGCTGGTGAGTTCAAATTGCATGCAAAAATCCTTTCAATGGTCTTACCCCTTAATCACCATAAAAACTTCAAGTCAGGTTCACACATCCTTGAGAACTGCCTTGTTCTCCCTCATAAAGCTTCATTATGTGAGTAATTACATTTCTTATACCTCTTGGTGTGTGTGTGTGTGTGCATGCGCACGTGCATGTGGCATCATCAGTCTCGACATCAAAACCAAATTTTGGGGGGCACCTGGGTGGTCTAGTCACTTGAGCATCTGACTCTTGATTTCAGCTCAGGTTATGATGCCACGATTGTGGGATCAAGTCCCATGTCAGGCTCCATGCTGAGCATGGAGACTTCTTAAGATTCTTTCTCTCTCTCTCTCTCTGCCCTGCCCTCCCTACTTGTGTGCTCTCTCTCTCTCTCTCTCTCTGTCTTTCTCAAATAAAAAAATAAATAAATGGAGCGAAGATCCATCCTGGTTCTGCAGAGATGTCATGACATTTACTTTATTAACTTTCTATGTCTTATTACAAATGTCTAATTATTCTGCCACCCCCAAGTATTGCCTCATTAAATTCGTCCAACATTCACCATGAAGCTCAGATACATTTTCTTCTCACTTAGAATATTTCATTTTTGTCTGTTGCCTCCCAAATAAAATTTTTGATCAAGAATTCAAAACCTCCCATGACTGAATCTCAACAAATATATATATATTTTCTATTCTCCTTAAGGTACTATAAAATTCTACTAAATGGTACCATCTACCTTTCCTCAATAATCCCTGCATTTTCTACAGTTGGCACCTTGTTTTCATTCTATCCTGCAGATTACATTGTCCTCATCCCTTTGCTTCCTGTCCAAATCCTAACTGAATAGATTAGCTAGGATATTTTTGGTTGCAAGAGATATGGACTCTGTCTCAGAATGGCAAAATGACAACATAATTTATTGGCTCAGATAATTTTAAAAATCCAGGAGTATTTCAGGCTTTGGGTGAGGCTTGATGCAGAGGCTCATACAACATCCTCAGGATCCAGTTTTGTCCCTCCAACTCCAAGTTCTGTAATAAATCTAGCCCTATGACTTCACAATACTCAGACCAGGGAGAAAGTGGAAGGTCTTTTCCCAAAGTTCCCGAAAAGCTCTTGAATTCATTCTGATTGGATCATCATAGGTGACTTGTTAACCCTGGAACCAATAAGAGCTAAAAGGAAGAAAAGTATTGAATAGCTCTAGCTGGGGTTACATGTTCCATCTGTGGAACAAGAGGCAGAAGGCCACTCAGACCACAGGCACCAAGAGTGGCAAAAGGCTAGATTCCTCCAAGAATCTATAGATGTTACAGGAAGAAAGGGAAATGGGTGCTGGGAAGGAAAACAATAAATGTCCACTAGATTATCTGTCCAGACCCAGCTCACATGAGGAAAAAAAAATTCCAACTATGTATGGTGATGGATATTAACTAGACTTATTGTGGTGATTAGTTTGCAAAATATGCCCATATTAAATTGTTATGTTGTACACCTGAAACTAATATAATGTTATATGTCAATTATACCTCAATAAAAAAAGACACAGCTCAAATTTCACTTCCTTAATGTATAATTCAACCATCAACATTGAAAATAATTTCTTTCTCTTCTAAACTCCTATCATATTCTTGTATCTACCTTCTTGATAATATCTGATAACACTGTGCTTTGTACATGACATTTCTGCAAACTCCAAGGGCAGAGATCTTTGTACTTGCCACTCTGTGCCCATTATAAATAGCAGGTGTTTCATAAATGTTTATTAAAAGATAAAACTCCCCAATGAAAGTATTAGAATCAGTAATAATTTTCATTATAATAATGGTTATTCCATATTCTTTTTTATAATTTTACTAGTTATTCAACTTTGCAATTAGTCACTCCCTCTGAGAAAAGAATAAATAATCACCTGCAAAAGCTTGAAAGGTTTGACTAAAGTGCAGGTGAGCTTATAATATTCTCACCTAAGGGTATATATCAAACTAGAAGTGGTTTTCTTTCTCTTTTTCTCACTGTATTCTCCAAAGGAAAATGGAGTCATTTTAATGGACATACTCATAAGCAAAAGCATACTGCTATAGGCTTACAAATAACAGTAACTGCAAATATACCCTTAAAAACTTCTTGGACATCTTCTGATCTTAGCCAAGTGAAAGCAGCAGAATGTTAATGAGAAACTACCTGCATAGTACTTCTGGTAGGCAAAATTTCTTCCTGGGAACAAAATCTCTCCCACACTCCAAACTCTACTGAGTGTAGGGCAGACCAGGGAGGGAAGCTGAAAGAGATGGCTTCAAGGGAAGACAGAGGGAGCACCAGGGAACTGAGGCTGGACGTGCTATCTCCCAACTGACTGCTCTTCCTCTTTCCATCGTGAGCAGTCATGTCCCAAAAGGTTGGTTGGGTGAGCAAGAGCCATGGTGGGAAAGAACGCAGAATGTGTGGAAGAGAAATGACCAAAGGAAACAAGTTTGTGTAACTAAAGGTTATCTTCTTTAATTATTGTTACAATTAAAAGTACAAAACATGCCAAATTAAATTATGAAATGTCCAAAAGATCTAAAAAATCATTGGTGTATCTCCCCCACAAAGCTAAAATAGCCACTAAACTTTTATTTTTCTCTGTAAAATAAACATCATTACTATACTCATTAATAGGTTAGTGGCTGGTTTTAGCTCTTGAGGTAAATATTTAATCACAAAGGTGTATTTTCCATTCCATCTTGCCTTATAGTTGATCAGAGTAATACCACTTAAAAGTGTGTTTGAATTTCTCATGTGACCATTAACACACTCTAACACATTTTCTAATTTTCATTACAAATTATCACAAACACTTTAAGTGGGTTTTCTTCCCAACTGGAAACTCTATACATGATATTTTAAGGTCCTTCCCTTATATCAACTAGCCTAGGAGCTAGCTGTAAACAATGTGAACAAGAAACAGACTCATCAAAATCTTTAAAAAGTTACTATTTCGGTTAACAACCTGTGTTCCCTCCTTTACCACAACAGACCCTCCAGGTCTCTGATGACATTTGTTATTCTTTGAATTACTGGGAGTGTGAGGTAGCATTCTGTTAATATTCTTTATTAACTATTTTGAGGTTATACATGTTATCAGTTTAAATGACTAAATGAGTTCCAGCGAGGAGAGAAGAGAATAAGACTTTTATGGGCCGTTTTGTGGTGTTCTTTGTTTTTAATTATTTATAAGGCTAGTAAAATATATGCTCAATGTTGTGATTTTAATCAGAAATACAAGTTTCCTCTCATTGCTGCATGCCGTTACTTCTTAGTTCAGTGAGCTTTACAGAATTTCATTCCATTTAAAATAATCTTATCTTACAAGTAAAAGTGACAGCTCTGAGTGAAAGAAAGACATTTCCTTGAGTAGAAGTAGTAATTATTTCCATTTTTCATTAAAGTAACCCATTCTGTAATAAGGATCAGAGGAAATAATTTAAATTATAAAATAAAATTGCCATTAAAGTAGAAATGAGCTAATAGAAGGAAATATATAAACAAGATGAATACACTTGAAAATTAAAAAACAAGCAACAATAAACATAAATAACAAACAGTTTGCATTTCTAAAATACCTTGCATCTAGAAACCCTAGATATTCAAGATTCTAAGATTCAAAAGGAAATGAACAAATATTTATAATACATGGGGAGAATGGCAAAAGAAGATAGTATTCCCTCCAATCTTCCACAAAGGGAAATAGAATCAAAAAGCAAAACAAAAATTCAAGGAGTTTTTTCTGCTGTGCTCTTCAAACTTTAACATTCTTCTGAGAAGTGAGTTTTCTTTGAAGATATTTTTCTCTCAGTGGGTTTTCTATGCTCCAAGAGCTCCCTTGGATTGAAGAGTAAGATAGGCTGGGTGTGGGGGCCAAAATGGTAATGTGTGTGTATTTTGGAAGGAATACACTCTTTTCTTACTCTGATTCATTTTTCTTCCTGCTACGGTGTTTCTGAGAGGCGGTCAAAGGCGGAATGGGGAGGCAGGAAGTAAAATCCCTCCAGTCTAGCTATGGACACCTCCCATGAGTAACTTCAACCCATGCCAAGCTCATCTGAAAACGGAGAGGAGACCTGGAAACTAGAGCATTGCCTGGCTGTGCCAGGTGGTAGCTCTATAATAACTCAGTCTCCCCGTGGCATTTTATCCCCATAGGCCATGACATACCTTTATTACCAGAATAAATTGTGACTGTACTTTTTCCCACAAAGTAGAAACTCTGGAAACATCTGAATCCCAGGTTAATTTTATTTAAAAAAAAAATAGGAATCTGTTTAAAAAAAAATCTCAAAATCCTCATTCAGGATTATGGAAATTTTATCTGTTCTTCTGGGTATACACACTTCCTAGGGGAAAAAATGTTAAAGAAAACAGTTCTCCAAACAAAAATGAATGCTGATTTTGAGCATTCCGACCATATGTGGCAAGTGCTGTCACATCACAAAGCACTGCCTCTGCCTGTAAGGATAGAGCTGAAATGCCCTGTCAGGCACCAATTCAGACTTGAGGGTCATATTTCTCACATGCGAGCTTGGAAAAGTCACTTAACTTCTCTAGGCTTTAAGTTCCTCATCTATGAAATGGAATTAAATTAGATAATGCAGCCTGGCACATAGTCAGTGCTCGCAACTGTTCTATATTAATTATTAATCCTAGCCAGCAATCATTAAGAAAAACGGAGGAACACAGGAATTAAGGTTAAAAACTTAATGAAAGAAAAAAGAAAAATGGAGGAAAGAGGGGACATATTAGTAATAAAGAAGCAAGTCTCTCTAGAAACAATTTTAAACTCACAACAAATTTAAATTGTATAATGAGTAGTTGATCTTCCTCAGTTCAAAAGGAACTGAATGTAACCCTTCTAACTGCAGTATCAAGTACAGGGGGCATGATAGATAACAGGCATAGGCTCAAATGCTTTTTTAATTTTTTAATGTTTATTTACTTTTGAGAGAGAGAGAGGCAGAGAGAGAGAGAGGGAGACACAGAATCTGAAGCAGGCTCCAGGCTCTGCGCTGTCAGTACAGAGCCCAAGGCGGGGCTTGAACTCACAAATGGTGAGATCTGAGACCTGAGCCAAAGTCGGATACTTCACCGACTAAACCACCCAGGCACCCCAAATGCTTTTTTTATTCTCATTATGAATTCCTCCAGATTCTCATTAACTAATAGAAAAAGCAATCTACAGAATGGAAGATAATATTTGCAAATCATATATCTGATAAGTAGTTACTATCCAAAATGTATAAAGAAGTCATACAACTCAATTTCCAAAAAAGATGATATAGAAAATCCAATTAAAAAATGGCAGAGGACATTTGCAACAACATGGATGGAACTAGGGTGTATTGTGCTAAGCAAAATAAGTCAGTCAAAGAAAGACAAATCTCATATGATTTCACTCATATGTGGAATTCAAGAAACAAAACAGATGAACATAGGGAAAGGGAAGCAAAAATAAGATTAAAACAGAGAGGGAGGCAAACCATAAGAGACTCTTAAATACAGAGAACAAACTGAGGGCTGCTGGTATGATGTTAGGTGGGGGATGGGCTAAATGGTGATGGGCATTAAGAAAGGCACTTGTTTGGATGAGCACTGGGTGTTATATGTAAGTGATGAATTACTAAATTCTATTCCTGAAATCATTATTTCACTATATGTTAACTGACTGGGATTTAATTTTTTTTTCTAAAAAGATAGATTTTAAAAAATGGCAGAGGAACTACATAAACATTTTTTCAAAGAAGACACACAATCAGCCGGAACATGAAAAGATGCTTACCATCACTAACCATCAGGAAAAAGCAAATCAAAACCACAATAACAGATCACCTGTTAGAACGGCTGTCAAAAAAAGACAAGAGATAACAAGTGTTGGTGAGGATATAGATAAAAGGGAATCTCATGCACTGTTGGTGGGAATGTAAATTGGCAAAGCCTTATGGAAAGTGGTATGGAGGTTGTCCAAAAAATTAAAAAATAGAACTACCATATATTCCAGCAATCCACTTTCTGGGTATGTATCCAAAGAGAATGAAAACAGTATCTCAAACAGATATCTGCACTCCCATGTTTATTGCAGTATTATTTATAATGGCCAAGATATGGAGACAACTTAAGTGTCTACCAACAGATGAATGGATAAAGAAGATATGATATAAAGAAGATATGATTTCATACACACACACACATATATATATGTATATATATATATACATATATATATATCACAAATATAATGGGATATTATTGAGTGATTAAAAAATAAAAAAGAAATCTTGCCACTTACAACAACATGGATGGACCTTGAGGGCATTATGTGAAATAAGTCAGACAAAGAAAGATAAATACTGCATGATATAACTTAGAATGTAAAAAAGACAAACTCACAGAGAGTCAACTGGTGATTACCAGGGGCTGGGGAGTTGGGGAGGAGTGGGGAGATGTCAGTCCAAGAGTACAAACTTCCAGTTATAAGATGAATAAATCCTGGGGATCTAATGTACAGTGTGGTGATTATAGTTAATAATAATAATACTGTAAGTCAGACAGAGAAAGATAAATACCATATGGTTTCACTTGCATATGGAACCTAAAAAAAAAAAACAAAACAAATGAACTAACAAACAAAGCAGAAACAGACCCATGAATACAGAGAACAAACTGATGGTTGCCAGAGGGGAGGGAGTGGGAAGATGGGCAAAATGGGAAAGGGGAGTGGGAAATACAGACTTCCAGTTATGAAAAGGCAAGGCACCGGGAATATAGTCAATGGTATTGTAATAGTGTCGTATGATGATGGGGTGCCTGGGTGGCTCAGTTGGTTAAGTGTCCAACTTTGGCTCAGGTCATGATCTTACAGTTTGTGAGTTTGAGCCCCGTGTCAGGCTCTGTGCTGACAGCTCAGAGCCTGAAGCCTGTTTCAGATTCTGTGTCTCCCTCTCACTCTGTCCCTGCCCTGCTCACTCTCTGTCCAAATAAATAAACATTAAAAAATAAAAATTAAAAAAATAGTGTTGTATGGTTACAGATGGAGGCTACACTCATGAGCATAGCATAGAGTACTCCAATCACTGTATTATACACCTGAAACTAATGTAATATTGTGTGTCAATGGTGCTTCAATAAAAAATACTGTATTGTCAGCTTGAAATTTGAGTAGATCTTAAATGATGTCACCACACAAAAGAAATGGCAATTATGTGATATGTGGGTGTTAGATAATGAATGTTATGGTGGTAATCATTTTACAATATATATCAAATCAACATGTACACCTTAAACTTACACAGTGTTATGTGTCAATTATATCTCAATAAAACAGGGCAGAAGGAACCCTGTGAGTCAATCCCCTAGATTCCCCTATTGCCTATGGAAGGCTGTGGTTAGAAGGGACATTACCTCTTCTGACAAGGGAGGGTACCCAAAGAGAAACCCAGAGAAAAGCCTGAAGATTGTAGGCATTCCAACTCATCTCTCTTATACATCTCTGCAGCCTTGGGCATGTCACTTCATTTTTTTAAGCAAGGCTCTGCTTCATCATCTATTAAATGGTGATTTTAGCAGGCTCTACTTCATTGGTTATTTCAAAGAGTAATGTAAACTCTAATGCTTGGCAAATAGTAGGCTTTCAATAAATATTAGCTGTTATTTAGTAATATTGCTTCTCTCCTAAATTAGAAAATCTAGACAGACTAAAAAAATATTTTTTCCTAATAAGGTCATTTCAAGGATGCTGCTCTTGGCCCCAAGCCTCCCCATTCCTGGACCTAACACAGCACAAGCCCTATACCAGAGTGGCTACGTTTCACACTACTTTCTTTTTAATGTTTATTTATTTTTGAGAGAGAGAGAGAGAGAAAGTGTAAGCAGGGGAGGGGCAGAGAGAGAAGGAGACAAAAAATCCAAAGCAGGCTCCAGGCTCTGATCTGTCAGCACAGAGACTTGAACCCATGAACCATGAGATCATGACCTGAACTGAAGTCCGACTCTTAACCAAGTGAGCCACCCAGGTGCCCCAGACACTTTCAAGTGAGACATCACTTGCCTTGTCTGAAATTTGAACAAGGAGTGAGCTCCTGGCCTTTGGTTATAAAACAGTACTCACCCTGTTCATTTTAGTACCACCTTGACCCTTCCCACAAATCCTTTCCCTCTCTGGCTTGCATGCTAACAAGGATGTCCCACTGTCTGGCAATACCTAGAGCCACCATGACTTCAAAGTGAAGAGGAAAGCATTGTAGCTTGAAGCTGTGTTATCTTTTAGCAGATGACTAGAGTCCAGAGGCAATAATCATTTCAAACTAGCCAGGAGAGGGAGAGCGAGAGAACTATAATAACGTAGTCAGGTAGCGGTTTCTACCTTATCAGCCCCAGCAGATGTAAACATGCACTGACAATACCACACCAGAGGGTAGGATAAACGTGGAATTAGAAAATAACCACCTTCAGGAGATAGTGGGCTTCCAAATTCGATATGCAATTGTAATATAGATAACATGGAAAAACAGATAATAAATACAGCTTTTAATTCAAACATGACCTTCAAAGAGCTTTTCCCTTAGAAACACAAATGAAAGGCCCCGAACCTTTGAAAGAGCAGATCCAAACAATAAGTATCCTCCCTAGTCCCCCCCACCACAACCTCAGCCCCCGATGCAGGGCACATGGTAGACCACTCTTCTCAATAATGGCCTCGCAGCATGCTTTTATCACATTTTATCACATATTCTAAAGTTCTTTATCACATTGGAAAGATATGCTTCCTTTACCACATTTTATCTCATTCCAAAGGTATCTTATCAATATTCACTGGGCGAGCCTGCGAGTATTTCTAAATGACAGCACAGACCAGTATATGATAAAACGAGAACATTGCTGTCACTCTGATGAGCTGGTGAGATACACGGAATGTGGCCAGCCAGAAACATTGGCTGGGCTTGAATGAAGTGTCAGGATCATCTGTAACGTGGCAGGGGATGATGCATCACTGAGCCCAGAGACCCTCCCAAAGATGAAGAGGACAAAGCAGTACAAGGTCAGAATGGTCAAAGCCCCTGTAGGAGTGGCTTCTAATGGCAGCCAGTGTGTGCTACCCACTCTCCTTGAGAGGTGAGTGAGCCTCCACATTGACGGTTTCTCTCCTAATGCCATATTTTATGGGTGCCAGAGCATTTATTTGAGCTGAACTACAGAGTGCGGGCCTCTCAAGGATCATGTGGGTTCTTCCCACTATGACATTGAAACATAAACTGTTTCTGCTCCCTAACAGTTTGTAAATCACATAGAAAATCCTTCCATAGAAGCCCCTTCGGTGTCCTTGATGTCTCAATCACTCCCTCTTCTCTGTCCCATCTCTGGTTTCCATTCTGGGATTGAGCATTTGTGTCTTCTGTACAAAGCTCTCCACGGGATAAGAGGGGCAAATATGTAGCTTGCTTTCTTGAACAGGCATTCAAACATTCAACCGCTTTACTAATTTCCAACAGCACTGTCAAACATAATTTTTAAACAAAATCATATGCATGGTCTGGTTAAGAAGGACTGTTACACAAAGGACTTAAATTCCAGCAAATGTAACAAGATACACATTCTCATTTCTGAAGTTAAGACCTAAAAAGAATTCTGTGATTAATAGAAAACCATAAACTCGATCTGTAAAAAGTAATAAGAATTTGAGAGTAATAATGAATATATAGAAATGCAGAGAAAGTGATACTGTTTGGAAAACTTCCTAATCTGATCAGTCAAGTGCTTGTAGACCAGGTGCAAAACCAGCCAAAACGTTGTAATGTTACAGATGACCTAGAAGGCAGGTCAGTGACCCCAATAGACACCAGGATCCCTTTTGCTGGACAGAGGAATAGCAATTCACAACCAATTGAGCGGAAATTATTTCCTCTCTGGGGCAGTTGAACTAGCATAACAAAATCACGAATGCCATGACTGGGTTAGCTTAGATGTTTCAAAAACAATGCTAATGATGTCAGGGTTGCAGGGTCAAACCCCATATGGGCTCATTGTCTTTGGGGAAGGAGAAATGATGTTCCATGGCCAGGGTGGCTTCAGGAGCAAATGTCTCTGTTCAAATGGGGACCCAACACCAGGACTTCACCAAACCCATCAGGACTTCTAGAAAGGCAAGCAGTTCAAAGGACAATGTCTCTCTTCCTAATCATGCCCACTAAGTATGATCCCTGAAACAAAGACACAGGCTGTGATAGAGTCTTATCAAAAAGAATACAAAAGGACAGGGCAATGATATGTTTTTACCTTATATTATCAAATAAATCAGAGGGAAGAAAATTGAAAAATCAGGGCCAGAAGCCTGATTGCTTTAGGAAAAGGGTCTCCCAAAAATAAACATCTGATAGAATGATCACTAATGATCCCTAAGAGGAGAACAAGAACAATTTTAAAAGGCCAGTGTGGTCATACAATTTGCTCCAAAGAAAGGAAAGTCTCTCACAGGTGCTTCTGACATTCAGTGAAACTCACTATGAGGGGCCCATTACTGAACTCCAAAACCTTAACACAGTCTCCCCATTCCACCATTGACTTGCACAACCACTTTGCAAGAAAAGGCAATTTTAAGAAACATGGCCCTTTCTTTTTGGATATGATGCATTCTAAGTATAAAGCACAATTGCCATTCAACATATGACTGGACATAATGAATAAGCACAAAATTGTAAAGTAACTTACTTATCCTATTTTTCAGTTCTTTCTCTGCATCATTACTAATTAAAGATTAACTACCACTTCTAAATAGAAGTTTGGTGAGTCAGCTCCCAGAAAACAAATTATTTCAACAGCAGCAACATCAAAGAGCTGACAGTTTAGAATCACCACCAGTTCAGAATTCAACTCTTTTCTATAAATATGTTTAGACCATGCTTTCCTGCCAGGCTGCTGAATGTGCCAAAAACAATCCTTAATTCTATTTTTAAAAAAAATGAGAATATGGAAAGGGACGTGTTGGCTGCCCAGGCATTAAAAATGGCTAGGTTGGATTCTGAATGCTAGCTTTCCTCCAATATAACATTTACCAGCAAAAGGCCATTCTTAAAAATGTGAGATAGAACTGATGGGGATGTCAGAAAACAAGCAATGGATATAAGATATAAGGGAACAGAATAAGATTTGATAGCGAAGCATGAGAAATCTGTTAATTATGTCTGTGAAAAAGTCAATAATTCAAACCTCAGTTTCCCTAAAGGATTACCCCTATCTTCAGACCTACAAATAAATTCTCTGATATTTTGCATAGCCTTGATGATCAAGATGTACTATGGGAAACAACACAAGCCCTCTCTCAGTCCTGGGCCATCTGATGGTACTCCAATCAGAAACTGGTTGGGGGAACACTACTTCCAAATTAAAGAGACCTTCAAGACATAGGCCCAGAAAGCAAAGCCAACAGAGAAATTCAGACACATACCTTTATAAATCAAAACTATAATTTGATGAATATTCTTCAAATTGTTTTCCTTGATAACATAGTTCTAACTCTAATGAGGAGAGAAAAGGTCAACAGCCAAAAAGATAGTGCTGACATGTCAGAGGCTCCAAATAATCAACCTAAAAACAAAAAAAAGCCTAGGTTTAATAAGGAAAATGAGAAATGTACTTAAGCTTTTCCTGTTTTATTGTAAACTGAACAATTCACTGTCTTGGCATCTTACTGACTGTCTGCTAGATACCTGGACAGAGTGAGGCTTTCTACAAAGGACTCAAGCCAGGAAACTTTACTCTATGCATGCTGACCCATCTTGTCCATCAAGCCCTTCTGACTCATTGTGTCCCTGCCATCTGACTTCTGCCTCAGCTTTACTCCAGTCCCTTCTAGGAATGTGTGATTGTTGACCTGATGTTCAGGGAAGACAGATAAGGAGCAGAAGGGTTGATTCTGGGTCTGGCATCCTACACAATGAAGTCTCCTAATAATCTTCAAGTCTTTTTCCTGACCAGCCCAGCCCAAAGTCACTGCTCTCTTCCTTCCTTCCCACCAGCTCTTATCTCTAACATTCACTTGTACCCTAACTGGTAGACTAAGCTGGCTGCTTATGTAAATGTATCATTCTTTTAGTGTGGACAGTAATCCAGTTGACACAGGTACCATTAAAATGCGAAAACATAAGTGATTAATGTCACTCTCCCAACTCCACCCAGAAAAATACCTAGTATAGTAAAGAACCAACAAATATCTGCTAACTAAATATATATATGTAAGGCATTTTGTTAGATAGCCAAAACTTCATTACTCAACTACAAAGTCAGGTATTGAAATTAGTTGATCTTTAAATTCCTTTTGAACTTTAATTGTCTATGATTCTTGTTCATTAATTTGCAATCAAATTTATACTAAGGTTTATCTTTGCCCAATATATAAGAAAAAAGAGTTTGCTGGGGTGCCTGGGTGATTTAGTCAGTTAAGTATCCAACTCTGGATGTAAGGGCTCAGTTCATGATCTCACAGAGATCAAGCCCCATGTCAGGGTCTGTGCTAACAGGGCGGAGCCTTCTTGGAAATCTCTCTCTCTCCCTCTCTCCCTGCCCCTACCAAAAAACAAACAAATAAACTTTAAATAAAAAAAGAAAAAAAGTGTTTACTGATGAACTAATAGAGTCTAACAAACAACACTTGGAGACAATAGTTAAGCGAAAGTTTTTGGTTTTGGTTTTGTGCTTCAGGTCCATCTGTTTGGTTCAAATTGATAAGTTCATTATAAATCCTTCTTACTCACTTTAACAACTGTTGCCTATGATGCTTTAAAACAATAAAACTATATTTATTAAAAATATAACCTATGGCTCCGTGTCTGGATTCCTGAAATGGATTTTACCCCACCTAATTAGTGGCAAAGTCAAGCTTCAGTCACTGATTCATTTCCCCAAGCCCTACAGCTTTTAAAAAATACTAGAAGGGGGAAATATCCAAACCATCTCACTAAATTGGTTATTCAAGTTGCCATTTTTTTATCTGCAAAATCTAATTGTTCATTCATAGCCAATTTAATAAGTACCAACTAAGAGGCTATTACTTTTTCAGGCATTGTACTACACACTAGAGTCAAGAAAAATTTGTGTCTAGATAACAATTCAGGAAAGGTAGGCAGAATTATGCAAGCAGCTATGATTCAGTGTCCACATGATACAGAAGACTAGAATGCTCTCCTGGCATCAGGAAAATCTCGTGAAAGAGAAGCTATCCCAGGTGAAGTCAGAAGAAATAGTAGCAAGTAGTAAGAAGTGATATTTTTGTCAAGGCATACTTTCTAGGCAGTAGGAACTGGTCATATAACACTGAGGAGGTAAGAAAGAATATGTTGTTAGAGCAACAGTTTTAAGTTTTAAGCTGACCTGGAGTACAAGGGTATAGAGAGGGGAGAAGTGAAGTAAAAAAAAAAAAACAAAGAAAGAAACCAACACACCAGAGAGATGAGCAGCCATAAGATCATGCCAAGATCTTGTAAGCTATATACTTTACCTTCTGGGTAATGGAAAAACCCACCAAAATAAATGATGAAAATGGTATAAAGTTGTAGTGTGGAGAATAAATGGAAGGTGGTCAAGACTTGGCACAAGGAGAAAAGTTAGGGCACAAGAAGTTGGTATTCTGGGCCAGAACAGTTCTGGAAATAGAGAGAAGTGGTTGGACTTCCCAGATATTGAAGAAACATATGCAGAGTCAGTGATTGGTTGAATAGGGGGTTAGCAGGTGGAGAAGTGGAGGATGATGGTCAGTGTTCTAACTTAAGTAATGGGTATATAGCAGCAGTCAATGAATGAGAAGAAAGAAGGTGGTGGTTTTGTGGAGGCATGAAGAGGATGAGTAGAAAGGGCAAGAAGATAATATACTGAGCTTTCATGTTGTTGAGTTTGATATACCTGTGGAACAACCATTTGGAGAGGTCCAGCAATTGGCCATGTGCTTGTGAAAACCAGACAAGATCTCAGACTTAGAGGTTGGATGTCATTGGTGGACAGAAACAGAAACCTCAGAGGAGGAGAGAACAGAGACAAAAACCTACTTAAACAATAATATTTAGTATTGGAAATAATACTAAATATTGGAATAATATTTAGATTGGAAAAAGAGGAAGTCAGAAAGAGGACTGAGTGGGAAGAGTTTGAGAAGTAGAATGAAAACCAAGTGAGTACAGTCCCATAAAAGCAAATGAAGAGAATATTTCAAGGAGAAAACTATTGATAGTGCCAAGTACTACTGATAAATGAAGATTAAAATATTACCATTGGGGTTTTTTTAATTTGTTTTAAGTTTATTTACTTATTTTGAGAGAGACAGAGACAGAGAGAGAGAGAGAGAATGAGTGAGTGAGGGAGGGAGGGCAGAGAAAGGGAGAAAGAGAGAATTACAAGCAGGCTCCACACTGTCAGTGCAGAGCCTGATGCAGCACTTGTGTGACCTGAGCCAAGCTCAAGAGTCAGACGCTTAACTGACTGAGCCACCGAGGGGCCTCAGGACCATTAAAGGACAAAGAGATCATTGACAGCCTGGCTGAGAACAATTTAGCAGAATGATGGTTGAGGGTCAAGTTGTAGAGACCTCCAGACCTCTCTGCAGTGCTATAAGCAGCCAACCATGGTTGCCCCCACTAATTTCCATTAGTATCTGGGTTCTGGCATTCTGCTGGCTTCCTTCTTCCATCCCAGATGGATCATTTCTTCAATCTTTTTGCTTCTGCTCACATCCACTGAGCATGAGCACCCTCCAAACTCCAGCTCCAGACTGCTCTGCTCCTTGGCACCCCCCCCCCGCCCGCCCTGTTCCTCTCTTTTCCTCAACCTCAGTCAGGAATGCCATCTTCATACCTCTATGGCTTCCATGGTCAAACCTTAGCTCCTATAGCTACCTCCCAAGTCTCTGGATCTCCTTCCCTCCCTTCCTCCCCTTCACCTCCCTCCCTCTCCGTCTCTGGCAGAGACCTCTGTGCCTCACACCACAACCACAGTTATCTGTGTCCTTTGTTTCTGTACTTTCATCAACTGAAAGCATCTTAAACTCAAGATAACCCAACTGAACTCCTTCTTCACTGGCCTCCTCCTCTTCCCCACCCCTCAGATCCTCTATTCTCCCATTTCCCCATTTCAAAACAGGGAAATAATTTTTCACTTCCTTCTGGTCCATGCATGCAATTTTTTGAGAAATCACATCTACCTTATTTTCCCAATTTTACTAACATCTTTCCCTCCTTCCATTATATATCTGCCATTCTAGTTCAGGCCGTTCTTATCCTTTCCAATAGTAAAACAGGTTTCTAATTAGTCTTTTTACATTCTGCCTCTTGAATATGCTATACATTTTGGTCTAAGGTTCAACTCCAATCATGTTTATCCTGCTTAGAAACTTAATGTCTTCCCATTGCCTGGTGAATTAAGTATACACTTTTCTGATGTGCCTTCAGAGCCCTCCATAACTTGACATTTTATATCCTACCTTTCCATGTACTGTTCTGCTACCTTCTCTGTAAGTTCCAAGCCATGAGACTACTCACCCTTCAGCAAATTAAACCCACATTTCTCACCTGGCTTCTGCCATCTTGCTCCTCTCTGGAAATCCTTCCTTTCCATGAGGCCCATCTCCAATGTTATCCCCACCCACCGTGAACTCCCTTTTAACAATACCCCAAAAGATTCCCCCATCAAAAAAAAAAATCCTCACAGTATTTTTATTGTACATTTCTTGTGGTACTCACTGCTTCTATTTTAATTACAATAATTTGTATCTTGAAATTACCACCCTCTACTCAACCCCAAATCCCTATAGGTCAAATCTACGTCTGCTAACCTGGCAGGTTTGGTGGGAAGTTATTGTCTGTTGGCAGTAATAAATGGGATTCCATTGCATATGGGTAAGCATTTGTTAATAAGAGTTAATTTTTCCTTTTCTAGTGGGCATCTAGAACAGAGGTCCCAAATTGGCAGCTGGAGGCTGAATCTGGCCCACAGATGTGTTTTGTTGAATCTGCAGTTATTTTTTTAATTGGGTCAACATTTTTAAATGGAATATTTTATATAAAATGCCAGATTTCCAGCTTCTCTGAAAGTAGAGTATTCTGGCAACAGTGAGCTCATGTTCACTTCTGACAGTAAGCAACTGAAACTGGGGCCTACCTGCTCCCCTTAGATCCATGTGTACTGCTCACTTCATTTCACTCCCCAGCTCTCCCTGATCCAGCCTCTTCATTGATGTTTCTATTGTGTCCCATGAAAGCATCTGAGATTGCAACCCCTGGTCTAGAGTCCTTGCATGGGCAATCTGTACACCCTATGTTGAACCATGTTTCTAGTTTAGGACTGTTTCTGGAATCAAATTTGAGGGGTAAATGAATAGAATCACGGCATTCTTTTTCCCTTCGGTGACAGCCCCCATCCTTGTCTGTACCCTATAATGCTCTCGGGTTTCCAGCTGGAAAACTCTTCTGTGTAATGTGCTATGCTCTTTTCTCATCAAAATGTACCTGCTTTCTAATGCAAGCTGGGTGATTAACATGTGTTCCAATGTTAATGAATTAATAATGATATTTCCTGCATGAGTATAAGTATGACAAATCTGTGTCAAGAAAGATGTGCTACACACACACGCGCACACACACACACACACACACACACACACACACACCATGGCAGACATCACAAATCACAGTTCCCTTTCCAGCTATTCCAGACAGGTCCTCAGAAATTATCTCAGTACAGCACTTCAGGAAGCTGCCACCAATGGCTTAGAGCTTGCACTAAAGCAGGCACCCTGCATCCTTCACATATATCACATCTTTACTCACACAGCAGGAATGAGTGGTGGACAGAAGAGGTATCATCATTTTCATTTTGGAGATTAAAAAAAAAACTGATTCCAAGAAATCTGTTGCTTGTTCAACATGAAGTAAGATAAAGGTATTTGAGATAAATTTAAAATCCTGCCCTAGGAGGATTTTTCAAAATCAGTTCCCCTACAGGAAAGGAGAAGAATGACATCATCTCACCAGGAAAAGATTTAGAGATTTTAGTTGATTTTAACTCAAAAGGAATAAAATCATGATGTGGCTCCCCAAAATTTCATGCAAACTTGGACACTCATATAGCAAAAGCAGTGATGTTTCTGCCCTTTCAATATTCTTAGAGCACCTGTGGTGACCACTGTAAATATCCTGGTTGCTTTTAACAGAAATAAATACATTGGAGACACACAAAAGGGCATGAGAAGAAAGGTTGAAGGGATTGGGGGTGTCTCAGGAAAGAGAAGAAGCAGTAATCACATAAAAGATACATGAAAGTTGACCTGGACTCAATAAAAGAAGGACATGAAAATGAATACTGTTGCTCACTTTGTGATCCTAGTTATTAGAAATATTCAAAGTTTTAGGAAAATTTCCTACACTGGGTACATAGCCTTAACATTCCTTTCATTGCTAGCATTCTGGGCTTCCATGTAAGGGTCACTTAGCTAGGAAGGGCTGAAGCCAAATTTGCTGATTCTTGGTCTGGCACACTTTCATCCATACTATAAGCCTTCTCAGATAATATATTTGCATTTTAACAAAGAACATCAATGCCTCAGAGCAAAGGAATGTGTATGTGGTGAATTTGAACAACATGACAAGCCAGAGCAATACAATTTCTGCTCTTTTATTTTACAGGGTAAGTTATCCTTAGTCCTCATATCATACCTCACATCTTTGTGTCTTAACCTATACATAAGCTCAATCCTGCCAACAAAACTATAAAATGCCAGGATATTTGCCCTCCAAAGAACTCACAAAGTTTCAGGGTAAGTTTAGCCACTAACTGTAATCTTCGGGTGCCTGGCCCTTGGCTTTGTGTCAATAAATAATCCACATTGGGGGGTTTTGGCCTACCTTTGTGGTGTCTGGGTTTGTAGGAGTAAATCCACAGCCTAGGGGGGGCTGTGCCAGGGTGGGAGTGAATCCCATAACAGAAAGTTATTACAGTGAATGGGGCCTGTGGACAGAGAAGCAAGACCAGGGCTCTCCCCAGATGGACAGGCCTAGATCTGAAAAAAGCTGAGCCAGAGGGCAAGCAAAAGAGCACATCACTGGAAGCACCAATGAGAGTACAGTGTTATTTGCTTCTTTTACTACAATTTGTTGTGGTTGGACTTTTACTGAGATATAACTGACATATAACATTGTTTTACACAACATAATGATTTAATACACATATATACTGCCAAAAAAATTACTGCAATTAATTAACATCCATCTCAGTAGTTACATTTTTTCTCTTGGGATGACAACTTCTCAGATCTACTCTCTTACCACCTTTCAAATACATAATACTGTATTGTTAATTATAGTCACCATTACCTCCCCAGAGCTTACTTATCTTAAATTGGAAGTTTGTAGCTTTTAACTACTGTTACCCATTTCCCCCACCCTACCCCACACACATCTCTGGAAACCACCAATCTGTTCTTTGTTTCTATGAGCTTGTTTTTTGTTTTTTTATTCCACATGTTAGTAAGATCATACAGAACTCATCTTTTTCTGACTTATTTCATTTAGCATCATGTCCTCAAGGTCCATCCATGCTATCACAAATGACAGGGTTTCCTTCCTTTTAAGGCTGAATTATTTCTAATATATATATACATATATATATATATATAAATATACATATATATATATATGTATATGTATATATAAAACATTTTCTTTACCCATTCATCCTTCAGTGGATAATTAGGTTGCTTCCAAGGCTTGGCTATAGTAAACAATGCTGCAATGAACATGGTGTACAGATTCTTTTCCAGACAGAGATTTCATTTCCTTCAGATATACATCCAGAAATGGAACTGCTGGATCATATGGTTATTCTCCTTTTAATTTTTTGAGGACCCTCCATACTGTTTTCCACAGGGGCTGCACCAGTTTATATTCCCACCAATAGTGCACAGGGTTCCCTTTCCTCCACGTCCTTGCCAACACTTGATATTTCTTGTCCTTTTGATGACAGCTGTTCTAACACGTGTGAGGCAATATCTCACTGTGGTTTTGGTCTGCCTTGCCCTGATAAACAGTGTTGTTGATCACCTTTTCATGTACCTGTTGGCCATCTGTAAGTCTGTGCCTTTGGAAAATGTCTATTCAGATCATCGGCCATTTTTTAATTAGATTATTTGGGGATTTTTGCTATTGTGTTGCATAAGTTCTTTATATATTTTGGATATATATCCTTTATTAAAATATTTTCTCCCATTATGTAGGTTGCCTTTCCATTGTGTTGATAATTTCCTTTGCTGTCCATATTTTTAGGGTGCTATAGTCTCACTTGTTTATTTTTGACTTGTTGCTTTTCCTTTTCAGTGTCAAACCAAAAAATCATTGCCAAACCATTTTCAAGTTTCCTCTACAATTTTTATGGCTTCAGGTGTTATATACAAGCTTTATGTTCATTTTGAGTTGATTTTTGTGCATGGTGTAAAATAAGGGTCCAGATTCATTTTTTGGTATGTGACTGCTGGTTTTCCCAGTACAGTTTACTGAAGAAATTATTTTTCCCCATTGTACATTCTTGGCCCCTTTGTCATAAACCAATCAACCATATATACATGGGTTTACTTCTGGGGTCTTTATTCTGTTCCATTGATCTGTGTGTCTGTTTTTATGCCAATACTATAGCTTTGCAATATAGTTTGAAATCAAGAAGTGTGATGCCTCCATCTTTCTTCTTTTTCAAAAATTCTTTGGCTATTTTTATAGTACCAGAAAAATTTGGAATTCTTTTCTACATCTGTGAAAAATGCCATTGGAATTTTGATAGGTTTGGTTTGAAATTGTACATCACTTTGGGTAGTATAAACATTTTAAAATATTAATTATTTCGATCCATTAGTACAAAAAATCTTTCCATTTACTTGTGTTTTCTTCAGTTTCTTCCATCAATAGCTTATGGTTCTCAGTGTACAGATCTTTTACCTCCTTGGTTAAATTTATTCTCAGTTATGTTATTATTTTTGATGAATTGTGAATGGGATTATTTTCTTGATTTCTTTTTGTGATAGTTGATTTTTAGTGCATAAAAATCAACTGATTCTTCTGTGTTGATTTTGTATCCTCCTGCAACTTAATTGAATTTGTTTTTTGGTTCTAACACTTTTGGTAGAAACTTTAGGGTTTTCTTCATATAATACTGTGTCACCTGCAAATAGAGACAGCTTTGCTTTTTCTAATTCAAATTGGATGCCTTTTATTCCTTTTTCTTGTGTAATTGCTCTGACAAGGACTTCCAATATTATATTGAATATAATCATTGAGAATGTTTCTGATATTTAAAAAACTTTCAGCTTTTCAGTAATATCTATATTAGCTGTGGGCTTATCATATATATGACCTTTATTATGTTGAGGTATCGTCTCTCTATAGCCAATTTGTTGAGAGTATTATCATGAAAGGATGTTGAATTTTGTCAAATGCTTTTTTTGCACATATTAAAATGATCATATGATTTTATTCTTCATTTTGTTGATGTAGTGTATCATATTGATTTGTGGATGCTACACCATCCTTGTATCCTTCAAATAAAACCCACTTGATCATGGTGTACAATCTTTTTAATGTATCATTGAATTCAGCTTACTAATATTTGATTGAGGATTTTTACATCTATGTTTATGAAGATATTGGCCTATAATTTTCTTTCCTTGTAGTTTTCCTGTCTGCTTTTGGTATCAGGGTAATGCTGGCCTTATAAAATGAGTTTGGAAATATTCCCTCCTCTTCTACTTTTTGGAAGAGTTTAAGGAAAATTGGTATTAATTCTTTAAATGTTTAGTCCTGGAATTTTCTTTGTTGGTAAAGTTTTGATTACTGATCCAATCTCCTTACAAGTAGTTGGTCTGTTACAGATTTTCTTTTTCTTTATGATTTGGTCTTTGTAAGTTGTACATTTCTAGAAATTATTCATTTCTTCTAGGTTCCAATTTTTGACATATAATTAATTGTTCATAGTAATTTCTTAGATTTTTTTGTATATGTGTGGTATTAGTTATAGCATCTTCTCTTTCATATCTAATTTTATTTATTTGACTCATCTCTTTTTTCTTGGTAAGTCTACCTACAGGACTGTATATTTTGTTTATCTTTTCAAAAAAATCAGTTTTTAGTTTCATTGATCTTTTCTGTTAGCTTTTTAGTCTCTACTTCATTTATTTTCACTGTGATCTTTGTCATTTCCTTCCTTCTACTAACTCTAGGCTTAATTTGTTTCTCTATTTTCTAGTTCCTTGAGGTATGAAGTTGTTTACTTTAACTCTTTCTTTTTTTTAATGTGGTACTTATTGCTATGAACTTCCCTTGTGGAACTGCTCTTGCTGAATCCCATAAGTTTCAGTATGTTGTATTTTCATCTTCATTTGTCTTGTTATTTTTTTTATTTCTCTTTTGATTCTCATTTGACCCAATGGTTATTATAGGCATGCTGTTTATTCTCTACATATTTGTGAATTTCCAGTTTTTTCTTGTAATCTATTTCTAATTTTATACCTTTGTAGTCAGAAAGATCCTTTATATGATTTCAATCTTCTTAAATTTATTAAGAGCTGTTTTGTGGCCTAACGTGATCTATCTGGAGAATGTTCACATGTACTTCAGAAGAATGTGTATTCTGCAGCAGTTGGATAGAATGTTCTGTAAATGTCTGGTAAGTCCATTTAAGCCCAGTGTTTCCTTATTTATTTTCTGTCTGGATGATCTATTGTTGAAAGTAGGGTGTTGAAGTCACCTACTGTTATTGCATTGCTCTCTATTTCTCCCTTTGGGTCTGCTTATACTTTTATATATTTAGGTGGTCCTATGTTAGGTGCTTAAATATTTACAAAAGTTATGACCCATTTATTATTATATAATGACCTGGCCTTCTTTGTCTCTTTATTACAGTCTTCATCTTAAAGTATATTTTATCTGATATAAGTATAGCTACTACCCTGTTTTCTTTTGGTTTCCATTTGTATGGAATATCCTTTTCCATACCTACATTTTCTGTGTGTACCCTTGCATCTGAAAGTGAGTCTGTTATATACATTTCTGTCGTACATAACAAGCTGTATTTCTTTTACTTTTATGATTCTCTCCTTGTCTTAAACTTTAAGTTTAATTATATTGTGTCTCAGTTTGGGTTTCTGGATTCATCTTTTTAAAATTATTTTTTATTGAAGTAAAATTAACATAGCGTTATATTAGTTTCAGATGTACAATATAATGATTCAACAATTCTATACATTACTCAGTGCTCATCAATATAAATGTACTCTTAATCCCCTTTATCTATTTCATCCACCTCCTCCCCAGTCACCTTCCCTCTGGCAATAACCAGTTTGTTCTCTGGCAACCACCATTTTATTCTCTATATTTAAGCATTTGCTTTTTTTGTTTGTTTTTTTTCTGTTTGTTTTGACTCTTAAATTCCACGTACAAGTGAATTCATATGGTATGGTACTTGCCTTTCTCTGACTGATTTATTTCACTTAGTATTATATGTTCTAGGCCCATTCATATTGTTGCAAATGACAAGATTTTATTCTTTTTTCTGGCTGAGTAATATTGCATTGTATGTATATACCACATTTTCTTTATCCATTCAACTATTAATGGACACTTGGGTTACTCCATATTTTGGCTGTTGTAAATAGAGATGCAATAAATATGGGGAGGCATATAGCTTTTCAAATTAGTGCTTTCATTTCCTTTGGGATGCTCAGTAGTAGAACTACTGGATCATATGGTAATTCTATTTTTTAATTTTTTGAGGAACCTCCATACTTTTTTCCACAGTGGCTGCACCAATTTGCATTCCCAATAGTGCACAAGGGTTCCTTTTTCTCCACATCCTTGCCAACATTTGTTACTTTTCTTGTTTTGATTTTAGCCATTCTGACAGGTGTAAAATGTTATCTCATTGTGGTGTGATTTGCATTTCCCTGATGATTAGTGGTATTGCCTATTTGCCATGTGTATGTATTCTTTTTAAAAAAAATGTCTACTCATGTCCTCTGCCCACTTTTTAATAGAGTTATTTGAGATTTGGTGGACTTTTTTTGGTATTGAGTTGTATAATTCTTTATATATTTTGGACATCATCCCCTTATTGGATATATCATTTGCAAATATCTTCTCCTAGTCAATAGATTGTCTTTTTGTTTTGTTGATAGTTTATTTTGCTGTGCAAAAGCTTTTCATTTTGGTATATTCCCAATAGTATAATTTTACTTTTGTTTTTCTTGCCAGAGGAGACATATCTAAAAAATATTTCTAGAGCCAATGTCAAAGATTGCTGCCTGTGTTTTCTTCTAGGAGTTTTATGGTTTCAGGTCTCACATTTGAGTCTTTAATCCATTTTGAGTTTATATTCATGTATGGTGTAAGAAAGTGGTCCAGTTTCTTTTCTTTTTTTTTTCTTTCTTTTTTTTTTTTTTTTTTTGCATGTGACTGGTTTTCCTAGCATGATTTATTGTAGAAATTGTCTTCTCCCCACTGTATATTCTTGCCTCCTTTGTCATAAATTAATTAAACATCTATGCATGTGTTTATTTCTGGGGTTTCTATTCTGTTCTATTAATCTATGGATCTATTTTAATGCCAGTCTCATACTATTTTTATTACTACAACTTTGTAGTATATTTTGAAATCTAAAATTATGATACTTCCACTTTTGTTTTTCTTTCTAAAGATTGCTTTGGCTATTTAGGTTGTTTTGTGGTTCCATACAAATTTTAGGATTATTTGTTCTAATTCTGTGAAAAGTGTTGTTGATATTTTAATGGGGGTTGCATTAAATCCCCATTGCTTTGGTAGTGTGAACATTTTAACAATGTTGGGTCTTTCAGTCTATGAGCATGGAATATCCTTACATTTATTTGTGCCATCTTCAATTTCTTTTATCAACATTTTAGGTTTGGAGTACAGGTCTTTCACCTCCTTGGTTAAATTTATTCCTAGGTATATATTATTTTTGGTGCAATTGTAAATAGATTATTTTCTTAATTTCTCTTACTGTCACTTCATTATTAATGTATAGTAATGTAACAGATTTATGTATATTAATTTTATATCCTGCAACTTTACTGAATTCATTTATCAGTTCTAGTAGTTTTTTTGGTGGAATCATTAGGGTTTTCTAAATATAGTATCACATCACCTGCAAATAGTGAAAGTTTTACTACTTCCTTACCAATTTGGATGCCTTTTGTTTCTTCTTTTTTTTTTTTTAATCTGATTGCTCTGGCTTGAACTTCCAGTACTATGTTGAATAAGAGTGGTGAGTATGTATATCCTTGTCTTCTTCCTGATCTTAGAAGAAAAGTTCTCAGTTTTTTACCAGTGAGTATGATGTTAGCTATGGGTTTTTTGTATATGGCCTTTATTGTATTGAGGTATATTCCCTCTAAACCTTCTTGTTGAGAGTTTTTACCATGAATAGATGTTGTACTTTGTCAAATGCTTTTTCTGCATCTAATGGGATGATTCTATTATTTTTATCCTTTCTCTTGTTAATGGGATGTATCACATTCATTGATTTGCCAATATTGAACTACACTTGCACCTTGAAATACATCCCACTTGATCATGGTAAATGATTTTTAAAAATGTGTTGTTATATTCAGTTTGCTGGCATTTTGTTGAGGATTTTTGCATCAATGTTTATCAGAGATACTGGTCTGCAGTTTTCTTTTTCTTTTTCTTTTCCTTTTTCTTCCTCTTTTTGTAGTGTATCTGTTTTTGCTATCAGAGCAATGCTGGCCTTGTACAATAAATTTATAAGCTTTACTCCCTCTTCTATTTTCTGTAATATTTTGAGAAGAATGAGTATAAATTCTTCTTTAAGTACTTATGTACTTCTTTGTATTTATGTACTTAATTGCCATTTTTTTTACTTGTTTTATAGTTGCATTTATAGTCCTCTCTATTCCTTTCTTCTTCTCTTGCTCTCTTCCCTTTCATGAAGTCATCTCATTTGGAACCCTCTGGGATCCGTGGGTCTGGATGTGTGCTTCCCCAGGTTCACTGTTATTTTTTTAAATAAGCTTTCTGTCCTTTTCTCTCTCTTTTCTCCTTCTGGATGCCTATAATGCAAATATTGGTCCACTTGCTGGTGCCCCATAAGTTCCTTAGGCTACCTTCACTTTTTTCATTCCTTTTTCTTTTTTGCCTCTGACTGGAAAAATTCTATGGCCCTGTCTTCAAGTTCATTGATCCTTTCTTCCATTTCATCCAGGCTGATGTGGAACTACTCCATTGAATTTCACATTTCAGTTATTATATTTTTCAGCTCTGTTATTTCTGTTTGATACTCTCTTGTGTTTTCTATCTCTGTATTGAAATTCTCACTTTGTTAATGCATTGTTTTCCTGACATCAGTAAGCACCTTTATGATCATTATTTCGAACTCTTTATCAGGTAAATCACCTATCTCCATTTCATTAAGATCTGTTTCTGTAGTTTTATCTTATTCTTTTGTTTGGAACATATTCTTCTTTTTCTTTGACTCATCTCCTGAGATAAACCTTATTGTTCATTCCATCTCTAGCTCTTCGTTGTCGCTCACATTTTTTGTGATTATCCAAGCTCTCTTCTTTGTTGTTCCTAGTAATTGAAGGTATGTCAAAATATGGCAGTGTCCCAAAGGAGAGAATCCCTATCAGCACTTGGATGTAAGCTGATTAGAAAATAGACCCACAGGCAGTAGCATTTAAAATATGTAATTATGCTTCTTTCAGGTAAGACTGGGAGATTGGTGTTCTGTCTATTCCCTCTGCATTATGCCCTGATGGGGAATGGTATTAGCCAGTAAGGAACTTTTTCTTTGTTACAGTCCTGTGGGGCCCATGAATTGAATACAAGCCCCACTGGGTACCAGAGCCATGTAATCAAGGGCTGTGTCCCTTGGATGACAGCCACAAAAGCCAAGGCACAAAATGTGTGCACAAGCTCCTTGCCAGGAGATACCAGCTACCTGAAGCAGGGGAAAGGGAGAACATGGAGATGGCTCTCCCTGGCCTCCTTGGTCTTTCAGGAGGATCACTAGATGTGTACTTAAAATAGTATCCTAACACTTAGGACACAGCTTTTAAGTTATACAAATAGGCATCATTCAGAGAAAGACTGAGAGATGGGCATTTCTTTCTGCTCCCTCCACACTGCACCCTGGAAAGACATCCATGGCAAGAACTTGCAAACCTGTTAAGAACTATTTCTTTGTTTGCTATAGTCTGGTGGATTTCCTGAGTGCAAAGCTTTCACATCTAGGTGCATCTTAAAACTCTTGCTTTGGGGCGCCTGGGTGGTGCAGTCGGTTAAGCGTCCAACTTCAACCAGGTCACGATCTCGCGGTCCGTGAGCTCCAGCCCCGCGTCGGGCTCTGGGCTGATGGCTCAGAGCCTGGAGCCTGTTTCTGATTCTGTGTCTCCCTCTCTCTCTGCCCCTCCCCCGTTCATGCTCTGTCTCTCTCTGTCCCAAAAATAAATAAACGTTGAAAAAAAAATTTTTTAAACTCTTGCTTAAACACTCACTAGATGTTGTGTTCAAACCCTTCTTTTTTTAGGGAGAAGCTGGGAATTAGGAGTTTGCTTCAGACTGTATGCCACTGTGTCAAGAATGGAGTTTATGGTGAGAGTTGTATTTCAGTTTTTTCTACCCATTTCAAAGTGTTTTTTTTTTTCTCATTCAGTTGATGTGTAGGAATCACTTAGCTAGTTTCTGGATTTCTTTCAGAGAAAATTGTTCCATATATAGCTACAGATTTGGTGTGTCCATGGGAAGATGGGAGTTCAGGAGCCTGCTGTTTCCATCTTGGATCAGAGCTCACAGGCACATTTTAGAAACCATGGTCCCAAAGTCATTTTAATATCTTAGAGGAATAGAATTATTCCATTAAAAATATGTTGTTTGAGTTGCCCGTGGCAGTCCTATGCTATCTTTGTACTGCTTGGTCCTTCCTCACAGCCAAGGTACATGATGGTACATAAATGATGAAGCTGGGGCCTGGGAAGGCTCAGAAGGGCCCTAGAGATAAACTATCATGCAGCTTGCACCTGCAGCCTAAAAGGACACTCCAAGAAATCAGACAGTAAATAATGTAACATGTCACTCAGGAAGACCCCACAGAAAACGACACTTCACAAAAACAAGATAACTAACTGTAGCCCAAAATAAGCATAACCAGGGACTATAGAAAAGAAGCTTTAGTGAAGCAAGACAGCAAAGGAGGAAACATTAATGGGATATTATTGCTTTTGTATTAACATTGGGAATGGAGTTAGGGGATGGTCAAATGTATAGAGTTTTCTGAAATAAGATATGGCAGGCAGACCTGACAGTCATCCTGAGGAATCAACACTGATCTGCATATGGAGGCAAAGTTCTGAGTCAACCAGGAGGTTTGGGTGTGCTTCCTGTGGGGTCAGAAGCCAAACCCATAGCAATTGTAGTCCAAAGTTTAAAGGGAGGAGTTAGAGAATGTGTCTGCCAGGATTGGAAAGAATGTGACAGCTCAAGGACAATTCTGACCTATCATAATGGAAACCATCCCTCAGATTCAAGGACCTTCTTTACAAATTCCTAGTCACAAAATATGTTGTCTAAGTTCTCTAGAACTTAATTTGAAAATGAGCAATTACTTTTTACCTTTCCAGAACTGAGATGTAATAAGTACATCATGGCTAGTGTATACGCACATGTTCACATGGGTCCCCATGCATGTGCATGAACATACACACACACACACACACACACACACACACACATACACACACACACACACACATTCACATTAATACCTTTTTACTTCCTGGTATTCTAAACCAAAATATGGCTCAACTCCATAGCTTGACAGAAACGCAAAGAGGGGAAATTAGAAAAGATATTCCCACATATCATAATCTGGCAATACTAATCTTACTCCAGTCTACCTTTCTAGTGGAGTCTAAGTCTCACCTTCTGATACATTTTCAAAAGTGGTAAAAAGCACACATCGCCAGAAAGCAGATACTTCTTTGTTTCTTATGTGGCCATGTCCTACAAAGAACCATATGCAAGGGGTTGCCTATTCATGTATTTTAATGATTCTGGTGAGATACCAAGTATCATACAATCAGTGCAGAGATAGCAGGTTTTCTGGTCTGTGTTCTAAGATGTGCTGCATCCCTTTAGCATTTTAGGCTTAATCCACAGAAGAAAACGGGTTAATGGCATCTACTTTCACTTAAATATTAAGCAAATAACTTTGTCCAAAAGCAAACTATAACTGAAAAATAAAAGAAAAAAAATTTGCTTGTAAAAAAATTTAAAAATAGTGATTAATGGACATACTTAACAGGGTATTGCCTACATTCATCTCTGTCATAAGTTGCCTTGATAGCTTTTAGAGACCTTTATCTGTGTTAATTTTGAAAGAGATTATCATGAGAAGTATGTTTTGAGACGTCACCTTTCATTTCTTAGGACTGGGTGGTAAGCTCTCTAGGAGTGTAGCCTGAAGCTTAATGAAGATGCCACCTCTGTGTCACTGCAGCCCAGAGGATTAGAAAACATTGCTTTCTCTTCTCTGAGCAGAAAATGCCACTGTTTCTTCCAGTGCCACATTCAGGGGCAAGATCAATGTCTAAGAGTCAGGCTTGGGTAGTAACTCCATATTAAATGCTTGACTGAATAGGGATCTTTCTAATCAGCTACAGTAGATTAAAAATCCCCTTCTAAGGATACATAGAAAAACAGAACTGTGTCCCAAACAATCCATACACTGTCTAAAGAAGGGACATGAGGTCAGCTCTGAGTAATCTGGTTGGATTAGCTGGCATGACCCTAGAACCCTAGAACTCTAATGAAGCTCTGTCATACTTTGGAGAACTGCTATGAGTGACAGAGAACTTAGGTTTAGAAGCTTGTAATCTTGATTTTCTTTCTGAGTGTCTTCTAAAGTAATGCAGATTTTTGTATACCACTATTCAACTTATCTAATAGAAGTAATCTTATGGACCAAAATGTTCAACTGAGATGCATGGGCCCACTACAACCTATAAGAAAGTTATAGGAAACAAGATACAATTTTAAAGAAAGAACCAGAAAGAAAAGGAAAGGACCCAGCGTGTCCAATACCCTCCTGATGCTTGGCATCGATGTTTGCTTCCATTGTGCTCTTTGGTTGATGGAACCAACCAAAGTTTCTACTGGAACTTCCAGTAGGCCTATCCACACACGTCTATCACCACACTTACAGTCACCATGCTGTTCAGACCAAATCCCTGAGTCATCATCTAAGATGGCTTTGTTAGAAGCAGAGATGGATCCTTTCCCTAAATGGGACATTTAGGAAGTGGTAGCATTTTCTATCCAAACAGCAAATAGCTATTATACAAATCTTGATTCAACATGAACATCACAGTTATCTTTTCCCTGTTGGTTCATAGATTCAGGCCTGTAATGACATTTTACCAACTATTGATCCAATCCCCTGATGGAAAGGCATGGTCATGTGTTGCCTACTACAAGTCAAGTGCACTGATAAGCACTATGACAGAACTAAGGTTTTTGTGACTTTACCTATGATAGAACTGGGACTCCAATGGGTATACATAACTTATATAGTGCCCCAGGGCAAGTAAATGTCTGAACTAGGGTTCAATTCCGGGTCTGCATGATTGCAAAGTTCATGCTCTTTCCACGTAATACTCATTGTCAACTGGTCCACTCTAACTTCACTCTGAATGGAGAAAAGGCTAGGAAAAGAGAATGGAGAAGAGGAAGGAAGATCAGGAAGACCTGAGACTGAACAAGCAAACAATGTTCAAGACGGAAGTGAGGGAACTTAAGAAATCCAGAATCCAAACAAAGATTGTCAGGGACTGTTGAGCAGAGTGGGTCATGGAAAAAACATGGCAAAGTGTCAGAATCCCTGCCCCAGGGCAGGATTAGTTGGTAACTGGACACACAGCACAAGGGAGAGACATAACCCTGATACCGAGACAACAGACTGCCCCTGAGACCAGATGCTTTCATTCTCTTCTCACCTTGGTCACGCCAATCCTCAGTAAGTCTGGCCTAAAGCCCTACAGGTGAGAAAAATGGGAAACAGCTGACAGGCTAGTGCGTGAAGGAGCAGAGAGCAGACCCTCTTCTCTGGCAAAGCCATTCCCCTGACAGGTGGCAAGAGAAGAGCCTGTTCCCAATCAAACCGACTTGGATGGAAATAGCTAAGATGAAAAACAAACTCGATGTCATCCCTTCAAAATCTCCACATGCAGCGGGAAGCCGCTGCTGAGCTGGACCTTGGTGGGAGAGAAGGAAACCTTCCCAGCTGAAAACTGACACATAAATACCCATGACCAGCTCCCTACAGGTAGGAGAGTCCTAGATCCAGATGAAATCCTGGCTCATAGAATAGTTATGATAATGATAGCAGCAACATTTATTGGAAACTCCTTATGGCCATACACTTGGCACACATGTCTTTATTTTGGGCCCCCAACAATGCTGGGGTCTCCCCATTTTACAGGTGAGGACCCAGTGGTCCTCAATGGTTAAGTGATTCACCCATTATAAGGAGAAGCACACACTTCTATAGAAGAAAGTCCCAACGTGTGACTAGAATATCAAATTCCAAAGCCTACGCCCTTCCAACTGCAGCCTATGATGGTATTCTTCCCTAACCAAACAGCAAAACCTGGGGTGCAGAGCAAGAGGGGCACAGACCCTATGAGTGCCACCTATCTACTCACTGAGAAGCCTCCCTTCCACCACACACACGATTTTTATATCAAACTTTACAAGATTTCCAAATCTTTTTATTTTTTTTAAGTTTATTTAATCATTTTGAAAGAGAGAGCAGGGGAGGAACAGAGAGAGAAAGAATCCCAAGCAGGCTCTGCACTGTCAGCTCAGAATCCCTCACAGGGCTCAAATTTACTAACTGTGAGATCATGACCTGAGCTGAAATGAAGAGTCAGATGCTTAAACAACTGAGCCACCCAGGCATTCCTTCTTTTTATTTTTAAAGTGACCATATATATCCCTGTCCTCCCAAAAGATATATTCTAAAACAAATTTAACTGGAAACACAATTTTTAAACAAGAATATAAGGTAGTTCCTTCACACTCCCCTTAAGGGATAGCTTGCTTAATAATCTTTTCTCAGAATTTAAGATTTTTAAAAATGGAAATGTTTTTTAACTTCAAAAAATAACACATCCATTTTTTTTTAATTTAGACAATGTATTTACAGTTAATAGATCCAAATTTTTGAACCAATATTTCTCCATTATTCTAGCTGAATTCCATAATAGTTATGGAATAGTTATGGGCAAATTTTACAGAAATATTCCCAGCTAACACATTTAATCCCCTGATTTGGGGCTAGGAATTGTGGGATCCACCAGTCAAAATATAAGTTACTTCTGTGCCAGAAAAAAAATTAAAAGACATTTCCCCATATCATTAACCAGAATGTAGACTATTTAGTACATTGGCCCTATCAACAGAACAAGAATTAGAAAGCTTCACATGAAAAAATAAATGTATTTCACTAGTTTATCTAAAAAGCTCTATTTTCAATTCTAAGTACACTGTATCTTTCAAAAATCTGTTTTATTGAAGTTGCTTTAAGGGTATGTACACATTAGTTGGTCATTCTTATCAGTAATTTTACTACCAACACCAGTAAGACTCTTCAAAGAAACTCCCAGAGACTTTTGTGCCTAAAAGAGCTTCATTTACTCAACTGAACTGTCTTTGTTCCCAAATTCTCTTCCAAATAAGCACAGAAGCTGAAAACAACATCAGAAAAATATCCTGGAAAAATGGTTCACAACATTCTAATGGGTTACAGATGGGTTGGGAACCTTCCTGCCATTTTTATTGTTTGCTAGCTTCCTTTCTTCTGTCCGGAGTTTTATTGCTTGCTTTCCTTGTTAGCCCCCTTGATGCTTGAATTAACCCACTGAATCTTTCCACACCAGTGGGCAGGACCAACAACCCTTTACCCTCCAGCTGACTGAGAAGGTCCTCAGGCTTTGGATTGTATTTCCACAATCTGGAACGGAGGATATTTATATTAGTCAGGCCGAGAGAGGTGGTTAGAAAGTATATTTCTGTAAAGATATTAAACTTACTTTAACAAAAAAAAAATTTTAAGTCTCCACAGTTAGAATAATGTCCTTGGAGACCAGGGAAGCTTATCCAGATCAGCTTTATTAGGTCGAATATCAATCAGTAAAGCTCGGGCTGCCAGAGGATTATTATGTTAGGAAAGTAAGTCAGCATGTTAATGGTTCTGCCTGTTAGCAGTGTTAACTGGTTCACAAGACTGAGAAGGATTATTATCTGACACTTGTGTATCCTTGCTGAATTTGGAATGCGACAGCTCAAATCCAACCTAAATTAACTACGTCAGGTGTCGTGGACTTGGAAATAAAAATTGATGAACCCAAACAACAGAAGACAAGATGGAGTTTGGGAAGTATACTGGATCAGGAATCAGAAAACTTGGATTCAGTCTCAGTGGCCACCTCCAGGTCTGCAGGAGTCACCTACATTGTGTTTGCCCAGCCTTCATCCCAGTTTCTACCAGGAAATGCTCATCTTTACCATTCCACCAAGTGCTTCTGGTGGGGCTGTTGATGAGATGCTTGCTGTGTGTGACACAAGCCACCAGAGTTCTGCCCTAGGATGTCTTACTTTGAACTAAGTGACCGTGGCTCTCTGTCCTATGCAGCAGGATCTGGGAGCCACCATTGGTCCTAATTCATCCACATGCAAGCAGCAGTACGGTAGGAGGAAAATAGGGTGCTGATGCACCGAGAGCTACAGATGAGAATCAGAAAATCCAAAAACTGTCCAGCTCCAGGTCCATCGTTCTGAGACCTCAATCTAATGTTGCTCATCCCATAGTTTGAGTTCATGAGCCACTACATTTCTCTCACACCTGAGCCTACTTGATGTGGGTTTCTTTCACTTGAAATTAAAAAAAAAAATGACTGATGGACAAGAATGCTATGAATTAATCTCTCTGGGCCTCAGCATCTTTGAAAAATTTTAAAAGCACTATATTGCTGGGGATGTAGGTTTCTCTGTTGTAAAAAGGACCTGAAATAAAAGTTTCTTGCTCACAGATAAAACTTCAAAGCTTGGCTTGCCACTCTGCTCTGTGCATTTGTCAGGCGCTCAGTCTCTTTCTCTCCAAGGGTGCCTACCAAGGAAATTATTGCACAACCAGGGCAGGGATTTGTTGCTATTTCTTCTTGGCAGGATTTGATCATAGTAAGGGACTGATGACCATGTGTGTTTCTCATTCTTCCCTCTTGTGAATGGGAGTTCTTACTGTCATTAATCTACACTCACTATCACTATATGATAAGTGTAAGGAAGAAACAGATGACTTGTCTTTACTATGTAAAGAAACCTCATTTAGATGTGATGGAGATGACTACACATCCCCCCCCCCCCCAGAGATCTTAGACTTTGAGATGGGTGCAGGGACTCAATGGTACATTGGGATGGTCTCTCATGCACAAGGGCTGGGTGTGGTCTATGAGGGACAAAATATGCATGTGAATATTTGAGCAGCCAAAATGTATATGTTGATAGAAATGGCTAATAATTCCCAAATATTTCCTTATTAAGAGAATATCCAGTTTTTATCTGGGTGGACCATTGCAAAATAAATAGTGCATATCCCTGGCTCCTTGCATCTAGGATGCCATGTGTCAAGTTCTGGTTAATGGGATACAGGAGAAGTGACATGCTCACCTCTGGATCATGCTCCAAAAGCGAGAAGCATGCCTTACTCTCCCTCTTATCCTCACTCCTGATAGCAGATATTCTGATGGGTGGTAAACCATCTTGGACAGTGTAGATGCTAGCAACCCTTTATGGACAGTGAGCAATTAAAACAGGAGGATCCTGGGCTCCCAATACAGTAAATCTGCCATATCAGACATGGACTGATAGGAGAAATACTTCTGTCTTGTTTAAGCCACTTTCCATTGGTCTCTGTGAAGGCAACTAGATGTTATTTCCTAATATCACAAGTACCATGTAAATACATATCCAAGTAGGTACTCATTTCAACTTGAAGTTTCTAAAAGTCAAGGACTGGGGCCAATTTCCAATGTGAATAGGAAACTGTGATGCATGCTGGAGGCAAAATTTTGAGGGTAAAGATGGGTAACAATGCTTTTGTCTGTCCTTCCTTAGTTCCTTGGGGCAGCCATGCACTTGCCTTCTTCTTGGAAACATCCCCTTCCCAGGATACCCCTCAGTCTTGCCATGCGTGAAAGGCACTTGTTGCCTTGGTCTCACTGAGGCCAAGCAAAATTTGAAGTAAGCCTTCTCCCATAGAATCAGATCACTAAGGACATAGGTGTGCTGCTGGTACACAGCAAACTGATAGGGCCTCTGCACCACTGTGACAGAAATAAGCCGGGGGTAGTCCTAGGAGCAGGACTGATCTTCATGTCCCTACACCCCCTGTCCTACCCCATAGTCCCATTGTGCAGCAACTAAAGGATTAGCACCTAACTCACTTGGTTAGCAACCCTGACTCACAGGGTTACCAGGATCCTGCTTCAAGGATAAATCTAGTGTCAGTTCTGATTTATTGGGCCCCAGGTACATAAAGAACTAATTACTTTGAATCATCTTTGCCTGTATGCCTATATTTTTCCATCCACCTGCATGATCAGGCCATTCAAATGAGTTTCCACAACTGAGTGTCTGCTTAGTTCCCTTGCCTGTTATTCCTTATTCCCACTGGAATTGGAGCTCTGTCGTCAAGCCCATGTCCTGATACCCTGCCACATTCTTGAAAATTTCCTTCCTCTTTGGCACTAGATGGGTCTTACCATGAATGGAAGAGACTATTAATACCATTTCCCTGCCTTCCACTTTGACTCCTATGGCCAAGCATAACTCACCATATGAGAGCCCATTCACAGACACCTACCTAACGACACTTGGGGATGTTATATAGATTGTATCTGAAAGCCTTGGAATCAGGAGACTTGGGTTCAAATCCTAGTTCCAACACTTAAAGTAATGAATGTGGCCCTGGAAAAATTAATCTAAGTTTCAGTACCCTTATCCTCAAAATGAAAAGTATATTGCTTATTTCATAAGCTTGTAATTAAGAATTGAATGCTACATAGTAAGCAGTCGAGAAATGGTAGTTGATCTGTGTACCACCATATCTGTGCTCGTCATCCACCAGGATATTACTCTTCAGCCATCAAGCTGCCTCTCAACAGTCAGCCTTCACAGGTGAAATATTCTCCTTGATCCATCTGGTCCATCCTTATCATACCTGACAGTTTTGCCAACCCCCAAATAAGTGTGCTCAATCCCACCAAAAGCATGATGAACTTGTTTATTGTAGGTCCTCAGCACATGTTTATGGAATCAATGAGTGAGTGAGAACATGAATTAAATATGGTGCCAATATCTATTGTTTTCTAAATACATGCGAAATATTTACTATAAGCAAAGAACTGCTCCAATTGTTGTGGGGAGTACATGAAGTTGGGTACCCCCAAGGCATTCATCATCCTCTGTCCCTCAGTGTCATCGTCAGGAAGGATAGGATGAGTCAGTTGACATATCCTCTCTTCATCCTCCATACTCCCATCAACATCCTAGAAGTCACAGGAAGAGAACCACTACAAAGGACATTCATACCTGCTTCTGAGTTCCTAGGATTAACCCATCTCTTATGCTCTGGTGGCCTCTGTGGTAGACATGAGTCAGTCAGAGCAATCTGTGCTCCCTCACTACAGAGGGACTACCTCACTCCCTGCACTCATGGAGGCCTGCCCCACTGAGGGGCCAGTCAGCAGGGAAGAAGGAGGTAAAAAGAATATGAGTGCCACCATGAGTTCCCCTGCAGGGAAGGAATTTCCAGGCTCTGGCACAAAATCTAAGAGCAGCTGCTCCTGCCCTGGGAACAGCGCTGGCCTCTGGTAGAGATAGAACTGAGAAAATATCAGAAGGGGAACATTCCCTGCTTTTGGACTTACAAATATGCCACCTGTTCCATGAACTGGGACAGGTCCCATTCCATCACCTCAGAGTCTCAGCCCTCAGCACAGCCCTAGAATTTAGAACAAAGAAAAATGTTTATTTGGCTTTGCTCCAATGATTATCTCAACCTTGCCTTGAGGATCTGTATGCATAGATAAAAACCATCTCTTTCCCTTTGTTCTCCATTCTCAAGTGTAAGTATCAAGTTCTGAAGACTATTTACATCATTTTGGAAAGGGGTGGTAACCAAAGTAAAGTTGTGAAAGGCTGGAGTAACCAAGGAAAAGAAAGCAATGTGATGAAAGAGTGAATATTGAGATAAATAGAAGCATTAATCCTGAAAGAACCGGTTGGTGGTCTTACATAACAAGCAAAACACAGGCCAAAGACACCCTGTCAGGCCTATGGTTCCAAGAACCCTTCTTCCTATAGACCTACAGATGACTGAACTTGGATCTGAGTACATCATGGAAAAGTCAGAAATGCTATCAAAATATTCCACAATGATTTTCCTCCTCAGTGGCTACAAGTACAAGCAGTATCCATGGAGAGGCTCCAACCCATCAGGCCTGTGGCTGCTAGTTCAGAATTTCCCTGTGGATGTTCTCTCCCCTCTTCTTGCTCACACAGCCTCCAGCCACTGGGTTTGCTCCAGGCAGAGCCATGTTCAGCAGACTGTGTCCAGCAACTTGGCCCTCCAATTTGGCCTAGAGGGCAAGCATGTCTGGTGGGAAGATAGGAGATTAGTTGTGGCTAAGGAATCAAGGCTTCCCTAGAGCTCTGTCCACCTTAGGCCCAGACCTGCATTTCAGTATATTCTATAAGTCAACTGAGTGATAAAACAGAAGAAGGGACAGCCATGATTCGGGCACTTAACTTTATTCATTGTAATAATCGATTAATTGCTGTTGCATATTAGCCTTTTTCTCTGCACCAGTTACATTGATTTTTTAAGGATAAAGATCATGTCCTAGTCATGGTGACTTTCTGCACAGTGTTGACCAGAGTGGCAGCTATGTGTTCGAATATGAGTTTGAAGGTGGACACACAGATTTTGAGTCTCTCTTTTCAGTCTAGTTCACCATCCTAATTGTCCTCTATGTATGGAAATATGACTTCCATTTGTGGCAAAGGAGCATGAAAGATTGCCAAAATTTTCCCTGCTGCAGAGCTTCTCTCTGGCCAAAAATGACTCAATCGGGTCTTAAGCAAAAGACCTGGAACGTCTGTCACTTCTAGGGGCCTCATGCCAAGCACAGGATGTAAAAAGCTTGCTTCTTATTCTTGCTGCCCATTTCTTATTCTGCAAAACATAAATCTCCTTTCCACTCTCAGATGACCTTCCTCTCAGAAGCACAAAGGCACTAGCTCACTTTGGGCTCAGCTTTGCCAATAGTCACAGATTTCTGCACCATGGTGTCTCCTCTCTTTCCCTGGAGAGCATCCCAAACTTCCTCTCACCTTGGAATATTTTGGGCACTGGGAACCGGATAGGGATGACAAAAGGAAGGACTCAAAGTAGCTGAGCTTCCTACTTTCCCTTCTTCCTTGCTACCACTTAACTTTTCTTTGGCACAGTAAAAGTAGAACCTAGGGTAATCATGGCAGTATCTAGCATATAGAAGATGTTCTATAAATGGCTACTGAACTATTTGGCACAAAAACACAAACTGGGATTGATTTTCAAGCATTACTGAAAGACTGTTAGGAAACTACCTTCCTTATAGGATACCTCCTGGAATCATGTTAAGTCAGTAATCATCAAAGAATTATTTTCCTATTAGTTCAGTTAAACTCAGAAAACATCCATTGAGTGACCACCATGTACAAATCTCTGTGCCAAGCATAAGACCAGGATGAGAAGGATGCAGTGTTCACCCTCACAGAGCACAACTCTATTAAAAAGGTGTGTTGAGACCCACTGCCATGATTCTCCACAGACGTGGGGTTGGTGGATGGAGGCAGGACAAAGTTGATTTAAAAAGTGATGTTTTCCTGAGTTTTGAGTGAGGCTAAAGATTTTCTTAACTCTTGGATGTGTGCACGGTGTGGCTAGGGGTGTTGGGGTGGAGATTGGTGGGGGCTGAGTAGGGTAAGTGAGGGTAAGAAAGAACCAGTGCTCCCAGCAGAGGAATACCATGAGAAAAGGCATGGAGGGTGGAGACACATGGACTTCAGTGGATGGTGAGGAAAGGCCAAAAGCGCTGAAATGATGCTATGGTTTGAACAGTAAAGGGCACTGCACTCTGCACTTGGGAGACATCCTGGAGGCCCCTAACTGATTTTACATTGGAAATGACCTGATTACAACTGTGTTACAGAAAAACTAACCCTAGCAGAGGAGTCTATTTCCCCTGTTGATGAACTACAAGAGACTGAGTATCTACTCTCACCTCCAATACCAATGTATAGGCATAAAAATGGCATTGTGACAAAGAAAATTAAAGTGCCTACAAATGTGCCTATGTAAAGGTGTGTGAACTGTCCTGGCTGAAGAGGCCCCTTAGCCATGTATGGGGGTGTAAACAGCGTCCCTTTCCCCTTTATTTCCCAGCTAGATGTCCAGAGCCCCACATCTTTCGCTTAAACATGTTCAGGGACATTTTAGGGAAGCACTCCACCTGGGGTTAATCAACCTGGAAGACACTGGGGAGGGGGGCACAAGCCAGACTTCCATCAGCCGAGCAGCTGTGGGAGGGCAGGAGGCTGGGGCTTGTTCCAGGTGAGGCTGGGTCATGAGTGCACTGCTTGCACTGATGTCTGCTTGCTCTCTTCTGCTCGTGGGCCCTCCAGCCCTTCATCCATCCATTGCCTCTCAGGGCACAGACATCTGTCCTTATGCAGGAGGCTGAGGGAGAGAGGGACGAGATGGAGACCTTGCTCTTTCTCATGAGGTTCTCACACAATTTTACCTAGGTCACCTCCTTGCTTTGCTCATGAAAAGAAAAACAATCCAAAGAAAGGTTTATTTTTCTCTGCTTTCCTCTTTTATTTCCCCTTCAAGAGCTCCTGGTCACAGAATAATCCAACAGCCTCAATGGGGGACAGGCCAAAGTAGAAAAAAGAAAGCTAGAGAAAAAATGTTTCATTGTTTCATATCTCAGAAATATTATCCTATAGCAAAGGGATTCTTTTAATGTTGTTGGGTTTTATTAATATATTCACTATATGCATGAAATGCAAAATCCTTGAAATGCATCAAACACCTTCCAATAGGCTTATAAACTTAACCCAAGTTACCAGAGCATAGGTATTTATAGACCAGTAGATACTAGTAAATCCATGTGAATCTTAATTAATACAGTTACATTTTCACACAGACAAAACTTCAGAGTGCTTATTACAATCATTCAACCAGCTGGCTGGTTCCTCCTCAACGACATCACTACTCTGAATAATTGTACATATAAAATATTTTAGCAAATCATTAAAAAAAAAAGATCTTGAGATACAGATAAAATTCACTTCATCCCTCATCTGTAAATCCTAATCCAGTCTAAGTATATTCACATCTTTTAAATAGTCTCTTTAGGCCCTTTAAGCTTTCTAATCTCTTCTTTCAAAAATGTACTCAGTTCTGAAAAATGTTTCTCCTGGCATAATACCTGGTCCTGTGATTCTTGCCCTGGACTTCTACCAACTCTGGAGGCCCCACCTCTGGAAACCATATCCCTAAGGAGCCAAATCTGTTGGTAAAGTCTCTGGGATGCCATAATACTGTTCTCGCACCATATTTCATCTCCTGAAAAAATGCCAGAAGGTTTTATTTCTGTTCTGCTAAATGACATGGTTCAAAATGTTTGAACAGGATCACCCTAAGTGTGGTCTACCCAGGAACCTACCTCCGACAGTGACACAAATGCATTCACAGCATGACAGAGGTTGGGTTTTTTGTTTTTGTTTTTGTTTTTGCCTTTCGATAGATCATTTTTAGATAGACTTTGGATCCTCTCCAGGTTCAGAAGAAACTTTTTTCAGGAGTAAGTGGGAGATAGTGAAGTCATCTATTGAAGATTTTTGCCCTGGCTTTATTTTTCTAAAATGAATACATATATTTTAAAAACTTCTTCTGCCTGGTCGCCCAATCCAGGCTTTTTTTCTGATGATTAGAGGAGAATGGTCTGAGAAAGACACCTTTGACTTGGTCTCTTTTCATTAATTGAAATTAAAAGAATGCTGTATGTCTTGCCATTTTTTAGTATGCTTGATTTTCATCTTACACTGGTCTTTCCAAAATGATACATAAGTGTAGTTATTCACATGGTATGGTGACAGGTAAGAAAGCCCATATTCACTTAAAAACATTTAGGCACAAGTGTTTGTGTGTGTGTGTGTGTGTGTGTGTGTGAGAGAGAGAGAGAGAGAGAGGGAAATTTTTTTTTTTGCCTAAAAGCCCATAATTAATGAATCACTCACTTGAAATTAAAAAAATGTATATTCTTGACTGTGAAAGAAAAACTTTCGAAGTATACTTCTAATAGGCCTAACTGATAAGGTTATTTTTTTCTACAAGTATCAGAATCCCCTGGGATGGTCTTTAATACTACAGCTTTGGGGCCCTACCCCAGGCCTACAAAAGCAGAGTCTCTGATGGAAAAGGCCAAAGATCTGGGCTTTTAACAAACACTCTAAGTATTTTTAAGAACCCTAAAGTCCGAGAGACATTAAGATTAAATATTAAGAATAACTATTATTATCCTAGTCTATGTAATCTCTCCATACACACACACACACAAAAAAAAAAATCCTGGGGTCTCCCAAGACTTACTCTTTATGTGGACTTGCATTCAAAAAACAGTCTGATTCCAGAATCCACAAAAATATTTTACAACAGACATCATGACGATGGCAGGGTGTGAGCCTCACAGAATAATTTACACCAAAAATATTCCCAACTATCCTCTTTAGGAATCTCTCACGCTCCTCCAATTTTTCTACTCTCAAAAAATATATGTATCTGTTAAAAATCTTTCCCTCTCATGCACTGAAAAACAAAAGTTACAAGAGAAATCTCTGGGTAGTTGAAGACATGTGAATATGAACTATGTATAGCTCATCTTATGTTATTACAGAATTATTAGTTTAGTTAAGTGTGATAATAGTGTGACTGAGCAAGTGATGTCTGTAGTCTTAGGAGATATATTTAGGGGTGAGGCACCATGGCATCTTCAACTTACTTTAAAATGGTTCAGAAAAGAAAAAGCATATATCTGTGTATCTGTGTATATATGCACACACACACACACACACACACACATATATATACACACATACACATGTGAGTATACATACATATGCACGTGTGTGTGACTGAAAGCAAATGTGGCTAAATGCTAATGATTGGTTAATCCAAGGTAGTTATATTATCTTCTATTTTGTAGATTTCAGAATTTTCAAAATAAAAAGTTGGGGGAAAAAATCTCCTTCTGTTTTTCTTGCTGTGCTGTCCCGCCTCCGACACCCCATCACACACACTGCCCACCTTCCACCTGGAAGTGACTACCACTTCCATGACCACATCAAACCACACAGTCCAAGGGCACCATACATTTCAGGCTTCCCTCACAAGCTGTGGAAGCAACTGGAAGGATATTTGCTCTCACTCTAATTGTTTTCAAGAAATTCCAGCATATAAGATTCTCCACCTACAAAAGCCCATGCTTTTGGTATGCTTATCATTTAGTTTCCAACTAACAGCTAAGTGAAAAATTCCAGAGTGCATAGGAGTCCTAAGGGCATGGAGAACTAAAATCCTGCACATAGTCCAGGATACTATTGGGTCTGATTGCATTTTTAGATGGCTGTGGAGAGAGCACATTGGTATCTCTGGTCTAGACTGGCCATAAGAATTCTCAAGAACAAATATCTTTCATTTACCACAAAACCTACTCATCACTGAAATCCTTTCTCTTCCAACAACTGTTCTCCAGTACATTCTTAGCATGATATGACTAAGTATAACTGTCTTTGAAAGGCCAGAGAGGCAGTTTAACAGTGTTCTAGAAGGCATCCTGTCATTTACACCTGCCAATTGCTGCACTTTAGAGATCTCAGGAACGACAGGCCCAGAGCCCTCAAAATCAAGGGGGAAAGTGAGACATCGCATCCAGCAGCCATTCTGGGGTAGTACATTACAGACAAAATTCTAGCTAGAATTTTGTGGAGTTTTTTGGAGCTAAGCCAAGCCTCATCAGCAATACCGTGATAAATGTCACTATAGTTAAATGCACTCTGATTTTGTGTGTGATACCAGAAAGCAGCACCTCAATGTAGAACCTCACAGGAGGGGTTGGGTTGGGGGAAGCGGGGCTAAGAGGGCTGAAGTTTGCACTTTGCACTGGGGATGAACTAGATGACAAGAAGCAAGAATTAAAATGAGACATAAAAACTAAAAGAGATGCTGCACCTGGGAGAACAGACACTGCCCTGAGCCCTCCCGCCAGCGGCATTTCCGGATTCCTTGTGAGGAGGAGTTTAGAAATAAACACCAGAAACTACTGGCAGCATGAAAAACTGCCCCCCAAAGATATCCAAGTCCTAATTCCCAGAGTATGTGAATATTACTTTTTACAGCTAAAGAGACTTTGAAGGTGTGACCAATCAAGGATCCTGAGATGGGAGGATTACCCTGGATTATCTTGGTGGGCCCTAAATGTTATCACAAGGCTCCTTATAAGAGAAAGGCAAGAAGATCAAAAGAGAGAGGAGGCTCATGTGATGATAGTAGCAGAGATTGGAGTGTTGCAGCCACAAGCCAAGGCTAAGGAATGTCCGCAGCCTCTAGAAGCTGCAAGTGGCCGGGAACAAACTCTCCTCTGGAACCTCCTGAAGGGACCAGCCCTACTCATGCCTTGATTTTAGATCTCTGACCTCCAAAACTATAAGACAATAAATTTGTGTTGTCATTAAATCTGTGGTTCATTTGTCACAGTGGCATCAAGAAACTAGTGTATTAGTCCTACACATGTTTACTCTGTGTGGTTAGCTAATGGTGGCTAAATAGCAAACTGCAGCTCTCATGTCACAGTGTAGGCCAGCATTTCCCATAAACTCCCCACACTCAGTGTCTTCATAAAATTTTGCCTTAAATTCTATCAAGAATTGGTATAGACTACAGAGCTCTCTCTGGGGGTGTAGGCTCTCCCCACTATCGCAACCAAGGCAGCTCCAGCAGCAGGAGGAAAGAGCTCTGTCAGGGCTCCCTTCTGTAGGGGTCACCATTGTGACTTCCTTTCCTGGCTCCCACCTGACCCCACCGCTGAGGACATCATGGGATACTGGAATTGGGGATGGGTGGGGACTTAAGGTTGTTTAACAACAGGGCCCTTAACAAGCCAGTGAGAGACAGTCCGTCTAATAGAAATGGAACAGACACATGTGCATTTGAATCGTAGTTTCACAGGGACTGTCTACAAATTCTGAGCTTCTTTTTTATCTGAAAATCAAAAATAATACTTCTTTCTGACCAGCTTTCTTGTGCGGATGAAATCATATTATGAAAAGGCCCTGGCATGGTAGCTCTTCGGAATGTTGTTATTAATAACAGGTGATGACTTCTTTGAGCTCATACAGACTGTTACTGCCAGGAAGAGGGCTGCTTCTCATGTCCCTCACCTAACACAAAACCATTTCAGGAGGCCCAGGCTGCTTTGGACTACTTTGGAGCAGCTAGGTGCATCACCTCCCATCAGTTTCTCCGGCTACCCTCAACTGCTGCCTGGACAGCCCTCAGTCAGCCCTGAGTCAATGTTTGCTCAGCACCAGCTGTGTAACACAGGAGGACAATTCAGGCTGGGCTAGGGGATGGAGACACTTGGATGAGCCAAACAATGCTCTGTCCTCAAGGAAATCATATAGTGTCTGGATAAGAACAGAAGTGACATTTACGGTGTAGAGTGACTGGAGAGCCATAAGAGGGGCAGCATGAGGTACCATGATCAGTTCATGGACAGATGAAAAGCTTCAAGAGGGCTGTGGTTTATGTGGGCCCTGGAGTTGGGCAGGACTGTGACAGATGATAGAGAGACAAGGAAGAAAAGGGAACATCTGGGGCCCACTTAGACAATGGCAAGCAGTCTGCCATGGGTGGCACTTAGGATAGTAGACATGCTTATACCCACCCTACTCCAAATACAAATGTCATTCCTCAGTCAAGAGAGTCCTGCTTTATTCTTGGTGGTCAATGCAGTGCACTGAGAAGGGCAGAGTGCTTAAACCAATGCTCAGCTGCTCCTCTAGATTGAGCCAACAGGTAAATGTGGGGCTGATTTTCACTCTTAGGGGAGGAACAGCCTTATCTCCTTCTCTTAAACAAATTGTAGAGCCAGCAGGTGCCCACTAGCATGAGGAAAGCCCACAAGAGACACGTGTGGCTGGAAGAAGTCATCCGCAGGAATGCCTTGATGTAGAGTTCTACAGAGGGGCTACGCCAATTTCTGGGGCAAACCTAGACTCTTGTTTCCCAATTCTGGGAATTAGAGAGGCCTGCTGACATGGACTAGGGTCTTTTGGCTATCGTCTGAGACAAGAACAGAAGTCACAGATGCCAACAGGAAGTTTACAAGAGGGAAGCATACCTGTGCTGGTAACTAAAGCTTAGTCAAGGGCCTGAGGGTCCTGGGAGATGACTGGTCCCAGCAAGGCAGGAGCCTAATGAAGGCAGGAGCCTTTCAACTTAAGAGGCTAGCACAGTGCACTGTTTCAGAAAAAATGCCTGCAGGTGTAAGTATGAACTAAAGGGGCAGTAATCTTGGAGCCAACTCAATATGGGATATACCACTGAGGCATAATCAGGGATCCAGACTGGGAGGCCTCCCCCAAGCCCTACCAACAGAAGAGGAGCATCCACCAGACAGTGCAGGACCATTCTTCTGGATGGAAACAACTTTCTCCTGAGCAGGAAAGAGGCTGTACTAGCTTAGTTAGAAAAAGAAAAGAGTGTTTATTACATTAGTATGTGTTGGTCAGAAGGGTGTTCAAATACAATTTCAGCACACCACTATTTACATGCAGACCTGTATCAATGAGGTCACATTCACATGCTAAATTCCTAGCAAGTGTTCAGCATGGAGGGTGGGAGCCACCCAGGTTCTGGGATGCTTTTTGATGAGGACATTGATGAGCAAGTTCTTGTTAAACATCTTAAAAGTCTTTTCTAGAAGAGGTTCTATGTAGATTATATTAAATTCATAAGTGAAATCCTTGTCAATTTGTCTCATTTATATTCAATCCTGATAAAGGTCCCTTTTCTCCACAGCTTCCTGTCATATTTTTTAATCAGATAATTTAACATCAAACTACACTGGTGTGGAAGAAAGCAGATGAATATAAGGGAGACTGGGCTAATTTCAGTTGGTCTTCTGAAGTTCAAAACAGGGCACTGGATGGAGCATCTGGGAGTCTCAAATTCACCGAGATCAATAACTGTACTTTCTCACTAGCCCTTCTTATCTCCAATCTGTCTCCCCAACTGAACCACTTAGTGTGATCACAGAGTGAAGGATGGCTTCCCGGACCCTTCAAGTAAGGTCCTTGTGGGACTTCTACTGTGAGCATTGTTGTCAGAAGGAACTTCAGGGGAAGCAGTGGCAATGACCCGGGGCTGCTGACATAGGGGGCTCTGTCTCCCCATTTTGCCAGGGAGACACAAGGACAAACAGCTGTTCTGGCCATGTCTGTGTATATGTAAATATCGATATACTCACTCTGAACTCTGAGAGAGCAGTCGGGCCATCTGCCACAAATTCATCGTGTGTCTCAACTGTATAGTCAGGGTCGCAGATGGAGATGGAGTAAGCACTGGGCATCTTTATCCCAGTCTCAAGCATGCAGACAATCCCAGAGCTGAATTTTTGAGCCTTTGAGGTTTTCTCATCACACTACTACAATAAATGGCACAATTCAAATGAAATGTTGTGTTACTATTCCATTGTTCTAAATGGGGCGAGGAAGTGCCAAAGTGTTATTAACAAGACAAGGTTGAAAATGCCCAGACAATAGGACATCCAGAAACTCTTTCCCTCTCTTGTCCAAAGCTGTTCTCTGAACACAACCACTAACTCTCCCTCTCAGATCCAAATCAACAGCCCATTGAAAAGATTCAGAACTCAAAGACAAAAGTGAAGAGCCAAGTATAGTCCCAAAGAAATCCTATTATGCCTCCTCCTGCTCTCCCTCCCTCCCCCACCTCAAAGCTTTGCTGTCTTAGCTCGTCTGTCTTTCCCTGGATTCTCAGCACTGCTGCCTCGTTTCCATAGAATCACAGAAACCAAAGCTAAAGACTTTGCATGATTTTTTCCTTTACACAAACCCCAAAGGGCAAAATGTTACCAAGCTCATACTCTTAGATCTACAACAGACTTTCCTGAGGAAGTTGGAGCTGAGCACAGAGTCACATGTGATTATTGAGTCCTGTCATACATATTGGAAAAAGGCATCAAGGTTGGCAGGTATAAGATGGCCATGGTAATGTTTTCTCCTTCCAAAGGAGCTTTCATGCCTCTATTCAGTTCTCATTTTCTGCTCAGGATAAGAAACCTCATGTTCATGTACATTTCTGAGCACTCTCATGATATACTCTATCTATTACTAATACATAGAGCATACTCCAAGCAAAGAAGCATTCAGAGAGATGGATGGGGCAGAAGCCAGGGAAGTAGGCAAAGTGCATGAAACTTTGCCCTGTCTGTTACACAAGGTGACCTTGGAAGGGGACTCCAAGTACAGTTCCTAGACACATGCAAGCAAGCAGAAAGCCAAATGTTCAGAAAATGATGATACTTCAGAGCACCTGCCTTGGAACACTGGCCTCCTGTGACCCAGTTATAGGCCTTACCTTCCTTTCCCCAGACCAAAAAGCATCTACTTCTTGTGCCATTATTTTGGGGTCTGCCTTGATTGGCTTTATGGTATTAGAAGAGACCTTGGTTGCATTTGAACACCTTTAATACCTTAACAATAAGAGAATTGGTTAATGATATAAATGTAGAGCACTGAAAGCTGGCCAGTGTGAGAAATATTTAAAAACTCAAAATAATTATGGTAGATGACCATCAACTGCCTGGTGCATTCTTGTGCTTATTTGTAAGCAATAGAGAAATATTAAATTGATTTTCTCTATGTCTTCCCATTACATTATTTATCTTTCAGAGATAGGAATGACAAGTCTTTAGGAGGTGCATCAACTACGTAGAAGATAGCAATAAGAAATTGTCCCCAGATCCTTCCATCTATCAGTCTAGCCATGTGTGTATGTCACATGGCTAAAGACAAGTCCTTCCTGCTGGACCAGCTCACTAGGGCAGCTTGGCCCACTGATCCTGTCCACCAACAGGGAGCAGATTTACACACGAAGAAGGAACACTTATCATGAGCTGTCCAGTTTCAAAACTAGGAGTTTGCTTTTCACACCCGTCCAAAAATCATGATCAGACCATATTGATCACTTCTCTAAGGATCTCTTCAAGTGATTCTCTAGACACACTTGACTGAGCTGGATTTAATTTAAGCACTTTGCTATCTACAGATCCTATCAACTTAGTTTCGTGAAAATTATGACATTAAGGACCAGCTTCCCTAAGGAGTTTTGAGTGCTGATGTTTCTGATGTCTTGAATTTCCCCAGCTCGAGGAAGGATTTGGGTAAGTCTGCCCCTCCTTTTGAGGTGAACCCTGCATTGCTGTCACCTTCCTCATCATGCCATATTGCCACCCAGATTTCTCTTCTTGACAAGCCTGAGACTACATACCCAACATTAACATATTCCATTCAAGTAGGAAAAGCAACTCCCCTGTCTACAGAGAGAAAGAAATGAAGCGATTTGAAGGAGCCATACACCTTTCCTACTGTTTTTTTTTTTTTTTTTAAATCATCTTTGACACCTCTGGAGAAGGTCATTGTAGCTAACATCTGCTGGCCTGATTCTTTGATTCGTTGACAGTGGGGCAGAGTGGGAATTACAGGTATGCAGAGAAGATATATTTTCAACCCCTTTATTTTCCTGAAACTATTTCCTCTTATCGTGTGAATGGAATTTTAAAAATGATATCTAAAGCACAGCAGGAAAATAATGTAAATCTAGTGCTGGGAAATTCTTCCCTCCAGGTACCATTCAAAAGCCACGCTCATCTCAGCGAAGTTCCGGGGGTTAGGGACAGTTGAGAAGCCACTTGCTCTGCCTTGTCTGATGACAGCAAGGAGAGAGAAGAGAGTGTGTGGGAATGAGCACTGAGACCATGAGCTCTGAGCATCGAGCTGTGAGTCAGCCCTGGAGCCACCCACTGAAAACAAGCATTCAGCCTTGTTGAGATGATATCTGGAGGTGTGTGTAGGTGGATCTTGTGTTTCAGATGCTTTCAGAGTATTTTGTCATGTCATTTGTTCCATTAAGAATTGCTTAAAAGAAAAAAATAATCCAGGAAGCTAACGTCAACAACTAAGAGGATTTTGTTAATACCCTTCCTTCCATTTCAAGTGGCAGTGCCTACATCAACACTTACCATACATCAGTAATGCTTTTGAAAGGAATTATGCAAAAACAACCGTCAAAGTTCCTATTATTTCGGAAGCTTTTTCAAACATCTACTTTGATTTCACACTTCCGAACACAAGTAGCCATGACCATATTTTGAAGTGGAAGCCCTGTTCTGACATGGATGAATAATATTGCCATGAAACAAGAAGCTGGTATGCAACAAAGCACAAATGGGACCTGGGAAAGTGACTTCTGTAAGAGGCCGTCTTCACTCTAATATAATATGTAATGTGGGGCAAGCCTGGATGACTCTATAACCCACCCAAAAGGGATGTAAAGCTCTTAAGTACCGATAGGGGCTGAAAGTTCCCTTAGGGATGGGATGGCTGTAGTAAGACATAGAAAACACCAGAAGTGAAAATGAGGTTGAATCAAATGGTAGTCTTTTGGATGACACTTACACTTTTTTTTTTTCTCACCAAAAACTTTAGTGTTATAGTCTTTCCACACTGCATCAGCAGAAGGCATTGAAGGGTGTGAGTTTTATTTGTTTGTTGGATCTCAGAAGTGAAGACCATAGAATAGTAACAAGCAATAAAAATGCAACTGATGAACAAGGTGAAGCTGGGAAAGGAAATCTTTGCTCCTGATGGTCATCTCAGAGAAAATGCAGAGGGTGTTCCTCCACTAGTACCAAAACAAGAGCACCCTACTGTAGGTCTGTTGTGGTTTCTGTCTCATCCTAGGGATGGGTTTGAAACTAACTAATCATTGGGGCTGATTTAAACTAATTGGGACAATCTTTCAAACTAAAGAATGGTTTGTATTCCAAATCATAAAAACCTGGTATGGTCTTTCCCATCTCTTCCTTTTACTTAACTATCAGTCGTAGAGTTATCAGATGAAGCAGAGCAAGGGATGGAAAGAAGGAACCACAGTGGCCCAACATGGGTTGAGGAAGCCAAATAAATAAATAAATAAATAAAAATAAAAACAAAAACAAAACAAAACTAAACAAAAGCCAAGGAGAGAATATCTGCATATAAGAGTTGCCTGCAAGTGATGTCAGAGTTCAAGCAGACCAGGAGGTCATCCACATGAGGGTGGGGGAAGGGGCAGCAACAGTGGCCCAGCTCAGGGGATTAGAGCCCTAGTGGGGTAAGGGGTACCCATGTGAGGATAGCACCAGTGGATCTCACAAAGAGATTGATCAAGTAAGCAAATGTGTTAAGGACAATAAGATTCAGGTTTTTCACTGCCTGAGAAGGGAGTTACAAATAAGGAAAGAGAGGAAACTAGAGTGAACCCCATGGTATTGGATTGGAATTAGAGGTATTGATATTGGGGTTTTCAGAAATTATGAATACATAAATACATGTAAAGACATGGATGTAGCTATAGAAGTAAATGTGTGTATACACATATATGTATTTTTATATATGTATGTGTGTGTAGTTATATGCACACATATATATTCTATCTTTGTCCATGGAGAGAGCAACATTCCAAGAGCAATAAGTACACCTAGAACCCAGATATTGGCTTCTAAATACTCTTCTCCACTAAAAGGAACCAGAGTTCCTTGGAGAAATAGGTAATCCCATGGCCGGGGAAGGGAAAGTAATAATGACTCAGGAAAATCTAATTATGCCAGAAAAGAAGGAAGTGTTCAAATAATGACTGGGGACATGATAAAGTGTAACAGAAACCAGTTTAAAAATCCAGGAAAATTAGAGAATGAAAGTAAATAATGTTAGTAATAGATCATAAGCCAATCAATAAATAAAAACATGAATCTATATTGATACAAAGAGGCATCAATTGGAAGTTTATAGAATAACAAGGTATTCACATAGTTTCAAATTGCTGTCTTCAAAATACTAATTGCAAAGAGTAAAGGAACAAGTTTGATGTGGAGAAGACTGGCAGACACCATGATCAAATATCTAAATGAATCATATCATTAATGGGACAATCTGAAGTTGTGTAACTCCTGGTAGGGTGCATTGAGAAGAATACAGCATCACCTTTGATATTTCTAACAAAAATGCATGACCAAAATCTAATTATGAGGACATATCAGACAAACCCAAACTGAGGGGCATTCTACATTATACTAGGCTGTCATCCTCAAAAATGTCAAGATCTTAGTGGGTGATGGGCATTGAGGAGGGCACCTGTTGGGATGAGCACTGGGTGCTGTATGGAAACCAATTTGACAATAAATTTCATATTTAAAAAACAAACAAACAAACAAACAAAATGTCAAGATCTTGAATGTCAAGCAAAGACTGAGAAACTGAGACTGAGAGATTAATGTGGCATAACAATTAAATGCAGTATATGATTTTGGGTTGGATCCTTTTGCTATACAGGCCATTACTGGGACAATAGATGAAACTGTAATGAGGTTGGAGGATTAGATTGTAGAAATGTATTGTTGTTAATATATTAATTTTGATGGTTGCATTGTGGTTTTATAGGAGAATGTCCTTTGTTTGTAGGAAACACACGCTGAAATATTCAGAAATGATGGAGTATTAAGTTGGTAAATCTATCTCAAATAGTTCCAGAAAAATAAAATACTGCATTTGCAAATTTTCTCTAAGTTTGACATTCTTTCAAAAAAATGTTCAAGAATCTTTCAGGGAAAATAAATTCTACAAAGATTTTTGCATAAATGAATAAAGCAGTGGGGGCTTTCTGAATAGTAATTCTAAGCTTTACAACAAATATAACAGAATTATCTAAAGAATTTTTCAAAGCATCTACATACACACACAAATACCACATGCACACACACACACACAAGGAATCATTCAAATTTAGTCACTGATCCTAGATGAGTGAGCACTAGTAAGAAGACACTGATGCCAAACCAAAAAACTGGCCTGTGGTTATATGTCCACTATTGTGACACAAATAAAGAGTTCAAAAGACCTTTTGAGTTAGTGAAGAAAAGCAATGACTATCTTCCTGTTGATATGATACCCAGATTAGTACATGAGAATGATAACCTCTTTTGTAATTTACATGGTTAATTCTCAAAGTTTAGGTCAGCAAGTATCAGGTGCTTAATAAATGGCAGAATAGACATTACTATATGCCAGAAGCTGTTGTCCCAAATATGTACAACAACATAGCAAGGCATATATTAATGGAAATATAATTACCCTCTAAGTGATAATAAGCTATCCACCTAAGGCCCAGTGAGGCTGAGACTCTTGCTCAATGTCACACAGCTAGGAATATTGTTAGTGCTTTCTCTTCCCAACCCTGGATAGAGGCCAGATTGCCCTCCTTCTCTGGTACCTTTCACTCAGTTCGACAAGCCCTACTCCCTAGGTAGAAAAGACATAGAGAAAAAACATAGAGGGATTCTCAGTGTGCCATCAGTTAAAAAGAAATCCTTTCTCCCATCAGAAAACTTTTGAATTGAGTAAAGTCACTTCAGTGTCAAGACACATTGCTGTTACTCCAACCTGGGAAAGAGACTGAGAGTATGGGTCTACCCTTCCCTGCAAATGGAATCACACAACAGCTCTGGGTGGGAAGCTGAGTTCTGTCTGCTTCCCAGCCTAGAAGAAGAGGGAAGAGACACACTTGTCCCCACTGCCCATTCTGGATTCACTCTGCTTTCCCTCTAACTCCTGCCATCAGTCCCAGTCACTGCTCAAGCTCAGAGTAAACGTGATTGGACAGATTTTGAAGACCTTACTCTCACCTGGCTTCTTTATCCAAGCAATTCTAAAGCCTCAACACATCAGATCTTTCTATAGCATCTGTAGCTAGGTTACATCATTTGCAATTTTATGAGATGTACTTACATTAGCTATCAGCAAATTTCCAAAGGAAAACCTCAATTGCTGTTATTTAAAAGAAGTCTGTAAACTGGATACAACTGGATTTCAGCCCATATCCTTAGGTCCCGATTTGATAGACACTTTCCCTTAACAAACTAGTAATTCTTGGATCTGCTCAGGTTTTAGAGGATCCCATCAAGTAAACAGGGGAAAGAAGTGTTGGGGCTTTGTAGGCGATGTGAAATTGGAAGAAGTGCAAAAGGTTAAGTGATGCCAAATGGGCTCAGTTTCAGTGGTTACCTCCCAGAAATGAATGGTCCGATTCATACATTCAACAAGTATGAATCAAGAATCTGCTACATATCAACACTGGTCTTGCTTCTGGTCTTGCATACACAGAGAAGAACATGACAAGCAAAATCTCTGTCTTATGGAGAATCAATTGTTCAGTCATTCACTCAACTAAATGGTTATTAGCTCATACAATATTCCAAGCACTGGGCTAACATAGTTTGCTTACTTCTGGCTCTCTCATCTGTAGTTCCATCCAGCTGCGTAGCTTTGGAGGCTGTGTTTGTCACCCAGGATCACCTCCTCTTGTGTGATATGGCAACAGTACAGCAATAGTACAGAAGTCAGGAGTTGACAATTTTGATTTCTAGCTCGAAGAAAAGCACAGTGATACCAGATGCCAGAATCATGTAAAGCTTTCGAGGATTTCTTTCATGAAGAGCAACTACAGAGGAGTTGTACAGGGTCACTTATGAAAATCAGGCAGTCTCATTTACTCTATATGGATACTAGCATCACCTAAATGTAAAGCTTCTAATTCTCTGGTAAGCAAAGCTAAGATTGGACTCCCTTCTGCAGTTTGAATAGAGTGAAACCCACCACCAGCTGGTTCCCATGGCCAATTAACTGGCCAGCCTGTATCCTGTCTGGGTGCAGTGAGGCAGCTCTCAATGAATTCCACTATTTTTATGGCAAAGGCAAACTTCTAGAGTTGTCTGGGATTTATTTCAGACCTTCTTTATGATGGGAAAGTAAAGCCTCCCTATTTGTACAAGCTACTGCGTGTTTACAGAGGGATTCTAAACATACTGCCAACTGGATAGCATGGGGTTGGCCTAGTTTCGAAGAGAATCTTAATTAGTAACACCAGCAAAAATCCCATTTGGACCAAAATTTCATGTTCCAAAAGTTTTCATCTCAATTCCCCTAAGGCTTATGGATGACTATTTCTGGAACGGTCTAGTGAAGAGAAAGAGAATCCAAAACCATATATTTATCTCACTATATCAAAGTAAAAAATTCAGGCAACTCCAAATTCACAAGTTGTAGCATGAGAATGAATTCATATAATCACTGTGGAACCCAAAGAGCTTTGGGTTTCTTTGAGAGGTCCTTCTACCTTAGGAAAGAGTTTACCAAGAACTTCTGTCTACTTCCTGGAGACTCCACGGGATCATTTCTCCAGACCCGCCTGAAGAAAGGCATCTTCAGTTAGAACACTTATTTGCTCTCTAGGTCAGCATTTCTCAAACATTAACGTACATCTGAAATATCAGGATGTCCTGTTAAATTTCACATTTTGATTTAGGAGGCCTGGGATGAAGCCTGAAAACCTACATGCATAAGAAACCCCCAGATTATGCTGATGCTTCTGGTTCATGGACCACGATTTGAGTAGCAAGGTTCTTAGTTAATGACTATGAGTGTGAAAACTTGGTACCACTTCACTCAGAAGTAAACTAAGGTGGAGCATGCAGTGCTAGAGAGCACAGTGATTAGACTGAGCAGACTGGAGGAAGAATGTACCCTGGCTCCTGAAACACTTAGCCTATCTATGGCTTCTCCCAGCCTCTCATGAGAAATGTCTACCAACAACATGCCACCTACTCCCCAGCAGTATCACTTCCAACATCTTTTCCCCACACCCATCTAGGGCTGCTTAAACCTATGATGCTGAAAAATAGGGGATCCCATGTGTGACTTAGCTTTACCAGTTAGAGTCTTACTTTAGGGATTTTCCTCAAAAAATCAAACAAAAAATCAGCAAACTTGCTGACTTGTCTCACTCTTCATTGAACTGATCTGCTTTGAAGAAGGGACCTGTTCTATTTAGCAGGGCCTGTATGAAGAGTCCTCACCTAAGACTTGAGGCTGTTGGTATCTCTGGCTTGAAGATTTCCAGTACCTTTTCTGTTCCCTACATGTCACTGACTTGCAGGTTGTTGATTGGGCAGCCTTGCAAGTGGCAGATCTGACTTTGTACATGAAGGAATTGCTCTTCATCTTCACCCCTCATTCTCCTCCACATATAACTATTTACCTAACTAAAAGATGAAGCTCTTCAAGTAAATGTTTTCTTTTTTTTAAATTTTTTTAACGTTTATTTATTTTTGAGACAGAGAGAGACAGACCATGAACAGGGGAGGGGCAGAGAGAGAGGGAGACACAGAATCGGAAGCAGGCTCCAGGCTCTGAGCCATCAGCCCAGAGCCTGACGCGGGGCTCGAACTCACGGACTGCGGGATCATGACCTGAGCTGAAGTCAGATGCTTAACCAACTGAGCCACCCAGGCGCCCCTAAATGTGTTTTCTTAAAGGAAGCAAGGATTAAAACAAAAATAAAACGATGGATCTAGGGGAAAAAAAGAAAAGAAAAGAAAATTAAATAAGAGCAACCATTCATTAGTGTGTTCAATGAAGTGAAATGTAAAACTACTGACTGATTTTGGTTTGGGGTTCTGCTTCCATAGGGGAGTCATGATGCATTTTGCTTTACTCACATTGCTGGGCACCAAGGAGATAATTCCAGTTGTGAGGACATGAACCTGCTGTGCAGCTATGAACACCTAATTGCATTGCCAATTGAGACGACTCCTCTTTGGATGTTTCAGAGATGTATATTCTTTAACTTTTTTTAATGTTTGTATTTATTTTTGAGACAGAGAGAGATAGAGCTTGAGCAGGGGAGGGGCAGAGAGAGAGGGAGACACAGAAACTGAAGCAGGCTCCAGGCTCTGATCTGTCAGCACAGAACCCGACACAGGTCTCGAACCCACGAACCATGAGATCACGACCTGAGCCAAAGTCTGATGCTCAACTGACTGACGCACCCAGGCACCCCCAGAGATGTGTATATTCAAAATTAGTTTTTCCTGTGTGTGAAAGCCTGATATATAGAAAGAATACAGATCCATGTTCACTGGGAAATATTCTGAGCTATAGACCTTGCTACTCAAAGTGTAGTTTGGGGATCAGCAACAGTGTTATCATCTGAGAGCTTGGTAAAAAAATCAGTATGTCTGGCCTACTCTTACACCTACTGAATCAGAATCTTCATGTTAACAAGTTCTCCACGTGAGTGGCAAATGCATTCATCTTTGCAAAACAATGCTATAGAGTTTCAGTGTTTACATAACATGATGTTTGGGCCACTCTCATTTGAGGCAAATTTGCTTGTTCAAGGAAGCAATTCTGGAACTGCAAATGAATGGGCCTCATAGCTTGCAATGCCAGCCCACAATCTCCAATGTGGGAAATAAGACCCAGATGCCCCTTTCAGATAGATTCTTCTAAAGAAAATGAAAGTTTTGTTTTTATTGGCATAGAAATTCTAAATTATCTTTTAAAATACTTTCTATGTTATGGAGCAACAAAGTGTAAAAAAGTTTATCTTTCACATAACTGCCTCTTGTCTTAGTGCAATAGTCTTCCTCTCCTGCTGACCATTCCTGAAGCACTTCTTACATTGGTCATTTCCCTGCTCCAAACTATGAAAATAAAAGTGCATTCCTATTTTGAAGAATGATAACGCAGGTTATTTGGACCAATAATTCTGCTGCAAACAACTAAAATGTGCTAAAATTTACTAAAATAAACTGTATTCTTAATGATATAAGATGGAAATCTGCAGGCCAAAGAGGCAGGTAAAGACAGAAGCACTTTTTCCTGGAAAGCATTTGCCAATCTGGGCAGATAATTTTTATTTTGATATTTTGTGATAAAGGAGAACACAAATCATAGTTCAGACTTTACAAAAGGTATGGTGGCCCCCAAATGGTGGTGGCCAAAAGAGGTATTACCTTAGGGTAAGAGTGAACCAGAAGTAAACAAAACCTAAATATTTTCATCCAGGTTCATACTACCTCAAGCTTTACCCTTGGTTTAAATGTCATACTGGTAATGCCTCAGGGAACTTTGCTGAAGCAAACACAAGCTCTTTATGGAGGAAAATACCATCATGGTAGACCTCAAATGATTCAAAAAAATAATTTTCATGGGCAATGACTAGTACTCAGTCAGAGATAACCTGGCAAACAGGAAAGCAAGACACCATAAGCAGGGACCAAGAGAAGCAAGAGACTTCAGATATTGGGATAATCAGAACATAATTAGCAAAAGAATGTTAATTATATTTTAAAAAATAAAATAGAAAATGTTATCTAGAATGTGGCACAGGAAAACAAAAATATGGAGAAAAGGACAGAAGTAAGGTTAAGATGCATAGAAAACAGACATAATATCTAATATCCATTGTATTTGGTATTTCAAAAGGGTAAAACAAAGAGAAGGGGGAAGAATCAATATTAGAAGACATAATAACTGAAAAGTTTCCAGAATAATAAAAGATGCCAAATTATCAATTTAAGAACAGTAGATCCCAAGTAGAGTAAATAAAAAGACTCACATCTGCATACATCACAGTAAAACTTCAGAAAAATTAAAGGCAAAGAGAACATCTGAAAACAAATAAAAAATGAAAAGGATGCAGTTAGATTGACAGCTGACTTCTCAAAAGTAACATTAAAAACGGAAAGCCGATGGAAAATATGTTCATATACTAAAGAAAATTATTGTTAATGTAGAATTCTATAGCCAGTGCAACAATCTTCCAGACATGCAGGTAAAATAAAAATGAATAACTTGTCACCAGCATACCTTCATTAAAGGACATCCTAAAGCAGTACTTCTCAAGTTTTCTGTGGCAAAGGACCAGGTTTTTTATTTTGTATCTTTTTAAATGTCCAATCTGTCATAGACTTGGTCCTTTGGTTTATACCTTGTTCAACAAGTCCAGTACAATAATCACATACTTGGATATTGCAGCAATATCAAATCACTATACAAGTTTTAGATTTTCACTTTCTGTACTTGTTTTGTGGTGGACTGGTAACTGACAGTTTGCAGACTGGCAACCATTCTGTGGACCACACTTTCAGTAGTATAATTTTAAAGAATGAGCTGTAGGCAGAAAGAAAATGTTCCCATATGGGGTTGTCTGAAATACAAGAAAGAATAAAGAGTCAGGAAAATGATCTGGTTGAGGACACACTAGTAAGAAATCTGAATGTCAAGTTTTACATGGGAACAATTTTACATCTCCTTTTAAGTTAAATGAAACTGAGCTGAGGGGGCTCTTTAAAGCAGTTTGCAACCCTGCTTTTCCTGTATGACAGGAAAGAGTGAATCCCATTGCAAAGAGAAAGGGGTGGGGTGACTTCTTCCTCTTGTTAAAACCAAATACATTATATAATTATGCACGATCTCTTAAATCTTATTACATTTTCCCAACGATATAGGTAACTGTGAAAAACCACTTGAGAAAATTACCCCAGAAAAGCCTACTAAAACAAACTTTAAAATCAACTATATTGTCTCTCTTATATTGTCATGAATAGCAAGCTCAACTAAACTGTGGCTACAGTGTTTTCAGGTAGAGATCCAGTTGGGACATGGCTAGATCAGGAGAAAAGCTTCTTTTTTGATTGTTTTCATAAATAATAATAATAATATAATAAAAAATATAATAAAAATAATATAAACATTTATAACTCAAGTCTAGTATACTTTATTTTTTTTTTTAATTTTTTTTTCAACGTTTATTTATTTTTGGGACAGAGAGAGACAGAGCATGAACGGGGAAGGGGCAGAGAGAGAGGGAGACACAGAATCGGAAACAGGCTCCAGGCTCTGAGCCATCAGCCCAGAGCCTGACGCGGGGCTCGAACTCACGGACCGCGAGATCGTGACCTGGCTGAAGTCGGACGCTTAACCGACTGCGCCACCCAGGCGCCCCAAGTCTAGTATACTTTAAAATACCTAGAATTTAAAAATAAGATTCCTGGGGTGCCTGAGTGGTTCAGTTGGTTAAGTGTCCGACTTCAGCTCAGGTCATGATTTCATGGTTCATGGGCTCCAGCCCCACATTGGGCTCTGTGTTGACAGCTCAGAGCCTGGAGTCTCTTTCGGATTCTGTGTCTTACTTTCTCTTTCTGCCCCTTTCTCACTCACACCCTGTCTCTGTCTCTCAAAAATGAATTTTATTCATTAAAAATTTAAGGGGTGCCTGGGTGGCTCAGTTAAGCATCCGACTTCAGCTCAGGTCATGATCTCATGACTCATGAGTTTGAGCCCTGTGTCTAGCTCTTTGCTGACAGCTCAGAAACCAGAGCCTGCTTCAGATTCTGTGTTTCCCTCTCTGCCCCTCCCCTGCTCAGACACTGTTTCTCTCTCTTTTCTCTCTCTCTCTCAAAGATAAAATAAACATTAAAAATGTTTTTTAATTAAAAAATAAAAGATTTCCACTGTTGACTACTGAGGAGTTTTTTACTTCCAAATAAATCAGAAATTGCATTCCACTATTTCTTGTCTTTTATATGAGTATCAAAAAATATATATTTGAATCTCATTTTTTCTTTTCCCTATCTCAACTAGTTAATTTATCTCTTCTTTTTTATCCTCATACACCACTCCTACTTCCCTTCCACTCCACACTGAAAGCCATTCAGTTGTATTTCATGAGTATATAATCTTATAAAATGTGTAGTCTTACAAAATTCATATTGTTGTTTTGTCACAGGTATTTTTATTATATGCAAATAGTGTTGTTACGCATTTCAAAAATCTGGATGCCTCATTTAATTGACTCATAGATCCACAAAAGTTCAGTTTGACTTTTGAAATCAAATCCATCCTTCCTCCCAGGATGCCCTTGCCCTTACATCCTCCATATGAAAGACAGGATGGATGTCCAGCATGGCTCACTCTTGAGTAATGAGGATTTCCACCTTGTAAGGGGGCCAATTTCATGGTGATGGTCAAATCCATTAAAGGTGTCTTCCTTCTGGGCTAACATGTCAACCTAAAAGCCGCCCATCATATGGACTCTGAAAGAGGACCCACTACAACACTGTAACACAGTGGCTATATCACCAGGTCATCATTCTGCCATCTAGTTTACCATGCTGAGATGTAGGAATTGGGTTTTTAAAGACCTACTGTGTGACTTATCTTTATTAGCTTTATTTCCCTCATGTCATTTCCAATTCAGAAACCTTCCTCAATTCCTCTGTTTCTGCTATGCTACAGTGCCATTTCTATCCTGGCCCCTTACACACAATCCCTTTCTCTCACACCTCCCTTATGCATACCTGCTGCTAGACTCAGGCACTCTCTTCCATGTGTCACATGTTCACTTTGCTTGTTCCTGCCATCACAGCTTTGTTCACACTGCTTGTTTCTCCTGACACCTTTTTTTCCCCTTTCCTCCAAGACTCAGGGCAACTTCCATTTCCCCTCTGAAGTGTTAGAAACACACTGAGGGAAGAAAAAATCCATGGAGAAAAGCAGGTGAAAAAAAATAGCTCCAATATAAGAAGCCTAATGTAGTATGTGCCCATGACTGCTCTGTATTGGAAGTGACAGACTTAAGCTATAAAAAAATGTAATATTAAACTACCAAGTAGCTCATAGAATCTACATTCACAACTAGAGAACATGATTTGGCAAATGAACTGGAGGGTAGAGAGTGGGAGAAAGAGCCAAAATGGCATCATTGGATGCCACCATCACCACCATATCCCTGCCACTGGTAGGTACTCAGCACCATTGCTGGCTCCCAAGTGAGACTGGTGCCATTGGACTTCTTCCATAGATACTTTTTCAACTGTTAGTCTCTTTTTAACTCACTTCCTGAAAGTTCAGGATCCAGGCAACAGCGTCTGATTCCCAGGCCTGGGTCTTCTACCTATACCCCATTTGTCAGGAAGTGGGGAGAGGGAATAAATGGTCTTTGGAAACCTCCTAGTTAGAAATGAGGTTCTACCTCCCACCAAAGTTCACACATTTGGACTCTAGGCAGCCAGAAACTAAATGTTCACAACGGCAGTTAGAAAATTAACTTATTCTTTTTGAGGTGGGTCCACATTTCCCAGCCCAATGTATAATACACATTTGGGGGAACTTGGGAAAACAATCTCAAATAGGATTCTTGGTTATAGAGGGAAAGCCAAAGATCTGCAGATTCTTGAAAATATCTTAATTCCCTCAAAAAGAAACTTAAAATATTTACTGTTTGATGATTATAAATAAGAAGTATCAGCAGCTATGTGAGAACAGGGACTGTAGTTACTATTTCTCTTGTTTATTGATATCAGATCAGAGTGGAGCAGATTGACTTTCAAGTCAATCACACAGAAGTTTCCATTGCAAAGATGGTTTCTTATTTTTCTAGCTCAACCTACATGAACATCTATTATCATTTCAGACCTTTTGCATGATCCTCTCTGGGAACCTAAGTAGTTAAGACCCACTTGGTTTCTAGTGAAGTGAAGTTCTCAAGGCCCTCCTTGAACAAAACCAAATGTCACTCTTGGGAGAACACCCAGAAATACCTCCTGCCACTGTTTACATAGTCTGGTGCTAGTAAGGCGTAAGATGCTCAGGGATCTATCTTGGTCAAATGGCTGGGGGGTTGGGGGTAGCCCAATGAGCTGCTATTGGAGGGGTCATTTAGGAGGAACTGGACTGTGGAACTAGTTCTTCCCGCTGCACTGCGGCAGGCTCTGGGGGATGCATTATTGGCTGGAGGAGGAAGGAAAGCAAACTGGCACAGGGTCCACAGGGTTATACCAAGAGAGCACAGGGGGTTCTCCAACCAGTGGTCAGCCTCAGTCTCAACAGGTGAGAAGAGTAAGATGTTACTGAGAGTGTTGTGTGCTTAACCAGCACCAAACTCCCTGTTTCCCTGGTATCAGCATGCCCACCCTAGTCAGTGCAAACATGTGCCCAGGTGAGGGTCTATACGGTCTCACCACTCTTGCAGTTAGAAGTGAGCAAAGGAAATATAAACGGAGACCACTCCATAGGATCTCTGTGAGAGCCCCCCTAGAGCTGCTTGTCCTTTCCTTTTTTGTTTAGAATATAGACATAATGGTTAGAGTTCCTGCAGCCATCTTTTAAAGCTGAAGATCTGAGTCATCCTAAAGTAAGCCACACAGAAAGATTGAAGGAGCTTGAGTTTCAGTGACTTGAAACCCACCACAGGAGTCCTGGACTGCTTACCTTCAAACTGGTTTGTTTGTTTGTTTTATGTAAGTGAATGAGTACTTAATTTTATTATGTCATGTATTTAGGTCTCTGTTAGTCTGACAATCCTCATTTATACTGTGAACAGAAAAAAGCAGGGGACAAGAGAAAGTCAGAAGCCCAAGCAGGGCAGCAGTTGCAAATGGCAAGAGAAGGTTAGTAAGAAGCAGGGCTTTAGCCATCACCCTGTGTGAAATGGGAGGCTCTCCCCCCCCCCCCCAGGGTCCCAGGGAACTGGGCTGCCAGTCATGTCACCCAGATGCAACTTAATCTAAGGAGCTAAACAACATCCAGTTTCCAGAATTTGTATACACATGGGAACTGAGTTCCAGGAACAAATAAAAGTACAGTTATCAGGACCAGATGCAGCCCACAGTTAAAGCTGCATGAGTAGCAAAAGGGATTTGATGCCAAGTTCTTAAACCCCTCCCGTCTTGAGTCAGAACTGGTCCAGAGACCAGAGTGAGGGCCAGCGTGAGGGCAGATGACAAGTGGCTTCACCCACGATGAGGCCCAGAGATCATTCGTTTCATGCTTGGTTAATTCAGGGCAGTAAGTCACCAAGGACTGAGGTCTTTCATGCCCAGCTCAGTGGCACTCCACCTCAGCCTGGTCCCCATGGCCCCAAAATGGCTGCCGCAGTTTGTAGCATTATATTTGTATTAGTGTTTTTCTCTTTGACTTCTTCTTGTATCTAATTTGGCCAGAATTAGGTCATATGAGCTGGCTTCAGGCAAGAATGCCAAAATAAATATTTGCCATTTTTTGAGCCTTTTGTGAGAAGTGGCTTCTGCCAGCAAAGGAGGGGTTGGAAATCGATGTTGAGTAGATAAGCAATTGTATCATCATGAGGAGAGTAGCACTGCTCTAGAAAAAAGGAATAGCTGTAATTTGAAGCCTGAAAAACTATCCAGACACCTATGTCATGAGATTTGCCAATATGTTTTAAAAAGGTGGGATAGAAAGAATCTGGTGTTTTCCTTTCCTAATCTTGAAGGAATCGTCAGTCAAGGTGCACTCCGCTATTGTCAGCCAAGGGGTGGCCATGTAGTCTTAGCACTTAGAAGTGACTTCAGGTGTTACAAGTCACTCAGAAAATCTTCCATCAGCCCCCCACCTCCCCCCTCCACAAAATACCCCCAACATGTGCTTGCCATTGTACATTCTGACCATATAACCCCCATAAGTCTCTCATACATAGAAATTCTGGATCTGCCATTTACAGCAATGGAACAAATTTATCTCTCCTAATGTTAGAATCTCAAACAAATAATTAAAATGTAGCAAATGGTTGAAGCTACTACGTTCAGATTTAGGTGTCTTTTAGGTACCCTAGCACATGTTCTTCTGGATCCTTGGTTATTCAGACATTTTTTTTAAGATATATGAGTCACTCAATATCATTTTAATAAACTCCTTTTCAGATTAAGGTCAGCAGAGTTGCTGTTGCTTGTAGTAAAGAACCTTGACTGTCACAGATGGAATACCACCTGCTAGCCAGGCAACAGAGAGGGGATATAACCCTCACTTTAAAAAACAAAAAACAAAAAACAAAAAACAACTCTAGTTCTAACCACTAAAAGATTTTTAAAAGCCAACTTTTGAACTATTATCATGTTATTCAAGCCACTCTTTTCACACAACAATCAGCCCACCAAGGTGAGAAACAAAACATCTGCTTAAGGTCTTGCACTAATCGACATCTTAAACTTGACTATGCTTATATCTGATTTCTTAGCAAATAGGTACGCACCCAATCTTGCAGCCCACTATACCCGTGTGCTAGAAAATTGCCTGGCAAACAATGCATGAACCTCCTTCTGTCTCTAAAGTAAAAGAACACATTAATTTTATCAGGGCATTCAGAGCCAAGATTATTTGTTCGCTTCTCTCCCCTCCCCTTAGAGATTTGGCCAAACAATGACTGGGTTGTGAAAAACAAAACAGAGAGCAATTACTGTTAGGAATATTAAACTTTAATCTTAGCTTTTTAAATGACACTAAAGTCCTTTCTCCAAAGAGATCTTCAATCAGGTACTTGTTCTATTACAAAAGGAACCAAGGATGCCTCTGTTAAGCAGGGATTATGAGATAAGGTCCACAATAGACAGCCAGCCCTATTGAGGTAACAATATTTCATTACCCTGCATCAAACTAATGCCCCATTATAATGATCCGATCATTAGGATAGTGGCTCATTCAGACTAATAGCCCACAGAATATCAGTCTATAAAACAAAGCCAAGGTCGGTTACAGGCATAGATAGCACACTGCAGGGCCATATCACAGCTATAAGGAGGGAATCTGGCATTTGCAATCACAAATCAATGCCTCAGCACCTTGTGAGGAAAATCTGGAAAGGCACTTGCGTATTATGACATGCTTGTTTTGAGAAATGGTCTGATTGTCACTTGGGCACGGTGCTATCCCCCCGACATCTGCATGGTCTATTATCATACTAGAGACACTCAACCCAGTATTCAATTAAAAGAGGGTCTCTTAGCAACCAAAACAATATTATTGTGCAGCCGAAGGAAAAGCATCAGATTAGCAGAAAATCCAGATTTCAAGTTCTGAATCAGGACTTCCCTTCCTGCCAAACATGGGTTCTGTCCTTGATGGAAAGAGTTCTCCAACATTCCACATGGGGCTTTCCTCCCTGGCCACAGCATGGCTGGTATTCTTCAGTGGGTGGGTGCTGGTGCAGTGCCAGCACCAATACTGGAAAACAGCCCAAGGCCCACAAGTGGCCAGATGGCCAGTGTAGTGGTGTAAGTGACCCAGAAGTCACTGTCCCAGAAAGACCTGCAATGCACTCACTGTCACAGAGAAATATTCAAGGTTCAGATTGTCCCAGCACAATCCCAGGCCTCCTTGTACTGTCTATTTCTGTAGGCACACCCAGCCCCTTGTGCTTCTCGACACCATTTTAGTGGATGTAACATGATGTCCTCAGAGTTCTGCTCTTTCCACAACTTGAATCCCTCCCCCAGGGAGCTGGCATCCATCCTTATCCCAACGGAAACTTGCTGGGACTGAATTGGAATGACTGGAAGGAGGGACTTGGCCCAGTGTAATTCTTCTGCATGAGGGTCTGCGGGGGCTCTGAGTGGGCTCTGGGTGTAGGGAAATGATGGAAAGGACTCCTCGTGTCCTTGTCTCCACCTGCCACTCTAAACTCAAGGGTAGGGGACAAAATAGCAGAAAGGCACTCCCAGATCCTTCCCTGAGCACTGAGTTTGGTGAGACATCACCCATCACATGTTTTCAGAACAACCTGTGCTTATTTTTGTTATTTCTTGCTGTGGTAGCACCAACCACATCTTTGGGTATTGAAAATGCCCAGAATCTGTGCTTTGTGAGAGTAAGAACTTTCCTTAGTCACAGTCTATCCCCTCTGTGTTATACAATGCCTGGCAAGGAAAAAAAGGAAAAAAATTAATTCACTTCATCCAGGGCTCAGTAAGGCTGTGTTGAAGGGGACACAGCGGTGTTCTCACCCTCTAAGAGTTTGCAACCTAGGAGAAAGTGGGTTGTGCCTGAGTACAGAGGTGGGGACTCAGGCACCCACCATGGGGGGCCAGAGATGCCAAGGCCAAGGAAGAAAGGGCTTGGCCAAGACCCTGAGCTGTTGTTTACATGTACTCACAAGTTGAGGAAAGAAAGCAGTGCCTCCAAAAGAGGGAAAAATAAAGTGTGCTTCTTTCTTCCCTCCAGAAGAGTCCTGTAAACACTGATTGCTTAAATATTCACTTCTGACATTTTATGTCTTTCTCTCTAGGATGCCTTTGAAAACGTCAACTCAAACTAAATTAACAAATGAGGGAATTGGCCATTCCCCTTGGCAGGGGGCAGAACAGTACAGGGAGCTCAGGCCTCTGGCTCTCTGACTCTGCTCTTCTCCTGCTCAAACTTGGGCTCACCCTGGGGCTGTTGCAACATGGCTGGTGCAATTCCAGGTTTCATGCCAGACAGGGAGGGTAGACTGAATTGTGTCCCCCAGACTCACATGTTGACTCCCTAGCTCCTAATACCTCAGAATGCCACTGGATTTGGAGATATGTCTCTACAGAGGTACTTAAGGCAAAACAAAGTCATTAGGGTTGGCCCTAACCAGACTAGTGTCCATATGAGTTGAGACTGGGACACAGACACAGAAAGCAGACCATGTAAGAACACAGAAGAACATGGCCAATGACAAGCCAAGGAGAGAGGTCTCCTCCTGCTGACACCTTGACCTTGGAATTCTGGCCTCCAGAATTGTGAGAAATAAATTTCTGTTGTTTAGGCCAGTCTGGTACTTTGTTATGGCAGCCCTAGCAAACCAATACACATGGCTGCATCCAGAAACACAAAGGGCACACTCTCTCTTCCTTGAAATTCTACCCCCAACAGACTTTGCTTCATGTCTCATTGGCCAGGATCAAGTCTCAGACCCTGTCCTGGTCAATCTGACAAGACAAATAGGATTGCCATCACCAGATTACAATGCTCAACTGAGATGGAATAGATGCAGGAATGTAAACCCCCAGGGTCACTGCACAGCCCCAGGAAGAACAATTCTCTCTCTGCTTCTCTGTCCTTTACCACTCATACCTAGGAAATAGCAGGATAGAAAGACTCCAAATGTGGGGAATAGACCATAGTACTACTTATTATGGTTGAGTGTATTTCCTTTTTAAGTTCTTAAAGTCTATTTGATTTGTGTAGCAACCAACAATTATTTACCTTTTGTAATCAAATCTGATTTATAAAGAAAGATACCGCCTCTACAAAAAGAAAAAAAAAAAAAGAATCACTCAACATTTGTCCTTTGAGATCACATGGCAAAACATTCTTTGTCATCTGTTAAGTAAGGATCACCTGGGCTGTTCGCAGTGTCTTGAACATACTTGGTACTTAATAGTTGAATGAATATTCCTGGTTACTTTAAGCACCTTGGTTTTATGAGAAAAAGGAAGACTTGAATGAAAATCTGGGCAATGTTTGGGAACCAAACAGAGCCAACCAAAGCTAACCAACAGAATGAAATATTCAATTTTATTCCTCAGCAATAACTATATCCAGAATTTGGTTTGTCCCTCTGCCCAGAGGTGACTATATAGTTTCTTTGCAAACGGGTTGGGAATTTTGTAAATTTGAGGGAAGACATCAGTTATGTTGTCCTGCTATCACCACATACATCAGTGCTAGAGTTGTCTACCCCAGAGCCTGCCTCACCTATAACACTCACTAAAAGGAAGTCCATAAGGAACCACCTTTTAAATAATACATCCCTTCTCCACAGCCCCATTATATGGTATTATCAGTAGACAACAAATCCACAGGCAAGCCAATATCTCTGCTGGTAAGTTATGTCCACCTTGGATGTGCTAATCAGATTTTTTGAGGGAGAAATCTGAACTTTTAAGCTGAATCAAGTTAGCAGCAAGAACAGTATCTGAAAGGACATGAAGAGACTGCTCCCAGAACAGCAGATTCATTGAAAGGGTGAAAGGAGCTGGGAGGTAGAGTTGGGCTCATGGCAAGCCTAGTTCTGAAGACGCAGGAACCAGAAGGTTCAGATCAGGTGGACAACATGGTGGCCCCGTTCCAAAATCAGCTCCAAATGCCATACTCTGACAAAAATGTTGCTGCTGCTTACACTATTGTGGGAAACCTTCAGGGATTTTTCTTTAGGGCAGTATGTTCTTTTGGGTAGCCCCAAATGTGCCATGTTTTTCTCTTGGTAATGGATTTACCTTTACCCCAGAGTTATATACGGCCAAGTTTTATGCATGTCGTTTGTGAATCAACTGGCTAGAGAAAATGATTTATGTCCCTGAGCTTCAGTTTTCAGATCTGTGGAATAGGAGTGTGGACACAGATCACCAAGGTCTATTCAAGTGCTAACATTCTGTCACCATGATTTTCACCAATATTTTCTCTTTCTCCCTATGTCTAGACATGAAGAAATCCAAGAAAATCTTCCAGGAGGATGTGACCCTTTAAAAGGCAGATATTGGGAAACTTGATGGAAAACACAAAATTTAGAAATCACAGCTACTCCCAGCAATATCAGCCAGATTATTTTCTTCCTCTGCTTCCCTGCCCCACCCCTGAGCTTCTGGTCTTGATTCAGCATCGCAGGCCACTCTTCTCTCGTGTCCTTGGCTCTCTTCTGGGCATGAGATGGTTGGAATTACTTTCCTCAACATCTCCAACATGGGCTGTGGGACAACATGCCAGATTTCAAAAGGACATCTCACCACGGGAATGTGTGATTACAAACATAAACTTTCAATTTTCCGATTTCCTCTGTTAGGATATTTCCCATAAACCTAATCCCATGAGTACAAATACAAACTCACAAATTGAACCAAAATTCTCCCGAAGAAGGAAGCCAGGGAACTACAGAGAAAATAACAAAGAGAATGGTGGCTGTGCAAAAAGAAAGCAGAATACTGCTCTTGGTTCAGTGCTTGGAAAACTCATGCCCAGTTCCTTGGCAAATCAGACCTCAGTATTTTCTGAACAGACACATCTGGCATGCCTGTGTTTTCTTCCTAATCTTCTTTGGTGTTGGCTGCTCCTGTCGTTCGGGTCCAAGGCTGAGGGTGGGGATTAGACATAACAATCTCCCCTGTTTTGGAGGCATGTTGTGGGGCACACATTTGCTCTCTCAATCACCACATTTTCAAATGCCTATAGAAATGTCAGGAAAAACGAGGTTAAAAAGGTCTCAGAAGTAAAGGCTGGTCAAAGGGAAATAGCAGGAGTTCTTTATTTCCCTGTCTGCTTTGCTGGGCCACTGGAGTATAATTATGCAGTCGGATGCAGGACAAAGCAAGGTGGGTGGCTGGCCAGCTTAAAGAGGAAAATGTATGCAAGGCAGGCTTTGGGACATGATGTGAGCTGTTTTCTGTAATCCTCCTCACTGACAGATGCATACATTTGGGAAGGATTTGGTCTTGCAAGGTAGATAGAATTGAAACCTCTCATGAGGAAAAATGATAAAGGAGCAGTGTCTATAGCTCACCACCTTTTCTAAGAAGAGCCGTTTAACAAAAGCACCAGCCTGGCCTCCATATTATGTGACTGCATGGCCGCCAGTGGGCTCAGCGAAGCTTCCCAGCATGAGCCATCAAGGCTACTCTTGCTCTTACCATGCCCACGCTGAGCTGGTGGCCTGGTGACTGGGCAGAGGTGGCAGTCAGGGGCTTCTGTGACTGACTGTTCCACTCAGCTCTCAAGACCTTGGGGTCCCTTACACTCAATGGCAGACAAAATACATATACTTTTTATGAGGATGTAGAAGAAATGGAACTCCCCTACCCTGCTGGTAGGGATGTAAAATGGTTAAATCACTTTGGAAACAGTATGGCAGTTTCTTAAAAAGCTAAACACACACTTACCATAAGATCCAGCCTTCCCATCCACAGGTATTTAACCAAGAGAAAAGAAAGCTACTTCCATGCCAAGATTTGTACATGAATGTTCACAGCAGGTCTCTTTATAATAGCCCAAACCTGGAAACATCCCAAATTTCCATAAACAGGGGAATAAACAAATGGTAAATCCATACAGTGGAATAGCACTCAGCCAAAAAAGGGAATGAACCATTCATATATACAACAATACGGATGAATCTCAAAATAATGATGCTGAGTGAAAGAAGCCAGACCAAAAAAAAAAAAAGAAAACATGCTATATAATTTCACTTATGTAAATTATAGAAAATGCAAACTCATTCATAATTAAAAGAAAGTATATCAGTGGTTGCCTGGGGATGGAGTGGATGGCAGGAGGGCATTACCAAAGGGTGTGAGGAAAGTTTGGGGATGATGATGATGGTGATTTCACAGATGTATACACATGACAAAACATATCAGTTATATCCTTTAAATATGTGCAATTTATCATACATCAATTATGCCTCAAAAAAGCCATTTTAAAAACATACATGTCGGGGCGCCTGGGTGGCGCAGTCGGTTAAGCGTCCGACTTCAGCCAGGTCACGATCTCGCGGTCCGTGAGTTCGAGCCCCGCGTCAGGCTCTGGGCTGATGGCTCAGAGCCTGGAGCCTGTTTCCGATTCTGTGTCTCCCTCTCTCTCTGCCCCTCCCCCGTTCATGCTCTGTCTCTCTCTGTCCCAAAAATAAATAAACGTTGAAAAAAAAAATTAAAAAAAAAAAACATACATGTCTTTTACACTTTTCTGCAATCACCTCTGTTTTTTTTAATGTTTATTTATTTTTGAGAAAGAGAGAGAAACAGAGTGCAAATGGGGGAGGGGCAGAGAGAGAAGAAGACACAGAACTTGAAGCAGGCTCCAGGATCTGAGCTGTCAGCACAGAGCCTGACGTGGGGCTCGGACTCCCCAACTGTGAAATCATGACCTGAGCCAAAGTCGGTTGCTTAACCAACTGAGCCACCCAGGCGCCCTATCCTGTTTATCTTTTAAGATGCAACTTAAGCAACCATCAGCTTCTCCTTTCTTGGCCACTGCCACACATAATCGGTCTAGGCCAACTCTGTGTTCCTTGTTGCTCTACAGTAACACTCATTAGGGCATTTTTAAAAAGGATTGATTAGCTTGTGTGGTATTAAACGTCAGGGCTCCATCTTTCACATTTGTGTCCTTGGCACCTACCATGATACCAGGCACATAGATATTCAGTGACTGTTGAATAATGAATAAATAAAAGAATTTAAAATATTTACCATGCATCTTCTAAAACACTAAATACCAAAGTTGGGATATAATACATGCTTATCATTCAATAAAGAATGGATGGATGGATGGATGGATGGAGATGCACTGGCATGACAATCCCTGAGCCTATAGCATCTGAAGCTGTATTTCCCCATAACCTGGAGTTAGCCTCTTCTGACATCTCCCCTTAAAACCTTCTCAGTAGATGTAGTGTCCCAGGTAAGCATCCCAGATTCCCTACTTTCTCCATATCAGGCATCAGTAGATCCAGTCCACTCCAGAGCTTTGTTTCAATCTCTCTTGTGACACCAAGACTTTTTCCAGGACTTTCCAAATCAATACGTCACCTGGAGAGTGTTCTACTTTGTCATGGTGCTAAGTGGGGGGAAATGGAATAAATTATTCCAGTCGGATGCCTTCTTTTCTTCCTAATAAACCCCAATTTCCCAAATTATAATTAAAAGGAAAATATTAGAGCACAAACAGAATTAGAACATTGAATTGCTGTATTCGGTGGAGTTTCTTCTCTAAATCCACATCAATAGGCAATTTAACAATAGGAGAAATCTCAATGGGAGTTCAACAGATGAAATTAACACAGCACACAGCTCTGGACTAAAATATTTCTTTGCCCATGTAATTGCTTGCAGCCACCCTTGTGTAAAAGCCCCCATCAGATTACAGGATTTGTTGTATGTAAATTTAAGACTAAATGGCTGGTAGCACCTTTCAGCTCTGCGATGCTGGAAATGAGTTTTTTAATAGGAAATTAGATTAGTAATATTTTAGTCAACAAAAATGTGGAAAAATTCTGCATAAAGATGAGAAAATCATTCATGCAAGGAGACTTTTAGAATCAAGAGTGAACAATTGTTGAAATTTGTGACTGGTTATTCACAAAAGGATTCCTCTGCACTTCTTCTGGCCAAAGTCCAGGGCAGAAAAAAAAATGATTTTCTTCATACCTTTATCACCAGATTCCAGTACAATTAGTGTTCTGGATAATGGCAGGATAGTCCCTTCCTCCACAGCTCCCTACAGTTTGCCTATAACCTGGGAACTTAAATCAGCTGCAGGGCAAATAGAGTGCCTTCTGCATCTGAATGTATGGGATATGGGCAGGGATGCATCCTAGAAACATTAGCATGTGGCCCCTGGAAGGCTGAGTGGGGATACAAAGTGGGAAGGGTGATAGGGGGAGGGAAGTGGAATCTGTGTGTCTGGTCTCCTTGCTCCAGCAAATGTACCTGGCTGGGAATGGACCTGGTTCCTAGAACCAGGTCCAGGCAGGCCTTACCTCTGGTTCTAGGCCAGCAGTAAAGGAAATTTGACACCAGGGTCTCTCTCACCCCCGGAAAAGTGGACTTGGAAATTTAGTACAGAGCCTGCAATCCCAGTGAGGAGTACAAAACCAAGGCAGAGAGAATCATACTTAAGGGCCAGGCACAGAAGCCCCAAGTGCCATGTTAAGGAGGAAGACCAGAGGTTTCTTTTTTGGAGACAATGCCTAGAAAGATCACTTGAGCAGGGGAAAATCTAGGTTTTTTGAAGTATGAAACTCATACAATTAAAGGAGCTCTCTTTATAAAAGAATAGAAAATTATGAATATCCCACTGGGCACAAGGTCTTGGAAGGGGCCTTACAAGAGAGCAGCCCTGGAGCTTAAGCTTCATGAGTTCTCCTGTTAATCTGCCTCCACCCACAATACATACATGCAAAAAGCGGGAGAAACTGTTTATGAGTCTGTGACCCATGGCTGGGGAGAAAACTACAGCAAGAGATTGGTTGTTTTTCTTCACTGAGGTTGGGTGATGTGGAGTGAGTGTGCAGAGCACTGGTGTTGGGGTCTGGTCCCAGACGAGGAACATTAAACTAGCTGGAAGTAGCCTGTCCAACCCTCCTCCACTGGAAGCAGGGAACACATGGTGTGTGTCCTGCCAATGGGCACAGGCCTGAAAAATGCTGTGACCCTCTCTTCAAAATGGCCTTTCAGAGAGCTTCTTAGAGGGAGCATGACAGCAGAGGACTAGGTCGAATCAAAGGGCCAGAGGAGCCTGAAGAAGGGGTTTTTGGTCTCCCCTGCTTCAACTGTGCAACTCTAAGGACCAAAATAGAATATTGCTGCATGTGATGTGCTTCTATAAATTCAGACTTCCTAGCTACTTTCCAGAATTTCTGATAGTGGAAAATAGCCTTAGAATTCCCACCTTCCCAAACATAAGCACCTACTAGGGACCAAGCATGATGAGAGATGCACTACAAACATATAGATTGGCATGTCATTCAGGTAATGTTTTTTAAATTTTTTAATGTTTATTTATTATTGACAGAGAGAGAGAGAGAGAGAGAGAGAGAGAGACAGAGCATGAGTGGGGGAGGGGCAGAGACAGGGAGACACAGAATCTGAAACAGGCTCCAGGCTCTGTCAGCACAGAGACCAACATGGGATTCGAACTCACGGACAGCAAGATCATGACCTGAGCCAAAGTTGGATGCTCAACCAACTGAGCCACCAGGCCCCCAGGTAATGTTTTTTAAATTGTGTAATTCACTTGAAGGGAATAATGCTTCAGGCACCTAATGGCAGGTCAGATTTCAACCATAGGAGAAACCACATTTGAAAGGGGTCCATAATTTAAATAGTGCTCCATAACAAATTACTCCCCAAACGGTATTTGCTCTCATAGTTTCTGTGAGTCAGGAATCTAGGTGAGACTTCACTGGGCTCTCTGTTTCAGGCTCTCTCAAGGCTCCAGCCATGATGTCAGCTGAGCTGGGATATCATCTGAGAGCTCATCTGGGGAAGACCTCTCCCTCACACTGTCGCTGGCAGCATTCAGCTCCTCACATGCTGGATAGAAAAGGCCCTTGGTTCCTTGACAAATGGGCCTCTCAATACGGTAGCTTGTCTTCTCAGAACATGCAAGGAGAGCCGAAGAGAAAGTGCCAGCGTGATGGAAGCCAGTCTCTGATAACTGAATTGTGGAGTAGACAACCCATCACTTTTGCTGTAATTTATTCATTAGAAACAGGTAGGTGGGGATCATGGGATGCCATTATAGAAGTAGCCTAGAACAGGTCTCTTTCCTAAGTTGAACACTTCTTCCCTTTCAAACTGCATCTTAAGAGAGGAAGAAAGTGGTCCCTGGCTGCCTGGGGACTGCTCTAGTGAGGTTCTTCTCTGCCCTGATGCACCAGCTGCTCTGAAGGACAGTGCATGGCCTGGGCTGGGAACTGCCTATGGATAAGCCACTGAACCTCTCCTAGTGAATCTTCCTCTGTGATAGGAAGATAAGGTATGCCTTGCAGAAACTATGAGGAACAAATGAGTTTGCATCTACATAATGCCTGATCAGTAACTAGTATTCAATCATTTTATTTCCCTTACACATGTTTTAAGGTATTTCTTGTCCCTCTGACAGAAAACATCACCCATCCTGTCCTCTACCCTAAAACTGTTCTGGGCTCCCTCCTGTGGCTACCTCCCTCACCTTGGAACCCACACCACTTTCCACCTATTCCACACATCTCAACTTTGGAGTTCAATCAATTAACACTCTAATGGAATATGGTCTTTTATTTTGGGCAAATAATGTTCCCTAATGTTTTCATGTTGAAAATGACATCTCCTCCTAAACAGTTGGCTGTTTGAAGGTAGGAACTGTGCCCAAGATATTTTTTTGTTTTTTTAATGTTTGGCACAGAATTCAGTCCATGATGCCTGCCCAATTGCTGAACTGACTTATCCCTCAATCAGAATGAAATTGATCCTATCATGTTGACTTTCTGCACTGCTGTTAGGTGAGGAATTATGCGATTGACAAGCTGACAGGTCCCCAAAGAGTCTGGACTTGCTTTAAGTTAATCAATGAATCAAGAACATTTCAGGGAAACCACCATAAGGAAAGGCCCTTAGGGGGATACAAAAATACACAAATACAGTCTTGGCCTCCAGGAAGCCAAGAGACCAATGAGAGCAATAAGATGCCAGCACACAAAATCATTACCAAGAATGAAAAATTAAGCATAAGAAGTGATCAATGGAATATGTAATTGAAGAGCTCTGTGTGGAGAGAAATCATGAGCCTAGAGCAGCTGGAAGGAATTTTATATCAGGAGATGGAAACTGAGTTGGACTTTGAAAGGTGAGTAGGATTCAAGAAGGAGAATGGCTGATGGTGAGGGGTGGTGGTGGGAGATCTTCTGGTCCAGAGTGACATAGACCCAAAAGTCAGACAGGAATGCAGGATGTGATGATAGGAGGTAAAGTTTAGAGGTGGGATATAATGAGAGAGAAGTCTGGAAAGGTAAGTCTGGGTCATAGCTTCAAAGCCAGACTAAGAAAGTTGGACATCTTTTCATAGACCATGAGGATCTGCGAGCTCCTTGAACTGCAGAATGGCTTGATAATGTTGGCCCTGAAGAAGGATGGCTGGCTTCAAGGTACTGGAAACTATTCAGATGGCTCTGAATAGTCTAGAAAGTCACCCCTTGGTCAAACTGGCCTGACCACCAGGGACTATTAGGGCTCAGAATGTTTGTGTTCCTCAGTGCTTGTGTGTCTGCCTAAGTTGGACACTGCTTGCTCACAGTTGGGCATTACTTCTACATGCTGGTCTATTTTCATGCAGGGAGCCCTTCTTGTTGCAAAAGAAACAAAACAAAAACAAAAGCAAGAAGGAGTCATTTGAGAATTCTTGCAACATCTGTGCAAGCTGGGTAATGGACAAATATTCTCTTACCTGGGACCATACCCTCACTGAGCTGCAGAATCAGGAAAATTAAAGAATGAGTAGATTTAATAGGTTTTTTTAGTGTGTCCCCCCAGATAGTACCCAATTGTTCCCCATAGTATAGAATTAAATTACTCTGAAACACTACTACTTCCCAAGAAACCAGATAATCTTAATAATTTTAGAAACTTAAAGAGAATAATAAGCTTCAAAAAACAAATTATGATTTTATAGTTATTTATGAAACTACCATACAAACATGTGGGGAAATCCCTTAGAAGCATAACAAACCCAAAAAATGAGTCAAAGTAAATATCCTGAATGCATTCATCTAATCCTCAGAAAGCAACAGTGCTATCAGTCATCAGCAGGCCCGGCCAGATGAGCAAGCTCTTCTGGGAACAACAGTGGTGGTTTCTGCTCATAGAGTAAAAGTCAAATCCTTAATCCTGGAAAGATTATTGGGAACAGGGTCCCAGCCAGTGCAGGCACTCTGAGTGCATGATAAATTGGAGACAAAAGCTTCCAACAGTAAGTTTGTGTAAAAGTCTTCTGCTGGAGAAAAGGAGGAAACAGGAAAGAAGGACCAGTGGATGGGAGATGAAGAGCATAGAACATGGAAATAAGCCATTGCATTACAAGCTAATCCTTTAAGCAACCCTGTGAGGTAGGTACTCTTACTGTCCTTATTTCACAGAGAAGGATACTAAAGTTTGGAGGGATTAAAGTCCAAGATCACCTAGTACTAAGTGGCAAAGCTGGGATTCAAACCCAGATCACCTAACTCAAGTCCAGTCTCTTTGACATTGCAGTAAATTGTATCACAAGCAAGGCTAAGAACAATTCCACTCAGATCAGGGCAATCAGAGGGGAACACTGAGCCTCAGTGGGTCATTGAGGGCTCCAGAAAACCAGATCTTGGGCACAAGCATTGGTGAATTCACAGAGGGCACTAGCAGCAGAGGCAGTGGCTCCCTGGGTAACAGACAGGAGAAAGGAAGGCTAAATGCAGACCTTGAGAGAGCAGAGGGTCACAGAGATCCTGGGGCTGGGAGCCCTCAACATTAGATGGCAGGGGAAGAGACTGTGCAGGGAGGTGACAGAACGATAGAAGAGAAGAGGGTCCAGGACAGATCCTGGAGGAATACCACTATATCAGGGATGAACAAAGGGATCCCAAAATCAAAACTGAGAAGGAGGGGGGTCAAAATTCCACCAACCCAATTCTATTAAAACATGTTGAATTTCATTTAGGGATAACTCTCAAATACAGTCACTGAAGTTCAGGATTTTATTTATTTATTTATTTATTTATTTATTTATTTATTTTTGAGAGAGAGAGAGAGAGAGAGAGAGAGAGAGAGAGAGAGAGAATCCCAAACAGGTGCCAAGCTCAGTGCATAGCTCAACATGGGGCTCGATGCCCTGACCCTGGGATCATGACCTAAGCTGAAATCAAGAGTCGAGCAACCAACTGAGCCAGCCAGGCTCCCCAGGAGTATTTGTCTTTTTAAGTTTCTCTTTAGAGTCATACCAATATCTCTTTTCTTATAACTTCCTCTCCTGCTCTATTATTGTTTACAGAAAATACTACATAATTGCTTTAATTGAAAAAAGGAAAATTAAAAAGTCACTACAGGAAGAACATTTTTAAAATTCCTTTATTTATTTATTTTTTAACGTTTATTTGTTTTTTGAGACAGAGAGAGACAGAGCATGAACAGGGGAGGGGCAGAGAGAGAGGGAGACACAGAATCTGAAACAGGCTCCAGGCTCTGAGCTGTCAGCACTGAGCCCGACGCGGGGCTTAAACTCACGGACCATGAGATCATGACCTGGGCTGAAGTCGGACGCATAACCGACCAAGCCACCCAGGCGCCCCCTAAAATTCCTTTAAATAAAGTTTCATACAAAGCATTCACTCAACAAACATTGAGTGCCTACTACGAGAAAAAAGCCAGGAGCAGCCAGGTTAATTTCATGGTCAATTAATTTCCCAAAGTCAACCTATCAGAAGTGATGGATGTAGTGCCCTTGGGTGCCATCTGGGGACAGCAGAGTGTCATCCCAGCCTGGGGTTCATTTGGAGAGAGGCAATCTGAGCTGTTGGGTCAAACCAAAAGATAATGGAGCATGGGTCACCAAAGAAGGACCTGCTCAGGGTAGAAGTAAAGCCAAAGCCAGAAACAAGCCTAGAATACATACGAGGATTAAGCAAATCCTGATGTTAACTGGATGAAAAGAACAATATGGAGATCAAGGCATCAGAATCATGTCTTGGAGCTAGCCTAAGATCAAGAATATAGGATGCTCTAATGGGGTATCAAAGGGCTCCAACTATTTTTAAGACAATGGCCCAAAGTATCTGCATTTGAATGGACCTGAGTCTGCTGTGGCATGTGGATGAACCACTTTATAAAGTGTTGCAACATGCCTTTGGGAATTTCACTTTCAGATTCACCAAAATGGGATTTAACATGTGTGTCCCTAAAACCCCTAGTATTCGTGGGTTTTTTTTTCCCAGCTGATGGTCTCATTTGCACAGTAAAAGCCACAGATCTTAGTAAAAAAAAAAAAAAAAAACAAAAACGAAAACAAAAAAAAAAGTTTATTTAAAAAAATGGGCAAAGAGAAGATGCATGATGATTAAGTCGGACTAAAGGATACAGCATCTGAAAGGACAAAAACAAACAAAAAACCAGTAATGGATCCATTAAAGTTACACTGTGGCAACAACCAGAATGTGGATTCTGGCAACAGATACTCCTTAATGTAGAGATTTCTTTAATGTAGGCTATTTAGCATGCCAACGACCTTAGGCCTTTGTTCTCCTTTGTAAGAAACTTTTAATCAGA